>NW_024039240.1:0-600000 GCF_016077235.1 Cyprinodon tularosa | reverse complement strand
CCAGTCAGCATGATTTCTCTATAAGATCAGTTACGCCGGACAATATACATCCCTCGACTGACTGTAAAACTTATCATTTGAATTCACTTTTTTAAATTTAGGATCACCAAACATGTTTCTAAGACATTTTTAATGTTGCAATTATAATTCTAAATACACAGCATACCTGACTGATAGCAGCTAGGTAAGTTATCTAGTTTTACTTATAAAAGCCAAGGGGGAAAAAACTAACAAAAGGACAAAAAAAATAAATAAATTACACCTAATAACTTTATACAACAAAGAACCAGGGAAGACCAGGAAGTTTAATAGAAGATATATATACCTTAGATAGGAGATTTAAGGAGACAGGAATTCCAGTTTCTCCACAGCTTAGACTGGTATCGGGTTGCACAACATGTGTTGTCAGTAGGTGACAAGATAATATCATTGCAAGATGCATTTATCCTAAAATATATATATATATACATTGACTTTCATAAAAAAGGTACTGACTCTTGCTATGACAAACTTTGCACTAGTCCATCTTTGCCATTTCAAAAGTACCTGCAAAGCATCATTGTAGGCCACCTGTAGCCTTTGCAGGCTGGATTTTTTTTATAGCAGAGCAGAGAGGTACAATATGCATTAAAAAGTTCCACTTTTACCACATCGGTACATGCACCAAATGTACGAGCAAGGGTATTAGCTTGAGCATACAACATTCTACATTGTCTACAGATACCATCATCATCTGACAGACTCACTGTGATGATGTGTCCAATATACTTGGTTTTATTAGTAACATATTCATATCAGTAGGTGTGAATATGACCTAAAAGAAGATTACATTTACTAAAAAATAGAAAGACAACTTGCCATTCAAGTGAGTCAGATGTGTGCATTTGATGCTGAAATTTACCCATATGTACTACAGACTAATAAAAAAGAAGTAAAAGACAGTTTGTGAGCGTATAAAGGGAGCAACAATTATTGTAAGTGGGTGCAGCAAACACAATAGTTAGGAAGGTACCTGTTGGAGAACTAAAGTAAAAATTTGTGTGACGTGTTTACTGAATCCCCAGCAGATGCTTTTTACATGCCATGAGGCTATCTGGCAAGGATAAGCAGGATACATCTCTCATGTAACATCACAATTTAATAAATAATTCAATTTGTATCACTTTTTCAGCTAAAGTTTTTTTTTTCTTGGCTTTTGGGTTAAAAAGTACACACAATGCAAATAACCCCACTATATCCTCCACCATATTAAGCACTGATGTGTTAAACAACATGGAGGACCACCCTCCTAAGCATGTTCCAAGCGGACCTAATTTACAATTGTGTGAAACACCTTAAAAAAAACAGTGAAAGTCTAGTTGCCATCAATTTAAGCCTGTTTTATAGTAAGCATACTTACGTTTCCTTGTAGTCCTTCAGCACTCTATTGGTGTAGAAGGTGGCTGCATCATTCATCTCCTTCACGTATGGACCAGGTTTCTGGCTCTAAGACAAGAGCAAAAAAAAAAAGATATATGCCTTTATGAGAAGGTCTTCTCTCATCCTGACAGTTTTATAAACACCTCGCCTTCCCTGCAGATTTGTCTTCATTGAGGGTCAAAGCTGAAAAGTTCACAGCGATATCAAAAAGTTCGGCCTGTTTTTGATAAATTTGGGGAAAGAGCTTTCATGACAGCAACTTACACAGACCAGAGCCAGCTTTTAAGTCCCAAAGAGGAAAAGCTTTCATCTGAATGTTAATGATATTTAGCTGGAAATGCTGTGACCCCACAGATAAGCTTTTCCACAGAAGCAAAACAGAAACCCTGCATACAAATTGATCAGAACGCCAGTTAAAGCGCATGTGGAATACAATTTCTTGTAAAGTAATTTCTATCTTTCTAAAATTCAGATTTGTTTTCTTTAAAGCTTATTTTGTACCACTGCCACCCAGCCCAGGGCGGGGATGCTCTCGCTGACAGCTGACAGGTGGTTGAACAGAGGACTCCCTCGGTTGCGTTCCCTGAAATTCTGGATCTCCTGGATGTGATCGGAAATCGGTTTCAAGAGGTCATGGAGCTCCGTCTGCGAATGCAAACAATGCAACAACGAGGAGTTAACACAAATGCAGAAGAAAAAGGAGAGAAATATGCAGAGGGAGGTTGAGATGGTCGTGAAACTTGTGACCTAGTCAGATTCTCTTCAGATCATCATTAATGGGGCATGTGGTCTATTTACATGGAGATACTCAATGATTTTCAGCCTTATCCCTCTATCCTCCTCCGCTCTCCCTTTTGTAAATCATAAACCATGTCCTAGAACAGTGTCTAAATTTATAAGAGATTTTTCCACTGGATCTTCCAGATCTTAGCTCCAGTTAAGCGGGTCTCCCAGCTCTCATTTAACCTTCCCCATCGTTCCATTTCTTTCCGACATTCCTCCGTTCATGGGGAGATCCCTCTGGCCATGTAAGGCATCCCGCTCCTCCAGTGTTTACAGTTTACCAATCCAACATCCCACCCCTATGCTGAACTCAGAGCAGTTTGAACCATTTACCGTTAACAAGCGACAGACAAATCTAAAAACAGTGTCCTTTTAATCTTCTGTATGATAGAAATCAAACAAATACTTAATGCATTGTGCAGGTTTTAAGATTTTCTGCACGACTGTGTGCACAGCAACAAAACTAAGTCACATTGGATAAGATGGTAAGGGGTAAACTTGTTCCCTTGAGACTCTTTTCCAGATCAGATGGACATGATTTTCATAAAGTAAGAGAAATGCTTCTTTCTCTGTTTTTACTGCAGCTTTTATTCACATATTTTACCAAAACAAAAACGTTTTTTGTGTGTTTATATTTGCCATGCAATTTTTAGAACAGGTCTCTTTTGAAATTAAAAAGAAATAAAAATAAAGAATAACAATCTAACAATTAAAATGAGTTACCCCCAATCCCACCCATTTACCCCTAAACAGAATCCAGTGCAACAATTTGTGTAATTGGAAAATAGGATCCCCCTGTATGTGATTTATTCTCAGAGTAAATGCAGCTGTTCGTGTTAGAGAGCACCATGAAGACCGAGGAACACAACAAACAGATCAGGAATGAAATTCCGGAGAAATTTAAAGCAGCCTTTGATTCTAAAATAAAAACCCAGGCTCTGACCAAACACCCCACAGAAATCTGTTTGATACCTAATCTGAAAATGGCCCAGCAATCTCTGTGTGGCTGTATGTAAATGTGCACATGGTGAATGTCCTGAATTAATGATGATTTTGAACAGTAGGAATACCTGTATGTTCAGTAAGGCTGCTGTATAAAATGTGCTTCATAAGTCACTACCGTTTCGTTAATGGGAAGACAGATGGAGATCAATATAAGGTAGTCCTGGACCAAAACCTTAGAGGCTGAAGAGCAGTTTAAACTGGGTCTATGAATAGTTATTGAGTTTAAAACCTACATTCAGTTTTATATCTGTGGTAAGAATTCAGATTCATGGAAGGATTCAGTTGAATCTGAGAAACCTCTAAATCAACAAATTGAACAATTAAGAAGGTGTCGAATACACATAGATCCCATATTTCTATTGGTAATGACACCCTAATGGTGTGTCTTTAATATAATATATTCAAGGTACAATATATTTAAAAAAATTAAAACCTTTTTGTGTTAATATTCATAAATTGACTGAAATAGGATAAATTACATTTAACCAATAAAAGTAATTAAGCAAGATTTGTAATACCAGAGATCCTAACCTACTTTTCCAGCACTGGCTCAGAGAGAAGATTAGTACTCAGTGTTGGATGGGTGTGATCGAGGCCCCCTATCTGTATGTGAACATCCGAAACCCCCAGCTTAGAGAAACAAGCACACCCAAGTTAACGGGCCAATCTGAGGTCACGGTACTTTCTTTGCTTTCCTTTCTCTGTGTTTTTCTCTTACTCTCTATCTCTCACACTGACTGCAGGCTTAAATATAGAACATGTCCATAAAAAGTCAGAGAGCACAACTGGATAGCGCAGGAGAGAAAGGCCAGAACTTTGAAAAATGTGTGTGTGTGTTTGACAGAGAAAGAGCTAAAGAAAAGCGAGGGAGGCACACCCAGGTTTACACATGCTGTTTTACTGGTGCGCTAATGTTCCTCTGCACTGATTACTACAGCTATATACATTTATAAAAGCCGGCATAAAAAACATTGTGACTTTAACCTTTCCAAGCTAAATAATGCAGAGTTTCATGCATAAAAAAATCCTGCTTATCAAATAATACATTTTGAAAAATTTTAAAAGCTTAAAGTTAAAATTTTTGTGTATTTAATTTTGATTTGAATCCCTTTTGGTCTAATAGGGTTAACTGGACAAATCTAACACCGGAATTTTGTTCTGGAGCGCTTTGATTGTATATTTAGAGTCGTTATGCTAGAAGGTGAGTTTAAACTTTCCTTGCGGATCATACTGCATTCAGCTCAATCAATTGTCCTCTCAACCCTGACCAGATTTTAGATCCCAGCAGAAGAACAGTGTCCTAATTGCTGTTACACCTACTATATTTTATTTATTTTTTCTGTAGTGTAGCAGGGCAGCACTACTCTATATTCACATTATAAAAGTTAGAGTTTTTTAAACCCTTTAAATAAATACTGCTTCATTGGTGGCTGTTGAGAGAACTCGACTTAGTTTGCCTGCATTCGTGATCATTTTGTAGTACCATGCAGTTTTTTTTTATATATATATATTTTCTTTGCTTCACAACCAGAAAACCTTTTTTTCGCTGAACTATATTGAAATGAAACATAAATAACCTCATGCAAGCACTGAAAATTATATAGCTTTTAAGAAAAGCATGCCTAGTTTTGCCAGATTAGTCTAAAAAAGATTTTTTAAGCATGACCTGTTGCTTAATTTGGTTCATGCAAATATTAACAGTCATCAACAAACAGCTTTTATTTTACCTTTGTTAACTTACTTCAGAAATAATAATCTAACTGAGATATATTTTGTCTGCCTTTTTCCAACCATCTGAAAGATTATGAATTCTTTTTCATAAATTTTCTAAATCATTTACTCTTAATATGTTCATTCACATACATATGCAAAAATATGTTCAAAATTAGGCACTAAATATATCTGCTTATTAATATTTTTTTCAACACTTCTTAACCAGCCTGGTAAAGGTAGATTCAAGGCTGTAAAGTAAATGGCAGCCCACTGCACTCCCCAAGGGGATGGGTTAAATGCAGAGTGTGCTGGAAATAGAAAAATGTAAAAAGTAATCTCTCTCTGAAATAAAAACAAAAGGTAAGAAAAATATATAGCGTTTTAACTGAATAATTTTTTTTTTTGATAGGGAAAAAAAGCTGATGTTGAAAAATTATACTTTATAACAAGCAATTAATTTTAAAAAAAGCAATGTTAGTTAAGGATCCATCCATCTTCTCCCACTGTGGGTCTGCTACCTATCTCCAGCAGTCTATGGGAGAGAGGCGGGGTACACCACATACAAGACATCCAACAATGCGCACAGACACACACAAACCAAGGGGAAATTTAGAGACACCAATTAACCTAACAGTCCCGTTTTTGGATTGTAAGAGGAAGCTGGAGTACCCAGAGAGAATCCATGCATGCACTGGAAGAAAATGCAAACTCCATGCTGAAAGGCCTTGAGCTGGGAACTGAACCTGTAACCTTCTTGCTGCAAGGCAGCAGTGCTGCAAACTGCACCACCTTACAGCCCTTCTTAAACATTTCAATCTATATTTTTATGAAAGATATTGCAGTGCCATATGCTAAGTTCATCAGAGTACCTATTAACTGCTATTTCATCTTTTCCATGGCTTATTGTTTTCTTGTGATATTATATGACTCAGAGGCCTATTTCTCTTGAAATTGCTTAAAGAAAACTGCTCCTTGCCTAAACTGGCACCTATTAACAGTCGGAGCAATAATTAAATAATTAATAATTAAAGTTCAATTTGAAACCATAACAAAAAAGGCTGGAGGGGCTACGTTTATACCACCACTGCACAGAGTGGGCAGGGGGGGTTGATCAGTGTTGGAGAACTGCTGCAGAGCGGGACATCCTGGGGTCACAAAGACAGCATAGCAACCATCAGATAATCTGTACATTCGCATCGGCTGTTTGTGAAGCATGCCATCAAGTGCCCCTTTTCTGTCCTACAATAACAAATATGATTAGTTTGCTCAGCTGGAACTTTGACAGCAACTATGTGCTTTCATCATGTGATTAAAAAGATTTAAAGACTCTTAAACTAGCAACTGATTTGGCAGATTTAATGCTTCAGTACGTGTTTCCAGACCCTGAGGACAGTCCCAGCCAAGGCTGGTTCACCTCTGGTCTTCAGCCTGGTTTTAGGGACTTTGAACACAAAATCAACCATCCTTCCTGCTCATATCAGTCACCATACTTAAATATAACAACAAAAAGATGTTGGATGAGCTAAAAAGGAGGAGAAGAGATCTTGAGAGGTTGTGCAAAGAAAAATGTCCGCTGTACATTTTAAGAAGAGTCACTGAAGGACGTGACTTGACAGAAATGACACAACATAAACCAACATGAAATAAAAATTGCAAAACATTCCACCTTTTTTTTGTAACCATGTTTGCAGGTTTTATAGAGAAGCTACATTTATTTCTAATGGGTCTCTCATACCTTCCTTGTTTTCTTTTCTGGCTTTCCCTGAAAGCTCGTTCTCCTCCTCTTAGCCAATGATCAGACAGTTTAGGCGTACTAACTTCCTGGTGGACTCTCTGACACCGATATAGGGAACACAAACAAAAGGCCAAAGCGATGATATCATTATCACTTCTGTCATAGAAAGCTTTCTATCACAACCATTTTCCTCTGTTGGTGAACATGTTGGGAATGTGTTGCATTAGCAGTTTTCCTGGTCAAAGAGCAGAATAATCCCTCTGTGCATAGCTTACTCTGCAGCACGAACACAGGACAGGGGTACAGACTCACAGAGGAGAAAGCTTTATAGAGCCCCACACAGTAAAATACTTAAAGTGTATTAAACCAGCATTTATGGATTATTAACCACATTGGGAGCCCAGGTGTTTTATTTTAAGGTGTCTTCTGTAAAGAGCTGAGAGGTTGGATCAAATCATAAGTCTCCTCAGATCTCGTTGGAAAAAAGATAGTGGCATTTTTTTCATGCTTTTAAACATAAATCTGTGAATTTTTTTTAATTTTTTTCCGTATGTTTCTGTTGTATATACAAATGGAAGGTGGTGTATACAGAATCATGACACTGCATATACTTTCCATGATCTCGATTTTGGACACTGGGGCTTTTCAGTGAAAGGTGGGCTCACCTGAACATAATAATTCAGCCCTACTTTTGGTTGACCAAAAAGAAAGATGCTGTAAAGCTTATGTGTATCGGTGGAAGTACTCTGTTATTGAAAAATGTTGGTCTGTGGTGAACTCCATCCATTCATTCATTGCATTATTCTTATCTGAAAGGACAACAGCTCTAGGGGGAATACAAACTTCCCTCTCCCCTTAGACAGCCCCATCTCATTCTGGGGGATCCCAAGGTGTTCCCAGCCCCAACAGGATACACAATCCCTGGTTTCCAGGGCAAATTCTCAGTGATCCAGGTCATGGCAACTACAAAACCTGCTTAAATCATGTGCAAACCAGACTTTCGCTCAGTTTTTCAGAAAATGTCTCAGAAAATGTCTGTCGATTCTGCCGGCTCACTGTAGCTGGTTTTCCTCACCTCAAACTGTTTGTGGGTCCTCTCTTCCCCCAACTCAACTTGTTCAGAAAACCTCCAAAGGGAGGAGATATTTTGATCAGCTGCCTGAAACACCTCAGCTGACTCTTTTGAAAGCAGAATTGTGATGAAGGAATACCATTACAAAGTATTTAAAAGCTAAAAAAATATTTGTTTTTTCTTAACATACACCTTTTATTACTGTTAACACTTTAACGACAAGTTATCAAATAATGAAACGTTGCACAATATTTGCACAAACTACATGGATGTAAAAAAATATATTTGTATTTTTTTTTCTTGTCTTTTAATTTATCAATAATCTGATTGATTCTTTTCAGATTTATCAAAAATACATGATCTAGAAGCTATGACAGCCTAGTTTCTTATGATACCCTTACCTTTGGCCAAAAAACAGAACTGCAGCACTCTTCTGCTTGTTCTCGTAGTTGGTGCTCGTACTTGACAAGGTCTATTTTTTTTTTCACCCATTGTGGAGTTGCCATTGATGTCTGTGTTGAGCTGGATGCTCACTTCTGAGAATCCCCAAAATCCATATTGAATCTAATGCTTGAATTGTTTGCTCGGTTGGACCCATTCAACTTGGACGCACCTGACGTCAAATCTGCAGAGCAGCATGGGAACTTCTAACCCAAAGTAAATTCAGGAAAATAGGCTAGATGCTTAAAGATGCATTGACTCTTAACTACAGAGGTGTCAGCCTGTTCATCAAACAATGTTTTAGTCATAAAGGGTCAAATAAAAAGGTTATTTTAAACACATTTTCAGTAAAAAGGTACAAAATGTCTCTCCTGTTTATTTTTAATGGTTATTTTTTTGTAAGGTTTGTCAAAGAGTGATATGAATGTAACGTTTGTGATGTGGACCCCAGGAATATTTGCCTGTAATTATGTAGAGCCTAATGATGATCCTTAAATAAATAAACTAAATAGTATAAAAAAATAAAGAATAAAAAAAAACACCCTAATTGAAGGCTGCATTCTTTCAGGGCTTATTGAGGTCACCAGCTCTCTGAGCGGCATCTTATTTTATTATTTATTTTCACCTTCCTTGTTTACATCCAGAACAAGTTCCTGGAATGCTAAAGATGTTTGCCTCTGAATCAAATCCTCAACAGAACCTCAGCTGTACAACAACTTGGCTCCAGATCCTTTCACAGTTAGTGCTGGTCCCCTTTCTACCGTATTACAGGTTCATTTTAAATGTATCTTACTAATATAGATCTAACCATATCCTTCTCAACATCTCCTCTGCCAAATAACACCTTTAATTTTGCTGCTGTCACTCTCTGAACCTCCTTACAACTGTCAGGACCACATGGAACAACCCCCACTTTCCCCATTAAAAAAGACTAGTGACGAAACACTTAAACAGCTTCCGAGTCTATGCTTTTGGGTGCATGGGTCCAGCTCTGACACAGGTTTTTACTACATTTATTTATTTCTTACTACATAGGGTTCAATGTGAAATGTGCAATCTTACCTGTGCAGGCTCCTGATGCTTGGAAGCTACCTGAAGAAACGCTCTCTGAGTCTGCAGTGCCTCATTCACCATCTCTGCCTGCAACATAACAAAGATTAAAAACAGATTTTTGCAAAAAACATATTCTTTTTGTAAACTAGTGGTATTCTGGGAAACCGATTGATATGTTCCCTTTTCTGTGGATATAAAGGTTGTGAAACTGGCTAACATGCACACATAGAGATTGGGTTATTTGCAGCCATGTGAGTCTGTGTGTTTGAGACCCTAAAGTTGTGGGCTAGAGGAACCACCAGGGAGGTTTTCTCCTTATAAGGGGCTTGAAACTCTTTACACTACCTCAGGTTCTCAGTCACACACGCACAATTCTCTCCTCCAAGCAGCCCAATGATGAGACGCAGAGATAGCAACAACTTTCAAAGCGCTGGGGAAATACGAGCATTCATCTCTGCTCTGTTCTAAGGGCCTCTTTTGTGTTGGATGAGTTTCATATCTGCAATCTTGCTATCTATGAAACACAGTAACAAGGCTTTTTTTTTATAAACTTGTGTTCAACAAAAGTTTGAAGACGTTGAGCCGAAGTTATGTTTTTTCCTGCATCCTACAGTAGGTCTTTAGAGAAAAGAAAATAGTTGCCATTGTGCAGAAAACTGCACACATCAGGCATCCCACACACACTTCAGGACCCTTCAGCTGTCCTGAAGGGAGAGGAGCAATCCTGACTGTTTATAAATTGGTGTCCAGTGAAATGAGGACTGAATCCCCTCCACTTTACCCAACGGTGATCTGTTTAGAGAAGAGCCACTCTCAAGAGGTCTTCCTTTGCTTTGACAATCTATACTTTTTAACAAAGAGGTCCAAAATGAGATTTTAAATAAAAAATTTTGGATCTACTGTACTGCCTAATAAATGAATATATATTTTTATTTCATTCATGAATTGTGTATAAACATCCTTTGTTATGTTGTCCTTTTGAGGAAGTGATTAAAACATGGAAGTTTTTGGTAAAAACCGACTTCATTTTTAATAAACATGTTGATTTTGTTTTTTTTCTCATATAAACCTGGTTACAGCAAGAGGGCTATGTTAGTATAAATCAGTCAAATCATTCTAAATCCATAAATGTTTACGTTACCAGAAATACTGACTGTGAATTAACTTGGTCCTGCAACGAGTATCTTAGTTTTTACATCCAAATTGCAAAATATTAAGAGCAGGTATGTTTTATTTTTTTGCTTTTTTTTTTCTAGCATTATTAGTAGGCCTTAAATCTAAATTTTTAGATCAGTTTTCAGACTTCCAGTCTGATTGAGTGTTGATTTTATAGTATTGATTGTAAAGAAAAACAGGATATTGTCAAAACTCTGCCTTGTCTGACAATTTTATTATACCTTTTACATTTAATTTAACAGAGCCCCTCACCCTAAACATTTTTAGGAGTAGGGCATGCAGACAATGTATTCCCCTTGAAAATGAAGGTAATTAAGAATAGGAGGCTTACACCCTGGTTCAGTTCAAAACTGCGCACTTCTGCACTCTACACTTCTAAATAAGTCCTACCTAATTTGTAAAGGTAGTCTACTGTTTTACACAAAGACTCCTTTTAAAGAGAGAAAATAAAAATAACCTTGAGTTCCTATTTAATGCAATTGTTGAACCTTAAGAGTCATAGCTCTGCTGAGTAATGCAGTAATGACTATGGAGTTCTTTATATATAAAACAGAATCTATAAAGAACTAGAAAAGCACTTGGAGAGCACCAGAGGTGTCAAGTAACACAGTACAAATACTTTGTTAACTTTCTTAAGTAGAAATTCTGGCTATCTATACTTTACTAGAGTAATTATTTATTAGACAACTTTTTACTTCTACTCCTTACTTTTTTTTTTTCTTTTTTTTGCAATTAGCTTTATTTAAAAATAGACTTGTTAGTTTTTCATTTATCTCATTTTTGTTATGGCCTGTTGGTTTTTAAAAAATTAATTTCTTTGTGGTTGGACTCAGTCCTGCATGTTGTTTGTGACATACTGAATTGGTCCGGCCTGCTGGTGGTTATGAAACGGACGTATTAGCTGGAGTTTTTTAAGGTGGATTTGTTGTGAAACTGAAAACTCCGATCTTGTGACAATACAGCTTATAGTGCAAGGTTATACCCTGAGCTATGTCTGTAGTAATGCCTCTATAGGCCTAGCACAGAGGAATAGCATTTGTATCCTGGCTAATAGGATCCCATCCCAGCCTTGGAGGGGGATGATTAAGTAACAATATTTTTATCTCTATAACATTTTTTCTTCCTTTTGTTCTTACAACATTTAGGGCTTAGGCTTTCCTAATGACATCACCAGGGTTTTACTGTTCCCTTCGTCCTTTCTCTGAGAGCAGGCTGGAAAAGGGAACGATTTTCATCCCTGGCATTTTTCCATCTACACTGACCCACTAACCACTCCAAAAGTACGCTTGGAGTGAATCCCCTCCGAATGCAAAACCCCATCATGCACCGCAACATACTGTTGGAAAATATTCGAACATAAATTCGCCAAATATAAGAGGAACATTGTTGTTTGGTTTAAAGAAGGCATTTTAGTTTGATCATAATTCGGTTTGTTGCAAGTATCTTAAAGTTTGAAGAAATAGAAAATTACACCCTATGCCAACTGTCACAAGGATGTGCATGACGAGCAACGGCAAATATATTGCATGCATCATTTAGGTAGTTAACATTGTATTACTTCTTGAGCTCTTGAGTAATTAACTGTCACAGGTATTTGGTTCAGCCGGACAGTAAGTGTTCGGGCTGGTATGATTTAAGGAGGGCCGGCCCTCGCACGCTGAAATTAGGAGCGGCTCACCACAGATTACCAGTCCGAGCCTGTCTAAGTTAATCATGAGGGTAAAGACCTTCTCTCTCTATATTCCTCATCTTTATCTCTCATCACTTATTTTGGATGTTTCTGTATTTTACTCGACCTCACCTTGAACATTGTGGCCTCTTTTTTTTGTTTCTTCGTGGGAGTTTTTAGCTACATCTTGCCAAGCATTCTCTCATACATGTAATGCACTTGGTTCTGTCTTAAAATAGTTAACTGTGTCCCTCTGTTAGAGATAGCTATTGGCTGAGGTTTTACTCTGCCAGACTGTATGTTCTCTTTCTTATCTTCCAGACTTTAATACTGACTCAGAGTTTATCTCACTAGCCTTTTAGTTTCTTTACTGCTGCCACTAACCTTCTACCTTTCTTTTACATGGAAAGTATTCCTGATTTGTGCCTCCATGTTCCTTTGGCATGTACATCCTCTCTACTCAAACCCCCAGTCGTCCTCCAGAGGAGGCTGTTCATACTGAGCCTGGTTCTGCTGGAGGTTTCTTCCTATTAATGGGGATTTTTCTGCTCCACTGTTGCTATATGCATGCTCAGTGGATTGATGCAAACTAAATGACAGATGTAGATGACTGTCTATTGTTATAGTATTCACCCAAAAGTGAACTCTGCTGGGCAATGACTCAGTGCAATCTGCTGGGTTTTCTTAGATGGAAAGCAATCTGTTTATATGATTTGATTTGATTGAATTGACTTTATGAGTGTGTTGTATGTGTTGTGTTTTTTGATATGATAAGGGAGAGGTGTAAGGCTTGAACCAACATTTAGATTTTGTACTTTTATATCAGAATTATATTTGGCCCTCTGCCACCTTAGAGTTTGGTTATGCTTGATGCAAGCAAGCCGTCAGTGACAACACATGCAGCTTTTATGGTCTATGTTTCTTTTTCTTCATTCTGGCTGGCTCCAGGGGGGGTACAGCACAAACAGCAGACTGAGAACACCACTCTACACAAGGTACGAAAAAAAAGCTTTTTTGAAAGCTTTTTTTGTGCTGTCTAAGCAACAATCATTTTTCCACAATCTGTTGATAGTGGTGATATTTATGAGCTAAATCACAAGATGTCTCTAGATGTCTACATCTGCAAACCCTCGCTGATAGGAGCTGTTGCTCACCATCCACCTTTTTCTGCATGGATCTGTCCCTATACCTACAAATTTTCCTAGGTGCACAGAGTAGAAATTCTTTCCTCATGGACACTGCATGGAGGGGCATGAAAGCTAAAACTGAAATACCGATAATTTGGACGCACCAAGCATAAACCAAGTTTAGCTCATCCGCACTTTCTCTTAATAACCAGATAGCTTCTGAAAATAATAAAAATGTTTTTCTGACCGTCCAAACTTTTGTTTTACAGTAATGCATACATATTTAATTCCAGATTTCTCACTGAATTTAGAAAACAAATGACGATTACTATGACTAAACGCTAGTACCCGTATTTTCGCGACTATAAGGCGCATATAAACGTCTTTTTTTCCCTTCAAAATGTGCGGCGAGCCCTATAGTGCTGTGCGCCCTATGTGTGTTGCTACTGCGGACGTTGTTGAAACCACCATGAGAACGTTAAAGAGGCAAGTGTGGGCGTGGATTGGCTGCCACGCAAATGGACAGAAACTGCCGCCTATGGTGATTTTTAAGAGAAGGACTTTGCCTAAAGAGACTTTTCCAGTTGGAGTCGTTATTAAGGCAAATGAAAAGGGCTGGATGGATGAGGAGATGATGAAAGCGTGGCTGAGGGAGGTGTATGTAGGGAGACCAGGTGGTTTTTTCCTCGCATCACCATCGCTGTTAATCTGTGACTCCATGCGTGCCCATCTCAGAGCCGATGTGAAAAACATGGTGAATCAAATGAACGCTGTGCTTGCTGTTATTCCGGGAGGTCTGACAAAGGAACTTCAACCGCTCGACATCTGTGTGAACCGACCGTTCAAAGTAAGGCTGCGAGCAGCGTGGGAGTGATGGATGACAAACGGAGACCACAGTTTCACGAAAAGTGTAAGGCAGCGCCGGGCAAGTTACGCCACCGTTTGCGGATGGATTGTTGGTGCTTGGGCTAACGTGTCTGCTGGCACTGTTGTTCGAGCTTTCGCAAAAGCCGGCATCATTTCCGAAGAAGGGGAAATTGGCATGTCTGATTTAGTGCAGCTGTTTATTTCAGAAACAGAGGATGATGACTTCGATGGGTTTGATTAATACTTTGTAATAAATACATGAATAAAGCACAAACACACTCAGTTTTGCTCCCACTCTATTTTTAAATACGCAGTAGAGGTATTTAAACGTAGTAGAGTATATGTACCGGTATATAAAACCTGCGTGTGTTAAATACAGTAATGGCACACATAACTGAGACTGCGCCTTTTAGTACGGTGCGCCTTATGGTCGTGAAAATACGGTATATTCTACCATGTCTTCACAAATCCACATTTGGTAAAAAATGTTTTTCTTTTTTGTCATCCTGTTGCTTTTATTAGACTAAAATTCCCTTCTGATTGACTAATCTGTCCAAACTTCTATCAGAACCTGAGAAAATTTGCTGTCTCAGGTTTAAGTCTTAAGAAAAATATAGTGAAAATAAGTGAGAAACTTTTAAAACACTGTGAAAACTCTAATTATTCAGACACTATAGATTTCTTAATAGGAGTTAGCTGAAAACCTTTTTTTTTTAAGATGCAACTTAGGGACTATACAGAAGTTGTTTGTTTATTTATTTTGCTGTGTTTCATTGCTATTGCTTCAAATATTAATCAAAAGCAGATTTTCTTTTTCCTTTAAAAAGTTGCTTTAATTTCCGTCTCCTGAGTTTTTAATTTAACTCATACTTTTTTCTTTAATACATATTAAATATTTTACTTCATTAGATTTTAATCAGTAATTGGGTAATCCACTAAAGCAACAATGATAGTTTTTATAGTGCTATGTAAATAAATTGTACTTGCTAATGGAGTGACTTATTGCATGTGGTGAAGACTTACATGTTTCTCTACTTCACTTCCAATAGCCCTGCTGCAGTTCAGATAATCTGACAGAGGACCTTTCAGCAGCACATCAAAAACCTCCAGGCTCTGACCTGAAAGCATACAGAGAAATCCTATGTTCATTTTCTCAGTCTGACTTTAGAACAACAGGGACATACTTCAAGAAATGTTTTGAGCAATTTTAAGCTGACTCACCTCCATCTATGCCATTGACACAGTTCCCATTAGCCATGCTGGAGGAGGCCTGCATTGTGATGGACATTTTCTCGAGGGAAGTCACAGCACGCTCCAACCGTTGCATTAAATCTTCCATGATGGCTATCCTGGAAGGAAAAGCAGAAATATATTGTTTAAGAGATATTGACTGTATTAAACAAGACCTTACTCTAATTTTAACCAAGACCCGAATGTGGCCGATGCAACTTGTTGAATAGAAGGACAGTAACTATTTCGCCCAGTGTAGCAGTTACATGCTTTGCCTGTAAGCACAGAAATCCATCATATAGATTAGAATAAACTAATATTAGTTTATATTTAAAATAACAATATTAAAAGACAAAAACATGCTTTTATTTTTTATTTCATGTGATGGAACAAAACTACAAGAAGCAAAAATATTGAGAGGAAATAAAATGACAAATGGTTTTCAAACATCTGAAAATGTATATTCAACTCCTTATAATCTGACACAACTAAATAAATTCTGAGCTAACAATTGCCTTGGCACTGACCTAGTTAGTAAACAGAGTGCCACCTAAATATCAGTTTAAATCTAATTGAAAACCTCAGAGTTTGAGAACATAAGTGGAAATAAAAAAGGGAGTTTTGGAGAAGTTAAAAGCAAGGGTTATGGTATAAAATTATAATAAAACAGACAGGCCTGCAAGGAGATCAGCACTTAGAGAAGAAGCCATAAAACCCTAGGGTAACTCGATAGGAGCTGCAAAGAACCACAGCTCAGGTGGTAGAGTTTATTAACAGGATACTAGTCTCAAAAGTAGAGTAAATAATCCAGAAGAAGTCATGCTTCCATGTTAAGGACATAAGAAGCATTTGGAGGACGCTGCTCTGGCCAAGTAAGACAAACAATTTTTTTCCAAAATGCAATGCTTTGTAGAATAGAATACAAAATCAACTTATTGTACTTAAATGGGGAAATTGTTGGTAAAACTTGTATGGTAAAACAAAATAAAAAACAACAACATAGTAGATCACACTGATAAAATATATTAATGACAAAAAACTAATAGTGGGAACTCCATCTCCACAGTGAAACATGGTGGTGGTAGCTGATCAGAGTTCTTTGGGGAGATGGGTGGAGCTTAATATAGAAAACAGCATTACTATAATGGATCTGATCAAAACATCCCAACATGCTACGATGGTTCAGTCAAAGTCCAGACCTAAATCCAAACACCTGTGGTAAGATTTCACAACTCAACATTATATGTTGAATAATCAAATAGAATAAAAAGAAAATCCCTGTAAAATATATAAAGTTTTCTGAATATAATTCATATTTACCAGTACAGAAACATTTCTTAGCGCTTTAATAACTGTTAACCAAAAAACAGCCGATTCTGTTTTAACACTGACTAGCCATAAGACTCATCCTGAGACAATATGCATTCCTGTTTGCAACATTCATTATTCAGCCAAACTGGAATTTAATCCAGCTATCCAGTCCCTGTTTCTGCAAGCTACTGCAGGGTAACACCTTTAACATATAGTCCAATAACCTGAGTGATATTTTTATTCTCCTTTTTGTGGTTTCAAAAACGCAAAATGGTGTGTATCAGTGATCCAGACTTAATAAAGCCCCCCCCCCCCCCCCCCCCCCCCGTCTGCTAGTTCTGTCTGGTAATTATTAGCTGTGAGCAGCAAACATGCCCAGATGGGTGTCAGTGAGTCATCTCTCAGTAGAAGTCTCCCAGCGGTGACACATGCCTGTCGTAAGACGCAGATGTTATTTCTGCTCTGTGGGCCACCACAGCAGCCCTCATGAACACTCGAAACCTGGAGAGCTCCAGCTAGAATTACGACAGGAGCTACGAAGACAACAAAACGTCTGCAAGAACAAACTCCACTTCATACAATACATATGGTTATATTTCTATAACTGATTTCTTTGTTTTTTCTATTTTTTTTCTTTTTTATACTTATCTGCTTAATCTTAGGATATAAATCCATTCAGTACAGAAATGTTCCTGATTTCAAAGTATAAACTAGTGGTGGCTCCCGGAAATTTATTTTAAATCAGATATGCCACATTGTAACAAATCACAAAGAGACAGTTTGTTCCTATTTATTGAGCCTAATCTCGCAAAAAATGCAGACACAAATAGTTTTACGGTCTCAACAGATATGATTAAGTGAAGAATGCTGAATCTCCCTGCTTATCCCCTAAGATCTTTGTTGTCGTTAATCATCTCTCTTCAGCGCAAGATCTTCAGATGCATTTCATCAGCTGAAGCGGATTTTATTCAGACCTAGTTATTTATTTGATGCTTTCAATTTTAGAAAATACACATCTCAGATATCATAATTTGTCAGATACATGGACTGGACACGCTTTGATGACTGATAAACACCATTTTAAAAACAATATTGGAGAGTTTTCCTCATCATGTTTAGGGACAATGGATTGTGAAAACTGTTGCCCAACAGCTACTGGTGTGTAATTGCAGACTTTATTTGAAAATGAAAGATTGAATTCAAAACTTGTTAATACAAAGAAAGAAAAAAAACAGAAATTGGCATTGATTATATTTGACATAAATTATATTTTCCAGGTGTTATTATGAGTCCCTTAAAACTGACTGATTATAGTAGAAGATTTCATAGTTTAATTTTTTTTAAATACTTAAAAAATTGTATTGGATGGTATTGGATCACCAACACTTTAGAAAGTATTGGTGATCCAGAAACTCATTTATGTCATATGCAGAGCGTATCAGTCTGGAAAGTAACGGATAGAGCCTCATTTCAAAGGCGGGACTAACAGAGTCAGCAGAAACACTTTAGAAACAGTCAGATAACTACGGATGTGACACAAAACAACTTTTTTTCTTTCTAAAGAAAAGCTCTTACAGCAGCCAGTTGTTCACATTTTAACAATGTATACAGCCAGTTCAAGATAGGGGCCAAATGGGGCCCAACACCCTGGACCTGACCCCTGTTATGGCCCCTTTTCTGAAAACATACACTGCAAACATTTGAACATAAGTAGGCCCATTTTTCTTTAATTTAGCGTATTTTCCTTTGATGTAAGTGGATTTTCAGAAGGAATATGATGATTTATGTGTAAAATAAAAAAATATATATATTGTTAATTTAAATGCATTCAGTATATGCACTCAAAAGCATAGAATATATATTATCTCACTCCAAAGGCAAACGTACTCATTCCATTTGCTGATCATCATTTTAATCTGCCTAAATTATGGCAAAAACACTTAGAAATACCAATTTATAAAACTTTCCAAATCAATTTCTTATGATGATATGCACTGACAGAAGAGACCGAAACTGATTTGTCCCTTGAACTAATTTGATTTTCCCCCTATATAATTTACTTTAAAAGTGTTTTAGAAGTTAAAGTCAGCTTTAAGCTTCAACTGTAGTAAGATTAGATATTAAGTCTCCTCGGTTAAACTGAGGCTAACTTTATAATCTAAATCTAAATAATTGCTCTAGTTTTCTTCTCTCTTATTTGTGCTTGTAATTTATTAAGATTACCCCTCCATACACCTTTTTTGAGATATAATAACAAACATAGCACCATCAAAGCTGAAATCTTAGCCATTTTGTTTACAGAGAATCACTGATGCACAGATCACTTTTATGGGTGCATTTCTTACTTACAAACATGTTAAAACAATCCCCCCCCCCCCCCCCCCCCCCTCCTCAAAGCAAATAAAACAAAGCAACTCTCTTGCATTTGTCATTACCAGCCAGAGAAATAAACAGGATCACTCCTCCAGATGCTCTTCAGAGGAGACCGTACACCCTTGTGCTCTTGTGTGCACAAGCATCCAAATGCTCAAAATACAATGTGAACACACCATTAGAAATGAACACCTGAAAATGCTACATTTTGTTGGGTATATATGTGATAGATCATTGCTGTCATTGCAGAATGGAAAGCCCATGAGCACGCAGAAGTCCACTCTGCAAAAATTATCTAAAAATTAGTAAATATTTCTTAAAATACGTGTATTTGCCCTTATTTTTGGTAGATAAATTGTCTTATTCCACTGACAAAGTGTCTCACTTATCTGCTCAATTCAAAAAAAAGAAAACTTTTAATAAAGATTTTTCCACCTAAACTGCTGCAGCGAAAACACAAACATGGCCACTATGGAGGATCTACAGAGATGCTAACACGTCTCTTTTTGCAAAAGGGAACTTGTCTCGATAAAATAACCTGCATAAATTAAGATTTTATAATAAAAACAGTCAAAGATCAAGTCATTTTGGATGATGTTTAGACAGTACAACTATTAGTTGCTCACTCCATTATTAAAATATTAGTGAAGGCATTTACTGAAAGAAAGAAAGCCATAGGAATATGGATGAAGATTCTCTGACCAAATGTCTCCAGGCTGTATTCATGCTTTGCATAGTGAGAAACTGATATGGTAGATCACCCTTAACACATCATCACCAAATTGAACTATGGTTATATGAGCATTATGCACTAGATATCCTTCTTCTTAGTAGGGACAAGGTAGCTTACTTAGAGCTTAATAGGCTTAATAAAAAAAAAATGCAGAGGCAAAATACTTGATACTGTCTTAAAACTAAATCAACATTGAATGTTTTTATAAGAGCAAATTCATGTGTTAAAAGAACTCACTCAAAGCCTTGACCTATTCCACTGAAGACTCTGTGGCAGAAGATTAATGCTTGTTATTGTCTGTTTTTGTCCAGTCTGATTGAACCTGAACTATTTTTGAAGACAACTTTGTGCAAAAATATCAGTCTCTAGATGTCCCATGGTGGCAGACATACCTTAACAGACCTGGAGCTCTGATTTTAGCAAAAGCTGGTTCAACAGTACGGTACTAAATAGAAATATATGCCACACTTTTCAGATTTTTATTTGTAGCTAAAATACCTTTTTCCTTAAGTTATGCACTACTTTGCATTCAATTAATGAACATTTATGGTTGTAAAGTGACACACTTATGAAAAAGAGCAGGGAACATAAAAACCTCCTTAAAGCTCGGTATGTTTCTGTCCCCTGTTACTGATCAGATTTTAAATAAATAGTCTTGAAATACAAATAGCCAGAATTGGAACTGATCTTTTTGTCATTTGGCCAAATTCTCCATGGTGATGTAAGGAGTGCTCAAGCTGTGCCTTTTTTAGCTTTTATATGGTGTTCAATATTAATAAAAACCTTCAACAATCAGCCATCTGCTCATTCTGGAAAAAATGTTTAAACGAATGATGATCCACATCAAAATGTTGGAACCATGTGAATTTTGTTGTATTTTGTTGTATTTTTTGTTGTATATTTCCTGTCTCCATCTGTTCAGGGTCTGCAATGTAGAGATGCAAAAATCCAACAGCTGAGAAAGCAACACATGGTCATGAAGTATCTCAGCTTGTGTGGATCCAGTGGCCAGGCTTGTATGAGGCTATATTGAGACACAGTCTGTTGTTTGTTGTAATAAGCCCTCTGCAAGATGGTCTAATTTTGGTCTCTTTGGAAGAAAAAAGAGATAAACTTGGAAAAAAAACCCTGCAATTTATTTTCTTTCCATCTGTGCTGAAACTTCTAAAGTTACATTATATGTCATTAAAGCAGGAGACTTGGAGAAAATGATAATATTCAATTCATTTATTTAATAAAGAAAAAATATGTATGAAGAATGTTCACAGCGCATTCAATTCAACTCAGGGATTCAGATAGATGCTAATATAAGAGGATAGAAAATAGATTTAATAAAATAAGTCATGACATATAACTGTGAGGATAATTTCAACCACAAATAAATTGATTACAAAAAAAAACCCCACTGAGGATTTGGGCAATATATATTGTCCTGGGAACAACAGATAAATCATTAGTCATCTCTTTTCGTTTAAATCAATCATTTAGGACCTCAGTTTATAAGATCTGAAACTCCCTGGTTGTTGTTAACTTATATCAAAACAATTAATGCACTATACTGTGATTACAATTATTTATATAAACAAATGTGCTTGGGTTGTTTCTTTGCGTAAAGGTACATCGTTATATGATAAATATAAAATAAAATAATACTAAAACACAGAAAAAGAAAGTAAGTTATTTATAAAATGCATCCACAAAGCAGAGATATAAGAGAAATCAAGGAGCAGGGAAGATGTTTCCCTATTTGCGCAGAGACGCGCACATCTCCACCCACCAGTCCAGGACCCCCGGCCCATCTGCTCCTCCCTGTCCCTTGCTAAAGTATAAAACATCCGATGGAAATATCTTACCTCCCTCCTTTGCTCCGCTGTAAATTTCTTTGGCGGTGTTTAGCTGGGTTTGTCAGTGTTTTCCTCTGTTTTGTTGAGGATTGTGCGCGGTCACCATGCGGTCCAGTGCGCCTTCGGGCTGTGCGCAGCAGCAGCGGCTTGGGTCGCTCTCTTCCGGGATGTCCTAATTAAGCAACACGGTGAACCTGAGAGCCAAAGAGACCAAGACCCGAACTGTGACTCAGTGAATATCCACTCTGAAGTGGAAAGATAGCTCGAAAGCTCTGCTAAAAATAGACGATAGACTGGGTGGCGGCCCAAGCAAGGATCTGTCATGAAGCAATGCTCATTTAACCTTTATTTGAGGGTTCTTGCAAGTCAAATGTTGGGATTAACTATATTTCAAGTTCAACTCAAAATATTTGAATAATTATTTTGCTTAGAAGCATATAAAAAAACGACAACAACACAGAACAAAAAAAAATATATAAATCATTTCTATAGAAGATTAAATGGGTGTCTTGAATATAAAAACGGTTTTAATATTAGTAAACATAAGGCTAGATTAGTTTTCTTTAAAGGTGGCAGTGGAGGAGTCATAATCCAAACAGGGTAAGTGTTTCTGTAGATTGGCATTGCTGCAGAAGAAAAAGCAATACCCCAATGAAGAAGGGGGTCTGTTGAAAAGAGAACAAAACTGCACTCCCATGCTGAGGCATGGGGATGGCAGTATCATTCTGTGGGAATGCTTTACTTCAAAATTGGTAAACTGTCAAGATTTGAATTGAAAATAGATGGAGTTGAACACATGTGATCCTATATAACAGCCAGAACTACTAGAGTTACCTCAACTGTTAGCCCCCAGAGGCTGTTATCCTCAGACTTTAATCTAATCTTTGAAACATTCCATGTACATTTCAGCATCTGTAAATCTGTAATCTGTAGTTATAGACTCTGTAACTTTTAGGAACCTTCACTGAAAAGGTAAGATACCTGTTTGTGACGTTCTTTGGTTTAAATAACAGATAATTCATCAGACCAGCTGCTGATTTCCCGATTCAGTCCCTTCTGCATGGATGATGCTCCACCAAAAACATGGCACCATGTCACTCCTAGTTTCACTGCTGACCAAAATACTCCTCAAAGCTGACTGAACGAAGGCAGAGTATGAGCATTCCCTTTAGAGTGATTTATTGATGAGAAAATGAATAAATCATTTCTAGAGCATCACCTCGGAAACTTTATCACGAGTCTGTTGGATCCACGCAAACGGGAAAGCAACAAGGCAGGGGGTTATATAATGGTGTTTTGTTTGCTTTCCTTTCCTTTATTTTTTTTAATCCTCATATTATAATATATTATAGTACTTTGTTGTTGTATAACTGATTTGTCTCAGCAAGAACATTACTATATATTAAAAAAAACTAGATTAACCTACATAGAAGGTAGATTTGTAACTTTAAAAAGATCAAGACTGGATGTAAATAATTAAAATATTATTTAGACCTAAGATTACTGTCTTAAAGTTATATAAAAATACCCATAAAGAGATGTAGATTTACCAGTGTGTGTAAGATACAATCACTGATACAGTATAAAAGGTAAATCATGTGTTTAAATATGCACAAAATTATGATAAACACTTTTATGATGCTGGATTAAATGTGTAGGTTTGTTGCTTTCAGTCTGAATTATATATATATTTTTTGCTTTTCTATTCCCCATGACTCATTTGTGATTCCTTTTGAAACAAGGCTTTATGCTGCATGTCATCAGTTGCTCCTGCAGCTGCAAAAGTGACCGTTCTGCTGAATTAACCATGAGTCTCCTGGTGAAAATAACACAGGCACAGATGAAAACAGATGGTTTCACTTCATTTGACAAGGCTGCATGAAATTCACCACCACTTCATTACATTTCTAACAGCGTGTGTTAGGTTTAAACATGATTGTGTAAAAGAAATTCTTAGTTGAGTGCACCAGTGCAGTTCATTCAGGGATATTTCAAATAAAAAACGGCTTCAGATAGCTGAATAAAAAAGGCAAACAGATTAGATTTAGTTAATGATTTCAAAAACTATTTAATGACTGGATCTTTAGCTATTTCATTACCGGCAGGCTGTCATGGATACATTGTTTCCCAGTATTTGGCCAAATTTAAAGCGATACCAATCAATAAACATCGTTCACAAACTGAAGCTCCAGAGAGGGGATTCCGTCAAAGATGTTCTTAAAACTCAGCATGTAGTTTTCTATTACTGCAAATTTCTTGCTTTGAATCAGAATCAGAAAAAAAAAACTTATTCTGATACTGATTCTAATTTGATACATGATATTTAGGTACATTTTCTAGTGACGGTGACTCGGGCGGAAGGTGCTTATCCTGTAATCTATGGGTTACTGGTTGTGTTCATCTTTGTTTTTGTGTCCTTTGGAAGATACTTCACCTGCCTTGCCTGCTTCTGGTGGTCAAAAGGCCCTGTTTGTATCACAGCCTCATTTGTGGATAAAATTGTGTGTTTAAATTAATAAACGACTGGTAGCAGGTTTGTAGTCCTCTGGCTTAATAAAGCGCTATATAATTAAGCTACAGGCCATTTTTACCATTTTGTAATGGACAAAGATTTTAAAGCTGGGCACTTCCTTCTTTGTCCTTCAATTTTCCATCTTTGCCCATTATTTTTTTTAAAACACTGGGTTCACAAAAAAATGGAGAAAAAACTAGGTAACTTTTTTTTAAAGAAATTCTTTTCACTCAATAAAACCCAAGTAAATTTTACTACCAGATTTCTCTTATCAACAAAAAGATGTACTTGTGTTTTGCTAGTAAATTTTATAAAGAGGTACAGAGACATACAACCACACACAAGAAGAATCTAGAGAAGCCAAATAACCTAACAGTCATGTTTTTGGACTATGAGAGGAAACCGGAGTACCCGGAGAGAACCCATGTATGAATGGGGAGAACATGCACTGCATGCACACAGACTGTGGATTGAACCCAGAATCTTCTTGCTGAAGGCAACAGTTTTGCAAACTGCTCCATCTTGAAGCCAACAAGTAAACAATATTTTCTATTTTTAACCTAAACATAGTCAGGTTAGGAAAAAAAGCACCAAGTTTACTCCTAACATCCACGTGCATATTACTTGCATTTGTTAAGCTGGCAACTTATTTTAATTGTTTTGTTAATACTATTTGATAAGAGGAATTTTTTTTATATATATTTTGATGTCTATAGATTTATAAATTAATTCTAAGTGACACAATAAAATATGTCAATTTGAAATAAAGGCATTTACAGGGCAATTTGGAGTAAAATTTTACATTAAAACCAAAAATGTGATAAAATACAGCTAAGACACGTTTATTTGTATCTCTTCTACTTAAAGCCTATTTATGCATGCATTGCAACTCTGGGGTCTTGACCCTCAAGGCCTACTGATGGAAAAAATTATTAGAACCACTTCTTGTAATACATTACATGTTGATGTAAAAAATGAAAATGATAATGCATTGCTGTTACTAATAAGAACAAAAATACCACCAACCTTTTATTTTTAAATATAGATCATTTTATTTCACTTTGATTAAATGTGGTTGAAATTCTGAAGTAAAGGTTTTATTATAAATGCTTTAAAAGCCTTCATCCACTGACAATGAAAATGTTTTTTTGTTGTTTTTTTGCCATTTTCTATTACATATTTCCCTTGTAAGAAAAAGTTCAAGTATAAAAAATTTCCCAACAGTGTAAAACAGCCGATCTGAAGAATATGAAGCAACATAAGCTACTGAAAGCCTAACGGCGGCTATACATTCTAGTAGAGAAAAGCAGCATTTTTTTGCTTTTTTGTAAAACCTCTTAATAATTCCTCTCAGCTAAACATAGATGACTCAGAGTACAACCTGCAATGCAAACAGGCCTGCATTAAAATCCACAATGCAACTATTTTATGTTTTGTTCTAAATAGTCCAAAAATAAAAAGTACAGTGCACATAACAGTGTTTTAAATAACTTCTACATTATTGTTTTTGGTTCAGCATGTTAATAATAATAATAATAATAATAATAATAATAGTAATGAACTAATCAATAACTTATATATGCCTTGAGATGAGTACATATTAATATTAATAACACAGTACCTCCACTAAGTATCTACTCTTAAAGGAATAGTACACCCAAAACATGATTAGCCTTCATTTTCTACTCACCCCCATGCTGAACAACACCCTGGAGTACTTTTTTGATATCTCAAATGCATCTGGAGTTCTGGGAGGCTTCTTGCTGTCTGCTGACATTCAAATAATGGAGGTCTACGGTGCCCGAGACAGAAAGGTCCATAAAAGTCCACAAAAACGTGTCAATATTCCTCCATACTGCTCGTCCAATGTATTCCAAGTGTCCTGAGTGGGTAGCATCCAGAATTTACTCGAAATGAAGTCATTTAGAATGTTTTTAGAGCATAAACAGTAGTGTATAGGATTTCCTGAAAGCGCGCGCCGGCGCGTTCATGACGCTACGGAAGCCGGCAGACTAAACCAGATGAAAGTGCGCATTCGAGTCTGCTCTGCCGATAATGCAAGCGTAATAGAAGAAATGTGCTGTTTACCTGTGTAAAGAAAGAAACAACGAAAGAAAAATGTCTGAGGACTTCAGTGTTGAGGAAGAGCATGAGTTCTTTGCCGAGCTGAATGCGCTGGTTTGGTCTGCCGGCTTCCGTAGGCTCGTGAACGCGCATGTGCGCGCTTTCAGGAAATCCTATACACTACTGTTTATGCTCTAAAAACATTCTAAATGACTTCGTTTCGAGTAAATTCTGGATGCTACCCACTCAGGACACTTGGAATACATTGGACGAGCAGTATGGAGGAATATTGACACGTTTTTGTGGACTTTTATGGACATTTCTGTCTCGGGCACAATAGACCTCCATTATATGAATGTCAGCAGACAGCAAGAAGCCTCCCAGATCTCCAGATGCATTTGAGATATCAAAAAAGTACTCCAGAGTGTTGTTCAGCATGGAGGTGAGTAGAAAATGAAGGCTAATCGTGTTTTGGGTGTACTATTCCTTTAAGAGTGTCAACAACCTGCAAAAATAAATAACTTAAATAGTTTTTTGTCCGTTTTTCTGTTGTTCTCTAAGTTAAATAGCTGAAAATAATGTAAGGCACATAGACCGACATGACATCACTGAGGAAACCCCTATTTTCTCCAACCCCCACCTGCTGGTTCTAACAGATGTGAGCCAGGCTAGTTGTCGGGTTAGCTTTGGAGAAATTGTGAGTGCGTACCTGACACCCTGCTACAGCAGCACAGAGGTGGAAATGCTGACACGACTGGAGGAAGGGGGGGTAGGGGTCATGGTGGGTGCCGGGGGGGGGGGGGGGGGGGTGGGGGGGTGGTGGAGGGGTGTAATGTCGGTTCCCAAAAGGGCTCTGCCGGGGATTAAAATGTGACAGCTCAACAAACGGTGCGTTCTTTCCAGAGAGATCCATCTGTGCAGCGCTGGAGCTGCTGCGTCCACCAATCCCGCCCCCTCCAGCAGCTGCCCCCTCCATCACAGAGAGAAACGCCACTGTGCTGCTTTTGCTTTTCAGCACTCTGCTGCCTCTGGATGCATGAATGTAAGTGAAATGTAGAGAAGCAACAGATTTAGTGTTTCTCATTGTTTCCCCCCCTCTTTTTTGTCAGGGTTTCTGTTGTCTTTTCCAAACCCCCCCTCCTCCCTCCATGTAGTCCAAGAGTCTAGTCAGAGCTGATGACAATTTCAGTTTCTTTCTCTTTTGTTGATTTGTTTGCTTTGCATAGGTCAAGAGGTTGAGGCTGAGTAAAAAAAAAAGTAAATGGGACATTCAGCATCAGGAAGATTATTCAGCAAGTTCTTCACATGTGTTTTCCACATGACGATTAACAACACCTAGACTTCCAGACCGAACTTTAGAGAAAAAAAAACACATTGGAAACGGTTTCATTTCCCTGATTATCAGAAAACATCAACTCAAAAAAAAAAAAACATAAAACAAAACATACAAGCAGAACCCTCAATGTGTGATATTAACAAAAGTAATAAATAAAATAAAAATGTTATGAGGGCATTAAATAACCAAGTAACACTTTGGAAACATGACAGGCAGAAAAATAGAGGCTATTCCTCAAAACTAACGTTAGAGACAGCATTAGGACTTTAAGGCCAACAGTGTAACACCCTGTCTTCCTGTCATTCGTCTCTAGAAACTCTACTACAGTGGCAGTAGCAAAAACAATAGTATTCATAGTAATACCAACAGTGATAATTTCCTAGGTTTGTTCTGCGACCTTTTTCTCATTTTCAGCTTTTTGTTTAGATAAAGCACAGCAAGTTGGAGAGATCCTATCCCACCTCACTATTATCCTCACCACCACTAACTTTTAGGGAAACTAAATCTCGGAGTTGACAGGATCAACCATCAAGGCAACTCCATCTGTCTTCTTGTATCCTTGTCATACTTCAGCTGTGACCAGCGGTGGATCGTCCTTCTCTTTGCTTGTGCAACAGTTGCAGCCGCTGCTATTGTATGCGATCGGCCTGCATTTGCTGAGCCTGGTATTGCCCGAAAGCTGCAGCTGCAGCAGCCGCTGAGCCTGGGGCTGCGGTGGCTAAAGGCTGCTGGACAGCAAAGCCGTAGCCAGCGGTGGCCATGTAACCTGGGGCAGCGGGAGAGGCAGCATAGGGGTATTGCTCGTAGGCCACGGCAGCTGCTGCGTTGGCTGCTGCGGAGTACTGTGCATAGGCAGCACCGGTGTAGTCGATGTAAGGAGAGGTGGCGGCGGCGGGAGCGGCAGCTGCAGGCTGCACATGAGGAATCACCACACTGGGCTGAACGAAGGCCTGGGGGTACACATAATGGGTCGGGATGCTGTGGGAGAAACAGACAGACATGCTTAACCTTTGACTATCGGAAGAAGTCACCATAAAAGTCCACTTCACCACACTGCACCTGAGCACTCTTCCCAACCAGGTAGCTTAATTAGCAACAACAAAGAAGCGGCTGCTAGTAGGAATCAAAACAACGCAGGGTTGCCAAAATAGAAAACGACATATCTCTCTGTTTGAAAAAAAAAAATCGATCTTTAACAAGAAAAATATATCGAAAATGGGCGATTAATCTCTCTGCCTATTTTGCAGTTATGTACTATGGAAATGGTAAAACACATGGACTACTCAGCTTTGTGTAACAAGAACTAGAAATTAGATTGACAATGTTCTTAATCTCCCAAATTTAGTTTCTGCTCATTAAAAAATAAAAAATAAAACTTTAATAATTTACTTTAAACTTAAGCTCAAATCTTTATAATTTAATGTTTTCAACACCAAATGAATTAGTGTTAAATACACACAGATTGTTAGCTATGTTGTTCCTTTTATACCAGAAAACCAAACTGGGTTGATTTTATTTACACTCTCAGAAAATATACTCCTTTTCAGAACATGTCTAATTAAAACGATCGGGAGACTTTCAGCTGGATCAGCACTGATGAGTGACCAGCAAGTGAGCAATTCAAAAATCAAATAATTTTCCAATCACTAAAGGCACCATACTCAATTACTATCAGGCTGCACAAACAGTACTCTTAGATGTGGAAGTTGTTACTGAGTGAAGACTCAAGGTTAGATTGTTTATTGTAAGACTTTCAGTAGATAAAAGGAAGGCTGTGCAAAGGAAAGTTGCTGTGTTTTATCATGCAAAGCATCTAACACACCAAGCTTGATTGGGATATGTTGGCTGCATTTCTTAGATTCTATAAATCATTAATAACATTCTTTGAGAAACACCAGAGGGAAGCGAGATCTGCATTTTTTTTTCTTTTTTAAAGGCCAAAGTTTAGGATCTGTAACCTGTAGCTCATCTGCCATTAACTGCAGCAGTTCTGTGAAAGGCAGAGGCTTACAGTGCCAGGCTGCCTGTGGGGGATCAGGGCCAGAGATGATCCCAGGGACGCTTTGTGAAAATGTCACTGCCACTTTGACAGCTGGACAGTCTCAAAAAGCCACACTGCTGACCATTTCCCCCTCTGTGTGGGGACAAAGAGCTGGAGGGGCCGATGGGGGAGCTGGGACAAGGCTCTGCACCAACAGGGATGCCTCATATTAAATAAACAGTTCTGAACAATGAAAGCATTCTGCCCTCCATGACATACCTTATCCCACCCGAAAAACTCTACAAGGTCTGAGAACCCAGCCTGAGTGCAGGGATAAATATACTGAAATTTTTCAGTCTTTTTCAGAGAAATTAGGCTCCTCCTCTTACTTCAAGGTAAATGTGGGGTCAGAAGTGACAGATTGAATAAGACTCTATCATGGCAACCCTATTTTAGTGCAAACCCCTATCTAGTCTGATCAAAAATTCCACCACGAAAAAGGACAAAACTGGAAAACAAAACAAAAAAATCAAGGCACCACAGAAGAAGAAATAAGTGGAAAAGATAGAAAGCCAATATCACAACACATAAGCCGATATATAGAGGGCAAAAAAGAATTACTGCTAGATATGAAACATGTAAAGTAAAGATGAAGGGCTTATTGAAGGATAAGATATTCAACAAGCAAACATCTACATGTTGTTGTTGTTGTTTTTTAAAGCTAAATAGCTAAAATCCCTTTACTGAAAATGTTTGGTGTTTTCCTCACTAAACCTAATCTGAAAACTTTCAGAAACAGGAATTGTGTCATCATGTGATTTTGAAATTGTACTTTGAAGCCCCCACTAATCAATCTCAGCAGGTCCTCTTGGCTTTTCAGGGCCAGAGCTGGTCTGGTCCAAGAATTCTTACATATTACTGTGCCGACTTACAAGGGGAGCCTTATAATAGGAGAAAATGTGTTTAAGGGCATAAACATTTTTCTGCAAAAAATCTTGGACAAATAATTTAATTCTGATAAAGTGGATTTGATAAGGTAATGATAATGTCAGTTTCATGCATATATATAAATATTCTGGTTTGTAAACACATGCATTCCTTAAAATTTCAAAGACAAATATCTTAGTTTATACTTTTATTAGTTAGATTTTTTTTATGACTCTAATCCTCTAGTTTAAAAATGTCTCATTGCAAAACATATCAGCATATCACCCTGACTTTGCAGTATTGCTTCAGCTTTTTGATGACTTCCATATGACTCATTGTTTGATTTTATTTATCGTTATGCCTCCTAAATACCGACGTCATGGAAAAGCCCTCATTAACATTAGTGGGACTAGACTACGCAAACTCACTACAATAACTAGCTTGCAAAATGACTGAGAAGGCCACAACAACTCAAACTTATAGCGTACATCTATGTCAGTCAGTTGTACTGCTTTTCTATCTTCATGTAAACGTTAGCTGTGCTGCAGTGCCGACACCAGCTAGGCGCAACAAGTGGAGAATCTGCCTACCTCTGCTAATTCTCTGTTGTTTTCTTCTTTCTAAAACTGCTAAAAAGCATTAAGTTCCTAAATGATTGTTTCATATTGTTTTAAAACAATAACTGTAGCTATAAACATCCGATGTAGATTTAACCAGTTGAATCTGTTTAACGAGTGTGGCACAAATATAAACATAACTACAATTTGTAAAGATAACTAAATATGGCATCCTAAATCCACCAGCCCCATGCTGAAACACAGTAAAAGTTGTGTCATGCTGGGGGACTTTTTTATGTTAAAGGATGAGAATGCTCTTCATCCAGCCTGTCTGAACTTTGCAACAAACAATGTAAAATATTTTCTCAATGAAAAGTCAAAACTGTAAGAAAATAAGGATTTGCAGCAGGAGTTTCCGAGTGATAAGGAAAACCTGTTATATTTCTATTTGTCATTTCTTTTCATACATATTTTTTAAATACTTTTTATCACTGCTCTATCAAAAACACATTATTTAAGACAGTGAACAGTATTGTTTAAAGGACTTGTTAAAATCTCCAAGGACTAACTTTGCCATCACTTGCTTGACGTTTAATTGAGCTCTTATGTCCTTGACCCACCACATTTAGCGACATGTTTAGATCTAATAATCCACTGATGTTCCAAACATTCCTACAGGGTTATTGAGCCAATAAAATCAGAATTAGCAGCAGGTAATTATTTTTTATTTAAAGACAAAATGATCATGTCTAATAAACCAATTAGGGTTTTCTGTTTATTCCTGAGATATTCCCTTTAAACATTCGTATGGTTACATTTATCTGCTGATATTAGATGATGGACAGTTCCAACTCTATTGATGGTGCCCTTCATCCACACACACACACACACACACACACACGACTCTGGGCTTCATGCGACTGCAGCGTCAGCATTCAGGGCTTTGTGCGCCACAATGGAAGCGCTTGTTTTCTTTAACACCACGACCCCATGTGACGAAAGCTCGCAGTAAAAGAATAAGAGCGAGACAGAGACATCCAGACATTTGTTTGTGTCACAGTGGAGACTATGGTGAACTGGGCTGAAGTGAGCATGCGTGACGATATACAAAGGCACACAAAGACAATACGATCCAGGACTTTTGTGTGGTTTTGTGAAAGTGGTCACATAAGCATCCACCTTTCAGTTACAAGAAGCTGATCTTTGGTGTTTCGCAGAGGGAGCCAACATACTTTAAAATGTGAAGGAAGCTGTGTTAATTTAAAGTATGGATGAGGCTATGAGTACCTAGCAATTGCCATATGATTCTATCGGGAAAGTGCAGAAAAGAAACTTCACACAAAAGGTTCATCTTTTAGTAAACCAGAAAACACATGGAACAGCAGGTTCGGTTAGGCAATTAAAAAGAATATATAAATAAATAAGAAAATAACACCAAACAAACAAAAAAACGTTGCTTTAGTTTGGTCAAACTGCCACACTTCCTCAAAAAAATAAATGAAACAACAACCCAAAAGTGAAATCAATCGAAACCCCCCCCCCACTATGGTGCATGGTTTAACTAACAGCAACCACTTCATTACAGCACACCAACCTAAGCTCTACTCAAATAAAAAAACAACAACTCCAATCAAAATGAAACCCACGTACATGCATCTGTAATCACCATTATGAGAGCACGTATGTGTGCGATCGAGTCTACGGGTAATTCCCTGGCCTGATCTGAGTTTAGGCTCGCAGAACAGATAGCTTAAGAGAGATCGAGCCTGTTGAACCAGAGAGAGAACATTGAGTCAGGCCAATGGGTCGCCATCTTTAATCCACTCAACATACATTCACACAGAAAAACCTTCAATCTAGATTAGTTACAATCTAGAACAACACTGGAAGTGTTTAATCACAATTAAGTATTTCTACGCTTTTAGATATTCATGTTTTGCCACGTTACATACAGAAACAACAAGTCTTGCTAAGTCAAATGAAAAAGGTACATAGTGCGATTTTTTTTCTTTCAAGCAATATTTACATGCATTTGTAATCAGCCTCTTGGGTCATTAAGTTATGTACGCATTTTTAGCTTTAGGTCTTTTTGGGTAAATCTCTACCAACTTAGCCAATTTTCTTTGAACGTTTCAGGTATAGTTGATGTCCACTTTAAAAAAAAAAATGCAGATGCACAATCCTGTACCTGCTCCTGAGAGGGAACATCTATTATACGCATGTGAGAGCATGCACAAACCCATTTCAATTCGTGCACGCTCTGATTAAAAGTTTAAGTTTGCATTGCACATACAAGCTTACTTTCCAAAAGAAGATTTGCAATTTTCCCACTATGTCAGACTCACCACCGTTAAGTGAATGGGGACGAGCACGTAGGACGGCCTTATGTAAACATAATACCAGAATGATTGACTATTAGGAGGACCACTTATTTTGATGATCCACCAGGAAAAAGAACATCCTCCACTATTACTTTAATTGTCAAGTTGTGCTACAGTTTCTTTAGTTGGGGGTTCACATTTTAAATGGGCTTTTCAAAAATATGAAAGTACTTAATAGGAGCTTTCCTAGCCATATGTGGCTCCATCCATCTTCTCGTTAATGTTGATCAGTTGAAGATTAGCATTTGCTGCAAATATGGTGTGTAAAGTGTGCTGCGGTGTTGATTCTGCATTTCAGTACGGACCATGACTAGAATGTTATTTTCCAAGCCTACTGTGCTTGTAGCATGGTTTTAAAATTGATCTCCTTAGGCTTTTTTTTGGGTTATAGATTATTTTCTTAAGGCTGTCCACTAAGTAAAAAAACCTGAAGTGTTGTTTTTCTACAGGCCCTGTGGAGTAAGCATGGGACATTTGTCATATTGTTTCATCGGTACCATGCTGATAATATTATCGGAGGATCACTGAACATTAAGTTTTGATATTGTTCTCATCTCCACAGCTTTGTTCTTAACCTTCATGATGTCGTTTGTTCACTAACAAACTTCTGAAGCTTTCACAGATCAGTTGCATTTACATTTAGTTTAAATTAAACACACAGTGGTGACCTCCAATATCTGCGTTTTTCAGGGCTATGAAAATAAAGAAGGCTGACTACAAATGTATGCAACATTTCTGTAAAATCATTTCAAAATAAAGCATCCTTTTTCATCCACTTATAGATTATGCACTTCTTTCAGTTGCTTTGTAATATAAAATCCCAATACTTTACATGCATGTAATGAAATCAGTAAAGTTTAAAGGTTAATAATATTTTAGTGAGGCATTATGATCTACAGCCAATCATTTCTTTAAATGAGAAAACAGAAAATTTAAACTGGTGGGAATGGTTAAAGCAACAAAGCAAACAGACTCCCCATTTCTTACCCATAAGGCCTTTGGATAAACGCTGGGTGGATTTGGGGAACACCAAAGGCAAAACCTGAGAAACAAAATAAAATGCAGAGTTTAAAATAACACTTCTACACTATCAGGAACCCAGAGTATTTGGTTCCTCCTCAGATCATGTACAAAACAAGCAGGGCTGGATTTACCTGGCTGCATCACCCGAGGTTTAGCCCCCAGATAGGCCAGGTTCACATTGGCCTTCCTGCCGTCGATGATTGGGTTTGGGTCCTTGCATGCTCTATCGGCAGCAGAGCGGTCCACCATCGTCACCTGAGAGGGATGATAGCAAATGACAGAGTTTCATTCATCCAATAAAGATCAAAAAAGAAACACAGGGTGTATGTGTATTAGTGGAAGAGCTAGAGAAGCACAGGTTGTTAAAGTTTCACCTTTGGCCGCTCTTAACCATTTATTAATCTTACATGGATATAACCTAAAAGTGAACCAGAATGACATGACCACTGATCTTTCACATCATAACATAATTTATCTCATGATTTTCATACAATTTTCCTTTAGAGAAGCTCAATGTCATTATTGAATTAATGACCTTTGGTGATTAAAGACTGATATTACAAAAAATAACAAAGAGGGAGATTGGGGTAAATATATCTTCCTGTTAATTAAGAAATCATAAGGTTAACCCTTTATAAGACAAGTTACCGTTTGATCACTTGCATTCCCTTACAAATGGAGTCCCCCCCCCCCCCCCCCCCCGTCCTTCAGTAAGGTCTAGAAGCACAAGATCTATATCCAGCCATTCAGCAAAGACACTGCTACATGGCTGTACATCTTATTTTGGCATCTGACCAAATAGATAAGTCCTTGAATGATATATTACCTACTGTAAATTAAGTTGAAGAACAAAAAGTCAAGAAAAAAAGGTAAAAGGCTAATTGAAAAGTTAAAAAGTTAATAAGCGTAGTTAAAAATTATATTTAGGTTTATAAACTAAAAAATGCAAGTTCCAGTATCAGCATTAATGCCTCTAAGGTTATGTTGTACCAAAAACATGGTTTATTTTACTCTCAGTGTTCTTCCATGGATTTCTTATAGAAGCACCTTTGTTATTTTTCTTAATATATTCAGACAAGTTGGTGTTTCTTGTTATTACATTGACATTGATTTTTAACATCAAAATATCAATATTTTTTTAATGTTACCAAGGTTATAAGGTCTTGTCCTGGATTCCAATAACAGTATTGGCTCTATAAAGGGTTAATGTTGGACAGCTGTGAAGAAGAATGAAGGTCTGTCTATGTTCATATAGGATTTTAGCTTTTATTGAGATATTTGTGGCCGAAAGAACTTTAGATGTTGGTTTCAATTTTTCTTTTTTCTTTTTTTTTTTTTTTTAAATATCCTTTTCTCTTTGTATTAATTATCAAGGAGAATAATTTATCAGAAGAATCTTTCTAAAACTGCAGCGACAATCCCTTAAACAAGTAATCAAATTAAGTTATATCACAACAATTTTGTAAATACAGCAAAACTGAAGTTTGAAGGTAAAATTATATATTTTTAAAAAAGATCATCATCGCCACAATATATAAATTAATATCATATTCTTAGAAAAATAATTAGTTGAAGACGTATTCACCAAAGTATGCTGGATATGCATACGTGAATTACGCTTCACGTTTCTTTCTGTTGTTGACATCTTTGTAGTCTGTTGAAGGGTTTTTAAGACTCAGTTGTATTTGAATCCAGACTTGAACTAGTCCTCTCCAAAAGTTTTGTTTCATAGTTTCATCCATTTTTTTAGGATTATTGCCCTGCTGCGTAAACCAGGTGTGCATTCGCTTATAGTCTTAAACAGATGTACACAGCCCCCAGGTAAGCCAACTGTTTAAAAGATCTCTCTTAAATTACGTTTTTTTGACACAGCCAATCAAAATTTTTATTTTTGTGGCACACTTGTCTAAAACCACTATTGATCTTAAGAATCATCCAGATGCTTTGGTAAGGATCAAACGACTTAGTGTTGTTTTTGGATGTAACCTTAGGACGCACTTATGGAGGCCATCTTTGACCTGTCCTTGAGTTTGTAGCAACAACCAGGAAATTCTTGACCTGGAATCAAAGGCCATGAAGCGGTGTCTCTAGTTAAAAACTGACACAAATAATCAGAACCCTAACCATTCAGAGTTGAGAACAAGTATTTAAAATTTTAATCTAAAATATAGAGTGTCACGGGTAGACAGTGTAAACACTGGTGATATTACAGATTAAGTAAGAGGTCTGGCTGCTGCTGAATACATAGAAGGCATGAAATTAATGATCTATCCAGAGCAGCAATAAAAGAGCATTAATAGTGCATTTTTGTCATTGCATTTATGCTCTTTTTAGCACAGGACTGCAAAGATTCAATATTGTTGACGTTTTTTATGACCTCCTATTTGAGCTCTCAATGTTCTCTTGAAGTTATTCTGTTAGGTAAAGTTCACCATTTTTCCATATTCTCTATTTGTGCATAATGTCTCTATGGTTCTCTGGAGTCCCTGAAAAAGCCCTTTTAACCTTCTGCTGATGCATTTCTCATAACTTTTGATTTATTGGATGTTAACTATGTATATGCTGGTGAAGATTCTCAGTAATCCAGGTCATAGTTATTCCAAAAAAGTTCAAAAACAATCCACTGGACTTTGTTTACAAGTTTCGAAGAAGTTTTCCTTCCCATCCAGGAAGCTTTTTCAATTCAAAATGACAGAAATAGAGTTGAGTTCGAGGCTTTACAGAGTAGACCAAAAGTGATGGTCCAAGAGATTCTTGGCCTGGAATCAAAGGCCTTTTTTTTACTTTTACTTTTTTTGGAATGACCTACGTATACTTCATGGTCAGAAAGGTTGTACTTCAGTTATTACTTTTTTATTCAGGGTGAAGATTCCCCTTTCTACGGAAGAGGTTTAGGGCCAGTGAAAAAATTTTAAAAAGTTAACTGATTTTTTATTTCAGTATAATGTGAGAAAAAAGTCAGAATTCTGACTTTAATCTCAGAATTCTGACTTTAATCTCAGAATTCTGGCTGAATTCTGACAGTTAACAAACATTTTAGCATCAAACCGTAGCCATGTCTGTTTTAGAGACTAACCTAGCTCTCTTGTTTTAATCATTTTCTGCTCTTCCATTAATGAAATAGCATCACTTGGGACCCTCAGGCACGTTTAAGTCGCCTAATTCCATCCTTTTCCACTACTGGCCCTCTCAAACAACTCACATCTTTGTCAGTAAGAGCTGAGTGCTCCCACATCTCTTCCTTCATGGTGCCCATCTAGATTAAGATCCAAAATGTTAAGATTAATGTCAGAATTTTGAGATTGAAGTCAGAATTCTGAGAAAAAAAAGTCAGAATTGTGAGATTAAAGTCAGAATTCTGGGAAGAAAAGTCAGAATTGTGAGATTAAAGTCAGGATTCTTAGATTAAAGTCAGGATTCTGAGAAAAAAGTCAGAATTCTGGGAAGAAAAGTCAGGTTTGTTTAGATTAAAGTCAGAATTCTGATATTAAATTTAAATTTAAAAATCAATTAACTTTTTATTTATTTATTTTTTTTCCAGTGGCCCTAATCCTCGTACCTTTCCTAATATAACACTCCATCAGAAACAACATGTTTTATTCACTCATATTTTCCTAATGCGCCCCAATCCCACAAAAGTTAGATCAAGTTTTCAGAGCCTGGATCACACTCCTAGGTGGCGATGACATCACCGCGTTTCATTCGGCATGTGAAGCAACATTTACTGTGGGACTAGTCTGTGCGCTCAGCAGCTGTCAGCGAGCTGAAAACAACGTGTCAGGGCGCAGAGCTGCGGAGCGACAAGTTTGGAGATTGCAACAGAGGCCAGGGGCAGATATAAGCAGTGGCAGCTTATCAAAACATAAACAACCCATGACCAGAGGCAGATATATCACTGAGAGCAGAGCTGTTTGGGAAAGACAAGCAGAGGTGGCTGATTTAACACGCGCAAAACAATTGGATTTTAATAGTTGGCGCTGAGCTTTATATTACTTTAAAAGCGATACTTACAAATCCATAACCTCTGGACTTGCCGGTCTGTCTATCGGTGATCACCACCGCCTCTTCAATCTCACCAAAAACCTCAAAATATTTCCTGAGACTTGAGTCCGTGGTGTGGTAGGGAAGACCGCCGACAAAGATCTTCGTGTAGGTCGTGTCCTTTTGCGTGGTGTGCATCGTTAGTGCAAAAATAAAAACTAAAACACAGTAAACAGATTTTTAAAGGCTAGAGTAGTGCAAAGTCTCCTTATCAATTGGGTTTAAAAAAAAATAGAGAAAAAAGGAAGGAGATCAGGTAAAAATAAAAATAAAAAATGTCGACAACGATGGAGCTCAGTGGAGGTAGATTTATTCTCGCCGCGGATAAGAGGACAGAAACATGGAGCGGATTGTCCCAGAGATGAGCATCAGGTGCTTCCAGCTCCCCTTCAATAGCTGTGCTGTCTAACTAAATAGCTGCGGGTTCCATTCCTAAAAGCGTCCCCTTTAACTCCACCCAGTTCCTCTGCGGACCGCCCCACAAAAACAGGAGCGCACCATCAGTTGGATCTTCCTCACATGAACTTCTAATCCTTTTTTGTTCCTTTTCAGAAATTAAATCATGCAAGATGTGCTCATTTTTCTTAGATTACGGAATTACAATTATTTTTACAGTGTATTTACAGCAGTGGTGGAGAGAGGTGCAGTGTTGCCTTTATTATTTTTATTAGAGTTGGAAAAAACACACTCATCTGATAGGCTACAATATGCACTGCAAAAAAATCCAAATCTAAATAAGTCTTTTTTTTTTCCTAAAGTAAATTCATTTTTTCTTGAATTCAGGTGGTACTCATTCCATTGGGAAATAATATTATTTATCTGCTCAAATTGAGGGGAAATACACTTGATTTAAGAAATTTTGACTTGTTTCTAGATCGTTTTTGCAGTGTGGGCACACCGCATCAAAAAAGGGGCGCTGACCTCACACTCCATAACTATCATCTAAACGGTTTCTGTTGTTGTCAATCCCGCACGAGCGCGCGCGCGTTGTGTGCGTGGGTTTAGTCCCTCGGCTGCGCGCGCCCTGTATTACCTCTTATAACAGATCAGGACTTCAGTGCGCAGTCTTACCTCGGCAACAGACTTAGACTTAGACAAACTTTCATTGTCACTTTGTATACTCAGAGTGTATACAAAACGAAATTTCTTACATTCAGTTTTCCAACAGTAAATGAGCAGCAGCTTAGCAGTGAATATGAACATTTTTATTTATGAAGTGCAGCAGTGATCAAGATATAAACAGTATGGGAGAGACATGGTGTAAAAGGCATCAATGTGGAAGGTTCAGAGCAGTGCAAAAAAAAAAAAAAAAAATAGATATGGTGCAAAATGCAGTAGAAAAACTGAGTTCAGTTCTATTATGGAGGTACCATGTAGTGCAGGTATGATGTTGTCAGTGATGCAGCGTCTCGATTTGTGACCTGAATTGAGTTTTCAACAGTTCCACAGACTTACGGCAGCGGGGAAAAAGCTGGTGCAGAACCTGCAGTGGATGCTTCGAAGCCTCTTCGCAGGGCAGCAGGGAGAACAGTCCATGCAGGGATTTGTGAGGGGTCACAGATGTACATGCAGCACTGGGATGAAATGTCTTTAATGGAGGGAAGAGGAGCCCTAATGATCCTCCCTTCTGTTCTCACCACTCTTCTTACATTCTTCCAGTCTGCGGCGCTGCAGCCTCCACACCACACAGTGAGACAGCTGGTCATAATGCTCTCTATGGTACTTCTATAGAGGGTTGTGAGGATGGGTCGGGGCAGGTGGGCCCTCCTCACCTCCCATAATCTCCTTTATTCTGTCAAACTTTATCTGGTTGGTACTGTGGAAACAAACCTGTTATGGCCCACGCACTTTATCTTTATTACTTTATTCATAGGCTACGTTTACATGGACACAACTAATCGGATTGAAGGCCTGATCAGATCAAAAATGTTTCATGTAAACATGTCAGACTGAAGATTCTAATCCGATTCGGTCCGATCGGATCTAAATTTAATTCCGAATAAGAGAGGTGGTTTTTGCCGATCGCCATTCCGATTGGCGTCCATGTAAACACCCATTCGGATCTGAAGAGTAAAATAATCTTCACTGCGCATGTGTGCGACGTCAGCGTGACGTTTTTCCGCCTTGTCAACAACAGGAAACCACCGGTGTTATGCCCAAAAGTGCATGCCTGCCGAAAAATGCATCCCCAGTCGCGGGAGCGCGCCTCGCTCTGTTGAACTGCATATCGACGAGGAAAACGGATTAAAATATGTTCAATGGAGCTTAGGTTCTTATATTAATGATATAAAAACGTTTAAAAATACCTCTCGTGGGAAAAAAGTTGTGGTTATTTGGCAGATTAATTTACAAAAGTACGGATTTTTTGACCAACATTAAATCCAAAGATTTTGACCATGGTACGGCTGATTTATTTGTTGTGGTCTCTTGCTATTTACACACAACACTAAACCGTGACAGCCGACGTGAGTTTTGAGTTTGCAAAGCTTTCTCTTAAGTGGAAAATCAAACGCGCATCTACATAGCACAGCGTTCACAGACCAGTGAGATGCGTTCGCTGCGCGTCAGAAAGCTATGGTGCATTCAGGAGCATTGGAACATTTTAAACTTACAAGAATGAGGCATAAAACAGAACTGTATTTTTACTGAACTGTATGGTATTTTTTTTGTTTGTTTGTTTATGCACATCTGCTAGCTTTTTATTCTAAAAAATCTATAATATTACAGCAGCAATTTATCAAGGTTTTTCAAAATCCTGTTTAAAAGCTCCAAATGGGGCTTCAGATCATATGAAGCAACAATTGCACTGTCATTGTTTTACAGGGCAGAATTTGCATTTGCTGATCCTTGTACTTAATTACTGATGAATATACAGGAATACAGACCTACAAGTGTCAACTCCACTGAGATAGCAGGGGATGCAGTTTTTGGCAAGGACCTGCCACAAAATGCATCCCCCCTTGTTTTTAACCTAAGAATTGTCCTACACACATGAAATTCACACTAGTACCTCAGCACACATGTGGATGCAGGTAGGAATTTGTCACATCAGCTACAAATCTATAGTACCTGGTAAAAAAGTCAGGGGATGGCAATTTTTTGCCAAGGGACCTGCCAAAAAATGCATCCCCCTTGTATTTAACCTAAGAATGTTTCCGCGAGCGAGCTAATGCACACGATGAAATTCACACTGGTACCATCAGCACACATTGGAAGCAGGTAGAAATTTAAACATCACTCACTAATCTATATTTCTGGAAAAAAAGCAGGGATGCAATTTTTGGCAAGGACCTGCCAAAAAATGCATCCCCCTTGTTTTTAACCTAAGAATTGTCCTACACAACATGAAATTCATCACTGGACCTCAGCACACATTGAATAGCAGGAGAATTTGTCACATCTGCTACAAATCTATATTTTCTGGAAAAAAGCAGGGGATGCAATTTTGGCAAGACCAGCAAAAAATGCATCCCCCTTGTTTTGAACGCTAAGAATTGTCCTACACACAATGAAATTCACACTGGTGAACCGAATCAGCACACATGTGGAAGCAGTAGAAATTGAAACATCAGCTACAACTGTATATTTCCTGGAAAAAAGCAGGGGATTGCAAATTTTTGGCAAGGATCCTGCCAAAAAATGCATCCCCTTTGTTTTTTAAACTTAAAGATTGCCCACAATACATAAATTCACACTGGTACCACAGCACACATTGGAAGCAGGTAGAAATTGAAACATCATCTACAAATCTAGTATTTCTGAAAAAAAGCAGGGGATGCAATTTTTGGCAAGGACCTGCCAAAAAATGCATCCCCCTTGTTTTTTAACCTAAGAAAGTCCTAACACACATGAAATTCACACTAGTACCCCTCAGCACTACATGTGGAAGCAGGTAGAATTTGTCACATCAGCTACAAATTCCTATATTTCTGGAAAAAAGCAGGGGATGCAATTTTTGCCAAGGACCTGCAAAAAATTGCATCCCCCTTGTTTTTAACCTAATAATTGTCCACACACTTGAAATTCACACTGGTAACCACAGCACACAATGGAAGCAGGTAGAAATTGAAACATCATCTACAAATCTATATTTCCAGGAAAAAACATGGGATGGCAATTTTGTTGCCAAGGACCTGCCCAAAAAAAAGCATCCCCTTGTATTTAACCTAAGAATTGCCTACACACATGAAATTCACACTGGTTACCCTCAGCAACACATGTGGAAAGCAGTAGAAATTGAAACATCAGCAAAGAAATAAACAACTGTATATTTCTGGAAAAAAGGCAGGGATGCAATTTTTGGCAAGGAACCTTCCAAAAAATGCATCCCCCTTGTTTTTAACTTAAAGATTGTCCCACAGACATGAAATTACACACTGGTACCTAGCCAGCACACAGTGGAAGCAGGTGTAGAAATTGAAACATCAGCTACACATACTAATTTCTGGAAAAAAGGCAGGGGAGCAATTTTTGGCTAGGACCTACCAAAAAATGCATCCCTGCCTTGTTTTTTAACCTAAGAATTGTCCTACACACAATGAAAATTCATCAATACCTTGTACCGGTCAGCACACATGTGGAAGCAGGTAGAAATTGAAACATCAGCTACAAGACTGTATATTTCTGAGATAAAAGCAGGGGATGCAATTTTTGGCAAGGACCTCTGTCAAAAAATGCATCCCCTTGTTTTTAACTTAACGATTTGGCCCACATACATCTAAATTCACACGGTACCGGTCAGCACAACTGCATGTGGAAGCAGGTAGAAATTGAAACCTCAGCTACAAATCTATATTTCTGGAAAAAAGCAGGGATGCACTTTTTGGCAAGAGAGACCTGCCAAAAAATGCATCCCCCTTGTTTTAACCCTAAGAATTGTCCTACAATCACATGAAATTCACACTGGTACCCCCTCAGCACACATTTAGGAAGCAGGTAGAAAAAATTGATAACATCACTACAACGTATCTTTCTGGAAACAAGCAGGGACTGGCAATTTTTTGGCAAGGACCTGTCCAAAAAATGCCTCCCCCTTTGTTTTTAACCTTAAAGATTGTCCCACCATCCATGAAATTCACACTGGTAACACACTGCCAGCACACATGTGGGGACAGCAGGTAAAATTCTGAAACATCACTGCTACAGCAAATCTAAAAATTCTTGGAAAAAGCGATGCGGTACAATTATTTTCGCGAAACGATTGTTTGTGTCTGCCGGGCGCACTCGTGTGAAGGAGTCGGTTGTTCTTTCCGGCGCTAGAGCTTTCCCTCCCCGGGCTCTTATTTAGTTTACCCCATTCATATTTAAATAAAAACACCCCGCCTAAAAACACAACGCGAAACCCCTCCCCAGCCCCCAAAATTACCCCCCCCCACTACCCCAGCCCCAACCCATCTAAAAGTTCCCTCTTTCAAATGTTTTATTTTGTATATTACACCAATCACCCCATCACCATTCCCTTATCTGCTCTTTGAAACCCCTACAGGCCAAGTCTAAACCCAAAAATCTCATCCGTTTTTCCACCCAACACACGCCTACCACCCATCCACAGACACAGTCTCACCTCTGCCACTCATCAAAACCCCCCTTACCCCCAGATCAGAAAACCCACCTTATTTAACCTGTGGACACTTCCCATCAAAGCCAGTCAGCTGTGATCCGGGTGAGCGCAGATAGACCAGGTACTTTAACCTTGACGGGGAGTGCTTTATTTGTAACAAATCTTGAAACGTAACAAACAAAAACACACAACCCACAAAACAAAACAACAAACAATCCATAAAAATCCTCCCCCCCACCACACCCCAACCCACATCACACACACACACACATACACACACACACACACGACACTGGTACACAGCACACAAAACACACGACACACACGAAACACAACATACCACACACACACACACACGTGTACACCGACGATCACACACACACCTGATCACTAACACCGACCCACACACCCATCACCAACACGACTACCGACACACCCACACATCACACGACCACAGCCCCCCGACCAACCCAACCCCCACCACGACTCACCGCCATGAAACACACACATACACAACACAGCACCGACTAGACACTACCCAACCCCCCACCACACAACCTCCCCAAGACGCCTGTAACGACACACCATCCTACACACACACGACCACACACTACACACACACGATACAACACACATCACCACAACCACAACACGACCCACACACGACACCACACAACGCCGACACACATCACATCACACACAGCACGTGGACAAGAACCCACACTGCAACAACAGACACAGGACTACTCTTGTATCACCCACACAGCACCACGGCCTACACTATGCACACAACCACACAACTCTACTTACACACCACCAGCAACACATCACACACTCACCCATCGACACAACTACCTTGATGACACCCTACTAACCTTCTGCCAGTGTGCCTTTTTTCTCCTATACCACTCACGTGCACGAAGAATTTATGTGCTCCTTCCGTCGCAAATCCTCTAACCAAACTAACACGACCTCCAAGGAGCGAAAAAAAAATTAAAAAATAAAAAAATACCATAAAGATAAGACACCACCCACAACCCGACCCCACCACCACACGCCCCCTCCCCCCCAATCCCCTCCCCCCCCCCTCCAACCCCCCATCCACCCCCCCCCCCGCCCCCCCACCCCCCCCCTACTTTCCCTATCTCACCCCAACTACAGCAACATCTCTCCCCAATATCAATCACGAACGCCTCTCCTCCCGACGATAACCAGCGAAACCAACAAAGCGCTCACAAACCTACCCCCACCATACCCACAAAATTACTATCCAACCTCGATCAAGTCCCTCTACCCTCCAAAACAAAAAACATTTTACCAAACCTTCATTCCATTCAACATTCTCCCCCTTTCCCAAATTTTCTTCCTCCCCACATCTCCATCCCTAAATTACCAGCCAAAAAGCGGGCCAACCTGCCTAAAATTAAAGAACCCAACCATTTCGAAAAACCTAAAGTCAAAAACTGAAATTTAAATAAAACACCTCAAATAATAATAACCCCCTCCCCCCCGCCGTCCCCCCCCATATACACCCAAAAAATTCCTAATACCCCCTATCAATAACTTCCTCGAACTCCTGTCGCCCCTTCCCCCACCGTTTACTCACACAGCACTCCCACTCTTATAAAAAATTAATATTCATTTCTTTCTGATAACTATTTTATTATCTTTTACACAAATTAAGAGCACATCTTACTATTTCCCGTCTCCCATTCAATAAAGTAAGGTAGACTGCCACTTTCATACAACACACCATACCCCTCTCCCAAATGGCTTAAAAACCCCTACCGCCTGGAGGCGTACTCCCTCAATGAAATAAAGAAAAAAAAAAAAAGTGAAATCAAAAAAATATTACCAGTCATATTTGTCCCACTAATGTTTAGATCTTCAAAATTCCATCCCCAACCAATGCCCTCCCATATAATCCCCCCCGCCACCAAGTAGTAACCAAGTACAGAAAATTTACTCCCCGCCCCCCCCCCGAACCCCGTACCTTTAATCACTTCCCCCTCGCCTCACTGGATGTAACCCACTTTAGTAGACCCCAATAGACCATCGAAAACCCAAAAACAACCACAAAACCCCCCAACTCTAGAACTAAGCCCCCTACACTGGCTACTTATGAATACATTAAATTATAACCGAAATTAGGGGGGGGTGGGGGAGTTAAGGAGGGGGGGCGGGGTGCGGCGGGGGGATACAAGGGGGGGGAGAACCAAATCCCCCCGGGCCCATCAAACATACCACCCTACGTGATGCCCCCCCAACCCCGACCCCAAGACCCCCTCACCCACGCGCGTCTCAAACAACTGGGGAAACACAAGGGCTCCCAAACAAAACCAACCAGAAACATCCGTCACCAGGATGGAATTGATCTAAACCCATGATAATCGGAAGGTTGAGGAGTCGTGAAAAACCAATATATCAAAGTCCAAAAAACAAAACAAAAAACACACAAAAACAGACACAGCCCAACACCAAACAAACAGCATCATAGCAAAACGCGTAACATGGAGCACAAACGACGGACGAGCCCGGAGCCCACAACCTCATATCAACCAACACAGTCCAAGTGAAAAAAAATAAGTAAAAAAACACTCAAAAAAAAGAAAAAAAAAATAAAAAAAAAAAAAAAAACACAAAAAAATCCATAAAAATAAAAAAACCCAACAAAACCCTAAAAGTTTTAACACACAGAATAAGACCCCACAAGCATCCATATAAATTTTTAAAACTACTTGCTTCGATTGTTTCCCCACTCAGTAAGGAGGTGCGGACTCAGGTCCAGTGTTTTATATATTAAATGTTATATATTTATGTATAATGCTTTCCATTCACGATCAATCAAGATTTCACAAAACGCTTAGTGACAACACCCACATCCACTCACTTAAGTGTACCAGGAAATAGCCCAAGGCATCCACCTTCTTGCACAAATACAGCAACCCCCATGAACCCAAACAACTTACTCTAAACAACAACCATAAACCATCCCACGCCAAAAACCACCCGCTATTATTTCCCATCACAGAACATGTGAGCCAATCAAATAAACATGCGACTCTCATGCCAACAAAATAACATTTTACTACAACATACATGCAACCCCACAACAAAAATACTCACTTCACCACTCCTACCAACACTCTTAAAACTAACAATAACATCCCTCTCCGAATGCCATACTCAAACTCATTTTTGCATTGCACTTATTGGCACTTTGTCTACTAGTCACCCCTTCCCATCATTTGAGTGTACTTCACTTGGAGGGAACTTCCACTGGAGTGTTCTCAAGTAACAGAACAAGAACCCAGGAGCGGACGAAAATGGAATGGACTATATTAATAAGGGTCTATTATCTCGATCTGTATACCTTTTCCTCTAATCAAAACTTATATAAATCTTAACTTAATCTGTGATCTATCTAAAATCTTTATCTAATCAATCGAACTCTTATGATCTTTTCTCTTATAGTATCTTGACTTTTTTTTATCTTCCCCTCTCTTCCTATCCTTGAATCTTGTCATTATCTTCCTCACTATCTAAAATGCTTCCTCTCTGCTATATCTTCAGGGACTTAAATCGTTTATCTTATCTAATCCTGTCATCTATTCCCCATCCTGCTTCCTCACATGCGAACAGGAACAGTCTTTGTCCCACTTAAAGTGTAGGTTGATGAATGTTGTTGTTCTAAACAAATGTTCTAATCTGAAATCTCTCTAAAAAAAAATTCTACATATACTACTATATGTTCTAATCTGTTTTGTGGGTCCACGGAACTAAACAAAACAAAACAAACACAAAACAATAAAACAAACAACCACGGAAAACTTTTCTTTCTTTTTTCCAGATTCTTTAATCTTTCTTCTTATCCCCACAAACCCTTAGATAATTTGGTTGACATTGTGAAAATTAATGTATGCCAGGAAAAATAAAAAAAAACCTATTTATTTTTTTATATACCAAAAACTCCAACTGCTCACCATAGGTATCTTAAAACTCAAAATAATTTTTTTTTCTATTATTAAAACAAAAAAACACACCAATTTTTTTTTTTCATTTTCCTTGTTATTTTTTTATTTCTATTTTTTTATCTTTCTTTTTCTAAAATCTCCCATGGGTGGCTTGACTTGATAAGGAAATAGTGGAAGATGAATATTAAAGATCATCTTAGTAGATTATAGTAAATTCAATGATCCGTGCAGTCTTACAAGTGCCACTAGCTTAACCCCCCCCCCCCACCCCCTCTATAAAACACCGCCCCTTCCGCCTCCCCACCCCGCTAAACACCAAAACAAGACAGAGAGTGACCCTGAATACCACACCTGAAACCCGCGCAACAGCACCCCAAACACCCCCGGTTACAGCAGTGACGACCCCCGCCCACCCCGGTAGAATCCATCTCTGCGCTGCATAGAGCATTCGCTTGTACCGTGCAGCGAGAAATCGCACGCAGAACCCTGCGCTTCTGAACATGCTGGTGCGAGTCTGGGCACTTGTGGGGTCAAACACCGGCGTTGCCATCACCCCATGGTATGATGCACGGCGAATGCAACGTAAATTGTCCAGTAAATGTGCTGCTAAAGCTCTACACACAAAAAAATCCCTCTTAAGGGGGATAAACTAGGACAGGGTGGGGAAATCATCATTTGATATAGACTATAAACACCCTCGCGCGCCTAAAAAACCCAAAAAAAAAACACACCAACGCCCGTCTCACCAACACCACGCCCCCTCCCCTCGCACCCCCCACGGCCCTCCCACCCGCACCCGCACCCATCCGCCCACCCCCACCCCCTCCCCACCCCCGCACTTGACCCACCGCCTCCTGCCTCACCGCCCCCCCGTGCCCCCCCGCCCCAGTCCCCCCCCCCCCCCCCCCCCCCCCCCCTCATCCCCCCCCCCCCCCCCCCTTGCCCCCCCCCGCCCACCTCCCAAACTCACCCCCCGTGAAAACCTAATGACCCAATGAATTGTCTACGCCACCAGTCAGATCCCATGCACTAACAAAAAAACCATCCAATACTCCCACCCACCAATAACTCACATGTAAACTGCTCATGCTATATCTCTACCTACACAGTTCGATCGCAGGTCACAACCACCACCCACCCCATCGCGCCCCTTCCAAATAGCACCAATCCAAGAAATTCCCCCTCTCACATCCAGCACCATCGCCCGGTTTATACTCTTTATGTACACTCCCCACACCAAATCAATCATAAATCCGCCGGTGGAGATGTAAGCAAGCATTCGCCTGTGCAGGCTGGTACCTAGCTCAACGAACATCGAGAAGGTATTACAGAGCTAACCGCTGGTAGATTAATTCCACAATAAGTGATATAAGCAAATCCACTCCTCAGAATCCACCAGCAAACTAACTAATATCACAAGCATTCACGGATGTCCGTCACCTATGCATGTTTATTCTATTGCTTTAGTTTTAGGACTCATGATATGAAATGCCCATTATATGTCATCTCTTTGTGGTTTATGAGTAAAGTTCTGTATTTTCTGTTGTCTTCTAAATATCATGTCGCCAAGGATCCGTGAATTTTAAGATGATTAAAACTGACATAGATTGGGATCCTTGGTTCACATGTGACCTCTGTAGTAACGTGACTTAACAGTTGCTATGCCGCCTTCACCCACACACACAGTGGATCTTGATCGTCCCGCTTGGGAGATGAGATATGATCTACAGTACCTGTCAGAGAAGAAACCATCGGTAAATATTTAATCAGCCTTTCGGTTCGCCTTTCAGTTACTCATGAAATCTAATCAACTTAATCACAGTTCCAGTTTCCATGCCATAATTGAACTCAACCCCTGTTCGGTGAAGTGTGGCCAGGGTAGCTGACTTTATGGCTATAGCCTCTAAAACAAAAAGGCACAAAGACACAATGCAGAACTATTTCTATGTATATAAAAAATACACCGTTTCCAACGTACCCTCTAAAACTGTAGACATACTGTAAGGTGTTTTCTGGGCTCCAATAAAATTTTTTATATGGAACCATTTACTGCAATCACATGTCCTGGTAAGATAGCCATAAACTCTATAGCCTTTCCACGTAAAACAAGGGATGTATAAAAGGACTGTAAAGTCTGATGATATGCTGTAGGTTGATTCACATGTCTAAGGGATTTGAAAACATTGATACAACATATAGTAGAACATATGAACTGAATGTTTGCTTTCTTTTAGGTTTTTCAGCTAGATAATGATCCTAAACATGATCACACCTGTAGATATGATATAGCAGGAGACTATGCTTCATGATTGTAACAAATAAAATATAACTCTAATTGGTCCCGTTGTGAGTTTTTCTAGTCAGTGAGTTGAAAAGAACTTTAAATTTTCATCAAGATCCTGTCCAAGGAACTATAAAATCTGGGTGGTAACAAAGAAATATTATGGCACTGTAATGGGACAAATCTGAGCTATAAAAAAAGATCGCATACCCAACATGGCACCGAGTTTGCCTTTTTATGGCATTATCTTAAATTCTTCGCAATGGGCTTAAAAACCAAAAAGCTGGACAAAAATAAGAGAAAATTGTGGAAAAGTTGGATGTCTATTGCAAGAAAGCTCATCAAGGAAAAACTCGTGCAGTCAGTTCCTGCAGGCGGCGAAAGCTGCTTGACAAAGGAGCAGAAAGTGTGCCTGAAGGGTACAGAAGGTCTTTACAGAGGAACTCTGAGGGTTTTTAATGTCTGGCCTGAGGAGCACATTGTAGAGCTGCTGATGGGATGCTGAGCTCATTTCATACAACACCTCATTCGCTGTGCCCTGTGGGATCTTAGCCACAGGCCGAACTACAGTACAATCTGTGTTTTCCATCAGACACAGTAATAATGTCTGTCATGTCCGCATGATCTTATCTGCTTTATCTCAGTTTGAATGTCAAGAAGCGGCAGGAGGAGAATGCAGTACATGTTATTATTTTGACCACATTACATCAAATGGTTGCACACCTCAGAAATCTGCAGGTGCTTCAGATGTAGGAATGTCTGACATTATTATCTGCTCCCTCTGTTCCTCGGGCATCATATCTTGCTGTGCCTCTTAACAGCTCTTTGTATGTGTTTTACAGCTGGGTTATCAGAATGACTGTGGTCTCCTTTATGCTCATATATTAAGCTGTGGCCCAAATCGCTGGTAGTGGCTTCTGCTCTCAAAAGGATCTAAAATATGTGTTGAGCCATCATTTTTTTTTTGTGATGACCCTTTTCTTTATATACACTCTAGTCCAAATCTTGTCTGCTCGGTGGACCATTCTGTTCTTATTCCAAAAAAGTTTTTTAAAAATTAACTGGACTTTGTTTCCAAGTTTGAAGACGTTTCTTTTCCCATCCAGGAAGCTTTTTCTATTCAAAATGACAGAAACCCAAACGACTGTTCATTCCTTGTTTTTTCTTTTTTTGAGTTTTTACAGCACTAGTTGCTTGTTTCTTCGACAGTGGGCTCACAGGAAAGGGGGTATGAGAGAGGGGGAAAGACATGCGGCAAAGGACAACAGGTCAGATTCAAACCCGGGTCGGCCGCGTGTGGGACTAAGGCCTCCGTATATGGGTAGTACGCACCAACCACTGCGCCACCTGCACGCCCCTACTGCTACTTCCTAAGGGGCGAACCTGTTCGTCCGGCTCAGTATCCATGTTTTCTAAGCCAAAGCAAGGCTTTGTTTTTGGTCCACTCTATAAAGCCCCAAACTCAACACTATTTCCTCCATTTTGAATTGAAAAAGCTTCCTGGATGGGAAGCGAACATTTTCAAACTTGGAAACAAAGTCCAGTGGATTGCTTTTCAACTTTTTTTGAAATTTTTATGACCTGGATGAATTAGAATCTTCACCGGCACATTCTCTTTTTAGTGCTAGAAGATCTGATTCTGACCCTCATCTCAACCTATTCTCATTATGAGTGCGTATGAAATCGTACGAAAAGGTATGCACCGTAATTTCATACGTTTTGGACGTTTTTTTCGTCGTATGCGCATGCGCATCTGACGCACCATTCACAAATATAGAATATAAATTACAATTAGCCCTAACCCTGACCCTAACCCTAAGATATAAAACAGCAAGCAACGTAGTTAGAGACATGAATAAGTGATGATTGCACTTTTTTTCCCAGTTTTACGTCTGTCCGCGCATCAGCTTTTTTTTTTCTGTCTGCCAGCGCATGTGCACTGATGTGGTTTTTTGAGGAAAAACGTACAAAGTAGTGTGCATAAGTTTTCGTACGATTTCATACGCACTCATAATGAGAATATGTTGCTCATCTTGCTATTGATAGAAAATTACAAAAGGTTCCCACTGGAGACTGGACTCCAGTTTTCAAAATGTAATTCTGATCTTGAACCCAACAATGCTCACTAAATTGCTCCTGGTTTCTGAGACTTAATTATTATTAGAAAAATATAACCAACTTTAAAAACGGTCTTTTATATTCTGCACACATAAGTTGGTTTAGTGTTTGATATCCAACAAAATAAATAGCAGAATGGAAACCATGGATTCATGGTTCCACTGCCTATGAAAAACGTAATAAAGCAAAGCTATATTAATGTGTAACTGTTTATATAGGATTAAATCCTTCAGCTTACTGTAATTAAAGAGCAAAGGAAATGCTGTTTCCCTTTTGTGAAGCACAAGTTTGTGACACAAATAGTAAAGTTTTAGAAAAGTGTTATTCCTAGTGTAGCAAAGCTAAATAACAATTGAACAGTAGAGAAATAAATCAATAACATTTAAAGAGCGGTGAAAAACTACCAAACTCTACAAGGTATAATTGCAAGCTAAATGTTGTAAATCCTGCCTTTTTAAGCTTTCCATAGTCAGCTATACGCATATACAGTATATGATGAAATATCGCCTTTGGCACTAAACAGTATTTCTTTGTTGTAAAATAATCGTTTTCTGGTGTGTTTCCAGCCCAGGAGAAAGACACCATGGTGTGACACTAATTCACCCCATGCGAGTGCCACACATTTCATGATGTCCTCTTGGAGTCACAGCAAAGTTTTATCGATTGGGCTCATATTTAGGAAGGCTGAACAAAGTTTCAGTATGTCACAGACATGTTCACAAGTCATTTTTTGCAAGTCCAAGTCAAGTCTCAAGTCTTGAGAGCTCAAGTCCAAGTGAAGTCTCAAGTCTTGAGAGCTCAAGTCCAAGTCAAGTCTCAAGTCTTGAGAAGGCCTGTACAATAATCAATTAATCGCACAAAAAATTCTAATCACTTGATTCATTTAAAAAAGTGCAATAATTTTCGTGCTTGCTTGTTTCTCCTTGTGTTTTCATCTCCGTCACTGAGACGGTATAGCTTAAAGGTCGCTATTATATCTATGGAATTATCATTATCTTGAACTGCTAAATGAAAAATACAATTAAAAAAAGCACACGCAAAAAAATTTTCCAGATAAATTTTGCATTTTCTTACAGTATTTACCTGACATTTGTGGTTACAACTTTTTCTAGTTTTAGCAGTAAATGTCTGCTCTTTTATTGAAAATGAGGACTGTGGGAAAAAAAACAATCACAATCCTGCCGTCCACATACTGTTGCGTCAGTGACGTCAGTGTGTTGCACAGGGAAAAATATGGTTTATGGTTTTCTTTCATTTAAGTTAGTTTTATGCTTTGCATGTTTGGAGAGGAAGATATGATTTGTTTTTCTTTGTATTTTCTTCTTGAGCTTTGCATGTTTTGATGTTTCTTTTTTATATGATTGTTTTCCTTTATTTTAGACTTTTGAATTTTTCCTGCATGTTGGGTTGTTTTGGTTTGTTTTTCCCTTGTGACAATCCATGCGCACTGGACTGAAGTAGTTGTCTGAGGAGGCGGAGTGCATTAATTGCGCTGCGTAATGCTGCGCTCAGGTGTGAGCAAGGGCTGATTAAAGCTGACATAAAAGGAGTCTAAAGGAAAGGAGAAAGAGAACGGAATCTGCAGGTGACAGGAATATGTCTTCCGACGGGGTTTTGGCGCGTGGATGCTGCCGTTCTCCTTGCTTCTCTTTTTAGCTGGATCGGTCTGGAAAGGGGTTTGTCACGCCAGGGAGTGGAACAGTGCTGGAGCGGCGCAGAGTCTGTGGATCAGCCAGTGGGTGCTCCAGGCCGATCACTCGCACCAGAAGCAGCATAACAAGCGGAGCCCAACTTCCAGCCTCTGATTTTTAAGGAAAACTCTTGAATTTTAGGTTTTATCAGGAGAAGAAAAGGACAGTTTTATTATGCCACTTTTGCTGTGGCTTTTTGTATAAATAAAACACTTGAACTTGAGTGCTTCACGGTTTGGGTCTTTGAGTTTTTTTTTTTTTTTTTTACCTCTTCTGTGTGCGGGTAAGGCGAGCAGCGATCAGTCAAGTTAGTAAAACAAAAAACACTTGAATAAGTGTTTTTACACTGGAATAAAATATTGTTCACAAGTCGGAAATCACGAGTCTAAGTCGAGTCTGAAGTCATTAAATATGCGACTTAAGTGCGACTCGAGTACGAGTCACAAACTCGAGTCCCCATCTCTGGTATGTCATAGCAAAATACTCATTTATGCAACTTAGACTTGACCTAAAAAAGAGCAGTTACTGTCACTGTGCAGACTAGGTTCTAAAAGAGGCACTTTCTCTCAACTTTGAGCATGAACTATCACTAAGTGCCTTACGTCTTTGTTGATTCTACAAAGTTGATTATACAAAGTGTCAGGACCTCAGAACTTTGAGCCCAGTATTCAGACAGACAGATCGGGGAATATTGTAACAAACTTTATTTATAAACTCAGGAATCCAAAAATACAGAAAAACAGATCAGAATCACTATAAAACTCTCTTGAATGGCGAGAGTTACTCTCAGAGTCAGCTTCAATAGTCTGGCACTCATGGTAGGCACATAGCCAGCCTAAATAGCAGGGGGACCCAGGTGGAAACAATAAACGCTAATCAGCAGATCCAACAATTATCCAGGTGAGAAGGATTAACAAAGTGCCAACCAGTGGCGGCCGGCCCATAGGGGGCGCTGGGGCACCGCCCTCCCTGATAAGAAGAGAGAAACGTAAAATATATTTTTAGAAATTAAATCATAAATGTCAGTTTTACTCTCTAGACTGTGTACCTATAAGCAAAACAAATTATATAAACTACATTTCCCTATCTACTGTCATTAATTTGTGGATTTCCACAGACAGACTCCTACCGTCTCTGTTCTGGGGGCGCCTATCAGACAGCCCCACATATGCAGAGAATCTGTCAATCATGTACTATTGCTAGGTGAATTTAATGGCCAATCAGCGTCTCGGAACTATATGGTCTTGGGGCTCTGAAAATACTGCGCTTTAACAGGCTTCTGAACCCAAGCGCAGGTGCAGACAATTAGAGGGAAGATGGTGAATGTAACGAGCGAGATGCAGCTTCCACCAAATTCGGTGAGATCCTTATTTATCTACCCGTTTGCCAGAAGAACATCCCTGTTGTAGGATATGAACATTTCATGTCATGGTTATTGTGACTGTGACGAATCCACCTCGTCGCTTAAAACAACCTCTCTAACTTTGCGCGCCACACACACATTCCTGTTATACTGTGTTTGTGAGGACCAATACACTCGCGCTGAGCCAAGTAGCTCCATGAACGTAAAACACACAAGCTGTTCCTGGTTACCTGCTGGTGTATTGAGGGTGCACACTTAATATTTCAGTGGGGTTAGCCGTGTGTGTGCATGTGTGGGTGTGTGGGGGGTGTGGGTGTGTGTGTGTGTGTACGTGTTTATGCTATGGGGACTTGTCATCTTCAGTCTGGCTGCGTCTTTGCTGGGTTCAAACCCAGTTTGGTGTAATTGAATAAGTCAATGAATCTGTGTAAAAGAATTAAGTTGTAAAAATTATTTGTTTTTGTACATCAATTGTTTGTGGAGGTAATATATGGACAAAACTGATTAATGAGAAGAAATCAGAAATAAGAGAGCCTGAGGTGAGGGGCTTAAACTATTTAATGAGGGCTGTGGGAAGAAAAGAACCATTTTTTTTGTTTCTGTTTCTTTGTTACATTGCTGGTAACTGGAGGGAGGCTGAGGCCCAGAGGATCTTGTATATGTTAAGTTTCTTTTGCACCCTGTTTTGAGTTTTTGAGCTCAATAAATCACCAACACCGGTAACCCGACTGAGCCTGGATTCTTGGAGGCCAAAGAACCCCGTCACAGTGACCCAAATCATCACTGTTACTGTTATTATATAGTAAATTAAATCATTACTGTTAAATTGTATGTATTGTCCAATTGTTTATTTGAATTCTTATTCCGGATTAGTTGGAGACATACACTAGGCTATATCAGCCCCACCAAAAATATTTTTCACCAGCCGCCACTGGTGCCAACCATAAGCGCAGAGACCATGACACCAAGTTGGCTTTTTGTTCACAGGGTAGGTGTGGCATGGTCAAGGTAGGCGCTTTATGTGGGGGGCATTTTAATAAAGAAACAGCGCTAACAATATGTTAATATTTAAAAACATTTAAAAACTAAAAAGGTGACTTTGCATGACAGTGGCCCTTAAACACATAGGCTTAAAAAATTTAACTATTAAATTGATTCAAACAAGTAAAATCTGTACTGTAAATCATTACATATAAATTCTTAACAATAAAAAGAATATAATTAAATAAAACAACACAAATTCATGAACCTGTTAACCATAGACTGGCCACCAGTGGGCCACAGGGGCATAAGTGGCCAATAGGTTTAGAATTGCAAGCTAGTGAAAACAAAGCTCTGACAAACTCAAGATAGTTTCAAAAGCTACACAGCAAAGCAAAATATTACCCGAGGCATTTAATGAAGCATTTAGTGTGATCAACAAACACTGAGACAAAGATTTTCTTCCCACAAGTCAGTAAAATAGTTTTCAATGCCACAGATGGACATCTTTAATGTGGGGAAAATAAGTATTTGAACACCCTGCTATTTTGCAAGTTTCCCCACTTAACATTCACGGAGGGGTATGAAATTGAGGGACATGATCTAAAAAAAAAAATCCAGAAACCACATGTAAATGTATGATTTTTAGCTATTTATTTGTCTGATACAGCAAATGGAGATAGTAATGTTGGCTTTGAGTTGAAGTTGTGTCTGATGCTTTTTACAGTTACAAAATCAGTTAAGAATATACAGTAGAACATGAAGGAGAGCAGCCTTAGGATAGGGCAACAGTGGCGTTGGATGTAGGAGTTTGCCCTGAAATCTAAGGATTGACGGTCGGAGTCGTTTCAAGCCCCGACTCCGACTTTCAGTTGTGTCCTTGGGCAAGACACTTCACCTGCATTGTCTACTGATGGTGGCCAGAAGGCCCGGTGGTGCCACAATGTAGCTTGCCACCATCAGTGTGTGCGTGAATGGGTGGATGAATGTAGTGTAAAGCGCTTTGGTCAAGTCTCCTGACTTGAATAAAAGCGCTATATAAGTACATACCATTTGAAAATATATGTCCTTTTTATCACATATATAACCAGGAAGTGTATCAATATTTAAAATCCATGCCAGTTTTTTTCCTTCCATAAAGGTAATTGGCACACACATTTGTAATTAATTAACCAACATAAGCTTTTTCCAAGCTAAACATAAGCAATTAATTATTATTGGCAAAATAAGAAAAAAGTATGGCAAAATTACGAGGAATTGTTTGTAAGCTTTGAACAGATGAACAACCAGTAGCTCCCATTTATAACTTTTGTGTTTAGCTGCCTATACGGTTGGCAACTGGCTTTTTTTTTCATCTTTTACATTTTCCAACACTCCTTTCTGGTTTTGAAAATAACTTTTCTTTACATGAAAATATTATAAAATATTTACCTGTAAATACTTCAGGTAATGTGCCTCTTAGTTGCCTGTTCCCCACTGACAACATTTAGCCTTTTATTAGAACCGAAAATACCTTTATTGTCCCACAATGGGGAAATTGTAGCAGCAAAACATAGCAAATATGTTCACACAAATGTGGACCATAAACAGTCTATAGGATTAACAGAATAAGTGATAGTTTAAAGACAGACACATAAGATACTATACTGTAAAGTGTTTTTTTTTATGATATAAATACTGTACAGTCATCTGAAAAATGAATAATCAATATACAGCTGTGGACATTTTTACAGAAAATGAATATGTGAAAATAGCAGCAACACCACAGATGTGCAAAAAAGACAGCAGCGTGAAATCAGCAAAAATCAGCATGAATGTAATTCCAAAGAAAGTTAAAAACAAAAACCACTGGACTTTTTTTTTTCCAAGTTTGAACATGTTTTGCTACCCATCCAGAAAGCTTTCTCAAATTAAAATGTCTGGAGTAATGTTGAGCTCCAAGCTTTATAGAATTCCCCAACAAAAGCCTTGTTATGGCTTAGAAAACATGCAAATTGAACCAAAATAGATCCGCCTCTTGTAATGGGGAGAAGTGGGGTCATTGTTTGCCTGCCAATTAAACCTAAAATGGCCCATGCCTCTGTATTGGGGAGCCTTTAGGGTCGTTGTTGGCCTGGCTTACAGGAGCACTGTTTTGGTCCCCTGTATGGTGATGAGGATTGAGGTGATAGTGGGAAGGAATCAACTCTAAAGCTGCATGATAGGTTTTCAAGAGCTGAAACCTGAGTCCTCCTCCTCGGTTTAAGGTTGGTTTTTCACTCTTGACATAAACTTCGCACCCCTTTCAAACCACCTGTCTTCTTAGTCCAAAATGTGAAGATATTGGTCCTCCCTGGTACATTTAGGGTGCAACATTCTGCCACTGAAGGACCTTTCCAGTTCAGCAACAGCTTCATGCATAGGTGATAGACATTATCCAACAGAGATGTTAATGTAGCCAGGGTCTATTTGTTTCCCACTTCCTGCACCGAGTCCAGGGGGCATCCAATCACAGAGCTGGCCTTCCTAATCAGCTTATCCAACTGCTTCCTCTCAGCTATGCCAATGCTCCATCAAACAGTTCCACAGAAGATGGCTGATGCCACAACTAAGAAGTAAACAGTCACAGACGGTCTTCAGGAGTGCCCCCTGCACTCCAAAAGACCTCAGTCTCCTCAGCAGGAAGATTGTGCTCTGACCCTTCTGACCGTTCTTGTAGAAAGCCTCAGTGTTGTGGTTAAGGGTCTTGCTCAGGGAGCCAGAGTGGCAGTCTGTGGGAGTGGGGGATTGAGCTCACAACTTCAGGATTCAAAGCACTATGCCCTAACCACTAGGCTGCCACTTGGAGCTAATAAATCAGTCAATGCAAACCATGTACTCACATGTCTTACTTTATAGTGCTAGTTGATATTAGTAATGGTAAATAACATAAAGAGACATTGTGAGATAATTCTAATGTCTGCCTTCAAGACGCCAGCCACAGAAACAGATGATCAGTCATGTGGGGTAACGGTTTGCAACGTCCTCAACTTCCTCTTTAGTGCTTTGACTCTTTTTCTAGAAATTGAAAAAAAGCAAACTCAAGTGAGTTCCAAAGTTTTTTGAGGAAATTTTGTAAAATTATTTTCCGATTAGTATCTTTTCTTGAAACACTTTGAGATTATCAACTTGTGGAAGATGATTGACAAGTATTAAGCAACTCCTGATCATTGGCGGCGAGGGTGCCATGAACCAGGAGGGAAGATTATGCAAATATGGTATTGTTATGCAAACAGGGGAGTAAAGAGACTGGTGTCATGTACTGTATCATTTATCAACCTGAAAAAACAGTTAGTTAGAAAAAAAACAAAAGCAGATAGGCTACATGCATTGTTAAAGGCTTCAAAACAATCTAGAAAATAATGAATATAAATATACAGTAAGGAAATGAAGGTTTTCTGCATTGAAAACCTCTTTACTGACCAACATTTCAAAAGGTTTCTAATTTATTATTAATTTGAATCACAGCTAAGTCATGTAACTAATAAAAGTGGAGAAATTTCAAATGCATTCGCTTTAACATGCTGCTTGTCACTATAATTCGTATTGGTGTAAGCTGAAAATAGTGGGCTAAGCTTTTACCTAAGATTGTGTTATCTAAACCTATTTCATATGAGGTACTGCATGAGTACATTTTCTTTACCCGAGGGTACATTTTGAACTTGTGTAGCCATTGTAGGGCTTATAATTGAACTTTAAGGTGTTTTTTGTACACTTTTAGAACAAGGACAAAAGAAAAGAAAAAATGTTTAAAACAAATTAGAAGGCAACAAATTAAATGTAGATTTTACAATAAATGGCTATGGTAGAACCATTTTCAAGGAAAATAAATATAATAAAAATATTGATTATTGTTGTTTTCCTTTGTATGGGATTCACTGTGGTGCAGTTTGCAGCCTTGCACCAAGAAGGTCCTGGGTTTGATTCCCTGCCTCGGGTCTTTCTGCATGGAGTTTGCATGTTCTCCTTCTTCATGTGTGGGTTATCTCTGGGTACTCTAGCTTCCTCCCACAGTGCAAAAACATAAATGTTAGTTAATTTGGTATCTCAAAATTTTCCCTGTGTGTGCATGGTAGCGTGTCTCTTTGTTGCCTCGTACCATGGCTTTTGCCCACAGACTGCCGGAGATAAGCCCTGGCCCCAGCATGACGATGGGTGAATTTATCAATGATGGGAAGATGTGTGAATTTATCAGTATTTTATACTTTTCTAATAGGGTAGAAGATTGTCACCAAAGGTACAATTCTAAACAATCTATAGATGGGTACAGATAAGTTCCCATTGTTGAGGGTACAATGGTAGAACCTTGGAGGATACATCCCGGTGGAAAGCCTTTGTACCCTAAAAGGTATAATTTGGTTCTTTTTTTTCTAAATGTAAAAGGATGGGTTGAAAATCAGAACCATCAAATTCTGAGGAGGGAAGATCACAGAGAAGCATGATAGATACGGGGAGGGAAATTTAGGTTTTGATATGAAAAAGAATGGTGCTGAGATAGGAAAAAATTAACAGCTTCTGATAACCGTAAATACAGCAGATACACATAATACCCCCCCCGAAAAGAAAAATATATTTATATATATATATATATATATATATATGTATAATGCGAAATGTAAATTACCTTGAGAAAACAGGTATTGTGAATAGGCACTATATAAATAAGCTTGTTGACATTTTTTGGCATTTTTTTAAGTTAGTATCTCCTCTTTCCCTTTAAAAAAGGACCAGGAGATTTTTTCCCCTGGTTACAAATTAACAAAATTTTACCCGGGAGATTTTTACTTTTATTTAAGAAACATTTTGCACTGGTAATATTACTTGCATTTGAGTCAAACATGTATCTATGTTACCACATTTAATTAGACAATTATTTACTCTTTCCACCTCTGCATAGCTGCTATAATGTACAGGAGTGATTTGGTGTTGTGTCAGGAGGGGGCTTCATATTTAGAGTAGTCCAGAGCTTAAGCAAAAACAGTAAAATTATTACTACTATTTTTACTGCTTCTGGTGTCAGGAAGTTTGTGGAATAGGAAAAAAATAGAATAATTTAAAACAACTTTAAAGCAACTGAAAGTCCACAGAGCAAAAAAGTGAAACTTCGATGGGCAGAAACCAAGAGATTAAAGAAAACACATTTCTGCTCTGGAGTTTGGAAACAGGCACATCCCCCTTTCATCTCATGATGTCACTGCCCCTTAAAACTGGCGGCAGCAGCAGAAGCAGGAGGGGAGAACTCAGCTGCTGCTGCCGTTCTCTGAGGCATGCCTGGGCAGTAAAGGGCAAACTGCTGGAAACCAGCAGGATGGCACCGGTGCAGGGGATGTGCAGCAGGAATATGGACCGTTCAGATGGTGATGTGCACAGAAGGTCCAAAAGGAAAAGGAGGAGAAGGAGGAGGAGTAAAGGCAAAGGTTAGTGAAAAAGCTAAACTCCTTGTAAATCTAACTGAACACTAAAAATTATCCTGTATGGTTTTCTATCATTCTCTGTTAGGCTGAGACTTTGCTGGTCTGCGTGTTTCAAACATTTAAATCAAGGACTGTTTAACTTGTCTATTTATGTAAATGTTTGGCTAAATTTAAAGTATTTCAGGAATTCAACAATGGATTAAGGAATGAGGAATTCAACAAAGATGAACTCTGACAATGGAATTCCTCGTTGTGATTACTTGGATCTCATAGATATTCACATCTTTAGTCTGGTTTATTGTCAAAATTTAAAGTTTTCTTCTGTGTAATAAATGTCTAAATCCCTATTATCAGTGATACCACACAGTTTTGCATCCCTACTCTCAGCAGATCAGTGTCCCAATCTGCCAAATGTAGTTTCAGTTACTAGTATGTTTTTTCAGCAAGAAAATATGATTTCAGCTCCAATTGTTGCATTTTTTGTTTTGTAAACCATATTACCAAACTAATTGCAAGAGTAAATAAGTGTTTCATTAAATAAATATCCATCTGCTGTCTTCACACAGTTGCAGTACCTCTCCATGTTTATTTTCATATTCTTCCATTGTCATATTCTCCATGTTTATAGACATTTATCAAAAAATTCAAAAATGTAAAACTGCATTGTCACTGAGTTCAGACCATTAAATCAACCAAGTAACTGAAGTGGATTAATATCTTTTCTAGCTGGTATAGCTAGCTTCCGATTGGAGACGCGATAGCTAGGTGGTGCTGACCAGCAGGTGTTGCTTTTCTATGTGGTGTTAAACAAACAACAGAATGCATAAATGTCTCCAAAATGCACATATAGGCTTCTGGAAGAGAAGAGGTGCTTGGATCCAGGTACTCAGAGATTCACTTCCATACAGAAAGCCCACAATTATATCTTCAGGTAACACAGAGTACATGTCAGACTTAATAATATGACTTCAGCGATAGTTTCAAGGTGTTGCTTTATTGTATATCTCGTATTTCTTTCGGTTGTGCTGTTCTTTTTTCATCTCGTTACAGATGATGAAGCAGACTGAAAATGTTTTGTCATTGTCTCCTTTCTATCTCCTCTTTCTTTCATCTTTTCTCTTTTTTTTCCTTTTCTTCTGTTTTTCTGCTCTATTTACATTGCAGTGTCCGTATAAACTGTAAAACTCCCTGCATAATTACAATAAAGCAAATTATATGCATGAAACAAGTGTAGCAATATGGCAATTGCCATACTGCTACACTGTTGGGCTCTTTTTGGCAAATGTAAACATATATTTATTAATATGTTTCCCGGCAATGGCAGAACAATCTCTTGCATTGACTCTTAGGGTTTGCATTGTAAAAACTAAAATTGGTATAAAAGAACAACAAAACAAAAAGGGTTTTTTTTTTTTTTGTGTTTCAATTCCTCTTTTCCAAAACCCCCCGGCATCCAGACCCTTAGCCCAAGGAAAAACTTGGTGTGTCGGGGGGACTGTCGGGGGCTCTGACTGGTGTAAAGGGGGGGCAATTTTTAAGAAAAATAATCTTTAAAATTTTTGGGTAAAAATTGCCCAGCAATCTGGTGAAGCCCTAAAGCAAACTCTATACTTCATGGGGACATTGTTGTAGAAAACAGGAAAGATCTTTGAACTACAACAAATTTAATCGAGCCAAAAAACTTCCAAATACTGTATTTTTTTCAAATGGTTTCTGAAGCAATTTAAAACCCCCAAATTAAATCGAGGGGGAAAATAAAAAGGGTTTGTCCAAAAATTGCGATTTAAAAAAAAAAAACTTCGGGCTAAAAATTTTTATTTTTTAAATTTGTTTTGCAGTTTGTGGGTAATTCATTTTCTCCACCTTTTTTAAAAATGACAAAGAAAAATGAGTATAGAGGTTAAAAATCTGTAAAAAAAAAGGGTCTAATGCTGGTTTTTTAAAACTTGTGCTGTTTTTTAAAAAAGGGTAAAATCTCTTTTGTGGGAAAAAATGGGAACAAAATTTAAAACCAAAATTTAAAGGTCAACAGGAAAAAGAAAAGCGTTGTTCTGCACATGTTGATCCTCTGTGAAAGCTGCAGATTACTCCACCATGACCCCAAAAATTTTTTTTTGGGGGTTCAGTACTCCTAAAAGGGCAAAAAGCTTTTTCATGCCCCTGAAACCTTTTTTTTTTTTTTAGGTGCTACATGACCCTTTTCCCCTTTTTTAAAAAAAAAGGGCCTCCCGGAAAAGACCCAATTCCCCCATGCAAAAGGGTTAAAAATTTTAAAGGGTTTTCCCGGGGTCATTAAAAGTCTTTTCCCAATTATTTTTTGAAATTAAGGCCTTTAAAATTGGCTTTTTAAAATTCTTTAAATTGGGCATTAAAAATTTTTAAAAAAAAACAATTTCATCGGGATAAAATTACATCAATAGTAACTGTTTCCCATGTATATTTTTATATAATTTTATATATATATAAATAATAATATATATAATATATATAAAAATTTTATATTTATATTAAATTTATTATGTAAAATTAGATATAAATAGGCTTTTTGGAAATTTAGAATTTAAAATTTCAAAGGACCCTTTAAAAAAAAGGGGGCATTAAAAAGATTTTAACCCCATTTCCGGGGTAAAAACCCCCGAAATTCCTGTTAATTTGGGTAAAGGGTAAAATTTAAATTTCACCCCAAAAATTGGCCCATTTGCTGGAAGGTTTCCCCTTTCTTTTCCCAATTCAAAAAAAACCCAAGAAAGGTTTGGCATCTTCCCCTTAAAAACGGGAAACAATTTAGTTTGTTTTAAAAAGAAAGAGCCCCCTTAAAAATATCCATCAGGGTTTTCGTTTTGAAAGCAAAAGGTTTTAAAAAGGTTTTTTTTTTAATTGGATTTCCTTTTGGGTAAAGGTTTTCTAAATTTTACAAAAAAAAAAAGAGTTTTTTTAAAATTTTTGTGTGGGGCGAGGAGTTTTTTAAAAACACCCTTTTAAAACGGACCTTTCCCTTTTCCCCACGGGGAAACTAAAAAAACAGCAGCACCTTACCCCTTGCATTTTGATAAATATTAAAAATTCCCCCCAGAATTTTCTTTTTTTTAAATGGAAAAATTTCTGGGAAATAAAAGAGGCTTAAAATAAAAAAAAGAGAAAATTTTTTTACAGCTATAAAAAAAAAAAAAAGGCTTTTTAAAATATTTTTGGTTGTTTTTGGGTTTTTAACCCAAAACCCCTTTTCCCCTTTTATTTTTGGGGGCCTTTTAAAAAAAGGGTTTTATTTCGTTTTTTCCCAAGATTTTTTTTAAAATTGAAAAATGGGAAAAGTTTCCTTTAAAAAAGGGGAGGACTTTGTTTAAAATTTTACCCCATAGAAAACAACTTTGGAAAGCCTCTTTTAACTTTTTCAAATGAAGGAAAAATGTGTTTTGGCTGTAACAAAAATCCCTGACTGTGGAGGGAAGGTGGAGAGGTACAGGAAGAACATATTAAATTATGCAGGGGAAACGAAAAGAACCCCTTTGCAAAAAAGCCAGGGGGATGTTTTCACAGCTGTTTTCTTTTTTTAAAAACACAGGGGACACTTTTTTCTTCCCTGATACTTTTTCTATGGGGAAAATTACTTTTTTTTTTTTGAAGGGGGGGGTCCGCCCTTTGTTGGTTTTTTTGCTCTCTTTTTTTTTAATAATTTGAAAAGCCATTTTGGGGCTTATGCCAAACATAAAAAAAAAGGAAAAAGAAATCCCCATTTTTTTAATATTTTAAAGACAAATTAACGGATTTGGGTTTTCCCGGCCCATTATGTCAAAACCTAAATTTGGGATTGCCCTTTGGCTTTTTTAGTTCCAAAAAGGTTTTTGTCCCAACCCATGCCCCCCCTTCTTTGTTTTGGGAACATTTTTTTTGGGGGAATTGGATGAAGTTTTAGGAAAAAGGTTTCCTAAAGACCCCCGGGCTTTTAAAATTTGCAAAAAAATTTTTTACTGATAGACTCAAAGATGGCTAAAATTTCTCTGGGGGGGGCCTGCCCCCCGGGGAAATTTTTAGCCAATTATATTTTTTTCCTTCTCTTTTCCCCTTTTGGGCAGGGGAGGGCCCAAAAAAAGGGGCCCAAAGGGGGTTCCAATATTTCTCCCGCTCAGAGGGGAAGAGGGAGATTTAAAACCCTGCTGGGGCTAAATATGCTGCAGGCTGTAGAAAGCTCTCTAGTCAACAAAATAATTTGGAGCAAAATAAAAAAAGGGGCACGGGAAAATGAAAAAAAACTGGGGGCCCGAATTAAAGGGGGTTCTCCAGCAATGGGAAAAGAAAATCTATAAAAGTGCTTACAAATAAAAATTGAAAATTTAAAGATATTTGCCCAAATATTTGTAAAATTTTATCTTTTGGAAAAAGTTTTTTCCAAAATTTTTTTCCAAAGCCAGGAGCCCCCATTTAAATAACTGGGGGTTTGTTTTTTTTTTTAACTAAATTTTCGGGAAAGTTAAATGCAAAAACTTAACTTTTTGGCCTTTTTGAATTTTAAAATTTTTTTGTTGAACCCGGATGTAGTTTTGGGGCTGGGGGCAAAAAAGCTGAAAATTAAAAAAATGGCTTTTTTAAGGTATGAAACCCCCGTGACAACTGGGGGTTTGGTAGTACATTTTTTTAAGGGTTTAAATTTTTTAACATATTTTAAAAAAAAGGGAAACAAGTATTTTAAAAAAGAAAATTACTTTTTTATCAAAAAACTTTGGGGAAAACAATTTTTTTTAGTATTCTTTTTTCTGAACGGAATAAAAGGGGTATGTTTCCCCTTAATAGTTGAAAAATATAAAGGTCACAAAATTGAGTAATTATTTTATTTGATAAATTAAAACTATTGTTTGTTAGTGAGCTATTGGGGTAAATATTGTACTGAAAGAAGCAGTGTGACGCAGCTGCACGGGTTTTCTTTGATCTAAACGATTTTTGGATTGGCAGCGGGGACAGTTTGTCCGGTGCGGGGGGGGGTTTTTGTGAGGAGAAGGAGGAAGCGGGAAAAAGAAAGGAAGAGGAAAAAAGATTGGGGAAATGGGGGAAGGGAGGGGGTACGAGGAAAAAAAAAAAAAACAATAACCAAAAAGAGGAATAAATAAAAAAAACGAAAAAAGCAGCCGAAAGGGAGAGATAAAGGGACACGGGCAAAAAGAGCCCCGGAAGTCGGGAGAAATTGCCAAGTTCATTTGACGCTGGGGGGGACGGGCCAAGGGGGGAAAACCGGGAAAGCAAATGGTCGGGGAGGACTTCGGGGTGGCTAAGGGGGCTAAAGTTTTAGGGGCAGGGTTTCCGGGGGGGGGCAGCCGTTGAGCCCCTGCCAAATTTTAAAGGAGGGGGGCCCAACTCAGCTTTTCCCTTTGTTTTGTCCCCGAATTGCCCGCTCTAAAATTGTTTTTTTTTTTCCTTCGTTTTCCCCTCTGGGATTTCAACGTCTATTTTTTGCCCGGGTCACAGGCCTGCAACTTTGGGGTTTTCTTTTTTTTGTTTTTTTCTCCCCATTTCTCCACCCCATTTGAGGGTCGTAAAGTAAATTTTGACGGGGTTCAGGGACGATTTTGCTGGGGTTGAACTTTGGGGCTTTTTAAAACTTTTGGGTTTTTTTAGTGGGCCCGGGTTTATGTGTGTTTTTTGGGTGAAAAAGTATATGTTTTTTTTTTTTCCGGGTTTTTTTTTTTTTTTTTTCCTTAAAATTCCAAAAGTTTTTTCAAAGTTTCCCACCCAAATTTGGGGTTGATTAACAGTGGGGTTCCCCTGTCCCCGTATTTAAATTTAAAATTTAAAAGTGAGAAATTTTTCCCCTTACTTTCTATTTTCTCGGGGTTCACATTTTTTTACAAACCAGGTGGGGGTTTTATTACCTACATAAAGGGATTCCCCCTCATTAGTGAACCCAACCCACCCCCATTTTAGTTTTTTTTTCTCATAGGGGGTTTAAAAGGGTTTGTTTACATTAAGTGGGGCCCGTACGGGGACTGAAAAAAATAAATAAAAAATTTAAAAAAATAAAATATTTTAGTCTGACCCAAGAAACAAAAAAAAAAAAATAGTAAAAAAAAAAAAAAAAAATATATTTTTTTATTATATATAAAAATTTAAAAAACTTGCTCAGTTTGGGCTAACCTAACCAAAAGAACTAACCCTCAAGAAATAAAAGGGAAAGGGCCCTTTTGGGGAGGGCTCAGTTGAGGGCACGGTGTAAAGGGGCGAAGGAAAGGGACCCGGGAGATCCCCATAATTGGTTTAAAAATGTCCCAAAGGGGGAAAGAGGTGAATGCCTTTGGAAAAAAATTTTGGCAGCCCAAATCAAAGCATTTTGGGGGTTTAAGGTTTGAGAGGCAGGGATTTTAGGGTCCGCAACTAAACTTTTAAAACTTTTGCTGTGTGATTTTTGGGCAGAAAGTCAATACAAAACCCTTTGGTCCACTGGATGTCTTGCCAAAAGGGGCTCAGATAAAAGCCATGGGGGAATTTTTTTGGCCCTTTCTGAAAGGAAAATAAACCCACAGAACTCTGGAAATGGAGGTAACCCATTTGTTGATGGGGGAAAAGTTTCCCCTTTTAAACATCCCACCCCTGAACCCTTTTATAAGAGAAAGTTTGTGAAGTCCTTCAAATGAAAAAAAACCCTTTTTCCGGGGCAGTGAGGGTCTTTTAACAGAGTTTACGCACTTCTCTGGGGGGAAACCCCACTCCTCCAGGGGAGGGAACTTGGGAAAACGGAAATTGAAAAACCAAGGCTTATGATAAAAGGGCCCCCTGAGGATGAGAGGAAATGAAAATGGGGAGTTAGGGAAAAGGGGGTTTTAAAGGGGTCCAGCCCCGGGAAATTTTGGGCGGGCCCCGTTCGGGGGTTCAACAGCCATGATGCAACAGCATGGGGAGTCCCCCTTCGAAATTTTGGGGGAGAGCACGTTTGGCACGCCCGAAACGGGAAGAAGGGGGGCCTGTATTTTCCATTCGGGAACGCTATGTCCAGAAAACAAATTGAGAAACTCTCTGAAATTTCGGAGGGCGGGGACCCGATTTTCTCAAAAAAATTTTTAAAAAAGGGGTTCCCCTGCATGGGTACCCCCAACCAAGAACGTATTGACCACCATTAAAGGTGGCACTCGATCAGATCAAAATGATTTTTAAATTTCTTCGATTGAAACCCCCAAAATCCCCCCCCCCATTTTTTTTCCCCCCATTTGTTGAATGAAATAGGGGCATGAAGAGGAAAAAGGGAATTTTCCCGTCGTGGGATACAACCTCCCAAATGTGAAGTTTAAAAGAAACCATTTGCAAGTGCCAGACAAAAGGTGATAGATTTTGAAAGCCAAAAATAAAAGGGGCCCTCCGCACGAAAAGGTGAGGGGGAATTTAAATATCTCTCATTCAGGGGCCCAAGCGTTTGTGCTGAACTTCGAAAAACCCGCCCCAACCCACCGAAAGTGCCCAGTAGAAATAAAGCAGGGGGGCTTTGAGAGAAAGAATTAAGACTCCAGAGCAATTTTCTGTTTTTGGTTCTTTGGGGCCCATTACAGCTCCACTAAAATTCAAAATCATGTTTGAAGTCAAGCAAATTAAAGTATCCCAAAGCCCTTTTCACACCGGGACTCGAGAATTGATTTTTTTCTGTTTCCCCGGGTGGGGGGAGGATGGGCATTTTGAAACCCAAAATGCACAGCCCCAGAAAACTCCCCTAAAGTAATCCAAAAGTTGATACGGGTTTGAAAAGAAAAAAAAAAGAAAAAACCCCCAAAAAACAAAACGCAACACAAGAACAAAACCCCAATGTGGATGTAAAGAAAAAGCGTTTCATGGTAGAGCCCAAAGGGGCTTACCAAGGGACAAAATTGGACCCCCTTCCCTTGCCGAAGGTAAAAATTTAAGGGCAAGATTTGCACTGCTCTGATGGACGGTTGGGTCCCAAATAACCATCATCTTTTGACGGGCTTTTACTCAGAACATTTCACTGTCCCATTTCCCCCGGGGTTTACGGGTTTATCCATAGGGGGCCTCATGGGGGAAAAGGGAGTGGTTACCCATACGGGGGGATACACCCCACATTGCCCCTGGAGCTCCTTAGGGCCCGAACTAAAAAAATTTCCAAGTGGGTTTCCCTTTTCGGGTTTTAGTTTTTCCTGACCCCGTTGTTCTGGGGACCTTTACCGTTTTGGGTTCGGCCCCAAAGGGTAAAAGGGGGTTTCACCCTTTATCAACTTAAAACCCAGAAGTGAAAGGTCAGAGAAAGGGCCAAACTCACCCCCGGGGAGTCCAAGTGCAGGAAAAAAGTTTTTTAACCGGCCCAAAAAGCCACAGTTTGCAAAAGATTTTTAAAAGACTTCCCTGTGGGGGAAATTAAAGTGGACGGGGCCAGGACCACTAATCTCCGGTTTTCACAGAACACATTGCCTTTTGGGTAAAGTAAAAGGGAGAAAGAACAGTAGGGGGATGCAAACAAATAACTGAATCCCTCCCGTCACCTTTGCTCTTCCCCAATTTGTATTGGTCCAGCCCAGGGGTACTGTTCTCTAAGATGTTTAGAAAAGAACAATTTCGGGTCTCCCGAGAAATGAGTCATTAAAGAAAACACTTTTCCTTTGGGCCCCCATTATTGCTCCCCTGTATTTGGGTTAAACATGGTTTTTTGGTTTCCCCGGGAAAGGGGAAGGTCAATGCTGTTCCACCCATTGCCCCTTTTGGGTTTGTTCCATTTTGGGTGGATTGTCAAATCACCCAAGAAGGGGAAAAGGGAACGACTACGACCAGTTTGCCCACAACTTTCCCAAGTTTTTCCCATTTGATAAAAAGGGGAAAGAAATTTTTTGGCCCAAGGGGGGGGGGAGCATCATATCCCCCTGACTAAACAGTACATTTTTCCGGGAGCTTTTTCCCACCGCATAGCTCCTCCGTTTTAAAATGACCTCAGGGGGGCCATTTTCAAGGGTTGCTTGAAAACGGCATCTTTTAAAGGAATCAAGAACCCCCTTTTCGCTTCACCCTTTGGTCCTTCCCCGGAAAAAAGGAATGGTCAATGCGGATGTGGGGTCGACTTTTAAAATTTGGGAATCCCCAAAAACCACCCCAGACCAAAGTAAAACTTTTGCCCGGATCAATGATGCCTTAGACTGTCTGACGGGCAAAAGTGGTTTTCTTTTTTTTAGCCCTCCCACCCGGCCCCTAATCAGATCCCTTTGGCTGAAGAGGAAAGGAAAAACAGCCTTTATATTCCCCCGGGGGGTTTCTTTCATTTTTAACGCATGCCGCAGGGGTTTAACGGGGGTTTCCTGCGACATTTTCCAAAGGTGATGGGAGAAAGGGGTGGGAAAGTATGCATTTTGCGGAGGTCAAAAGTGTCCCGGGGGAAAACGACCCGGATTGTGTTTGGCAGAACCTTGAAGAGCATGAAAGAGGGGCTCCCTTAAGGTCATGGTACCGCATTGGGGGGGGCGGGCCCCAAAGCTTTTCCCTTGACAAGTGTCATTTTTGTTGTTCACAATTTAAACCAATTTTGGGGGCATATTGGGTTTTGGCAGGGCCCATTGTTTACTGCCCCCAAAAAAAGGGTTGGAAGCTGAAAACCCGGTGGAAGCAGAAACCCGATCTCTCTTCTTGCAGCCGTTCCTTGGATTTTGTGGTTTCTATCGACGATTAAATAAAAAAAACCTATTCCCATCTCCGACCCTTTTAAAGGAACAAATTAAAAGGGGCTTTTCCCCCACCCCAAAAAGAAGTAAATCAAAGGTCAGGGCCCATGCAAAAACCTACTCCCAAGGGTTTAAATGAGCCTTTTTGGCATGAGGGGAAATCATCGTGCAGTGGGGCCTTTCACCAGATCATTCACGGCCTCCACAAATGCCCCGGGTTTACTGGCTTTTTGGCCCGACCCAAAAAAAACCCTTCCCTCCACATGGGAGGGCCAGTTTCCTGGCCGGGGTTGCAGTTCTGAATCAAAAATCCCCTAAAGGGTTGACCCTGTGGTTTTTTGGCTACCCGGAAGCTGGGGGTGCATCTGAAAAAAAACTACCCGGGTACCCCAGTTTTGATTTTTTTTTGGCTCTAAAGGGGGTGTAGTTGAAAAAATTCCCAGGGACTTTTTTTATGGGTTAAATTTAAAGGGGCCAACGGAAAAACAACCCGTTGACCTATTTTCCCTTAAAACACCCCAGTAAATGCCCGGGTTCCCATCGATGGTCCCCTGCCCCTTTCAACCTAAAATTTTCACATTGCAGTATAGGTTGCAGTATCGCTGATGCGTTTAATCACAAAACCCCTTACCAGCAGAAGATAAAGACGGGCAAACAAATGCCCCCTTTAAAAAGTTTTCAAACCCACTTGTAACCCGGTCAACTCCCCCAGGAATTTTTGCGATGGGGGCCCAATCACAATAGCAAAAGTCTTAGGGAGTCTCCCCTGATGGCATACCTGTCTGTTTCGCTTATCCATTTCCCACCTCGATCGGGGTTTGCTTGACCCGACTTGGCCACAACACATTCCAAGCCAGGATGCGCCCCAACAATCGCTCCCATCAAGGGGTTTACTTTCCCAGGGGAATCCTTTCTCCCCCAGGGGAAAACAATGGTTTTTTTTTGCTAAACGGGAGGCGAGTAGACTTTTCTTTCAAAGAGGGTTTTTCTCTACAGAAAAGTTAAGAGACCCCTCCGAAAGGGAAATTTTTTTCGGATATTGCTCCCAAAAGGGAACATGTCTCCAGGGGTTTTAAAAAAACCCTTCCATGATGATCGGGGGCACCTGGGGTGGAAAAAACCCTCTCGGACTCACCCGTGCAGGTTTTTTTGGCCCAAGATGGGAGCTGAGGTTGAGCAATATGTAAGAAACTGCGGAAGATGCGTCACTCGTAAAGCACTTCCACAGCGAGCTGCTCCTTAAAACAGATAACTAGTCAAGGCCCTCTTGACCTTGTGTGCATTGATTTTTTGTCACTTGAGTCGGACTCACAGGGGTTTTCCAACATCCTAGTAGTGACAGATCATTTTACGCGATATGCCCAAGCATTCCCAGCTAAGGACCAAACAGCTGCCACGGTGGCAAAGATCCTTTGTGAGCGTTACTTTGTCCATTATGGACTCCCAGTAAGAATACATTCGGACCAAGGGAGGGATTTTGAAAGCAGACTGATCCGAGATCTCTTGAAGATGCTTGGGATTCGTAAGTCAAGAACGTCTCCCTATCATCCGCAAGGAGACCCACAGCCCGAAAGATTCAACCGTACACTTTTGTCAATGCTCGGAACCCTTGATCCAAAGCAAAAGAACAAGTGGAGTCAAAAGATAGGTCAGTTGGTTCACGCCTACAACTGCACTCAAAATGAGGCAACAGGGTACTCGCCCTACTTGTTAATGTTTGGACGAGAGGCCCGGCTACCTATAGACATATGTTTCAGTGTGTCGGATGAAAGTCAAAAGTCTGTCTCCTATCATCAGTATGTCATCAAACTGAAGAAAGATCTCGAGAGAGCTTATGACTTGGCGACAGAGACAGCTGACAAGAATCATAAACAGAACAAAGCAGCCCACGATAAGCATGTGAAAGAACAAGTTCTGGAAAAAGGGGACAGAGTTCTACTGAAAAACTTTGGTGTTACAGGAAAACAAAAGCTGAAAGCCAAATGGAGGCCCATACCCTATTTTATTGTGGATAAGTTGCCCAATTTCCCCGTTTACAAGATTAAACCTGAACGAGGTGGGGGTGCAGAGAAGACGGTTCATCGGAATCATTTGTTGCCTATTGGATACCTTGTGAGACTTCCATTGGATGACAGTGGCACAGATCCACCAGAAAGATGCAGAACAAGAGCGCAACAAAAGGTGGGCGGACTCCTAAAGCCTTCCAACCATGAAGAGGAAATGTACTCAGAATCAGAGTACGAGGAAGTATTCTTACCCAAGCCACAGGGTGTAGATTTGGATGGACTACTGACTCATCCAGAGCTGTCCAACAGAATATCTGGGCTCACTATCAGTGAAAGTGATAAAGCAAGATCAGTCCAGAATTTGAGAGAACTGGAGGCAGTTTCTAGTACCTATTCAGACGTTATTGCTATTCCTGATTCAACCCTTGATCCAGTGGAGGAAATAGACATCTATCCACCACAGATCCCTGCTAAAAGATCACAGAGAGTTGCCCGACCTGTAGTTCGGTTGAGCTACAATGAACTCGGAAAGCCTTCTGATCAGGCGGTTACAGTCTTCAGCCATGGAGCGTTGGTGGGAAGTGGAATGTACCAAGTCCCTAGAAGCCAGTTTTGCCATACCTTCTGGTGCCACCCCATGGCCATGTGTGAAACATGTTCTAGGGCGAGTTCTTATCAAAACTGTTCTTTGATAGTTGTCTCTCGTTAATTTTGATGGGGACATCAAAACCTTCTAGAAGGGGGAAGATGTAGCCCAGTGACAAACTGAGGTTATGGTAGTTACTATTTGTTAAGGTTAATTTTACATAGTTCAAAATAAGATACAAGTATATTAAAAGTAAATTACTGTTTACTCAAACATACATTGGGGAACAACTAAGTGTTTAGTATTCTTCTTTCTGAACGGAATACAGTGGTATGTTCCTCCACCTTAATAGTTGAATAATATAAAGGTCACTATTGAGTAATTATCTTATTTGATGATTAAAACTATTGTTTGTTAGTGAGCTATTGTGTAAATATTGTACTGAAAGAAGCAGTGTGACGTCAGCTGCACTGGTTTTCTCTGATCTCACGATTTTGATTGGCAGCGGGGACAGTTTGTCCGGTGCGGGAGGGGGATTTGTGAGGAGAAGGAGGAAGCGGGAAAAAGAAAGGAGAGAGGAAGAGAGAGTGAGGAGTGGAGAAGGGAGGTGTACGAGAAGAAAAAAAAAAAAAACAATAACCAAAAAGAGGAATAAATAAGAACGAAGAAAGACAGACGAAAGGGAGAGATAAAGGGACATCAGGACGAAAGAGCACGGAAGTCGGGAGAAATTGACAGAGTTCAGTTGACGCTGGAGGGACGGGCCAAGAGGGGACCGGAGCAAATGGTCGCGACGGACTTCGGGCTGAGCTAAGTGGGCTGACGTTTTAGAGGCACGGTCCGGCGGCAGCCGTTGAGCCCCTGCCAGAAGTTGAGAGGAGGGAGGCATCTCAGCGTTTCCTACGTTGTCCCCGAATTGCACCGCTCTCAAATTGTTTTTTTTTTCCTTCGTCTTCCCTCTGGGATTTCAACGTCTACTTCTCGTCGGTCACAGGCCTGCAACGTTGGGTTTTCTTGTTTTTTTTTTGTCTCTCCATTTCTCCACCACCATTTGAGGGTCGTGAGTATAACTGACTGTTCAGGACGATATGCTAGCTTGAACATTGCTTGTAAACATTTGGTGTTTAGTGGGCCTGGCTTATGTGCTGCTTTAAGTGAAAAGTATATGTTGTTTTTTCCGGGTTTTTTTTTTTTGTTTTCCTTAAATCTCAAAAGTGTTCACAGCTTACCGTTCAATTGGTGATTAACAGTGAGGGTTCCCTGTCACCGTAGTTAATAAAGTTAAGCTGAGTAATTTTGCCTGACTTTCTATTTCTCTGGGTCACATTTGTTACAAACCAGGTCAGGGTTATTACCTACATAAAGGAGTACCTCATTGATGTCGAACCCAAGCACCCACCATTTTAGTTTTTTTTTTCTCATAGAGTGGTTAAAGGTGCTACATGTACTTAAAAAGTACATTACCAAATCTATATAGATTTTTATTGTTTGATTAATTATATTATATCCTCAAAACTGGTTGCTTACTTATAAACATAGCCAAAAAGTTTTCACAATTTGGTGCCCTTGAGAAAGGACAGTCTACACTGAGAAAACCACTTGGCGTTAATTGTGCCTTGCAAATAAAATTATCTACAGCTGTCAGACCCAGCTCACAGAGCAGGCAGAAAGGGAGAGACTTCCTCACCTCTCACACACACCTCCCACCATGTCTGATTCAATTATTCCAACAAACAAGCTTCATTAATACAAGTAAAACAAACAAAACTCAATCAAATACACAGCATAGAGGCAGTGTCAAAACACATGACCATAAGTATAAGGTGTTTGCTGTAAGTCCTACAGTTATTTAATATCTAGAGATCAATGAGTCAGTTACGACATGGCAACTTAACCAAGTTGAATCATTTCACACGCATCTTGTTACTAATAATGTTTGAGATTTCAGTTTGGAAGACAGGTAGTAATTTGAAATTTTGAACAAATAATCCAGATGTTTTTCTTATCAAGAATCATTGAAGATCAGATTGATGTTAGGAGGTGTAAACTGTCCCCCTTTTGCATTGCTTTATTATTTTTTATTATATATTTTGTCAATGGATATGAAATATAAATCACCAAAGGAAACATGCAAAATCCTGATCAGACATTATAAGAAGTCTTCACTTGTTATAAACTCAATAAAGGTTTTCTGATTGTTTCTTGAGGAGGGTATGTAAAACTTGGCCCCAGTGCAGCACATCTTACTTGTTGGGTCCTTGGGAAACAGGCTTCAACCTCCTCTCCTGCAGTAGGTGGCTGGTGGGCCTGGTGGTCACCTGTATTTAGTCATTTTCCTGTCATCGTGCCCCAGAGCAGCTGTGGCTACAGTGTAGCTTACCACCATGTGTAAGAATGACTGAATGAAGTGTAAGGTGTGTTGGAGTCCTTGTATAGTGGATTTACACTACCATTTTCAACAGGCCTTTTTTAATAGCATGTATCAAAAATTTTAAAGAATACCTCTTTTGCATTGCTTTGTTAGTTTTTCTGATTAACTGAGTTAGGGTCAGATTACTTGTATTTAGTTGGATGTTTTTCTTTCAAATGATAAAAATAAGAGACAACATACCTTGATATCACTGTAAACAGGGTCGAACCTGGGCAGGGAAACCTCATTGGATTGTCAGCTGTTAAGCATGCTTGATAAATTTCAAAATGATGAAAGTTGGAAAGGGCATCAGGATTAGGATGGAGGGGAGGGGAAGAGGCTTCTTTAGAAAGAGAGATGGTAGGGATGAAATTAATAAATGAAATTGGAGTTAATTATAAAAATTCAGCAAATGTGAACCCTCTTTGCAACATACATGTTTTTTTGTTTGTGTTTCTAATTCAGGATGGAGTGAAGTAATATCAGCCTTCAGCAACCCTTTAACACACTGTGATAATGATGTAACATCCGCTGAAGTCGCCACAAGATCAAGTAAGTGTTTTATTTCCTTCTGTACACAACAAACAAATATACAGTTACATTTTTTTATTTTTGCATTAATGGTATTTATTGTAGTACTTATAGAGAAATGGACAGCGGGAGAGGGGGATATAGGTGGAGCAAAGGTTTCAAGGATTAATAGCCTTGTATATAGCGCATGCTCTACTGCAATGTAAATCAAGTGACTTTTCGGTCAAAATATTCTATTTTTAGAGGAAAAAACCTCATTGAACAAAAACTAGCCATTTTCAAGTCATGATTTTGGTTTTTATGATTAAAAAAAGTACTCAATAGAACTTGATCTGTGTAAAGTATAATTTGCACTCTGATACCAAATAGCTGGTTGTCCCAACAGCAGAAGCAGGGAATGCTATTAAGCATTTTTGACCTTGCTATGGATTGATTTTGGCTGTTTCTTTGCAGAATATGCTTCTGATTTAGCCACCTGATAGTTTTAAAGGTTTTTAAGGATATTTAGAGTCTTTTAGTGAAATTTTAAAATTAAATCCTGACTAGGCAACATGACAAGTTTGTAACTCTTTTATATGTGCAATGTTGACATGTCTCTTGTCAATGAACACAAACTTTAACTTTGAGGTAAATTAGTGATGTTTTAGATGTTCTGGATTCTATTATAACCTTCTGGAAAAGTGGTTACTGACCTCTTGTGGGTATTTTGATGGACTGGCTACTGCTGAGAAAGTTCACCCCGCCCTCAGGCCTTAGAAATTAGTGTTATTTTTTTTTATATACTGATGTCAATGACTTTTTTCTCATTTGTTCTTTCATTTCTTTCAGATTGGGCCATGAGTGTTATTTTGTTTGGTTGCTTGTCTGTATTTGTAAGGTGGTGTTTAAATTATTTTTCAATTCTGTCACTCTGACAATAACTTATACTTTCACATAAGTTGAGGGTAATTTTGGCACATTTGACACACATCACAATAAAACAGTTTGTATTTTCCAGTGTAAACTTTTGTTTTATCTGAACAATTGAGCTTTTGAGAAAGTACGAGAAATCTGTAAGGGAGTAAACTTTTTTTTTACAACACTTAATATGCATGCAAATTACAGTAATAACACACAAAAAAAATCTATTCTAAATATTTTTATCCCTCAACAGGTTGGACCAGTTTAGACTTGAAAGAGAATCAAAATGTGAAAATCATTCGGTACAGTGAAGTTTTGAGAAAATGTCAGCCAACAGTAATTTGTGCTCCTTCACCCAAACAAAACCAGATGGTGCTACAGAGAGACCAGCTGTTTTCTGATGGAAAACACCCTTTGTGCTTTAAAAAGCTCACATGCTGTCAAAGATCAGCCTGGACAGTGTCTCCGAAGAATGCTATGGAGCAGCTCAATGAGTTACACCCTGGATTGCAGTATGACATTTTGTCTAAAAGTGGTCCCCTCCATGCACCAGTGTTTTCTGTTGGTGTGAAGGTTAATGGTTTTGAGTTTGAGGGTCAAGGATCTACAAAAAAGCAGGCAAAGATAAAGGCTGCAGAGCTGGCTCTACAGTCGTTGGTCCAGTTTCCAAACGCCTCCCAGACTCAAAGCACAATGGAGAACTTTGATTTTACAGCAGATTTCTTTACAGAGTTTGAACCCCCTTTGACTGAAAACTGCAAACGTCTGCACTGCAGCGGAGAAAGAATGCAGGTCCTCTCCAACATCAGCAAGAGAAGAAACAAACATTCCTTCACTCTGGACCTAATTTCCTCAACAAATCCCAACAGACAGTCTTTTCCTTTAAAACACCAAAGTCCGGTGGCGCTTCTCAATGAGTTGTTACCAGGACTCAGATACATGTGTCAGGTTGAAAGAATCCATGGCACACCACTTAAGAACTTCATCATGATGGTTAGGCTGGAAGGGAAGGTATTTGAGGGTTGTGGTCACAGTAAAAGACAGGCCAAGGCCCGGGCAGCGGCTGCAGCTCTACAGTCTCTTTACAACGTAAGTCTGGGACCTGAAAGGAAACTAATCAACTCCCAGGGAAGTAGGACCAAACATCATCTACCTCAAGTAAGTAAATCTGACTTTCATTTCTTTTAAAATTAAAACAGTATGTGTATAAACAACCAGGCCATTGTTAGTGCATCCAACCTGTTAACAACAAAACTGGGCAGATAACCAGTCTACCATGATTTTTCATATTGTTCACAAAGACAAGAAAGAGGATTAGAGTAATATTTAAACTATAAAAAGACCAGTTTTGATCCACACAACACCAAGAAGTTCAGCAGATAGAAGCAATTTCTACCCAGTTTTGTATCCTTTAAAATTCCTCTATTAAAGCCGTTCAGAAACAATTTATACCGTTTACAATTTTCACTAACAAACACCACATTATGCTTAGTAATGAGGTGTCATCAGACATTCAAAATATCAAATTAATGGGTAACAAATGATATCATATTGTCATAGCATCATCTTACTATTTGATGGGAGCAGTGAAAAAAACCTTGGTTCAAAACCATCATCTTGGAATGGACCTTCACAAGGTATAGTGAGTGAAAAGGAGCAGAAAGAAGAAAAAATGTATGATATCTGCCCCTCAATTCAAGTATAAGTATTTAAATATTCAAGGCATAATGCAATTCTTATGTCAGTTTTTTTGCAATTTTACCACCAGATAATGAATATATCAGTAACTAGAACTAGAAGTTATAGTTAATCAATATGTCATTCAGATCAAAGTTAAAACCAAGTAATTACCTTTAGTAAAATGATTATAACCGACAGTTTTCTAGATTACAGTGTTGTTAACGGCTTACCTTTGTGGCTGGACGTTTTGGACTGGCTGTTAAAATCAAAGTTGTCTTCACCATCAATAAATGTCAGTAACTTGGTTTATACTTGAAGCAGTTATTAATCATTAACCACAAAGAAAATATTTATCTCTGTCTCAAGTTGTTAACTCAGAGGAAGTAGGCTCAGCTCTCAGAGAGAATCACTGTTGTAACACAGACAGCCACAACTTACTAACCTAACAATCCCTCTCACAGTATTATTACGTTTAATAAACTATCCAAACACTACAACTATTGGAATAAACGCAGAATACATGAATCAGTAATAAAAATAAAATAATAATGAGTTCCTGAGTTTGAATGAGTTCTTGATCTTGGCAACACTTCGTTTGTCACGGCAACCAATAGCTTAGCAGCTAACACAACTAACCCATAGCTAGCAACAGCTAGCCAACCAGCCACAAACACACTACTGCAATCAGGCTGATTCTTGTACGTTAGCAGCAAGGTTAGGATGATAACTTAGGGTGGCCATTTCTATAGCACCAAAAAGGAGGACATTGTGCGGCATATCAATAAATTACTAAGGTGTACATAAGAATCGGGTAAAGTCACATTTATAGCACAATTCTTAGTAGTTTAAAGAGGATGCTTGAGTAGCTGAATAGAACAAAAATATTAAAGAAATGTAAAAAAGAATTGGTTCCCAGCATTTGTATTTATTTAATACATTGTGGTGTTTAAAAAGTGACCATTTTTAACATGATTAATTTGCGCAGAACTGCTGCAATTGATCATAAAGCAGTTGTTTGGAAAAGAAGCTCGAGAAAGAGCTAGAGAATAGGACGATGCAAACTGCAAAAAGTGGCTGGAAAAGAGGAATTCATGACATGGCTGCAGCCTGTCGAGAGTAAAGATGATTTCACCATGTTCTCTATCTATCCATATCTATATCTATATATATATATATAAACTTGAGTGTTGGGATCCAAGGTTTGCCCTCCAGGGGGCGGTGTGGATCCCATTCTGTAGCTTCTGTTTTCTGTTTGGTTCCCGTCCTGTGAGCTTCTTTTCTGTTGGGATCCAGAGGGTGCCCACCAGAGGGCGCTGTGGATCCTTCTGGGAGCTGGTTCTCAGCACTCAGCTGATTCCTATCAGCTCTGCTGATTAACTGCTCACCATATAAGCTGTGTTACAGCTTCCCTCTGAGCCGGATCGTAGCCATGGGTTTCCAAGCCTTGCCACGTTCTCCCATGCTCTGCCATGTGCTGCCTTGCCATGCTCTTCCATGCCATTGCCATGCCTGCCTGAATCTGCTTAGCTGTGCCTGTTAAACCCAGTCTGTCTGAACCAGCTAACCAGTGAGTTTGAGCTTGTTTATCTGTCCCTGAGTTAACCTGTGCTCTGTCTTCTCTGCCTCCCAGGGCAGAACCCTGTGTGCCACTAATAAATATTGGACTTTAATCCTGCCTCAGTGTCTGTGGAGTTCTGCATCCTTGGGCTAGCAAACCAACCACGTATCATGACATTGAGTCAGGGAACTGTGCTTACAGCTCCTTATTTCATGTAAACTAATAACTTGTGTACATGATACTTGTTGATGGCATTAAAATTATTTCTAATAGCATTAAAAGAGCATTAAATTAGAGTTCCTCATTCCTGTATAAAACCTGTGAACTCTTAATTTAATCTGACATATTAAAAAATCCCCATCATCATCCAGCAGATGTTCAGTTTCTGCCCAAATATTTTCTTTCTGTTGTGGATTTTTGTAACAGGGATAACTAGGATCATACATAGTTTGTATGAACTCTGTTTATTCTCTGCTTCCAAACTCATCATCTCTTCATCCATTCCTGCAATAAGAATTTTCTTTTAAAGTTGTGAGATTCACTCTAGAATCTCACAACTTCTTCCTGGTCTGTTGAAGCACCAATAGTCTGCATCCAATTATTTAATTAATTGCTCTTAGTTTTTGGGAATATATTCAAACTATGCTCTAATTTCTAGATACCGATCTGTTTTTACTATAATTTAATTTGACAAACCGGGTCTTCTCTACATTCTTTTTTCTGTTTGGTGCGATTGCAATAGCGGGTCTTGATCTGGACGGACCGGAGGGGAGCAAAAAATAGCTCAGCTCCGTATTTTGACGGTGAAGGACGGAGAAGACGTACGTGGGCGCCGGTGACGAGCGGAGGATGTGGAACAGCTCTCATTGATTTACATGACAGACAAGTACTCCGTACGTGAGCGGGGCGGAGCGCTGACGGAGTATGTGGAGTAAAGGAGGACAAATACACATCCGGCTGGGTGCAGCGCCGGACGCCGGACAGTGCAATGAAAATCCGGACTGTCCGCCCTAAAGCCGGACATCTGGCCACCCTATGATAACTGCAGGTCAAGGACCACAAGATGTTGGACCGCACAAAAACCGGGTCTTATAAATATCTTTGGACCATAAACCCAAACAGCCTTTTTACAAGATGGCCGATCAGCAGACACATTTCAGTGGCAGTGTGCATAGAAAAGTGAAGTACTGGAGGACTGGAGGAACTCACGCATTGCACACAGGGACAAACAAGATTAAATAAACTTTACAATGGCTGTAACATTAAAACACAGAATTTGATAAATTACTTCAAGAGTTTCTTTTAAATAAAAAAATAGCATCTAACTACTAATTGTACTTACGCAGGCAAGCTACTCTTTATAATAATACAAAGGTCTTTGACTTGTTACTGTCCCATGAGAGGTGAGAGGCTGGACTTTGGCCGGTGTAGGTACCAGATCTGCTCGGGGCCCTACTCTTCTTATGTCATCATGTCATGTCTGTATTGCACCCATTTCTTAAGAATCAGAACTCTTCTGGAGTGTCAACATATTATTACCCGTGTTTGCTATTATTTTACGTTTCATAAGTGATCTAAAGTAGCCAAAAGTTAGAAAACAATCATTGTCAGTCTTGAAGGAAAACACTGGCTTCTAAGACAGACGGAGCTCTGCCATTTAACAAGGTGACACAAAAAGACTCAGGAAGGCAGGGGAGGACAAATTGAACATCTTTAAAAAATGACTTTGAAGAAAACTAATTATTCTACTTGTAGAAAATGAACAGTTGCGGTTGACACAAAGTTAAAAGTAGAGCAGCTTAACATGACTAACTGACCGAGCCAGGAAGCGCCTTGCTCCTTTATTACGGTCTTCTTACAATTTTATACAATTGTGTGAGAAGCTCAATGAAAGCTTTGCATAAAACTATAAACAGAAACAAAAACAAAATATGCATCAGCTCTAAGTGTCAGAAAACATAAAATACAATTAACCTTAGCTGTCCTTAAGAAAAAGTCACAATCATTACTATGCAAAAAAAAAAAACTATTGGGACATGGCTAATTACTGGATTAAACACATTTGAAAAACAATCTCTAAATAAATTCTAATAAAATATATAGCTCAAAACAGAACACAGATTGAACTTACAGCCATTGCTTTTGGAGTTGTTAGAAAGGATTGGTGATACAAGAGGTGAATTTTGTACATTAAAAAAAACTTTTCCCAACTGCCAAAGCCTCTGATACCCACAATGCACTTCAAAATCCAACTCAAAATTTGCCTTTAAAATAAGATACAGATCACCAGCTCCATTGTGAGAAGCTGTATCATCTACTGCTTTCCTTCATCGAGTATGGATCCTGTTTCTGCCTTGGCCACTTGGGAAACTCGGGGTCCTTTCATTCCTGCATAAGTGATATTGTAAAATCTTTCAGTTTTCTAATAACTTACGGAGCTTGAGGAGATGCAATCAGCTTAGTGGGGTGTGTTCAGTATACATAAAAAGGCAGTTTTTGAATATGAAAGAACCTGTTAAATTAACAGTATGGTTGCAAATACATAAGGAACCATTCAGAGCAGCAAAGATCCTACAATCTAACAGCTGCTGGGAGAAAGTGGTTTGTGGCAGCATTTCTCTGGGCATCTAGGCGGATGCAGATTTGCAAGAGACGGTGGAATTTTTGCCCTTCATCTCTAGTACTCTCCACCCTCCTAAACCTGTGTTATTGGCTTTAAGGTGGACCATATGCCAACCAAATGGATTGCATTTAGCATGCGGCCTTTATGCCCTGAGGTCTGAGAGATAGATGGGGTTCTGCATGCTCCTCTGCAGCTGCTAAACAACTTCATTATGTTTCAGAGCTGAATTGTCCCCGTCATGGTTTATGAACAAAAGCAGATATGTCTCCTTAGACTGAATCTCATGAACAATAGGTGGAATTATAAAATAAAAAATATGTTTCTATAAATTTAACTTGCTATAAAAATATAGAGAGTTTATTGAACACTTAATGAAAAGAAGCAACAGATAGGGTTTGAGCTTAGAAAAATCTAGCATTTTATTTAAACATTTTTAAGAAGCTGCTGGTTTAATTGAAGGTTCAAGGTTTTCAAGTTTCCAGTTTTGCTTAACTGGCAGTCAGGTTAATTGGAATTCCTGTGCAAAATTCTGAATCACAGCCTGGAATTTATATTTAAAATTCAAAAGACAATATATGAGCAAAAACAATTAAATACAAAATATAAAATAAAGTACAGTGAGATTACCTTAATAGTTCAGTAAATTTAAAATAAATAAGACTAATTCTGGGAATTGTGAGCTTGGAGTGAGATATTAAACATGTAATTAAGATGAGGTAGGGTTTGTCTGTTTGTTTGTAAAAAAGCCAGTTCTGTGGGTCCTGATACTGTCTGACCAGCTGAGTCTCAGGTTGTACGTGCAGCGTTTGTGTCTGAGCAGAGGGTGAGCGGGTTGGAGCGAGCCTCTGATGATACCTTCTGCTCTACAGTGATTTGTGTACAACTCGCCAAAACAGGCAAGATCTGTCCCAATAATATTCGCTCTCAGCCTTTAGAACCCTCTGCAGAGCCTTCGTCTCTGCCTGTGTGGTATTTCAGATTACAAGCTCAATGCAGAACCCCCCCCCCCCCCCCCCCCCATTGCTTTAGTAATAACTGTCTGTCAAGCAGGGTGATCCATTAATTAATATTATTACATCCAAATAGGGATGGAGGTGCAGCAGACCAAGAAGATGGATGTGAAGCATAAAGGAGGTGTGAAGGGCATAATGATCCCCAGATACTGGTTTAACTCAAATGTTACATAAACAACCTTATAGAAATACTAAGAATAAACACTGTTTTTTTCTCTATCGTTGAAGTTTAAAGTTTTGTTCCATGTTTCAGGTCATTGTCCTGTAGTTTTGTGAAATGTTCAGCTGATCTAATCAATTTTGGAGGGGGAAAAAAAGGTAATAAAAATAGGCTAAGCATAAATAGCCAGAGTAACCTTTACTTTAACATTTTGATTCTCTTGTTTTTGTATATTTGGTGCTTTTTTTGGGATCACTGTCTTGCTAATCACCCAGTTGGAGAATTATGGCAAAAGAAATAAATAACCAAACAAACCCAACCCACTTCAAACTGTAATTATTCATATTTACTAGATCTGTTTTACTAGTTACATTTAGGTCTGACCAGAGCCAGAACCATATTATCTCAAAAGGTGAACCATTAAGCATTAAACCAAAAAAAAGTTACATAATAGGTGCAGTAATAAACAGCACTGCAGCTGTTTTATATCATTATTTGCAATCCTTCTCAAAGCCAATTTGGAAAGGTTTTCTTGACAAAAAAATATTAGTTAATTGTAAAAAATTAGTCAATATTTACAGTAGTTAAATTTGGTATGCAGTTACCAACCTATAAAACAAGGCAAGAAATTTACAAGACACTTTATGGGTTCCTTTGATTCTTGTTTTGCAGTTCTTTGCTGAGTCGATCTATCACATGGTTAGAGAAAAATACAGTCAGCTCACTGATGGCTGTTCCTCTTCTTCTCACGGTCGTCACAAGGTGCTGGCCGGCATCGTAATGACCCGAGGTGAGTGACAGAAAATCTGACCTACAGTAGCAAAAGGTGCTAAATCATTTAGGGAGATATTTCCTCTTCTAAGTCCAGGTTTTCCAAACTGTCATCATTCTGCTGAGTTTCAGATGTTTGTTGTATTGTTCATGACTTAATATAATTATGATATTTTTTTTTTTTAGATCATCAGTTATCAGTGTTGGTTGTCTTCATATGAAACTATTTCATAGATTTTTCTTTATTCCTGCCTCTAACTTTTGATAATGGGGATGTTTTCTTTTTGCCATACATTTTTAAATGATATTATCTTATCTTTTTAATTTAGCTTTGGCCTGCTTTTTTTCTGCTTTAAAACACTTTTTTAGAATTTAGGTCTTTGAGATTGATGTATTATATTTTGAAAAGTTAGTTTCATTTCCCATTATTGTATAACGTCCATGTTTCTAAAAACACAGTCTTCAATTAAAAACAAACAGTACTCATTCAGCTTAACAAAATCTAACAGTACATTTTGAAAGTATTCATATTCGCAAACCTGTTCCACACTTTGTCACCTTACAGCCAAAAATTTCTACTGTATTTTGTTGGATTCTGTGCAGACTTGCACACAGAAGTCAAATAGCATTACTTATTTCTGCTTGTAAAAATATTTGACATATAGGACTTCTTAATCACTCCTACTAATTATTTCTTTTCTTTAACCACCTTTAATGCACCTGTTTCAGATTATTTCTTTACCTGTTTTGCAAAATAACTTCAGCATTGTCAAACGGAATGGAAAGCAAAGCTGAACACCAATTATCAGGTTTTGCTATAGAATTGTTTTTTTTTATTAAGGTTTGAACTTTAAGTGAGCCATTCTAACATTCATAAGCTTTGATATAAGCTGTTCTGCATCTAAGGCTTTAGATTTGCGTCACAGCCCAACCTAAAGGTAAAGCTCCTCCCCCCTGTTTTAAGAGCTTCCGGAGTTGTCTTGTTTTTAGCTACGCCCATCCTTCTGCCAGTTTCAACCTGACTCATTGTCCCTGGTGAAGAAACATCTCCACATCATAATGCTGTCATCACCATGTTTTATTCTGAGCAAGGAGGTTATTTAGTATCATGTATATATTTAATATTGACCAAGGCAATTTGGGTCTTCTCTGACTAAAGCACCTTCTTCCTTGTTTAATGTGGTCCATGTTTGAAGTTTGCCATGGTCTGTTGCAAACGTAAGACTTTTGGTGCTTCTCTGCTCTAATAATGTTCTCCTTGCCAAACACGAATATGGAACAGTTGGAGGGATGTGAATACTTTAGCAGCATATAAATGCATAACCTGACTGTTTAAATGCAGTCACTCTCTGTTAAGGTCTACATTCACTCCTCTGTTCTACACTTCTCTCTTTTTTCTCAGGCTTTGACCTCAGATCAGCCCAGGTTGTGTCTCTGGCCACAGGAACAAAGTATTTGGACTCTATGACAGCAAAGGACGATGGTTGTACTCTCAGAGACTGCCATGCTGAAGTTCTCAGCAGACGGGCGCTGGTTCGATTCTTCTTCACTCAGCTGGAGCTGGCACTTTGGTAAAAGTTTTTTTCCTATCAGATTATCTTTATCAAACGTTTTTCAGAGGTTCATTATTGAAAATGTCCTTTGGAAAATAATTTTTGTAAAAGCTAAACTTTAAGCTTTAATTTACCTTCATACGATAGATGTATCGTATCATGTATGAAACATGATCTATTCCATGTTTATTTCTTCTTTTGATGAAAATCCATTTATTTTGTTAGGTTTGTTAGTTTCACAACTGGATTGTAATTTTAGAGTTAAAAGCAGCTTTATTCTTTTTGGGACAGACGCAGTAAGTTATATTTATAACATAGTTACATATGTATTAATTTTACATAGTGTTTGCATATGTTACATATGTCATTTTCTTTACTGAATTGTCTAAAATAGAGTATTTCTTTCATCCTTTTCCCGTCCCCTGTTTTCTTTTTCACCCGCTTTATTCTTTCAAACTGAATTATGATTGAGCTGTGTCCTGTCTGCAGGTCTAATTTAATAATTGAAAATAACACAAATGTTTATTAAACTAGTTTAACATTTTTCCTTAGATCTACAACGTGAATCTTTTACCATATAAAAATCTTGTTAGATTACCAAACATGGAGAAAATAAATAATTTTTTGTCTCTCCAAAGTGAGCGAGAAGAGGGGGAGGACCAATCCATATTTGTAGCAGATAAAGACTCCGCCTACCATTTTCAGCTGCGAGAGGGGGTCCGCTTCCACATGTATGTAAGCATGTCACCATGTGGGGATGCTCGACTCAACTCCCCCTATGAAACTAAGCCTGCATGTAAGAAAAACTTCATAATGACTTTGAAAAAACGCAGTTCTTCTGTATAAATCTCACATTGCTTCTTAAAGCAGAATATCAAGGCCATAAATGAAGAGACTGTTAGGGAGAAGTGAATTAATAGCAGACCAGACACCATTTTAACCTCCTAGCTGTGTTTGCTTCTCTGTCAGATCCCAGCAGGAAGTTTCGCTGCCGCCTCAGAGTGAAGGTGAACGGTGGCGAGGGGACTCTGCCTGTCGTTTCTCAGAGTACCCATCAGAAATGGGACAGTGTGGTGCTTGGTCAACCTGTCCACATGGCAAGCGTGTCCTGCACAGATAAAATTGCAAAGTAATTGTTTTTTTTCTCAAATTTTAATCACATTAATATACTTTGCCTCTAATTGCTTCAAGCAGCACTGTGTAACTATTAGCCACTAGAGGCACTAGACCGAAAACTTCCACCCTGAATGCCTCTGACAACACTGCACTGTTACAAAATTAAACAGTCTCCCTCCATGTTATGGAATCTAATAGCAGACCAAAATTGACAAGCAGAGAAGTCATGGAGATCCTTGTAAAGACAAGACCACATTCGCCTATCAAGATTAAATCATCCATCAGAGAACCAAAAATACACACTTTTGCCAAAAGTTTTTGCTCACCAACCCAAATGATTGGAATCAGGAAAAAATGGCAGTAGGTGCATTTTTGATGGAATGGATCACTTATAGTTGCTCAGTGAATTTCAACTAGAAGTTTGATAGGATGCCACCTGGTCTACAAATCCAAGAGTAAAATGTCCTCGCTCCTTAATATTCCATAGTCAAAAGTTAGCTGCATCATAAGAAAGTTTTTGGAATTGACAGCAACTCAGAAATGTAGTGGTAGACCAGATAAACTAACTGGATTCTGAAGTCCATAGTGGGAAGAGGTTGCCAACTTCTTACGGAATCAATCACTACACACATCCAAAGTTCATGTCACCTTCAGATTTGCTGAAGAGCAGAGAGCTTCATGGAACTGGCTTGCATTGCACTTACCCAAGCTGTAAGTGCAATGCAAAGCATCGGATTAAGTGGTGTCTGACTGCATTGTGCCAATTGTAAAGTTCGGTAGAGGGGTGATTGTGGTGTGGGTTTGGTTTTCAGGAGCTGGAGTTGGTCCCTTTGTTACAGTGAAAGGAACTCTAACTGCTTCAGCATATCAAGACAATCCCAAATTCCAAAATTGTGGGAACAGTTTGGAGCTGGCCTCTTTATCTTCCAATATAGAGCACAAAACAAGGTCCATAAAGACATGGATGGCAGAGTCTGATGTGTGAATGAACTTGACTGTCCTTCTCGTCCAACATCAGTGTTTGACCTCACGAATGCACTTCTGGAAGAATAGTCAAAAATTCCTTCTTGTGGACAGCCTTCCCAGAAGAGCTGAAGCTGTTCTAGCTGTAAAGGGTGGAATGACATATTGAATCCTTATGGATTAGGAATGTGATGTCACGTAACTGTATGTAAGTCAAGGCAGGGAGCAAATACTTTTGGCAATATATGGTATGTCTAATCGTTAGATTAGACATACCATATATTGCCAAACTTCTGATTGCCAAACTTCTGATTGCCATATATTGCCAAACTTCTGATTGCCATATATTGCCAAACTTCTGATTGCCAAACTTCTGATTGCCATATATTGCCAAACTTCTGATTGCCATATATTGCCAAACTTCTGATTGCCATATATTGCCAAACTTCTGATTGCCAAACTTTTAAGAGGAGCTCTTATTCTGTAAAACGTCTCTTTACGTCACAACACCATTTCAGTGATAAATCTGACCCTTTAATTTTAACAGCCGAGTTTTTGAGAATGGCAGCCTTCACAAAGTATCAATAATTCATCAACTGCTGTACATTGACCTGAAAAAAAAATAAAGTTCAGCTACTATTTGGGTCAAAAGTTACACTGTGCTGCTCCAGCAGGATTCCTTTCTGTTTCAATTGGTTCAAAGATGCCTGTTTTGATAGGTGGAGTGTGGTTGGCCTCCAGGGGGCGCTCCTTACTCGTCTGGTAAAGCCCATTTACCTGCACAGCCTAACGGTGGGTACCCTGAGCCACACAGGTCACCTGGGCAGAGCCATAACCTGTCGGCTGGCCGCCGTCAGGCACCTGTTCTCCTTCTACAGACAACAGGAGCTACTCCTCGGCTGTAGGTTTACCCCAAACCTTGGATCCTTTGTATGACATGCAAGACACATGCCGTATCCCAATACTCGCACTTCTGCCCTTGCCCCCCCAATGCAGGTTTGCACATAGAATATAGGATGTCCCCAATTATCCAATTATCCAAAGCACCCCGTCACCCTTTCCCCTTCCCCATTCGCCCCTTGTAATCTGTGCACTTAACCCTTTATAGGGCAAATTACCATTTTGATCAATTGCATACCCCTTACAAATGGAGTGCCATTTCTTTCACTCTCAGAGTGTTTTTCATTAATTTATTATAGAAGCACTTTTGTTATTTTTCTTAATATATACGGGCAAGTTGGCGTTTCTTGTTATTACTTCGACATTCATTTATGCCATCAAAATATACATCTTTTTTTAACGCTACAAAGGCAAAAAGGTCTTGTCCTGGATTCCAATAACACACTACAAAAATTATCTATAAATTTGTAAAAATGTCTTAAAGTAAGTGTATTTACCCTTAATTTGAGTAGGTAAATATGAAATTCTCCCAGTTGAAGGAGCATTTTTATCCTTTAAATCAGATTATTTGATATTATGCACTTGAAATAGGAGACTGCATTTTTCCCCCTTATTTTAAATGTATTTTTTCTTATTCCATTTGCAAAGTATCTCACTTTCCTGCTCAGTTCAAGAAAAAATGCACTTATTAATGCACTTATTTTAAGAAAAACTGACTTACTTAGAGTTCAGTTTTTTTGCAGTGTAGTCTTTGCTTGAAATTTAGATGTTAAAAGTCTTTCATGAATGCCCTATCAAGGGTTAACCCCATAAGTGCACTTCCACCTGGTGCACACTTCATAGAGGGGTGTAGGGCGCAGTGTGAGTATAAAGACAGGGCCGCAGAAACATGTCGTATTGTAGTTGTTACAGGACATAACCAGAAATCAGATTTAGTTTTCTATAGAATCGAGAAAAAGGTGATGTCTGCATCAGTTAAGATCAGCTCCATTAAGCAAATAGAGACAGGAGAGTTCCCGCAGCGAAGCAAAGCAACACACTGCTTCCTACTGGTCAATCTGAATACATTCAGGCGTATCAAATAAAGCCTTTCCAGGTGGCTTATTTATAATTTTACCAATTGTTTACTAAGAAATTGTATTTTCAAATTACAAAAATATGGAATACAATTTAACCTTTTTTCTAAGTGTCAAAGGATTTTAAACAAACCCAATATAAAAGTAATTATGATGTCAAAACCTATTATTATATTTAGTTCAAAAAATCATTAAAAGTTTAAATCTTTGCATTTTTCATTTAATATATAATAAAAAAAATTATGCAAGCAAAACCAGTTCAGTTGTTTCTGAATACAGTTGAATTAATTGTTGCAGAACTGAAACTTTTGTACATTGCATTCATTTCTAAATTTAAAGCAACTTTTTGTTCCGTTTCCATTGTTTGATTTAGAAAATAACTGACATAAAAATACCTCAGTTTGTGAAATATCAAGCTTATTATCTTTTGGCATGCAGGTCTCAGCAGCAGAGAGGTTTACACAGCTGGAAAAGCAAGCAATGTGTGTATGAACTGGAGCCATGGTGAAGGAGTTCTGGAGGAGGTCAGCACCACCACTGGCAGGAGGAAGGTGTCAGGGACTCCCTCACAGATCTGCAGGAATTCCTTGTTCAGCTACTGGCTGAAGCTGGATAACAAGGTAAACCTTCATGGAGCTAAAAGCAAAAACTGCTACAGCTCTTACAAGAGAAAGATAAATCCTTAAACATTGTAAGAATAATTATCATTGATGATGTGTAAGTTTATTACACATTAATATTACCTGCCTGTTGTGTTACAGAACTAATGTTTTCCCCAGTAGTTTATCTAATTAGGACAGTTCTCTGTCTGGATATACAGTTGTCATCTTGATTTTGTACGTGGCAAAGATTTGAAAATGGAATGAGGGCGGTGTCCTTCAGCTATGAACAAGGTGTAATACTTTAATAAGGCTGGAGCCATGGATGTCTCCTCATCTGCAAACGTATAATGATGTAGCATACTGGAGATGTATAAAATGCTTCTCTTTATCGGGGCAACTTCACGAGTAGTGGTAAGCAGCTGCCTTCTGTAACTCAAAGCAACTTATCTGATCTGAGTAAGATTACAATTTCTATCAAAATCTGTTGTCATGGCTCATGATTATTTAATTAATATACATTATGAAGGGTTATTTAAAGAGTTTGTCCCGAATGATCTCTTTTCAGGAAAAAAGGCGGAGAGAGAAAGTTTCAAGGTGTAAACACAGTCTTCCTTTAACATTGTCGATCCGTAAAATAAAGAAAGAAAACCTTATACATTCTATACTGTTGAAAGTATAAAGGTACCATCTCCTATTTTACATATCTGAATGTACTAAAGAACCCAGTGGAAAAGCTACTGAATAAACCGTATTCTATTTCATGCTTTTTAAGCCTCAACTATATGCATATGTAATTTAAACTATAGGCAATGCCACCTCTCCCAGCATGAACGCCAATTTCATGGTATTCGTATTGTTATCACACAACTTCTGATGATTAGGCTCTTCTTTAAGACGGCTGAAAAACTCTGAGAATGTCTCAGCATTACTTATGTCCAAGCAGGATCTAGAAAAACTTATTCATGCATTTATCTTTGGTAGAATGTATTTACTGCCACGGTGTCTTCACAGATTTACCTAAAAATGTCATGATCTTGGCACTGATGGCTGGCCTAATTGCTCATTTCATCCACCTGCCTAACTCTGCCGGGTTTCCAATTACTGCTTATCTAATCCACCTGTCCCTACTTCTATATGTACGGCTCAGTCCCAGCCATCAGCCCCAGATTGATCTTGATGTTTTTGTGCTAGTGCTCCTTCTTGGTTGCTAGAAGAGAGAGGGTTTTGAGCATATCATGGGGTTCCTGAGCTTCTGATTGTGACCTGCCTCGTATCACATAAGCGTGCTCTGTTTCTCAGTGGAGTGAGCAGTTTTTTAACGTTCTGCAGTGTTCCTGATATGCTAACCTGTTCTGCTGCTCAACCACTGAGACTGCCTGTTTCCATCTGAACGTACTGCCTCATCGGTATCCCTGACCTGGCTTGGACTCCTGCTTGTTCTAAGGGGCTACCGTATCTGGGACACTCTGGGCGGCGCCCGCCTCATCTTGTTGGCATCCCACCAGCTGGATCCTACCTTGTTTTCTGGAGATGGACTGAACTATTAAACCAGAGCTTTGAGTGATGGGCGGAGCCCCGCCCTAGCCGCTTATACTGCGGATCCACAGCCCGATCTCTGTTAAATAAACGCTTAGAATTATCCCACCATCTGTCTCACCTTGAATGTCCCTCTGTCCTGCTTCCTGACATAACAGTCCAACACACACCTGCAGCTGATCCAAAACACAGCTGCCCTTGTTCTCACTAGAACTACAAAAGTAGAGCACATCAGCTAGTTAGTCAATAAATTACTAAATGGATCAGCATCTCAATCCATAACAGATCTGTTGTCAGTGCATCAACCTCCCAGACCACTCAGGTCTTCTAGTTCCAGCCTTCTCTGTCCACCCAGAACTAGAACCAAACATGGAGAAGCAGCATTTAGTTCCTGTCCTCCAATGATCTGCAACAAACTCCCAGAAGACTGGAAAAGTGCTGAAAGCCTGAGTTCTTTTAAGTCAAAGGAAAAACCCATTTATTCAGAGCTGCCTTTGACTGTTGAAGCTAAACTGCTAACTAAGGTAATATTAGTTTAAGGTTGTGATTCAGCTGTTTCATTTTCTTCTCTACTTGCTTCTATTCTGCTTTTTTTGTGGTCCAAATGTTTTATTGGTTTCAACAATTGTTTTTGCTTTTATTATGGTTTTATTTTTCTTCTTTCTTATTATCTCATTAATGTAAAGTACTTTGACTTGTCCATCTACTTAATTGAACTATACAAATTAAAATACCTTGCCTTATTGCCTATAACACACATAAACACTGAAAAGTTAATTTTGCATGATATAGGTCGCTCTGCAGAGGAAAAAAATATCACTATGAACTATCCACCTCACCATTTTCCCTTTCTACCCTCCACAGCTAAACAAGCCTACTATGGGACCTGAAGCCACCAAACCAACCTACTCTGCATCCAAGATGGCAGCTGGATGCTACCAGAGGGCAGTTGAGCAGTTCTGCTTTGCTCTGCAGGGCGCAGGTTTTGGAAAATGGCCTAGAAAAAACGCAGAAACTGGATCCCTTCAATGCTAATGTGTAAATCTATGTGCATCTATAAAGACTTATTTGTGTCAGATTTTACTAATAATACTAGCATTATCTGTAAGAATTGAAGCTCAGTTTCTAAACTAACAAATGACTTTCAGGTTCTGATTTTCTGATTTTTTATTTTTTGTCCCCTTTAATTATTTTGCTGGCGTGTTTAGTTTTTGAACCTGGGTCCATTCTGCTCAGGGTAGCACCCTCCTTTTGTGTAGAAACCATGTTACTTCATAACTATTTAAAATGGAAAGTAGCATCTAGGTTCTGCTTATTTAAAGCAATATATTCACTGAGGATGAAATGAATTAATTGGTGTCGTGGAAACTTCAAAGTGCTTTGCAGAAGCTAAAGGGCAGAAAAAATCATCATACTAAGGCCATGTTTGAAAAACCATTGTACTTTTGTCTCCACAACAATGTGAAAAAAGTCACACAGAAATGTTCACTGGGAATTAGTCCTACTTATAAAAGCACTTAGATCATGACCTGGACGTTCTCCCATCCAGACTTTGTTTGTGAATAATAAAAAATCTTTTTACAGAATCTGCTGTTTGATTTTTTTTATTTTATATATATATATATATATATATATATATATATACATTTATTCGTAATCCCCCCCCCCCCCCCCCCCCCCCCCCCTTTACCTCAGCATCTTTTTTTCTGCTGTCAGCCTAAAGCTAAGTGGATTTTTGGGTACAGCAAAACTTATGTCGTCCATGATGAAGGAATACCATGGAGGCCGTCGTAATTCAGTTCAATCCAGTGCCTGGGGAGCAATGTGGGTTTAAGGGTCTTTTGCTCAGGAACCCAGAGTGGCAGTCAGTAGGAGTCCTCGGACCTCAGAACCTCAGTTTCCCAAGCTCTATGCCCTAACCACTAGACTTATGATTCCAATTCTGAATAGATGTTTGTTGATTAAATGGGATCTAATTTGGTTTTAGTGCTAATTTCACATACGATTTCTCAAATAAGCATTTTAAGGCTTTTTAATAGAAGCACTTAATATATATGAAATCTAACTGTATTTTATCTTGCACTCACAAAGTATGAAATACAATTTATTATTGATTTAGTAACAAATTCACAAAATTAACCTGTGCCAAACATTCAACATGTTTGTATATTAAAAATAATCTTTTTATACATTCAACTTTTATACATGGAACTTTTTTTTTATTCTTCTGGGATAAAACGAAAGCAGAAAAATATGAAATGGAAAGAATACATTTCACAAAGAAAAGTAAAACAATATTGCACAGACCTTTTCTCGTAAATGATTAGATAAAGGTTAGATTTACAGCCCTGCTCCTTGTTCTACAGGCTGTAAAAATTTCATAAGCCCAGTTCTTCCTGGTCTCAAAAACCCTTTGAAGCTGGGCGGAATCAAATGTCTGATAAAAGTAAAAGCTGGTTGGATAAAGCTTCTCTGTACAGACACATAGTTTACTGATGTTGTGATTCTATAGTTAAATTCTATTCCCAGCCCGCTGGGAATTTATGTTTCTGATACTTTAAGATGTTTATTTCCCTCCCCTGTAGGGGTGGTAAAATATCTTATTTAATCAGATATTATTTCAGCTGTTATATACTGTTTATGACACACAGTCCTACTAACTGTGTGTTAGAACAATAAATGAAAGAGTGATTCGAGCACTAATCATGGTCAAACAGTTATTTCTGCACATACATGGAATAAATTCACCACAATTTCTGTTCAAAATATAAGATTTTATTAACAAAAATCATTCAGCTCCAAGTCAAACATATTTCAGTTTAACACTCTCAACTAAGACTAGTAAAACTCAACTAAACTAAACTAACTACTATGTACAAAGAGGAAGGGGAAAACGGTTGAAAAAAATATTACAGTTTAAGATGGATTCTGTGTTTGAAACCAAAGTTTATCTGGAAGAATTTGGGATGTGATCAAATTAGCTTTTCACTAATTTTAAAGAAATTTGAATGTTTTCAGACCAATTGACAATGCAAATCCATGAGGTGAATAAAACATTATTTGGCCAAATAATGTTTTATTAAATGATTTGCTTAATCAAGAACCAAAAACCTTTAGTTAAATGATTCTTTACCCTCTTTGAAATAGCTAGCAGCGAATAGACATCAGGATTCCACTAAATGACTCTTGGTCATACTTGGTAATGGAAATGTAATGAGCATTTGAGGAGCACATGAACACTAATGTTATTTCAGTGTTTAAATCCTTAGTGAATAAAGCTTGTCTAAGCTTTAGCAACAGCTCAACATATATTCCTGTAGCATAGCGTAGCATGCAGTCCATTCTTTAGCATCAATTAGCGTTGTCTTTACTCCGCAGTAAACACACGATATGATTAGCATCATCAAAAGACACATTGCTTTTCCTGTCCCTAATCATGCCAGACCTGCAAACCTTTTTCCATGTCCATTTGGAAAGCTTGAGTTTCATCCAGTTTTGCAGCTCTGCAGTCAGGGGTTCTTTGTCTCAGTCTCACAGCAGGGGTCCCCTCAGTCTCACACCAGGGCATGGTCTTCATCCAGTTTGGCTCTGTAAGTTCTGAAACTCAAGAGAAATGTGTTGCAAAGGTTCTGTTTGCAGCAGTTAGGTTCTGAAGAGTTCTGACTCATCCTTGATGGTTCTGGGGATCTGGTTTCCCTGGGGCCTGCATCTCCACTGTGGGCCACAGTGGGCCCCAGCTTTGAGCGCAGGAGCAGAAGCAGGCTGGATCAGACGAGGGAGTAAAAGTGAAGAGGCAAAAGAGACAGAATCCTCTGTGCTCTATGGTTTTCTCTGGCTTCACAGGGAGGGGGGTAGGTTTTCACACCTCTGGTGGCTCCCATGTGACTTGCTGGCTGAAAAAGGGGGGCTGCAGAAGTCCCCCAGCTGTTATTCACCAAAGCTGCGTTTTCTTCTCTGGTCATCCTATCAGGATGAAATATGGACACTGCTTCCCAATGTCCAAAAAGTATGATCATGGCATATGGCACAACACTGATTAGAGCTCAAAGCTAATAGTGCTTTCAGGAAATAATATTCATAAAATCACTGTAGCTAGGAGTCAATAAAAAATGGAGCAGGATCAGCTGGACCCAGAAAATCTCTTTGGTGCAATGTGTTTGGATATAGTGAGTATTCCCAGTGGACACAACATTTCGAATAATGAGGATAAGAAAGGAATCCACAGCTTTCTGCTGGAGGTGAAGCCAGAAAAGATCCAACAGATAACCCAGGACAAAGAGGAATCTGCAAGGGCTGCTTCAACAAAAGGCGGAGAACATCAATCAATCTGCGGATAAAACAGTGGATGAGTGTGAGGAGATATTTAAAGAGCTGATCTGTTTAATGCAGAAAATAAGGTATGATGTGAAGCAGCAGGTCAGATCCCAGCAAGAAACTAAAATAAGTCGAGTCAAAGAGATTCAGAAGCATCTGGAGCAAGTCTCAAACAAAGAGGATCTCATCCAGTTTCTCCACAACTACCCCTGTCTGTCAACAACCAGTCAGTCTACACAGTTTTCCAGCATTGAAATCCTGCCGCCATTTTTTGAGGATGTGACAGCAACTGTGATCAAGTTCAGAGATAATCTAAAGAAGCTCTTAAAGGACACTTGGCCAAACATCTCACTGGAGATTTTACAGTCAGAGCTGGAAACAAAGAAGAGAGACGAATTCTTGAAATATTCACAAAAAATTACACTGGATCCAGACACAGCACATGCACGGCTGTTACTATTAGAGGGGAACGGGAAGGTGACACTGGTGAGTGAACCTCCATCTCATTCTAGTCACCAAGAAAGATTTACTGATTTTTATCAGGTTCTGAGTAGAGAGAGTCTGACTGGACGCTGCTACTGGGTGGTGGAGTGGAGCAGGAGAGCCTATGTAGCTGTCGTATACAAGGATATTTGCAGAGCAGGAAGCGGAACTGAATGTGGATTTGGATGTAATGACAAATCTTGGGCATTAGATTGTTCCCCAAATGGCTGCAGATTTGGTCACAACAACATCTGGCCCTGATCCCAGGTCCTGTTTCCTCCAGAATAGGAGTGTACCTGGATCACTCAGGAGGGATTCTGTCCTACAGCATCTCTGAAACCATGACTCTCCTCCACAGAGTCCAGACCACATTCACTCAGCCACTACATGCTGGAGTCTGTGTTGGAGACTCTGTAGAGTTCTGTAAACCAGAATAGAAAGAATCTACTGAAGTGTTTCTTCATTTTTTTCAGGTTTTTTGATTCCAAAGTGTTGTTTTATGTCTTATGTTTATGTTTTATATCTGTATTTCACTGAAATTAACCGTCAGAATTTATCAGGACTTCTATCTATCTTTTATTTAAATTTGATTTTCTTTGTTGAAATTGATCAAATCTCAACATTTTGTAATGATCTTACTTTTAGTACTTTCATTTTTGTTAAGTTTTTAATTTTTTGGGTATGCTTTGTTTTGCTCTTTGCTGTCTGTTGCCGTCCTTTCCTTCCCCCTTAGCTCCTGCTAGTTAATTCTGTCTGCACCTGCTCCCTATCAGCCAATTATTCCTCCCATATCTACACCTACTGTTCAGTTACTCATTGCTGGATCCTCTTCCTTCTTTTGTTTTATTCCTCCCTAGTGTCTCCTATTTTTTTGGTTCTTGAGTTTCTTGTGAAACTGTTTTGAACTATGGATTTTGTTTTTTTTTTTGGCATCAAAAACTGTGAATTCAATAACATGTTAATGGTTTCCCAGGTTGAAAAAGTGAAACCAGCCATTTGTTCCTATTCTTCTTTAAACACATTTTGTTGAGTCCTGACAAGCATGAAACACAGATATATTTTTCAGTTTGGACTGAAGCTGATTTCATGTCTTTAAAAAGTCTGGGAAATGTTTATCAGTGCTTTAGTTGTTTAAATTATATTGAAATAATCAGCATTTTCAATCTCTGTAAATAAACTGATTGATGCACAAGGTGATCTGAAAGCTTTCTTTTCCTCACTCTTTGTCTTTCGCCAATATATGTTAGATAACAGCAAAGAGCAGCAGTCAAAGTTCAAAGGAAGAACCAATTAAGAAACCGAGATTAGGCTCCTAGGATTGAAATTAACGGATCAATATCACTGCAGAACCCCTAAAATCTATAACTAGAGAATGTATGAAGAACATCCTGATGAGCTGAAGGGATGAAAAGGAGTCAGCATTCAGACTGTGTGAATAAGATCCAAAGAGTAATATTGTTCATCGACCAGATGTAAAAATCACATTCACGCTAAAATTAACTGATTGTAGAGATTGAAACAGAGAAAGGTCGAACACTTCTGGACAGATAATGAAATGATCATCTGACCATCTGGATGCTTAGATACAAATCTGATCTTATGAGATGCGACCTGTGTTTGAATAGCTAGGTTGCATTCAACCTACCTGAACATTAACAAAGCGCACTATTCTGCTTCTTGTTACTCAGAAGCGGGAAAAAACAACAACAACCATGGTGGACAATAATGCAGAGAGCAGTCTTTTTTTTAAACCATCTTGAAAAGATTGATTTTTTAAGGTTAGGAAAGATGGCTAGATGTACACCATCACTACCATCCATATTTACTTCCATGAACACAGAGCACGCTTGCTTGTGACGTCATTGCACCTTACTGCACAGCGGGACGCTTAAGCTGTATGAATGCAGTTGACACCGCAGATCACATACAAGTCCCATATATTAAGGTCTGCAGTGTGAATACCTTTGATATGGGATTCAAGTTACAAGTCCTGATGTCAAAAAATGAAACCAAGATTTTTGACTTTAATATCTGAGATCAATTTAATCCCATCTAAGTGAAATGACTGACTAATCAGCTTCTTTTTCAAAGACTCTGGTTCAAAGACTATAACTTCTGTTTTGTTTGCATTTAGGAGCAGAAAGTTAAGAGTCATCCAGGTTTTCATGTCTTCGGACATGCCTGTAATCTATTTAATAGGTTAGCTTCATCTGGATTTAGAGACAGATATAGCTGGGTATTATCAGCATAACAGTGGAAATTAATCCCATGCTGTCTAATAATTCTATTTTTTGGGAGCATATGTAAAGAGAATTGGTCCTAGCACTGATCCCTGTGGTACTCCACAGGAAACCCTGGAACACGAGGAAGATTTATTATTAACGTGAACAAACTGAAATCCATCCGATTGATACAATTTAAACCAGAGCAGTGCTGTTCCTTTAATTGCTACCAAATATTCGAGTCTTTCTAAAATAATATTATGATCAAATCTGTCAAATGCAGCACTGAGATCAGGACAAGTACAGATAGTCCATTATCTGAGGCCATGAGAATATCATTAGTGAATTCCACTGGGCTGTTTCACTAGAAGGATAAGCTCTAACACCAGATTAAAACTCTTCAAAAATATCATTATGGTATACGTGGTCACACAATTGTTTGGCAACTACTTTCTCAAGAATTTTAGATAAGAAAAGAAGATTGGATATAGGCGCTATATTTAAACATTCATCTGGGAATCATGATCTTCTCTGATAGCTGATCTAATTGCTCACTTCACTCACCTGCAGAACCCTCCCCGCCTAATTATCATTCATCTTATCTACCTGCTCCTTCTGCTTGAAGAGTTTAGTTTGATTGATTTCCTTAGTTCATATTTTTCAATCTCTTAGGCCAGTGGTTAAAGAGGAAATCTTCCTGATTCGTCTTTTTTCCTGATCGTGTCCTAGCTCTTGGCGGCTGAGCATGCCCTGTTCCTGTTTTAGGCATGGCAGGGCAGAGATAGTTTAAACCTGGTAGTCCTGTGTCTTATCCTCTGAATGGCCTTGTTCCTGTTTTTGGCTCATAGGAGGAAGCCAGTTTAAAGTTCCATGGTTTTCCTGGTGTTGTGTCATGTTTTTGCCTCTCAACTGCTTAACCTGCCCATTTCCGCTCAGACAAACCGGCAGGGCTTCATCTGAGCCTAAAAAAAAAGAATCGTCCAGTTCAGACTCCTGTCTGCTCACTGCTGCTGCTGCATAAGGGACACTCTGGGCGGCTTATTGTTTGGCATCGGCTGGATCCTGCCTCACCCGAGAGGATGGACTGAACTGTTAAACCAGGTAAATAACTCATGAATAATCATCTTCTGTCAGATTGTCGTGATAACTTACCTGTGTTTCTCCCTTAACCAGAGTGAAGGTGATGGGTGACACCCCACCTCACCCCCCAGTCACCTTAGATCCGCAGATCCTCAGCTCTGCATTTTCTGTTTGTTTTTTTGTTAATAAAAGTTTTGAACTTTCCCACTGTCTGTCTCGCCTTAATAATGGGTCTTACATTCTGAGTCCTGACACTGGGTCAAGAGATGGTTTCCTAGGTAAAGGTTTAATTATAGCAAATTTAAAAACCTTTGGTACATATCCCTGTTAAAGGGATAGATTAATCATATCTAAATTGGAGGAGGAAATCGGTACTTCCTTAAATAACATGATTGGAACTCGATCTAACATACAAGTTGAAGGCTTAAGGGCTGTTATACTCCCCGCAGCAGCGTGTCGCAGTGAGCTTAATATTTTATTTATGCTTAATTTTGAGCGTGGTCTACGCTAGGGGTCTAGATACGGCCAATGTGGTGAGGAAGTGGGGGCGAGTTTGTCCAACAACAGAGGGACATGACAGCAAAAAAAGAGCAGGTGTCCAGGTGGAAAAATGGTGCCAGCGTTCTTGCACACCTCGCTCTTCTACCTGGTCCACGAATTGTTTTCCCCAATTGCGGTCAAAAAAACAAAATAAGCCGACCTCCTGTCTGCGGCACTGTCTGTGGTCAGCTAAAATTTGGGAGAGGTGCAGCAGAGTGTCTGTGGAGTATAAATCAGCCTTTAGATAAAGATAATAGTTTAGCTAACTCTGAAAGTTCAACTGGGGATTAACCAATCATATTCAGAGGGGTGGTAATTATCTTACTTTTAATAGAATCAATCTTTTTTATAAAGAATCCCATAAAATCATTACTGGTAAGAGCAGGTGAGATGGACAGTTTGACAGAGCTATGGCTCAGTCAGACTGAAAGATTGTTGCTACTCCTCTTCCTTTCCCAGAATTTCTGGGTATGTGAAAATGTAAATACCTAGAGGAAGCTGCGTCATTTATGCTCGCATAATCCTCTTGCTGCAACCAAGTTTCTGTAAAGCACCTAAATCAATTTCAATGGCTTAAATCAAGGTATTAACTATATAATTAACTTAATAGTTTCAATTGTATCTCCAATTGAAGTTATTATAATTTTGATTAGATTATCATGATTTACTCCTTTAGGATTCTGTTCCATTTTATGTGACTGTCTGGATGGATAGATTATTGAGTGGGTAACAGTAGAGAAGCTGCAGAGAGGTGTGTTAAACTCTGCTTCCTGGTCTGTATCCCAGGATGTCAGGGAGCAAACCAAGAAGAAATTAAGTTAATACGTGAACAAGTTCTGCTTTCGAATTATGAGACAAAGGTAAGATTTACAACTATCCACCTTATTCTGCAGGCTGTAAAAACGTGATAACACCAGCTGTACTTTCATTTCTAAAAGACACTTTGAAGCTGGGCGGAACCAACAACTGCTGAAAGCCGATTCGCTGCAGCCTCTCTTTATGACACAGTTACAAGATTAGAGCTCAAACATTTTAGTGTTTTCAGGAAATGATTTTAACAGAGTCACTGTGACTGACAAGAACAATGGAGCAAGATCAGCTTGACCCAGAAACATTCTCCTGTTCAATCTGTCTGTATCTACTGACGGATCCAGTGACTATTCCCTGTGGACACAGCTATTGTATGAACTGCATCAAAACATACTGGGATGAAGAGAATCAGGAAGGAATCCATAGCTGTCCTCAGTGCAGAGAGATCTTCACACAGAGAGTTGGTTTTAAGAAGAACACCATGCTAGCAGCTTTAGTGGAGCAGCTGAAGAAGACTGGACTCCAAGCTGCTCCTGCTGATCACTGCTATGCTGGACCTGAAGATGTAGCCTGTGATTTCTGCACTGGAAGAAAACTGAAAGCCATCAAGTTCTGTTTAGTCTGTCTGGCCTCTTACTGTGAGAAACATCTTCAGCCTCATTATGATTCAGCTACATTTAAAAAACACAAGCTGGTGGAGCCCTCCAAGAACCTCCAGGAGAACATCTGCTCTCATCATAATAAATGTGTGCTTTAATACTGATCAGAAGTGTATCTGTTATCTCTGCTCTGTAGAGGAACATAAAGGCCACGACACAGTGTCAGCTGCAGCAGAAAGGAATGAGAGGCAGAGAGAGCTGGAGGAGAGACGAGGAAATATCCATCAGAGAATCCAGGACAGAGAGGAAGATGTGAAGCTGCTTCAACAGGAGGTGGAGGCCATCAATCACTCTGCTGATAAAACAGCGGAGGACAGTGAGAAGATCTTCACTGAGCTGATCCGTCTCATCCAGAAAAGAAGCTCTGATGTGAAGCAGCAGATCAGATCCCAGCAGGAAACTGAAGTGAGTCGAGTCAAAGAGCTTCAGGAGAAGCTGGAGCAGGAGATCACTGAGCTGAAGAAGAAAGAAGCTGAGCTGAAGCAGCTCTTAAACACAGAGGATCACAACCAGTTTCTCCACAGCTACCCCTCACTGTCAGCACTCAGTGAGTCTACACACTCATCCAGCATCAATATCCGTCCTCTGAGACACTTTGAGGATGTGACAGCAGCTGTGTCAGAGCTCAGAGATAAACTACAGGACATTCTGAGAGACACATGGACAAACATCTCATTGACAATCACGGGGGAGGAGGTTTTACTGTCAGAACCAAAGAGAAGAGCTGAATTCTTAAAACACTCTTGTGAAATCACACTGGATCCAAAAACAGCACACATTAACCTGAAGTTATCAGAGGGGAACAGGAAGGTCACAGGGATGGTTATTATTCAGTCATTTTCTCACCCAGACAGATTCACTGATAGGTGGCAAGTTCTGAATAGAGAGACTCTGACTGGCCGTTGTTACTGGGAGGTGGAATACAGTGGAAGAGTTTATGTTGCAGTCGCATACAAAAGTATAAGGAATGACAGTGAATTTGGATGTAATAATGAATCTTGGGCACTAAATTCTTCCCGGTCTAGATTTGGTCACAACAAAATCTGGACCTCCATCTCAGGTCCAGTTTCTTCCAGAATAGGAGTGTACCTGGATCACTCAGCAGGGATTCTGTCCTTCTACAGCGTCTCTGAAACCATGACTCTCCTCCATAGAGTCCAGACCACATTCACTCAGCCACTACATGCTGGAGTTCGGATTCGGTCAGAGGGATCCTTTGCAGAGTTCTGTAAACTCAAATAGATTTGCATAGTTCTGATATCTGCTTTGATGTTCTTTTCTTTCTTTTTTTTAATCCTATAATCTGTTTCTGTGTTCCTGGATCCATAAAGTATATCACTGCTAATGTTTTCTTTCATTCTTGCTATGAAAAAAACTCATTAAAAAATGGAAACTGCTCTGCGCTCCTATTGTTTTTCTTTAGTAACAGTATTAATGTATTCAAATGTTCTGTTTCCTTGTCCTTGTTCTGCCGAACAAATCTTCTTGTTTGAATAAAGTTGTTTGAATCCAAAGTGGACTTGCCTCTGTTTTCATATTTTAATCAGAAGAACAAAACGAAAACTAACAACTTAGAACCTATGTTGTTTTCTGCTAAATCTGCAGCTGAGGCTGCTGTTGTGATCTTGGCATGCTTTGGAGCAAGCTTCACTATACACTAACCTTAAAACAAACTTGCCAGACATAACTGAACATCTCACAAAGGTTGTGCTGCACACTGCTGCCCACCTAGACCGTGAGTTTCCCCTGTCTGTCTGCACAGTGTGTTGTACAGTAGTGATTCATGTTGGGAGCTACTTTTAATAGTCAACAATAAAAACAAATGCAAACTGTTTGTTGAATCAATGCCCTTCATTTTCAAATGTGATTCTGTCAGTCGAGGTATTTCTCACACTAATAAGCACAGAAAGAAGTCATTGACCAATGCATGGACCCTGACACAGACTAAGGAAAAATCTGAGTGTGAAAGACCCCTGTAAGAAGACCAACCCGTTTTCTTGTTTTTATGTAAATTTGAGAATGATCACTTTTTTCACTGACCTTTTTTTTTTACTTTCCATTCTCAGGACTTAGACGTTGTTAAAGAGATCAGCATTTTGTGCTTATTTTATTTATTTGATTTAGCCAACACAATATAAACTGAAATGCATCACAAAACAACACAATTTGGCTTAAAAAACAAACATTTTGTTTAGCTATACCGTTTGCTGATCTTGTGTGAGAACAGTTTTGGTGTTTTTTATAATATATATATATCAAATTAAATTTTCTGTGGTTATTTTTATTAGGTTGAATTTTTTTTTTTATACGGCACTAGTGGCTCGTTTTTATGGACAGTAGGCTGACAGGAAAGGGGGTATGACAGAAGGGAAGAGACGAGGGAAAAGACCACAGGCCAGATTCGAACCCGATCGCCCGCGTTGAGGACTCACTTTGTTTTTTAATATTAGTTTAAAATAGCCTAATTTTACTTCTTGTTATTTATTAAGGGAAATCCATTTTTTTAGACTTTGAAAGTTTTTTTTACTTAATTTTTTTTTTAATTTAATTCAGTCAATAGTATATGTAAATAACTCCTGCAACAAAAATAAATAATGAATGAAAATTAGCAGAAAGACGTAGAAACTTGTATTTACCACCGTTTACTTAAAAAGAACATTTGTTATTCAGTTCAGAAGACTGTTAAGGATATAAGTCAAATACACAAAAAGTAAAGAAAAAATAAAACTCACAACTAAATGTTAACTTATTAAACACCATACTGTATATGGTAATCATAATGATTTTCACATTTCTTTAAATGTGGAAATCATCACTGTCAAATTGGTTTATTAACCCTCTCAAGCTCAAATTTTGTTGTAGTTGCAGGAAAAATCTGATATTTGGAGAAAATGATCATATAGGGTAGTAATATACAATTCAGACTTTTTTTGAGAGAGACCTTCACATGCAATGAATTCTGGAGATTTGCAACAGTGGCCCAGAGTGGTAAATTAACACTTAAGACTGAATCTGACTGATATGAACGTTAACTTTATTTGAATGTCACAAACAAAAAATTAACAAAACAAACATTTTCTCTCACAAAGTTAGAGACAACCTTTTCTTAAAACTTTTTCTCCACCGACATCTCAAAACCTCTTTAGAAGGCCAATTCTATTCGACTGTTGCTCAAAATATAGGCAAACTAATAGATAAAGCATGTAGCATCCATTGGTACCTGTTTGGGCACATGTTGAGAATCCACAACATTGAAATCGAGCTGCCTCTGGTGAAAAACCCAGAGGAGATCAAATCTACTAATTGGCATGTGTCATATCTATACACTGCAAAAAAAAAGAAATCTCAATAAGTTATTTTTTCTTAAAATAAGTGCGTTTTTCCTTGATTTGAGGAGGTAAGTAAGACACTTTGCCAATGGAACAAGACAATTTCCTTTTAAAATAAGAAAAAACAATTTTATCTTCTTATTTCAAGTAAATATTATCTAACTATCTTATTTTAAGGGTGTAAATACTCATTCCATTGGCAAATCATCTTATTTACCTGCTCAAATTAAGGCTAAATATACTTAATTTAAGCAATTTTTTACTTATTTCTGGATTGTTTTTGCAGTGTACACATTCATGATTCATCTTATGTAGTATGGATTTCAAAATAATGGAAATTGGTAGTGATACTTACATGAAATTGGTGCTTAGAAAATCTGTTTCATTGACACCAAGGCCTCAGCCATGTTGACAGTGACTCAGCAGTGCTATCTGGTGAGCTGGAGAGAAACTGTTTGTTGCAAATGCACAACTAAGTCCTTCTGTTGTACTTCTGAGTAACAAAAGCTCTTAAAATATGGATGTGGAGTAATTAGCTAAGTGGCATTTAGCTGTTGCAAATCTGCAACATCTGCCTGGAGAGGGTTAAACCTACACCATCGGCGTCAGCAGACCCTTTTCACAGGGGCACGTGCCCCGTTGTGGATCTGCGGTGCCTGGGGCACTGATTTCTTAATTAATTAATTTTCCACTTTCACAGCTCATCTCTCACAGCTGCGTCGCAGCTCTGCTGCGCCCCGCGCTGACAGGAAGTGTATTTGCTTACCACATCCCGCCACAGCGCTGACATTTTGCGGGTGATTGACAGGTCGAGTTGTAGGGGCTGGAGATGCATTGGAGAGAGAAAGAGAAAGAAATAGTGCAAGAAATGTCCTTTTCCAGGACCTTGTTTAGTAAGAAGGCTTGGCTAGCAGCATGTAGCTTTATTCTGCTTTCCATGCCTCCTTTTTCAAGCATCAGGATCTGACCCAGCATGGAAAAATACAGCCAGGACTGATTTAAAGCACTTTGTAGAAAAGGCGAAGAAGAATAAACAATCTGGGACTCACATAAAAAAAATTGTAGAATATAGTCTACTGTTTGTTAATCTGCATAGTTGCTCATAAATAAACACATTGTCAGAAAAAAAAAGTTTTTATACGTAAAAAAAAATAGACCAATAGATTCTCCATTATTAAACTAGTACATTTTTTTTTTAGGTTTGTGACATCATATTGGACCATAAAAAACACAGATTTTCCTTCACAAAGCCTCAGAAGGGCAAGATTTATGTACACAATATAAAGCAGTTCATGAAATTATGTTTTGGTTTTATAAAGTTTTTTGTTGTTGGCTTTCATATGAATTCACTGGTGTGATAACGTTGTGTACGTTTGACTGGTTTTTGGCTCATTGTTTTTCGTGTGCTTTTAAACTGCATTTAACCAGCTTTTTACAAATCATACAGCTTGCCTTTGCTTTCATGTATGGTATTTTCTGCTCCGATGGTCTCTCTCTTTCTCCAGCGTCTGAGCAGTTTGTGTGTGAAGTGGACCAGGCTGAGCCTGTGTGCTGAGCCGGTGAGTACAGGAGAGGGAGGAGCAGCAATGTGCTGTAATTATACTGATGGGGAGACTGGTGAATCTGCAGCAGTTAGTGCATGCAGGAGAGAATAAAAATTATCCTGCATGGACTTACTGCTGCAGATAGTGCGTGCAAGAGAGAATAAAAAGTATTGAACTTGTTACTGTAAACGAATATTGTTCAATAGCAATACCAGTGTTGGTATCGATAGTATCGATCCGCCAACCTCTACTGTGCTTACAGTGTGCGTCCTTGTGCGTGGCACTCTTACAGGAACCGCACCATTGCCTGGACTCTCTGCACTCTCCAGCAGCTGACGCACAGTCACCAGCTTTGTTGCCCTTCTGACCACAGGTGAAAGAGGTCAGCTTGCTCCAGTTGTCTCTCCCTCCGACTTTCATTACACTGTCCTCTGCGGAACCAGAAGCACCAAACTTTTCTGTGCTCTCATAGCTCCTTAGTTTGGTTTTAAACTCAACAAAAGTAAACTTTTCATCACTCTGTGTGACATGTACAGAGAATGGTTTATATGCATCAGACAGACCTTTTAAAATCATTGCAGTCAACAAGCCGCCACTAAAAGTCTCGCCTGCATTACACAGCAGTTTAATAGCAGTCTCTGTATGGATGTATAGTCTGTGACGCTCTCATTCACACCTTTTTGGAGAGGTGTGAGCTCCGTGTATAAACTAATTATCAGCGGCTTCCCCTTCCCTGCCTAATGGTCACAGAGGATCTGCAGCGCCTTCCTGCCATCATCAGCAGCGTCTCTCACGACAAGGGACAAACTTTGTCATCCAGCACTTGAATTAGAACTGTGTACGCCTCTTCATTCTTACTGGCGGCTTCCTCTGTCATGCTCCCACTCTACCAACTCTAAAAAACAAAACAAAAGCTAGGAGATGATGGTTAAAGTGAAGTGAAAATGTTCAAAGTAGTGTCTCTCCATTAGTTTGGATACAGTTGGAAAGAAACCACTGGAAGGCTCCATGACTCCTCTTTTTTTCAAAGCAGGGGAATTGAAAGAGTTTTTAAGCAGGCTAAACATTCTTAACCTGCACTGCAGAGTCATTCTGGCATGTCAGATCCTGTTCGCTGTTGGAAGAATTGTTGTGGAATTTTTATTTATCAAAGAGGGGAGACCACCACTCAGTAAAACAGAGAACGATCGATCTTTGTCTTTGCAGATTTATTTTAAAGGCTCCAGCACTCTCAGAGAAGCAAAAAGGGGGAATAGTTTACTGAGACCATGTGCGCCGCAGAATGCTGCCTCATGGCTGCCAAGGGCCCTAACCCATAGGAGGTTCCCTATAGCGCTGCCTTTTATTCTGTGGAAAGATAGGGGCCACATTGGGGAGGGGGGGGGGCATATTTCACACTTTATCCTTGACAGGATATAGTTTGAGATATCAAAAAAAAAAAAACCTCAGCACAAGAAAACACTTATAAACATGAGACAGACATTTCAGCAGAGGGTCACATCAGAGGCACATGAGCCACATGAAAGTCAATTTGACATTTGAGACATTAGTTCTGTATTTATGATGAGTGCGTCCAATGAAAGCTGTCCATAGGCCATTGTCCTTGATGAGATGGAAATTCATCAACCGGCACTACAGTTCTGGGTGCATCCACAGATGTTCGGGGGTAGGGTAGGGGGCAGCAGTTCCTATGTGCCCTTTCTTCATAACATCCAGTGGGGATTTTGATAAGGGGGGAGGCCGAATCCAGAATAACAATTATTGTTTTGAGAGCAGGCTGCACAGGATTTGTCCGTCAGCGTTTTGTTGCTGGCTCTACGTGGCGAATCCAATATTCCAAATTAGTTGGGCTTTTTTGCCTTGAAGCAAGCGTGCACATCCAAAATATTATCCCATCTCATCTTCGAGTTCAACCACCGCAGCCAGCCTGCATTCAATCACACCCAGCATACGACTCAGCTCACAATCTTTCTCATTCACAGCTTTGTCAGCTCGTCAACCGCTGCTGCCAGCCTGATCAATGCCCAAATTGCCGCCGACATTCTCTATAATTGTAGATACATCAGGTATCCTCCAAATCCAAACAGGAGAAATCCGAGTGTCACAAATCCGAAAATCCATACATCTTCGATATCCTCCACTGACAGCATTGTAAAACACACCATCCTCCAAGCCTTCCAGGAGTCCATGTTGTATCCCACGAAGTATGTCCCAGCAGGCCAGGACAGGTCCCCCTTTCCCTGTCTTCCCTTTGAGACATTTTGATCAATTGCATTGAGAGGCCAGATGACCAGAGAAACAAAGCAAAAGAAAAATAATTCAAACATGCTAAACCAAAAAATGCCACAAAGCTTTTAGTGGACTATCTGGGTTGACAGAATTCAGCAGAGATTGCAGTGTTATACATTCTAACTCCAGCATATAGTGGCTGAGTGAACGTGGTCTGGACTCTGTGGAGGAGACTCATGGTTTCTGAGATGTTATAGAAGAACAGGTCACCTGCTCTGTGATCCAGGTACACTCCTACTCTAGAACAATTAGAAACAGTGATTGGAGTTTTGGTGTTATTGTACCAAAATGAATTACTGTTTATGTCAAAAAGCATTGCCCAAGATTTGTCATTATATCCAAATCCACATTCATTCCCCCCCTCTGCTCTGCTGATATCCTTGTATGCGACGGCTACAGAAACTCCCTTGCCTTTCCATTCTACCTCCCAGTAACAACGTCCAGTCAGACTCTCTCTGCTCAGAACTTGAAACCATTCAGTGAATCTGTCTGGGTGACTGCGATGCCATTGTTGTTGATATGAAAATGTCACCTTCCTGTTCCCCTCTGATAGTAACAGCTGTGGATGTGCTGTGTTTGGATCCAGCGTGATTTCACATGAATATCTCAAGAAGTCTGCTCTTGTTTTTGGTTCTGGCTCAGACAGTAAAACATACTCATCATACAGACCGACATCAAACCAGCTCTCTCTCTCTGCTCCCTCTACTGAAGACAATGTGTTTTGCTGCAGGTCCTTGATTGGCTCCACCAGCATGTGATACTCTACAAGAGAAAAATTATAATGAGTCTCTAGGTGTTCCTCACAGTAAGACGCCATACAGACTAAGCAGGACTTGATGGCTTTTATATTTCCTCCAGGGCAGAAATCACAGGAAACATCTTCAAGTACATCATCAGAGCCATGTGGAGGAGCAGCTTGGAGTCCAGTATTCCTCAGTTGCTCTACTAGAGATGCTAACATGATGTTTTTCTCCAAATCAGGCCTTGGTGTAAAGGTTTTCCTGCACTGAGGACAGCTGTAGAGTCTTATTGAATCCTCTTGATCCCAGTGCGTTTTAATACAGTTCATACAGTAGCTGTGTCCACACGAGGTCGTCACCGGATCCTTCAGTAGGTCCAGACAGATTGAACAGGAGAAGGTTCTTTGGTCCACTTGAACTGCTTGTTCTGCCATTTCACTTCGCAGTGAGAGAAACTCTCAGTTTCTTTAACACAAAAACTTAGCAATGACGCCTTTTATTTCCCTGCAGGAAGAATGCTGTCTGTCAACTTTTAACATTTTGTCTACACCCATTTGTTTAGCTAATGGTAAGGAGCAAAGAAATATGTGAACAGACTGGACAGACTATTTTTCCGGGCAAATAAATGATTTAAAATGGAAAATATGTGATTGTGTGTGGGGTTGTTTATACTTTGTCTCTCTGTGTTTTCCTGTGATGCACTGCAGTATGAAAAAAGTTTAATCCTTTCTTCAATCTCACACATTTGAAAAACACAACTGGAACTATGACTCTAATATCCAGAAGACACACAAAAAGAAAATTATTATTAACATCAAATAAAGAATTATCACCAATGCGAATTTACATAATACCAGTAGACCTCAATAGGTATAACAGGGATATATATATATATATATATATATATATATATATATATATATATATATATATATATATATATATATGTATATACAGTATTACTTTAAATTTGTCAGTATGAAGTAATAGATTTATTTTTCCCCTTGTAATGACAAATGTTGTAAATTGGCTTTACATAAATGAGTTGAAATGAAATTATCAAGAAATGTGGATTACTGTGCCTGTTTTTTACCATGTTGTCACTGGAGTCTTAAAACATATTAAGATGACATTTCACTTAGACTTAGATTAAGTGAAACAGTGAAATATTAAAACAATAAAAACTATGAACGTTAAAGCAATGAGTACTATTCTATACTTTGTTTTTGTTTTTTTATAAATGCTCCCTTGAAACTGAATTTCCAATACTTCCTTGTCCCCTCCCCCTGTGTGATGAGGGTCAAAGCTGACAGGTTGCTTTCACACCACACAACAACGGCTCTTCTACTACTGAGTCATTACCTTTTTCTATTTCCAAGATAGGAAACTTGAATTGTATCTGTCTCCCTGAGGTGAAAAGGAGCTGTAAAGAGATCAGTTAGAGCAAGAAACATCCTCTTGTTTAACCTGTCTTTGTCTTTGTAAAAGCAAGTCAGGGCAGGTTTATTTATACAGCACATTTTAGTTGCAAAACAAGTGCTGTACATTGGACAAGTTGACGAGAAGATTATCAATACATTAAATAACTAGAATTGGAAGTTGCACTTAATTAATAGGCCATTCAAAGGGAGGTTAAAACCAATTAATGAGTATTAGCTGAATGATTAGAACTGTATTTTTTTTTTTTCACCAGGGTTCTTAGCTTTTACATAAAAGGTTATACTCCTGGACCGGCTGTTTTTGTTGCTTTCAACAAATTATTAATTTAGACTATGGCTATCAGCAGAGTTATTAATTAATCACCATCGAGAGATATCTGTCTCTGTTCATTGAGATCTTACTGAAAGAAGAGGGAATCTGGCCTGAGTGATAAACCATGCAATGTATAAAATAACCACAAAAGGCCACTGGTTAAAATACAATGGTACCTTAATAAAACCTATCACAGTATTATTATATCTAATAAATACCCAAACACTAAACACTACTGAAAATAAGTACAAGTAAATAAAATAAATTGAAGGGGGAAAAGGGATTTAAAAGTCTGCTCAAGGGTATCTGAGGAATGTTGAAGTTTTAAGACTTAATGCATTTAATGTGTCCTTTAAAAATAGCAGCAGAAAAGTGTGGATAAGCCCTGACAGAAATATTAAATGCAGTTAAAAAAGTGCAGTTTCATTTGGATTTACAGTGAAAAATGAACAATGACTCAGGAATGCATTAAACTGTAATGAACCTTTAAAACTATTAGCAGTTTATTCAGAAAGCATCTTTATGATAGAACACGTACAATTGTCTATTTCAGTGATTCCCAATTTGTGCCCAAGGCACACCGAAGGACAGATACAAATTTCAAGGCACACCTGTTGTGCAATATAGCCTAAAACATGTGTTATCACTCATATCATCTGTAAAGTTCATAATTATTTACTACTGCCGAACAAAATATGAAAAAGACAGCTATATTACTAATAAAAGATCTCTTAACAACATATTTCACAGAAACATCTAAACTTGATCAAATAGGTGAGATAAATGAAACAGACATTCAGAATGGAACCATCAGTGAAAAAGCTGCGCTGTTCATGGTCCTGAATCTGATCCACAAATTATAACTTTAACTTTTAGAATCAGCCTTTCATGTGGTTTTGTAAATATTCCACAAACAACAAATTAGTAGGACACATGTGCCTGTCGGTGCACACACATTTTTTAAATCCTTGGTGGCGCTAAGAGCCTCTTGCAAGTCCTGCTCAACAGAGAGCCTCGATCTGGTCTTGCTCTTCATAGAATAGAACAGAAAATCCCTTTATTGTCCAACAATGGGGAACTTGTGGTGTTACAGCAGTAAAAAAAATTATAGCAAAAGTACAAATGTGGACCCTAAAAACTGTATAAAAATAACAGAATAAGTGACAGAGTTAAAAATATATATATATATATATCGTACTTTACAGTGTTTTTACAAATATAAAGTACATCTGGATAAAAAATGACCAATATACAGCTGTGACCATTTTTATTTTTTGGAAATAGTAGCAACACCAGAGATGTGCACAATGACAGCAGCATGTTATTTAAGTGACTAAGATAGAAACTGTGCAAAAATCAGCGTAAATGTAGCAACGTACTGAGGTTGTTTGGAACAGTGATGGTTAAACAGTCTTACAGCTGCTGTGAGGAAGGATCTGGTGCATTTAGGGTGAAGCAGTCTGTCACCGAAGAAGCTTTCCAGTTCAGCAACAGCTTCATGCATGGGCAGGGAGACATTATCCAACAGAGATGTTTAGTTAGGGTCCTTTTGTTTCCCACTTCCAGCACCGAGTCCAGAGGGCATCCAATCCCAGAGCTGGCCTTCCTGTTCAGCTTATCCAGCAGCTTTTCTCAGCTACAGATAGGCCACTGCTCCAACACACAGCTCCATAGAAGATGGCTGATGCCGCAACAGAGTCAAAGAAGGTCTTTAGGAGCGCCCCATGCATTCCGAAAGACCTCAGTCTCCTCAGCAGGAACAGTCTCCTCTCACCCTTCTTGTAGAAAGCCTAAGTGTTGTGAGTATGTTGTTCAGCTGAATACCCAGGTACTTATAAGTCCATTATCTCATTAGCTACGTTTACATGCGCAAAATTTCCCCGATCCGATCCAAACCTTATCGGAAATTCAAAATCTCCGTTTACATGGACACTAAATGAAATGATCCGATCATGACGTGTGTATACATGTACCAAGCGTTGGATCAGATTAAATCCTTTAAGCATGCGCAGAAATTCCTGCCAAACTTGGCAGTTCTGTCTGCGTCTGGTTTTTGGGAGGCCTGACAAACGATGCGCTCGGAGCGAGCGGAAAGAAAAAAGGAGAGAGGAGGAAAAAAGCGCTTGGCAGCGAAATGTCCGAGAGAAAATGTAGAGAATGAGCGATTGAACCGGCGTGGGAGAGCGAGTGGGCTGTGGAGAGAGAAAAGAGGAAGAGGAGGAGGATAAATTCCTGCTTCCTGCAGCTTTAAATGAACTTGAGTGTATAAGTCGGTGTTCCTAGACTCCTCCCGCCATATTGTTCACAACAAGAGCGAGAGCGACCGGTGGTTTCCTGTAGTTGACAAGGCGGAAAAACTTCACGCTGACGTCGCACACATGCGCAGTGAAGATTATTTTACTCTTAAGATCCGAATGGGTGTTTACATGGACGCCAATCGGAATGGCGAATCGGATTAGAATCTTCAGTCTGACATGTTTACATGAAACATTTTTGATCTGATCAGGCCTTCAATCCGATTAGTTGTGTCCATGTAAACGTAGCTAATGTCTGTTCCCTTGTGTTCACCGGTGCCAGTGGGGTGGACCTGCTTCTCCAAAGTCCACCACCAGCTCCTTAGTTTCCCCTTCATTAATCAGGAGGACCTTCTGCTGGCTGCAATCCACGAGTTCATGTCAAAAAGGGTGGAGAATGCAAGTTCACACAGCTAGGTAGTGAGGAAATCATCAGCCACATGTGGAAAATAGTGCTCAAACCTCTCTTTTAATGTCTAAAGATGTTATATCCATGAGCTCTGCTTCAAAGCCTCACACTACAGGGTCAGTTTGCCCATAACCACCGAATCTTGTCTGTGGATGATGAAATGTTTTCATTCCTACCCCAAAGCTTGGCGTTTAACTCCTTGAGATGCCCAGATATTCAGGACCCGGAGTGTAGGACCCGGAATTCAGGCAGACAGGTCAGAGTGATTTCAAACTAAGCATTTTTTACTGCTTAGAAATCTGCAGCTCATTGATTGGGACCAGATGACTGGAATCTCTGTAGAGGTAGAAACTCAGGCTAGTGACTACAAAACTCTGAAGCGGAACAATAGCGAGCATGTCATTCACTAACCTGGTTTTTAAGTTCAGTCCAAGCCAGCAGACATGGAAGAGCAGCAGTGTCTGGAGAGAAAATCCAAAGTCAGTGTCGATGCAGGAGCAGATTTCCAGGACAGAAGATCAGAGATACAAAGAGGTACCAAAGGGAAATCCAAGCCGGGCTAAGGAGATAGACAAGTTTGTTAGCAGGCAGAATCCAAATAGCAGTAGGAAGACAGGTCAGGCAAAACAGATCAGAACAGGGGCAAGCAAAACTCAGAAGTCCACGGGCAGAAACTAGTCAGGATCAGGTAATAAGAAACACACTGGGTATGCTAGAGAACTCTCACACATGGCTCAAATAATCTGGCACTGATGGCTGGAGACAAGCAGTTTAAATAGGAACTAGAATAGATGGATCTGATGAGGGAGAATTAAAACTGGCCAGAGATAGGTAGGTGGAAGAAATGAACCAATAATCCAGTCCTTAGTGCCAAGATCATGACACAACTATGTCTGCAAGTTAAGCCAGCCTGCCGCACCATCTCTAATCTGCGAGCCTGTCCTTATGTGAGACCATGCTTTATCTTGAAAGTTCCAAAAGCTCTTCCTGAAGCTCATAAAGAGAGGAAAGGACTTTCCTCCTTGACAACCAACGTACCTCTGGATCAGCCTTTGGGATAGGCTCCCATCTCAGCGCACAGCTGGGAGAAAAGGTGAGATTTCAGGGGCCTTGATTTGTTGTAATTCACCATCAGCACAGCCTGATCCAGCACCAAGCTCATTTCAGGGGGCCTCTCTACATAGTGCAGTGGTTTGTAGAAATGTGTGGGTTTTCTGATCTTACCTGCGCAACAAATCCTTTCATTCTGCCAGTCATTCATGCAGCACCATCTGTGCAAAGACTGACGCACATATTCAAACTCAGAGTGTTCTCTTTTAGTTATCAGTTAACTTAAATATTTCTTCCCCTGTTGTAAAGCTTTTCATTTATTTGCATGAGAAAATGTCTCTTTGATAGAGTGATCATCAACATATCTAATTTTAGCCACAACTTGGACAGTCTCACTTATGTCAGTAGATTTGTCTGTTTGAAGGGAGAATCTACCTTACAGCTACCTTAAAAGCCTGAGGTATATATCCCTGGAACAGGGATAGATTAATCACATCTAAAATGAAAAACATTCACCTGTAACTCCACAAGCAGGCTTGTCTTAATTCTCTAAAGGAATGTTGTAACAGTTACTGACATCTAGTGGTTAGGTTGGAGATTGCAAATATCACAATATTCCAACTGCTTTTAAAGAACAAGCTAAAAATACTTTTCAGATCAAATTTCAATCTTTTAAGGAGTTTCTGATATATATGATCTTCTAAGTATTTATATATTTTCTCCTTTATTGGCTACCTTTTCATTGTCTCTTCATCAGTCACTTTCAAGGTAAATCTATGTAAAATCATTCTGTTGCTCTTAATTTCTTGAAAGTGAAAGAAATAGCACTAATTTTTTGGAGCTCGGGTTATTCTATCAGGTCATTAACTTTGTTTTGAGGAAAAAACTGCTAAAATTGTAATTTCTGAAAACTGCTTTGGGGCTCCAATCTGACAAAAAGATTAAAGTAATGATGTAGCTAAGAGACAAGTTATATATTTCTGTAAGATCTGAAACAGAAGTTGAAGTAACAATCTTAGCATTTGCTTCCAGCCCAATCCAAACCTTTTTGTATTATCATCCAGATTTAAACTTCTCCACAACATTATTTCAAACCTGCCTGATGTGTTCCTTGATTTTAATGATGCTCACAGCGCTTTAAACAGACCTATGAGACAATCACAGAGCAGGTGCATTTATACGGAGACTTGATTACACACAGGTGGATTCTATTTATCATCATCAACCATTTAGGTCAACACTGGATCATTCAGAGATCCTTAGTGATCTTGCAGAGAGTTTTCTGCAATGAAAGTAAAGGGGTCGATTCATTTTGCATGCTTCATTCTTCAGTTTTTTTTTATTTGTCAGAAAAGTTTAAAATATCCAATAAATTTCGTTCCACTTCAGGATTGTGTCCTACTTGTTGATTCTTCATAAAAAAATAAATCATAATTTGATATCTTTGTTTAAAGCCTGAAATGTGGCAAAAGGTTGAAAAGTTCCAGGAGCTTGAATACTCTTGCCAGGCACTGTAGAAACAAGAAGCTTTAATCACAGCCAGAGGTGGATAATCCAGGTTCAGAGAGTAAAAAGCCTGTACAGAGATCAGTTCCAAACATAAAACCCAGACTAATATTCTGAGAAGCTAATCATCTGGTTAAGCTGACAAGATGAAGCAAAATAAGGCAGGCTTTTTTCCCTTCTGTACCTGGATTCAGACACTACCACCAACAGTGGAGCTAAACAATGAAGCAACATGAGAGCTTTATTCTAAAGTTCCTCGTCCTAACAAGAAGACTTGTGTTCAGTTCAAATCCACAATGGGACACGATCTGAATTCAACAGAATTTGTTCCAAACTAGAACTGGAAAAAAACTGGTTTTACTTCTTTAAATCTGGGAATTGTAATTTCATAACTGTCTCCACAGTCTGGGCTGCTAAAAGCAACAAAGATTCTGAATAGCTTTAGATTGATTTAGGCTATATTGAGATAAATTAAACACCATGATCAAATGTGAAGAAAAATGTCTAAACTTGTCAACAGGTTTTCTCAGTAGTTACAGCTATGTCTAAATTCTCCAAGAAGCTTGAAGCAGAAGAGTTGCATTAGTAAGTTTACTATATTAAATATGTAATGTAGGGGGAGTCTCCCTTCATATTATTTTCAGGCTTTGAATTTTGCCTTTATCATTGACTTTTCAAACTTTGTCATTACCAAAAGAAGAAACCAGTAACACATTAGAATGGGTTTACAATCCTTTATCTCCCCTCACAGAATACATTTCCATCTTTAAAAGGGTAAAAATTGCATTTATTTAAATTTAAACTGAACAGATCCATTTAATACATGCTCTCTCTCCCTCTGGGATCTCTTTGTAGTGATGTAATCAGAGTGTGTTCTTGAAGGTAAAACCAAACATCTGACCGACTTCAGTATCAAATGAGGTGAAGATTCTCGGTCATTCCAAAAAAAAAAAAAAAGAAAAGTTAAGCAGTTCCACTGGACTTTGTTTCCAAGTTTGAAGATGTTTCACTTCCCACCCAGGAAGCTAGAAGAGGGGCGTGAAGGAAGCCATCTACAGGTGCTGGTCATAAAATTAGAATATCATGAAAAAGTAGATTGATTTCAGTAATTCCATTTAAAAAGTGAAACTTGTATATTATATTCATACATTACATACAAACTCATATATATTCAGATGTTTATTTTGTTTAATTTTGATGATTACAAATGACAACAAATGAAAATCTCAAATTCATCATATCAGAAAATTAGAATATTATAATAGGAGAGGGTGCCTGTGAATAAAACAAAAAAGGAAGGAGGCAGGGAGGCGTCACTTGGGCACCAGGCCGCGGGGCTTTGGGTAGAGGCTGGCGGATTCTGGACTGCGGGGGCTGATGGGAGAGGCCGGCGTGCTGGGCCTCTTCCTTGTTCTCGGCCGGCTGAAAGACAGAAAGCAGATGAAAACCTTCAGTCAGAAAGCAAAAGCCAAATGTGAAACTTGCTGTGAGCTGAAGGTTTTCCTCACCCAGACTTCGGCTTCTTCAGGCTGCCGCCGGCGCTGGAAGGCGGGTCCGAACTCAGGCTGCTGTGGAAGCCTGACGCGTCTACTATAACCTCATCCTCGTCTCTCAGGGCGTCCTCGAGGGCAGCTGCCACCCGTGGGGCAATAACTGGCTCCTGGTAGGCTTTAGGTGTCCGTGCTGGAATGTCCAGTTTTACCTTCAGGATGTTTTCAGCCTGAGGAACCAAACGCACACGGGTCAGTCAGAAAATAAATTTAGTCCCCGAGTTCTGTTTCTTTTCCAAACTTTCATTACTGAGGAACTTTAATCAGGGTCCAATCTTTGAAAAAGTTGTTAATATCCATCTATTCATCCATCCATCCATTTTTTTACACGCTTAATCCCAAGTGGGGTCGTGAGGGGTGCTGGTGCCTATCTCTAGCTGGTAATGGGCGAGAGGCGGGGTACACCCTGGACAGGTCGCCAGTCCATCGCGAGTCCGGACTCGTGTTCTGATCAAGTATGTTTTAGAGAAGACCCCAGGAAAGTCTGGACTCGGAGAACGGGAGCACACAGAATATATCTGGGTCAGTTGGAAAAGAAGCGTACTGATGACATCATCACATTCAAAGCTAGTCTGGAGCTGCATTTCACCTCCTGTTATTAATAGTCTCTAGATAATGATAAAATATGATGGTTTTCATTTTGTCGGGGAATAATAATGAACACAGTCAGATAAACACAAATTAAATGTTTTGCCAAATAAAACAATCATACCTCCATCAGAGCCAGCGGTACTTCACCCACGGCTATGCAGAGAGAGGGCTGCTGCAGACGGGCTAATGTTGGCCCTGTTGCCCCTGGCCACTACAGACGGGCCAATGTTGCCCCTGGCCTCTGCAGACGTGCTAACATTGGCCCTGGCCGCTGCAGACGTGCTAACATTGGCCCTGGCCGCTGCAGACGTGCTAACATTGGCCCTGGCCGCTGCAAACGTGCTAACATTGGCCCTGGCCGCTGCAAACGGGCTAACGTTGGCCCTGGCCTCTGCAGACGTGTTAACATTGGCCCTGGCCGCTGCAAACGTGCTAACATTGGCCCTGGCCGCTGCAAACGTGCTAACATTGGCCCTGGCCGCTGCAAACGGGCTAACGTTGGCCCTGGCCTCTGCAGATGTGTTAACATTGGCCCTGGCCGCTGCAAACGTGCTAACATTGGCCCTGGCCGCTGCAAACGGGCTAACGTTGGCCCTGGCCGCTGCAGACGTGCTAACATTGGCCCTGGCCTCTGCAGACGTGTTAACATTGGCCCTGGCCGCTGCAAACGGGCTAACGTTGGCCCTGGCCGCCGCAGACGGGCAAACGTTGGCCCTGGCCGCTGCAGACGGGCTAATGTTGGCCCTGGCCGCTCCAGACGTGCAAACGTTGGCCCTGGCCGCTGCATATGGGCTAAAGTTGGCCCTGGCTGCTGCAGACAGGCTAACCTTGGCCCTGGCTGCTGCAGACGGGCTAACGCTGGCCCTGGCTGCTGCAGACGGGCTAACGTTAGCCCTGGCCACTACAGACGGGCTAACCATGGCCCTGGCTGCTGCAGACGGGCTAACCCTGGCCCTGGCCACTACAGACGGGCTAACCATGGCCCTGGCTGCTGCAGACGGGCTAATGTTGACCCTGGCCGCTCCAGACGTGCAAACGTTGGCCCTGGCTGCTGCAGACGGGCTAACCTTGGCCCTGGCTGCTGCAGACGGGCTAACGTTAGCCCTGGCCGCTTAAAACTTACTTTTATTGAACAACAGCAACAGAAAAGAAAACTTTTATCTTAATACTCTGAGCTCTGTGAGCGCTAACCTGGAAGCTGCTGCTGCAGCAGTGCATGGAGAACGGACAAGCCTGCTCTGATGCATGCTGGGTAAAGAGGGAGGGGTCAGAACAACATCTAGGGACTTTGTCTGTTCACTGTCTGCTGTTCTTGTGAATTGGAACAGTGCAAGGGCTGAGGATGATGGCGTTTCACGAGGACACCCCAACGCAACAAGTACACAGATTGAGAAACGGCCAGAGTTGTTTCTGCTTGCTAGATCAAGAGCGACTGGCGCAGTGTATTGACGTCTGCACGCTGCGTTCAGTGGTATCACGTAATTTAGCTGGAGACCCACCTTTCCCACAGCACGCTGATCAGAGCTGAAGGGGATTTTAAAGCAGGTCGCTTGCCGAGTCATTTGACTCGGGTAGACACGCGTCAGTGAGCTGTTCCCACTGCAACTAAAAGCTGATTGTTCCGGTTTAAACCGTTTTTTGGGTCAGAGGGAAAAGGGGGGGTAGCTGAACTTTAAGCTAATGGGCTCAAAAGGACAGGTTCAATTTACCAGAGAACCTGAATAATCAGTTAATTCATCAGAACTTCAGATGAAATCATTAAACTTGACCTGAAGAGAATCATATTTATCAGTTCAAGAGAAAAGCGACTCACTCTGTATCTTGTGTCAAAATTCAACCTCTGCCAGAAGAGAGCATGTTGACTGAGAGGCCTCCTGTAGCCAATGGCGGACGTCGGCAATGACATCATCTGATGATCGCTGTGGCAGGATGACAAACAGCAGCAGGTTAAGTTTCCAGTCTAACAGGTGCAGCTGAAAGCAGAGGAACCAGAGCAGAACACAGAGGCAGCCAGATACCAGGCAGAGGGAGGCGGCTTCACCTCCAGCTTCATGAGGAGGCTCTGCCTCCATCTTTACAGCCTGACTCCTCAGAATGGTTTGCCTTACAGGACCAAGATTCCTGCCTGGAGTCTCTCTGAGCGGTTCTGGAACCCCCCCCCCTTGCGCTTTTGCACCAAACTTACTCGTCGGTGCGACTGACGGCCTTCATCTTCCAGCTCTCATCCTCCTCGTCATAGAAAGCCCTGTGGAGGGTTTTGTTCTTCTCCTCCAGTGGGATGAAGTTTTCAATGATCAGGTTTCTGAAAGATCAACGGTTCCAGTTTAAGCAGCTTCACGTGTTAAAAGGATGGTAGCTATTTATCTGGACTTCAATAACTAATAATAATGACGATGTTTTGCAGAATTAGTGAAATCTTTAAAATCATTTAAATCAGGAGCAGATTTTAAGGCCTGATGGGTGAAAGTAGAGCAGAGTGGCGGCCATCGATGTGCTCCATACCTGAGTTTGAGATCTCTGGTGAGCTCGTTCTGGATCTGCTCATACTCCTGCCGCTCCTTGATGTGCCCTTCCTGGTTGTCCTGGATTTCTGCCTTCACTGCCTGCAGCTTGGAAAACAGCTGAGGAACAAAAAATATCAGAAGAACGAAGTTAGTTTCACAAAAACGGGACTTTAAATCTTTCTGTGATGAAGACGAGTGAAGGATGAAGGCAACCAACAGGCTAGATGCTTAGAGGGAAAACGGACTTTCATCATAAAACCCTTTTATTCCCAGAGCAACATTGATTTCCTACCTTCTTCAGCTTCTTGGTTTTGATGTCCACCTCCTGCTGCAGAGAGCTGTAGGTCTCCTTCCGTTCCAGCGTCTCCTCATCTCGACTCTCCATCTGCTGCTGCATCTCCCTCTCCCTCAGTTTCTGAAAGCAATAATGTTATAATAATGCTAATAATGCTGTGATTTAAAGTCCAACTTCCTGCAGGTTCTGCTGCCTTCAGAAGCGGCTCCTGAGATCTCCAGTGGAAAACGGATTTCCATTTTAACTTTAGAGTCCATCCCTCCTTTCACAGAGTTTATACAGGAATGACTAACTCTAATTTAATAACTTTATTGCTTAGAAATGATTTTAATGCACCAACAAGTACCCATGACTCTATATATATATATATATATATATATATATATATATATATATATATATATATATACATATATATGCAAATATATCTGAGGAAAGTTTTTTTTTTCTAAAAGCATTTTATATGTCACTATAATCACATTTAATGAATTTTACCTGAAGTAACCCTGTTTAAGCACTAGGCTGCTTTAGGTTAACAGGGACGGACCCAAGTGTGTCCCCTCCATCCCAGTCCTTTGGTCGGACTGCTAACCAATTAGCATCAGGAGCATTTTCCACCTTCTGCTCTGGGTCATGACTGAGGCTGAGTCCAAATGCCCGGCCTAATCTCTATATAGTGGTTACGCCATTTTAAATGAGCGTCTGAACGTCTAATGGATGAGAAGTAATGGACTGGAAATTTCCCACAATGCACCTTGAAAAGTAGTGATCCTCCATGGTCACTAGATGAGCAGGTATATCCCAGAATGCTTTGCTAGGAGAGCTCTCTTTGCAAAGCATTGTTGGATTTGTTGTGAAAGTGGCGGCAAGTAGCAAAGAGGCATCATGCGGGGAGTTGGAGTCACATGACCAACCGGGAGCAAAAAGTAGTGATCATTTGTTGAAAGGTCAGTTAACAGAGTTCACTCTAAAGTTCACTATAAAGTGTAGGACTGAAACAATTGGATTAATCGACTACTTTAATAATCATCAACTAATTAATCGTTAACTGGAGCATAGAGACTGTAAAACATGAGACCTGCTTAGAGCAGAAATTATACCAAGATTGTAAAAAAATAAATAAATAAATAAAGATTTTTCATTTAAGATATCTCAGAATTCTCTATAATCCAGAACTCCTCACCTGGAATAGTTTTAGTTTCAGCTGGTTTACTTTCCCTTTAAGAAACCTTTGGCTATCCGATTATTAATCGATTAATTGGAAGAAAAAAAAATCGACAGATGAATCTAAATAATCATTAGTTGCAGGCCTAGTATAGTGCTGAAGGGGTCAGGGGTCAGACAGCAGAACGGGATTTTGTAATTTTCAGATCAGACTTTAGTTCTTCTGCTTCTTGTTTACCTGCTCTGCGATCTCCTGCCTCTTCAGCTCCAGCATCCTCTGCTGCTCGTTGGTGCGGTCCAAGATGTTCTTTCCACCTACGAGGAGCTTGCTCTCCATGGCCTGGAGGTGATTGGAGATCAGAGAAGAGTAAGCGGGTCAGATGCAGAACGTCTGGGGAACAGGTGACGGAGCGGACTCTCATTTCTGGCTTACCTTGACTTTAGCTGCCAGCATCTCTCCCACTTCTTTCTCCCTTCTCAGATCCTCCATCTTCTTCTCCTTCTCCCTCAGTAGCCGCTCCTTCTCCTCGGCCACCAGGCTGTGGTCCTCCAAGATGGCCGCCTTCTCCTGCTCCAGCTTCTCCTGCTGCTCTCTCCAGTAGTCTCCACCCTCAGACTCATCGTCCTCCAGCTCGTCTCCGTCGCTCCCGTCCCTCTTCCTCTGTCTCCTCCTTTTCTTCTTGCCCATGCGTTTTTCCAGCTGCGTCTTCAGTTTGGCGATCTGCTCCTGTAACTCCCCAAGCAGGGCATCCTTGGGGTTCTTGTTGATGTGTGGCTTGTTCTTGATGTTCTTGGCCCTGTTGGCGTAGCACAGCGTGGTCAGGGTCTCCTCCATGTTGTAGGAGGCGGGACCGATGTTGGCGACCATGACGGTGCGGGCGTTCCCGCCAAGGGAGTCCTGCAGCATTCGGGTGAGCTTGGAGTCCCTGTAGGGGATGTGGCTGCACCTGCCATCCACCAGAGCAGAGATGACGTTTCCCAGGGCCGAAAGCGACAGGTTGATCTTGATGGCTTCCTGCAGCCTCTCGCCCTGAGCGCCCGTCTTCGTCTGCCGCTCGCTCCCTGCCAGGTCCACCAGGTTCAGCCTCCCCACCCTGATGTGGTTCCCTCCATCCACGCCCAGCTCGCTGCACTCCACCGTGATGATGAAGATGGCTTGAGAGCGTGAGCTGTGCTCGTTCATGTTGGTGGCTCCCACAGACCAGTTCTGGTTACCCAGTTTCATCACGTCCTCCATCTCCTGCACGCTCTTGGTGACTTGTGAGAACAGGCCCTTCACGTACACCCCCGTGTCGGGCCTCTCCCGCAGCTCCAGGCGGTGGGACTGGTCTTTGGAGAGCAGGTCTCGGATCTCCTCTTGGTAGATCTCCAGATACGACGCTCTCACCAGGTACTGCTGGTTCTGGGAGCGGGAAATGTGAGTGAAGATGTGCTCGAAGGAGTTGGGGATCACCCCTCTCCTCTCCGGGTCGTTTCTCTCTCCCTCCATTGTGTAGGTCTTCCCCGTCCCCGTTTGGCCGTAGGCGAAGATGGTTCCGTTGAAGCCGAGCAGAACCGATTCGACCAGCGGCCTGAAGGTCTCATTGTACAGATCGATCTGTTTGGAGCTGCTGTCGTAAACCGAATCAAAGGTGAAGACTTTGGGGGGCGCTCCGGCCTCCCGGGGGTTCCGGACCATAATCTGGCCCAGTTTCACATCGACTGAAACCACGTGTTCAAATTTGGAAGCCTTCTCCTTGTCGTTCATGGGGCGACAGCGAACCACAACCTTGACGGAATCAGAGCTCTTGGCCTTGGACATGTTGGGACGCGGTGGGCGGTTCTGGCCTCCTGGCACCTCAGGTCCGACGAGCACAGCTTCGGGAACACTTCACCTGGGAAGACACCCCCAACTGGGGGCAGAAAGGAATTACACTCTACATTTTCACAACTTTTTCTTTGGACATTTGCTGCTCTTTTGCTCATTTTCAGTCAAACTGCTGTAGAAGATGTTTCCCCTCTTATCCAAGAGGTGGTTAACTAGTGAGATAATTTAATCTCAGCGCTCCCCACCACCAGCTATAACCGACCGAGCCTCTTGGATGAGAGGCGAAATGAAGGAAACCAGCAGGTCCCAACAAATCCCAGTCTGGAAGTGGCTGGAATTAAATCCCTCCATCATGATGCTGTTCGGCCATAAAGGCTGAACCCAGCCAGCAGGCTGGGCCTCTGGGATGGAAAGCAGCATTTCTGGAGCCGCCTGTGGAGACACCGTTCATCCCTCCGGTCTCACAGCCCATTATCGGCTGACCGGTTCATAGGTCAGACTTAAGTGGCTTAAAAGCAATGGCGTAACGACACAACAATAAGCCACATTTTCTTGGTGGGCCCCATCTGAAGTACAACACCCCATCAACGGTTTTTTGAAAGAACATGTTTATTTTGGGAAGTTTTTTTCTGTTCTTCCAACAGCTCTTCTTTGCTTTTTCTTTTCTGGAATTGGCTTAAGTACCTCATTTTGGTATCCATCGTCGTTAACACATTGTATGTAAAGGTTATGGTTTTAATCTACAATCAGGATTATCCATAACTCCAAGTTGTAGTATAAAAAATGAAATACTTAAATGCATTGTTCTTCTAAGATCTTTATTGCGGTTTGAAACATATCATATGAGTGTAATTTTTACCAACCGTCTAATGAACTATACACAGTTATTAACATAGTAATTAAAAGTACCACTGTCTGCTTTGCTATTGGTGTCGTGTTTAAACGGCTCACCATCATGTGGAAATCTGGCATTTATTAGGGTTTAAATACGGTCTTGTCAGTTAAGTTAATATCAGGTGTGTTTAAGAGGAATTTTTCACACCATTACATCTGCAAATAGACGTCCTAGTCTACAATTGCATAGGGGGCCCTCCAGGTGTCAGTGACGGGGCCCCTAAGAGGTCGGGCCCCCATACTCTGCTTATCGATATTTACGCCATTGCTTGAAAGAAACATTCATTGAACAATTCAAGACTGAAGTTGAGAGAGAAACAACTTTAAATTACCTTAAAAATTCTTAAAAGAAGGCCAAACCACCGCAGAAACCTCTCAGCTGCTGGGATTCAGACGTTAGGAAGTGGCTAACTGACAGAGGCAGACCGGTTCTAACCGGAAGTCTCCCAGCGGCACTAACCGCCACAGCCCATAGCAACCTACTGACCTGCTGGATGGCAGGTAGATTAAGCTCATAGCAGCGGACTAATGTAGCGGCTCAGCTAACGTTAGCTTTAGCTCCCACACAGCCCGCAAAGAGACAGACAAACAGCGGCCTAGCAATGGCAAGGGGGAACCGGGCCAGCACCGCCCGGCTCCTGGCCATCAGCAGACCCTTTTCACAGGGGCACATGCCCCGTTGTGGATCTGCGGATTTTTTTATTAATTCATTTTCCACTTTCACAGCTCATCTCTCACAGCTCCGGCGCAGCTCTGCTGTGCCCCGAGCTGACAGGAAGTGCATTTGCTCACCACCTTCGCTCTCCTTCTTGTTGTGAGGCTTTATTGCGGTTGCCAAACTAGTTTCAGTGCATTACTGCCACCAACTGATAAGGAGTTAAGCAAGGAAACAGGAAAGCAGACCCACCCTCAGAAAAAATAAATAAATAAAATAAAAATAAATATATAAATAATATGTTTCCAAACAATTTAACTTCACCCAACATAATAAATACTTAATCATATTTGCCCTCATAATTTCTAACTTGTCTTTAAGTCATTGTCACTCTGCCAGTTTCTGATGGTCCTATTGGTTTTCCCATCATGCTTTCAACCATTTTCCAGTTTAAATCTTTAACTTCAAGATACTTTTCTGCAGCTTTCACTATTATTTTGATTTTTTTTCGGTTTTCCTTGTCATCTGTGCACTGCAATTAATCACTTCTCAGAATCAGAATTAGAATTCTTTATTTGTCATTGCTCCAAAGGGGTGCAACGAAATTTCTCAAAAAGAAACACAGTACAAGCAATTAGTGCAAATTTAAAAGAAAATAAATACGAAAAAGTAAAAAAAAAAAAAAAAAAAAAGGGGGATACTGTGGGTTCTTCTGTGGCAGCGGGTACAGGTTGTTGCACGTGAGGTAGCATATTGCATTTAATGTTACTGTCATTATTGATAGTTACAGTTGTTACAGTGTACATGAGGCGTTCAGGGCAACAACAGCTCTAGGAAAGAAGCTGTTTTTCAGTCTGGTTGTTTTTGTCCTTATTGCCCTGAAACGTCTCCCAGATGGGAGCAGTTCAAAAAGATGGTGACCGGGGTGTGAGGAGTCCCTGATGATGCTGCAGGCTCTCCTGAAGCAGCGGGTGGAGTAAATCTCCTCCAAGGAGGGGAGAGGGCAGCCAGTCAGTCTTTGGGCGGTGTTGATGACCATGAAAAGAACAAAATCTTTCTTTTTTACAATCAATGAATCTTCAATTTTGGGACATTGCTCCAGAGGTTTTGAACTTTCCATTTGCTGAACTGTAGGTTTGGGTCTTTCTGACTGGGATGGGATCATTTTTACAGCTTCAGCATGTGTTATTCTGAGCTCAAATTTCACTTCTCTAATTTCTTCAGACCTTTTACTCACTTCCCATCCGTGATATGCAGCAGTATCTTCTCCACCACATTTACAGCATTTTATTTAAACTTCTTTCCTACATTTTCCATATATTTTGCACCACATTGTTGTTTTCTTTTGCATACTGCTGCTATATGTCAGAAGTTTTGGCATTTGAAGCATCTCAGTGGCGAAGGATTGTATATTTTTACATTGTAGCTCATGTATCCAATGAAAACTTTACTGAGTAATTGCTCTGTCACACCTTTCTCCATTTCTTGTTGTTTTTAACCGTTTCACTTCTTTTACTTTTGCACCACTTATATTTTCTAGAATCTCTTTTTCAGATACTTTTAGAGAACTTCCTCCAATGACTCCCCTGCGAATCCTTTTGTTCTCCATCAAGCTGCACTGAACTCTTTTCCTCTCAATCTTGTTAATCCGAATGGCTTTGCCTTGTTGTCTCTGCAGTTGATAAACAGGTCTCCACTTTATAGTTTTCTGGAACTTCAGTCTTCCACTAGTTTATTGATCGATTTTGTTAACTGAACCAGATTCCAATCTGTAAAAGAGTCTGCCTGATTAACTAGTTTGAATATGACTTTGTACTCATTTTGTTTTCCTGTGGAATTTTTAGATTGTTCATCACTTGACTGTTCTGAACTGGACTCCCCTTCAATTGATCACTACTTTTTCCGCTTTTTCTCATTTTTTGACTATACTCTCTTCCAGTCTTCTTCGTTTTCACTATTTCCATCTTCCATCCCACAAGGACATTTCTGCCCAGGGCATTTCTCCACAAGCGACTTAGAAACACGCACTGTGCACCACCTCGCTCCAACCCTCGCTTCAGCAATAAGGCTTGGTTAGCAGCATGTAGCTTTATTCTGCCTCCTTTTTCAAGCATCAGGATCTGACCCAGCATGGATACAGACAGGTAGGACTGATTTAAAGCACTTTGTAGAAAAGGCAAAGAAGAATAAACAATCTGGGATTCACATGGAAAATAAAATAATATATTTTACTTTTTCTAGATGTTTGTTAATCTGCATAGTTGCTCATAAATAAACACACTGTCAGAAAATAAATAGTTTTTATATGTTAAAAATAATATAAAGCTGACCAATAGATCAGGGCTGCATCCTGAGCCCCCTGCTGTTCACCCTGATCACACACGACTGTGTCCCCAGGTTCACCACCAATCACATCATGACGTTTGCAGACGACACCACAGTGGTGGGCCTCATCAGAGATGGAAATGACCTGGACTACAGAGAAGAGATGGAGCCGCTGGTGGACTGGTGCAGAGATAACAGCCTGATCCTGAATGTGGAGAAGATGAAGGAGATCATCTTGGACTTCAGGAAGAACCGGCCTAACCACGCTCCACTGGTCATCAGCAGCTCAGAACAGTTTCTTCCTCACTGCCATTATGCTGAATGTTTTGTAAAATTGGTTATTTTATTTATAAAACAGTCATCTGTTTAGATTACTATTTTTTATGTATTTATTACTGTTTTCAAGGCTGCACTTTAAAAAAATGTATTGTCTAGAGCAGTTTTAAATTAAATTTCTTTGTGTTTACATTCATGTATACAAAATGACAAAATAAATCTGTCTAAGTTTCCATTTTTAAACTGGAACACTGTTTTTTTAGGTTTGTGACATCATATTGGACCATGAAAAATACAGATTTACCTTCACAAAGGCTCAGAAGGGCAAGATTTATGTACAAAATCTAAAGCTGTTCATGAAATTAAGTCTTGTTTTTATAATGTTTTTTGTTGTTGGCATTCATATAAATATACTGGTGTGATAACTTAGTGTACGTTTGACTGGTTTTTTGTATAGATCTATTTTAAATTTATAGCCTCCCCTGGAGAAAACCTCACCAGCCGCCACTGGCCGAGACGCTACAGTTTACTGTTAAAAAAAAACAAAAAACATCCAGCTCTCCCATCTTTCTGGCCATGATACACACACCTTATAGGATCATCGCCATCATAGGATGGGCCCAAATAGAAATGATGAACACAGACATGTATGTATGTAGAGGTGTTTTTTTGTTTTGTTTTTCCTTTTACAGTTGCACATCTCAAGTTTTCAAGTATTTAATGAAGATAAATTGTGAATTCATCAGTAGTGGATTAGAGATATACAGTTAAGCTCACAAGTGGGCCAATTCAATTCATTTTGGATTATGTAGATATTTAATGATGCAGAAAATAACAATCTGATTGAACAATTTATTTAAGATGCTTTCTAATAATAGATAAGTGCTATAAAATATTTGCTCGCGTGCTTGCATTAATTATCGCATTTTATTTGGTGCTCTATTGTGCCTCTGTATAATACTGGATCAGCTGATGCCCCTGACTTACACCTTTAATGCACCTTTTAATCATGTCTATTCTGCTATTTCATCTTTTAGCTTTTACTCTAATTCAATGAGGAAAACAAAAATTAACAATAACAATGAAGATGCCGGAGCTTTTCTTGTTGTCTAATCCCTCCTGTGGTAGCTGGGGCTCAGTCTCTTAGCAGGAACGGATCCATTAATTAAAATCAATGAAACTTCAGTACATCTTAACATAATAATTCAAAGAGACTGTTTGTAAAATTTGACATAAGTTTACTGCCTAACTGCTCTATGTTGACTATAAACACTATTTTCATTTATTTTTGAGGTATCTCTGAACTAAAATAAACAAAAGAGGCGATTTGGAAGAAAAATTAGCATTGGGAACCTTTGAGGGTCCTGTCATACACTTTTTTTGTTAAAGGCCTGGGTCGTGTTGTTTATTTTTAAATCACACACTTCATGGAAATAAGGACTACATTATCTATACAGACCTAGGACATACATTTTTTATTCAGAATTATATGACCACCGCTTTCAAAATATATGACAAAATTGTTCAAAAAATGCATATTTATTTTTATTTTTATTTTTCAAATAATCAAAAGACAAAAAAAGTGCCAGAAGTCTTTAAAATTGCTGAAAGCCTGAGTTCTTTTAAGTCAAAGTTAAAAATCTATTTGTTTAGAACTGCATTTAACTGTTGAGGTTAAACTGATAACTGATGTATTATTAGTTTAAGATTGTGGTCCAACTGTTTTATTTGCTTTACTATCTGCTTTCATCGTGTGTTTTAATCTTTAATTGCTTTTATTCTGCGTTTATTTTGCTGCTAATTCACTGTTTAATTAATTGATTTGTCTTTGTACTGAATGTGCTATATAAATAAACTCCCCTTTCCATTTGTGTATATATTTGTCTAATAACCTAAACCTACAGCATCCTCCTAGTTATTCTATAAAATGACAGAAACCAAAAGGCTGCTTGTTTTAGTTGATCTCCTGAACATTGTACAACAAACATTGTCATTGATGAATAATTTTTAACTTACAATTAGTCCCTTACTTATTCTCCCTTGATCTTCTGTTTCTCTCAGCTATTTTATTTAAAGAGTTCTCATATATGGTGACAACAAGTAGCATTATATTAACATTGAACAAAATTACCAAATTATTATTTAGTAAAAGCAAATATTACCCAGGTGTAATACATAATGTAACATATGAAATGTATTTAATTTTGCTGTTTTCAAGTACAAGCAGGATGGTCAAGTATATCTATATATACCTTATATGATTATTTTCACCCTGCATCAAACTGATAAATGGAAACCAGCATAGCCTAAATAGAGAAACAGGAGGGTCAGATGATGATGATGATGATGATGGAAAGCATATAAATGACTGAGGAATATCAAAGGGCCTATTCCTAAAGGTTTAAGTTAAAAAACAAACCACTGGAATTAGTTTTCTAACTTTGAAGACGTTTCGCTTCCCATCCGGGAAGTTTTCTCTTTTCAAAATGTCTGGATTAGCGTTGAGTTTCAGGCTTTAATAGAGTAGCCCAACAAAAGCCTTGTAATGGCTGAGAAAACAAGCTCCACCCCTTAAATGCCTTTTCATTTTACCAAAAAGTATTTGAAACTGAACAGTAACATGTTAAAAGAAAAAACAAATAAAGGTAATTAATGTCCACAAGAGTATTAATAAAGTTTAGGGGACTGACATAATTTAAGATAAAAAAGACAATTTGTTTAAAATATATATTTTTAAAAACATCAGAATTAGTCCCTTTAAAGTTCTTTTAACTTTAATGACAATGAACAGCACAACATCTCCTGGTAAATTAAACTAATTTCATTGAACCTTAATTATATCTGGTATTTGCAAGTGTGGAAGGTTAATGATGAATAACAGCTTTATCATTTGGTTTTAATAAAGTCTGAATTTGTCCAACTGAATGAATGAAATTTAGTTACGGAACCAGGAAGATCAGTATCGCTAGTATAAGGTCTAAAAACTAAATAGTTTAACATCCTACAACTACTGACTGATAAGAATGTGCAAGCACATTAGACATCCCCACAAACGCTGTAGTCTTTCTCTCCTCCTACTGTCATCACTCCCCCAATTGCATTGGCTTCTTTGGATAATGCAGCTTGGGTGTACGCTCTGACAGAAACACCAGCAAACATCTGTGTTTATTATACACATTTGCCAACATCTGTCTAAAGAGTTTGTCTGGTTTGAAACCCTGTATTTTCGTTTCTTGCTTCTTTCGGGAGGGAATCAGTCTTCATCAACGTGCCAAATATATAGCAATGAGCAGAGAGAGAGAGAGAAAAAAGCCCGGCCCAAAATTACCTTCAGCCCACTGGGCAAATGCCCTCTATGCCATAATGTCAGTTTAGTGACCAGAAGTGTATTTTATAAAAGAAGTCAGCTTTACACAGCATCCCATTTCTTATTGAATCAAAGTGACGCTGTGCCGTAGAAAACAGCTCCAATCATTCCCTGGCTGTATCCATACACTTTCCAGAGGCATGCACATTTTTGCCAGGAGCGTAAAGGCAGGTTGCTAGTGACTAAAACTAAGATCTCCAGTTTGAAACTACACTAAACTGGGAGAGAAATATTTCATTAGATTTCACCAAATAATTTATATTTTTGTTAAAAAACTAAAACTTACGCCTACTTAAAATGTTGACAGAATTGACTCTGGTTAAATATCACATTTAATTTGAATATATCTCTGGGAGTAATATGCACTAAGTGTTGGAAAAGGTGACAATTTTTTCATCAAATCTCTCAGCAATGGTCTCAAGGGGAGAGAAGGTTAATATTTTCCAGTTATTAACCATTTAAGAGAGATTGTTGAAAATACCAATCTTTGGAAGATTATAAATCAGAGTAAAACTCACTGAACCTTTAGTGGATTCTGACTTTTTGGTCTATTTGGGTTTACAGAACTCTGCAGATGCTCCATCGTACCCCATCCAAACTCCAGCATGTAGCGGCTGAGTGAATGTGGTCTGGACTCTGTGGAGGAGAGTCATGGTTTTAGAGACGCTGTAGAAGGACAGAATACCTGCTGAGTTATCGAGGTACACTCCTATTCTGGAGGAAACAGGACCTAAGATGGAGGTCCAGATGTTGTTGTGCCTGCTGTCACATCCTCAAAGTGTCTCAGAGGACGGATATTGATGCTGGATGAGTGTGTAGACTCACTGAGTGCTGACAGTGAGGGGTAGCTGTGGAGAAACTGGTTGTGATCCTCTGTGTTTAAGAGCTGCTTCAGCTCAGCTTCTTTCTTCTTCAGCTCAGTGATCTCCTACTCCAGCTTCTCCTGAAGCTCTTTGACTGGACTCACTTCAGTTTCCTGCTGGGATCTGATCTGCTGCTTCACATCAGAGCTTCTTTTCTGGATGAGACAGATCAGCTCAGTGAAGATCTTCTCACTGTCCTCCATGGTTTTATCAGCAGAGTGTATAGACTATATTTTCCTCCATTAAACAGAAACAACAGATACGCTTCTGATCAGTAAGACAGAATATCTTCATTACCTCATCATGTTCAGAGCAGATGTTCTCATTCATTTTGTTATCATTTTGTTTCTTAAATATATCTGAATTGTAATGAGGCTTAAGGTGTTTCTCACAATAAGAGGCCAGACAGACTAAACAGGACTTGACGGCTTTCATTTCAATTTTGGTGGCTGCATCCTCCAAGGACCTGGTGTACCTGGACTTGGTCTATCGAAGGGTGTGAAAATAAGGAGGCTGGAAGAGTTCAGCTATAGATTCAAAAAGGTCCAGCCTTCTCCAGCTGTCACCACCCCTCACTCAGTATAAGCTCTGTCGCCTAGCAACAGTGACAGTTGATGCACAAGATAGGCAAAAAAAAAGGATACCGAATTTCTTTTTGTATGTAAGAGATTATTATAATGTAAGGTACTTGCAATTATGGGAATTTTTTTTTCTCATTCCTTGTCCGGGGTCACAGCAGTATCTGCCTTAGACTACAACTCAATCATCTTTGCACTGGTCCCTCATGGTTCATCCTGCAGGTAAAGGGCAAACTAAGAGATAGCTTCACTTGATTTGCTGGGCTTGTCCCAGATACAAAAATCTGATGAGGCATAAGCCAGACTGTGGCACATTGGCCCAATGTCCAGCTCTATTTGATCTAGTTGGAAACTAATTTCTGTTCTTGAATTGTTGAGGCTGTAAATGATGATTTTATTTTTATTTTTGGTGAACAGCACAACTAAAACTGTTTTTTTAGAATCTGGGGACAAAGAAATAAAGGAAACAAGTTATGGATTTCAAAATATGAACTGTTTATGGTTGTATTAGTTGCTATCTTTTTAGAAACTGTAAGATTGTTTGTTTTTACTGGAGCAAAGAGCTGTTCTGTATAGGTCTGCTTTTATACTTTAGAAAGGATTTGACTCCCTGATTGCCATGATGCAATTCACATCCTAACTGAGCATTGTCATTTTTATGAACAGTTGTGACAAAAGTCTACAAAAAAATTCCAACAGTGTTAGGAATCCAGTTTGTGTGGGTTGTTTGTGTGTTTCTTCTCTCTCCACCACCAGGTGGTGCCCTGTCCTCGTTGGGCCTCCCTGCACACCTGCGGCTCGTTGGTTCATTACTGGAGGAGTATTTGAGTAGCGGGCTGTCACTACCTCGACGCCAGAGTGTTTGCCTGTTGCCTGCAGAGTCTAACCTAAGCTTTTTTTTCTCTGAGTTTAATGTGTTTTTGTCTTTGCTCTTCAACAGGAAGCCTTCCTGTGAAAACTGAATGCCTGGACCTGGACCTTCTCCGTCTGGAAGGAATTCAACAGAGAATACACTGAGTAGGGGAAAACCTCCACATGATCCGTTCAATTTCCCATAGGAAATCTAAGTGACAGTCCGCTCCATTACTCCTCTGGGTCCAACAAATGTCTACCTGTCCGCTCTCCAGTGAGTTCCCCCCTTCTCTGGATTACCCCCACTCTGACTGGATTCAAGGTTTGAATCTTCCCTCTCCAGCATTATTCAAGCCGCAGTCAAATTTCCTACGCTCCCTGAACTGATCTCTGTGATCTCTCCTCTAGACTTTCCAGTTACGGTTAACCAGTCCACTGAGTTCCAGATCCTACTTCTGTATACATTACATCAAATAAACCTGTTAAACTTTTCCCCGTGTTCTCTGAGTGGTTTCTCTGCATGTGGGTCAGATTCCTTAAACCGATCATGACAAACAAGAAAATTATGTTGCATTAATTCAAGTAGAAGAATTGGAAAAAATAGACAAAATACATTTGTCAATAGTAATTATTTCCTCCTCAAAAGCTCCTTTTCCTTGATTTAATGTCAGGTAGTTTCCCCAACTTCCTTCTGTCAACAGTTTCAGTCTGTCCACATTCTTTCTTCAGAACTATGAGTTGAAGATGGGTGTAACCATCATACATACCTGTGTAAGAGCTGTCAAACTACACTCCCGTAAACAGATTCTATGCTCACAGAAGATTTTTATGAGAACGAAACTCACGCAGTCACTGTGACCGAGAAAAAAGATGGAGCAGCTGGACCCAGAAACCTTCTTCTGTTCGATCTGTCTGGAACTACTGAAGGATCCAGTGGCTATTCCCTGTGGACACAGCTACTGTATGAGATGTATTACAGATCACTTTATTGAAGAGGATCAGAAAGGAATCCACAGCTGCCCTCAGTGCAGGAAAACCTTTATACCGAGGCCTGATCTGGAGAAAAACACCATGTTAGCAGCTTTAGTGGAGCAGCTGAAGAAGACTGGACTCCAAGCTGCTCCTGCTGATCACTGCTATGCTGGACCTGAAGATGTGGCCTGTGATTTCTGCACTGGAAGAAAACTGAAAGCCATCAAGTCCTGTTTAGTCTGTCTGGCCTCTTACTGTGAGAAGCATCTTCAGCCTCATAATGATTCAGCTACATTTAAGAAACACAAGCTTGTGAAGCCTTCAAAGAACCTCCAGGAGAACATCTGCTCTGATCATGATGAGGTGATTAAGATATTTTGTCGCACTGATCAGAAGTGTATCTGTTATCTCTGCTGTTTGGATGAACATAAAGGCCACGACACAGTGTCAGCTGCAGTAGAAAGGACTGAGAGGCAGAGAGAGCTGGAGGAGAGACGAGGAAGAATCCAGCAGAGAATCCAGGACAGAGAGAAAGATGTGAAGCTGCTTCAACAGGAGGTGGAGGCCATCAATCACTCTGCTGATAAAACAGTGGAGGACAGTGAGAAGATCTTCACTGAGCTGATCCGTCTCATCCAGAAAAGAAGCTCTGATGTGAAGCAGCAGATCAGATCCCAGCAGGAAACTGAAGTGAGTCGAGTCAAAGAGCTTCAGGAGAAGCTGGAGCAGGAGATCACTGAGCTGAAGAAGAAAGAAGCTGAGCTGAAGCAGCTCTTAAACACAGAGGATCACAACCAGTTTCTCCACAGCTACCCCTCACTGTCAGCACTCAGTGAGTCTACACACTCATCCAGCATCAATATCCGTCCTCTGAGACACTTTGAGGATGTGACAGCAGCTGTGTCAGAGCTCAGAGATAAACTGCAGGACATTCTGAGAGACACATGGACAAACATCTCACTGACAATCACTGAGGAGGAGGTTCTACTGTCAGAACCAGAACCACAAAGGAGATCTGAATTCCTAAAATATTCATGTGAAATCACACTGGATCCAAACACAGCACACAATTATCTGTTTCTATCAGAAGGGAATAAGAAGGTGACTAGAGTAGATGAACATCAGTCATATTATGGTCACCCAGACAGATTCACTTATTACTCTCAGGTCCTGAGTAAAGAGAGTCTGACTGAGCGTTGTTACTGGGAGGTGGAGAGGCGAGGAAGAATTTATGTAGCAGTCGCATACAAGGATATAAGCAGGGTAGGAAAAGGGAATGCATGTAAATTTGGATGTAATGTCAAATCTTGGGCATTATTTTGTTACCACAAAAGTTATGACTTTGGTCACAACAACATGTGGACCTCCATCTCAGGTCCTGTTTCCTCCAGAATAGGAGTGTACCTCGATAACTCAGCAGGTATTCTGTCCTTCTACAGCATCTCTGAAACCATGACTCTCCTCCACAGAGTCCAGACCACATTCACTCGGCCGCTACATGCTGGAGTTTGGATTGGACACAATAAAGCCGCTGCAGAATTCTGTAAACCCAAATAGAGACTATCAACAGTTAGTGAGATTGATGTAAATTGAAATTCTCCAACAGACTTAGACAAACTTCATTGTCATTTTGCACACACAGTCTGTACAAAATGAAATTTCGTTGCCTACAGCTTACAACAGCGAAATGAACATTACCATTTATAAAGTAAAGCAGTAATCAAGAATATAAACAGTGTAGGAGAAATGAAAACCAGTTTAAAAGTCATGGTGCATAAGGCATTGATATGGAAAGGTTCAGTGCAGTGCAAGATAAATAAATATGGTGCAAAATGCAGTAGAACATCGAGTTGTCTTCCATTTAAAGGGATATAAAAATTTAAAAAATCTGCCACGTTGGTAGTACAAATATGATGTTGCAAGTTTGATGCAGAATCTTGATCAGAGTCTCAAAAGTTCAACAGTCTGATGGAGGTTGGGAAGAAGCCTTTGCAGAACCCACTGGTACTGCAGCAGATAACAGGGAGAACAGTCAACGGTGGGGGTTTGAGGGGTCGCTGTGGATGTTAAGTGCTCCGGACACGCAGCGCTGGGATGAAATATCTTTAATGGTGGGAAGAGTAGCACTGATGATCTTCTCTGCTGTTCTCACCACTCTCCTCACCTTCTTCCAGTTTGATGCGCTGCAGCCTCCACATCACACAGTGAGACAGCTGGTCAGAACGCTCTCTATGGTGCTTCTGTAGAAGGTGGTGAGGATGGGTGGGGGCAGGTGGGCTCTCCTCATCCTCCACAGGAAGTACATGCACTTTTGTGCACTTTTGATCAGTGAGGTGGTGTTTACATTCCAGGTGAGGGTGTCTGTAATGTGCACCCCCAGGAACTTGGTGCTGGTGATCACCTCTACAGCTGAGCGGTTGATGACCACTGGAGCTTGGTTAGGCCGGTTCTACCTAAAGTCCAAGATTATCTCTTTCATTTTCTCCACATTCACGATCAGGCTGTTATCTTTGCAGCAGTCCACCAGCTGCTCTACCTCCTCTCTGTAGTTTAGGTCATGTGGTCGTCTCTGATGAGGCCCACTACCGTCTGCAAACTTTATGATGTGATTGGTGGTGAACCTGGGGACGCAGTTATGTGTCATCAGAGTAAACAGCAGGGGGCTCAGGACGCAGCCCTGAGGGGAGCCTGTGCTTAGGATGATGAAAACAGAGTAGTTTCATTGTCATTACTGTTTTATGTCTAAATTGTTCTGAAATCAATAGTCCTACATTTTATGTTCTGGTTCTGTTTGTTAAATTCTCAAAAATTCTCAAAAAGCTGATCAGCAGAAGAATGCTTTCTATCTTTTTCTCTTTACTTCTTTCGCAGATAAGACTGTGAGTAAACTCAGTGTTAAAATGACATGATTCCCCAAGTTAAACTAGCAAAACCAGGTGTTTTTTTCTGTTCTTGTTTTAACATGTTTTCTTGAGTCCTGACACATACAGACAGCAAATATTGTCTCCATGTGGAACTGAACTTTATGCCTTGTTGAATTTTTTTAGGAGAAAGTTTAGAACAAAGCCGTCATGTTGATTCACTTTTCTTTTTTCATTGGTGAAATACGCTGACCCTTTAAAAAGGTTGTTTTGATACATGTTTGTTTATGTTTATGCATTTAGCAGATGCTTTTAACCAAAGCAACTTACAAAGTATACACAATGCTACAGTTATCATCAATGTGAAAATAAGCTCTCTAAAGGAAAATCTCTAGTCAGAATCAGTGGTGACAGCAAAGAGATTGAGGGAAGTGCAGAAAGAGTTGTAGAGGGGTAAAGAGGTATGGGTAAAAGTAAGGATAGGAGAAGTTCTTTGAAGAGGTGGGTCTTTAGGAGTTCCCTGAAGATAGACAGGGATGCTGCTGTTCTTTTAGCACTTGGTAGGTCGTTCTAAGTAGGTCCACCATCTTGGAACAACACATGAAAACAGTCTGGATTGTCTTAGGGGTATACATGGCATGTGTTTATTAACCCTTCATTAGAATCAAATGTATTTTATAAATCTGTTTACAGTCATTACAAATAAAATGAACATTGTTTGATTATTTCTGTGTTTGTATGTTTTGCTTCCTGTGAATAAAAGCTTCAGTAAATGGATACAGGCCTCCATATAACAACATTCATTAATGAAGAAGCTGTGAATATGATGCCATTCATGCTTCCAATTATGCCTTAAAAATCATTACTTTAACAGTAATTTCACAGCAATGAACAGGGAATATATCACAGTATTTTACTGTAAATATATCATATTAAGTTACTGTGAGTATTTCACTGTAAATTCACCACAATAACAACTACATGTTGTAATTTTGAGCCCCCGTCGACCCCCTGCGGGATCCACGGGGCTTTTACTCGAAGTATTTTTTAGTCCCGAAAAAGACTGGGGACTCCGCCCAATTTTGGACCTGAGAGGTCTGATTTTTTTCCTGAAATCCATCCCCTTCCACATGTTGAGCATCAGAGATGTGCTTCAGGCAATTTCCCCAGGCGACTGGTTCACCTTGGTCGACTTGACGGATACATATTTTCATGTCCCGATTGCACCACAGCATTGGCAGTTTCTCCGCTTTGCATTTCAGGGGAAGCATTTTCAGTTCAGAGTTCTTCCATACGGCCTCTCTCTGTCCCTGCGTGTGTTCATGCGGTGCGTGGCCGCAGCCTTGTGTCCTCTGCAGGCCAAGGGATTGAAGATCCTGCCTTATTTGGACGACTGCCTCGTCTGTGCACCCACAGATGCTCAATCCGATACAGACACCCGCACCTTGCTCGATCATATGGACCTACTGGGTCTTTGTGTGAACTGGCAGAAGAGCAACCTGATTCCGTCTCAGCAGGTAACGTTTCTCGGGATCACGATGGACTCTCTCTCTATGACTGCTTGCCCATCGCCTCAGCGTGTCGAGGGCATTCTGTAGATGCTGCCTCCCTTTCTTCACCTTCGTTCTCTATCTCCGTCTGCTGGGAAAGCTGACGGTTGCTGCTACTGTAGTACACCTAGGACTACTGTCTCTGCGAGCACTGCAGATGTGCCTCAACAGCCTGAAGCTGGACCCTTCTCGTGCGTCACACCGTCGCAGAAAACTGCGGGTGTCCCCTCAATGCCTCGCGTCACTGGCTGCATGGCGAGATGCAGCATTCATGATGAGGGGGGTTTCACTGGGTTCGCTGCCATCCCGTCGGGAGGTTGTCTCTATCGATGCATCTACCACAAGATGGGGGGCGTTGTGACAGCGACAGATCGCTCGGGGGACATGGTCTCCATGGGAAAAGCTGCAACACATCAACGCTCTGGAGCTGGAGGCTGTGCAGCCCGCATTGTGGCACTTCTTTCGATCCTGCGGGGAAGGAATGTTCTGGTGCGGGCAATGCGTCGTCTGGTGAGACGACGCATTGCCCACTTTGGTTCTCCCTGGCAGAAGGTGCCTGTCCCCTAGGTCAGGAAGCGCTGTCGCACGGCTGGCCGAGGGCACTGCTCTATGCATTCCAACCGCTTTCACTGACGGACCCTCAGGAGTGGCATCAACTCCTTCTTGTGGCCCCCCGGTGGCCAGGGAGGAATTGGTTTCCACTGCTACAGGTTCTGTTGCAGCTCTCCAATGCCTCATCCCAGCAGGAAGGACCTTCTGTCACAGCTGAGAGGTCAGATCCTGCATCCCAATCCCAGTCACCTCCAACTTTGGGTTTGGCCACTACAGGGCCCGGGGTTTCCTTCTCAGAGTATGGCGGGGACATCAGACACACTCTGAAAGTTTATATTGCTGCCATCTCTTACTGGCATTAGGTGGTGAGTGGGGAGACAGTGGGTCGTAACAAGGACGTTTCCTTGTTTTTGAGAGGTGCCCGACATATGCACCCTCCCACACGCCCTGTTGTGCCTGTGTGGGACCTCTCTCTTGTCCTGCCCTGCGCTCTCTTCCTTTTGAACCATTGGCAGAGGCGAGCCTTGAGTGTGTGTCAAAGAAGACAGCCTTTCTTCTCGCCATGGCCTCAGGAAAACAGGTGGGTGAACTACATGCCTTGTCTGTTCACGAGTCCTGCTGCCGTTGGAACCCGGCTGGTTCGGGTGTTACTCTATGGCCTGATGCGGCGTTTCTTCCTAAGGTGGCTTCATCCGCGAGCCACACTGTGCCCCTCCAGCTTGCTCATTGTGATATGGATGGGCCTGATGAGCTTCTCTGCCCTGTTCGGGCACTGAAGGCATATGTCAGACTCACAGCTTCTCTACGGCAGTCGGATAATCTGTTTGTTTGCTATGCAGGGCCCCGCAAGGGGCAGGCCCTTTCTAAACAGTGCCTTGCATGTTGGATGCGTGTAAGATGCCATTCCACCAGGGGCATTAGTGTGTCATGGGCCGCTATGACTGGTGTCCCTCTGGAGGCTTTTTGCTCAGCAGCCTCTTGGTCATCCCTGAATACCTTTGCTAGGTTTGCTGGGCTTGTCCCAGATACATTAGTCTGCGAGGCATAAGCCAGACTGTGGCACATTGGCCTAATGTCCAGCTCTATTTAATCTAGTTGGGAACTAATTTATGTTCTTGAATTTTTGAGGCTGTAAATAATTATTTATTTCTTTTTGGTGAACAGCACAACTAAAACAGTTTTTTTAGAACCTGGGGACAAAGAAATAAAGGAAACAAGTTATGGATTTCAGAATATGAACTGTTTACGGTTGTATTAGGTGCTATCTTTTTAGAAACTGTAAGATTGTTTGTTTTTACTGGAGCAAAGAGCTGTTCTGTATAGGTCTGCTTTTATATTTTAGAAAGGATTCGACTCCCTGATTGCCATGATGCAATTGACATCCTAACTGAGCATTGTCATTTTTATGAATAGTTGTGACAAAAGTCTACAAATTACCAACAAAAAAAAATCTTGTTGCATTAATTCAAGTAGAAGAATTGGAAAAAATAGACAAAATATAAGTGTCAATAGTAATTATTTCCTCCTCAAAAGCTCCTTTTCCTTGATTTAATGTCAGGTAGTTTCCCCAACTTCCTCCTGTCAACAGTGTCAGTCTGTCCACATTCCTTCTTCAGAACTATGAGTTGAAGATGGGTGTAACCATCATACTTACCTGTGTAAGAGCTGTCATACTACATTCTCATAAATGGATTCTATGCTCACAGAAGATTTTTATGAGATCGAAACTCACGCAGTCACTGTGACCGAGAGAAAAGATGGAGCAGCTGGACCCAGAAACCTTCTTCTGTTCGATCTGTCTGGAACTACTGAAGGATCCAGTGGCTATTCCCTGTGGACACAGCTACTGTATGAGATGTATTACAGATCACTTTAATGAAGAGGATCAGAAATGAATCCACAGCTGCCCTCAGTGCAGGAAAACCTTTATACCGAGGCCTGATCTGGAGAAAAACACCATGTTAGCAGCTTTAGTGGAGCAGCTGAAGAAGACTGGACTCCAAGCTGCTCCTGCTGATCACTGCTTTGCTAGACCTGAAGATGTGGCCTGTGATTTCTGCACTGGAAGAAAACTGAAAGCCATCAAGTCCTGTTTAGTCTGTCTGGCCTCTTACTGTGAGAAGCATCTTCAGCCTCATAATGATTCAGCTACATTTAAGAAACACAAGCTTGTGAAGCCTTCAAAGAACCTCCAGGAGAACATCTGCTCTGATCATGATGAGGTGATTAAGATATTTTGTCGTACTGATCAGAAGTGTATCTGTTATCTCTGCTGTTTGGATGAACATAAAGGCCACGACACAGTGTCAGCTGCAGTAGAAAGGACTGAGAGGCAGAGAGAGCTGGAGGAGAGACGAGGAAGAATCCAGCAGAGAATCCAGGACAGAGAGAAAGATGTGAAGCTGCTTCAACAGGAGGTGGAGGCCATCAATCACTCTGCTGATAAAACAGCGGAGGACAGTGAGAAGATCTTCACTGAGCTGATCCGTCTCATCCAGAAAAGAAGCTCTGATGTGAAGCAGCAGATCAGATCCCAGCAGGAAACTGAAGTGAGTCGAGTCAAAGAGCTTCAGGAGAAGCTGGAGCAGGAGATCACTGAGCTGAAGAAGAAAGAAGCTGAGCTGAAGCAGCTCTTAAACACAGAGGATCACAACCAGTTTCTCCACAGCTACCCCTCACTGTCAGCACCCAGTGAGTCTACACACTCATCCAGCATCAATATCCGTCCTCTGAGACACTTTGAGGATGTGACAGCAGCTGTGTCAGAGCTCACAGATAAACTGCAGAACATTATGAGAGAAACATGGACAAAAAGCTTTTTGACAATGACTAAAATGGATGGTTTACTACCAGAACCAGAACCACAGAACAGGGCTGAATTCTTAAAATATTCATGTGGAATCAGATTCGATCCAAACACAGCACAGACATGACTGTTACTATCAGACGGGAACAGGAAGGTGTCATGGATGGATGAATGTCAGTCTTATTCTAATCATCCAGACAGATTCACTTATTACTCTCAGGTTCTGAGCAGAGAGAGTCTGACAGGACGCTGTTACTGGGAGGTGAAATGGAGAGGAAAAATTTATGTAGCAGTCGCGTACAAGAATATCAGCAGAGTAGGAAAAAGGAATGAATGTAAATTTGGATGTAATGACAAATCATGGGCATTATCCTGTAACCCCGGTGGTTCTAAGTTTGGTTACAACATCATTTGGACTGATAATTTAGGTCCTTGTTCCTCCAGAATAGGAGTGTACCTGGATCACTCAGCAGGGATTCTGTCCTTCTACGACGTCTCTGAAACCATGACTCTCCTGCACAGAGTCCAGACCACATTCACTCAGCCGCTACATGCTGGAGTTTGGATCGGGTACGATGGAGCCTCTGCAGAGTTCTGTAAACCCTAACAGAGAGAATGCACTAATTTTAATTCTCCAACTGTTTACTTACATCACTGTTGTTTTATGTCTAAACTGCATTAATCAATAATTGGAGATTGTTCTTTTTTTCTTCCTCTTCAAATTGGATTTTCTGGTTGTGTGTGTTAAAGTTTCAACACTGTATTTCAAAAGCTGATTAGCAGAAGAATGCTTTCTCTCTTTTGCATTTTGTTTCATTGGGAGCAAGGAGTGTGAACTCGGAACTTAACCGAGCCAAACCAGTTATTTTACTCTGTTCCTGTTTGAACACATTTTGTGGAGTCCTGACTCACATAGAAAACAAATATTTTTTAACTGTGGAACTGAGAGTATTTTATGCCTTGATTATGTTGATTTTTGGGAGAAAATTTAAAATTAAGCTGTCATACTGCTTCTCTTACTTTTTTGGTGAAAACACACTGACCCCTACAGGAAGGTTGTGTTGATACGTGACATAGGTTGATAATCGCTTCATTGGAGTTAGATATATTTCATTAATATGTTAATAACTATAGATAAAACTAAAAAAATATATAAAGTATTAAATAATGTGCTGTAATAACAAATAGCTTTCTTAAATGCTTTAGTGTTCTTTATAAATTTTGGAATTGAATTCTCACAACAGAATGACATTAAAAGAATCAGAAATATTTTTTTAGAGCTATTTTTCTCTTATTTAGCTTGGAAATTATGTGTTTTATTATTATCCTTCTTGTTACATCAAATAATAGCCTATAGAAGAAAATCCATGCTTCATCTTTATGAATAATTTTGTTGTCCCATAATTCAAATATTAAAAATACAAAAGTTAAAATTAAAAATACAAATATGATCAAATACATATAAATAAGATGGCAAATATTTAGCAACAATAATTGGTGTAGTTTTTTTTTTTTTTAAATCATGTAATATTTGGCGGCTCTAATTGACTTTTTCTTAGCCAGACTCAAGGCCAAATGGCTCTTTGGATATGAAAGGTTGCAGAGCTTTGTTCTAGCACATTGTGAGGTTTGAGAAGACTATACTGAACCACTATCAATCCATAACAATACATATTACAGTAATGTTTTTTCCTCATCATAATTAAAATCAGCTACAGATTTAGTTTTTTTGTTTTTTTTTTTAACACAAACAAGGTGTAGATGTTTCTTCAGGGTCAGGAGAACCAAGAGCTCAGCACTGAATGAGAAAGAATCTGTTGCTGATCTTCCTTCTGGCTGTAGGTGGACAAAATTGTTTAAAATGAATATACATCAAAAATTAAAGTGAAAAAAACAAAACACCAAGCCAGAAAAGTTCACAGATGTTTCCTTTAATCTGCTGTTAGTGGCACACATTAGATTTGGTGTTTGCAGCAGGAAGCAGATACAAGCAGCACAGAGAATCTAAACGTTGAGCTTCAGACTAATGTGTCCTGCGTTAACCTTCAGGAAGAAGGAGCATCTCTACATGTTTGTGCTTTCATCAGTGAGTGGTTCAGAGGTTTGCTTTTGTTCCTTACAGTGAAAAACAGTGAGACTGATGCTTATAAAGCCCCTCAGCTTGTGAAAAGTCTCTGAGGACTTCATTTTATTTTAATCAAACAGACTCCATCCTGTCAGCCATGAGTCACTAAACATCTAAACTAAACTGCTTACATCCGTCTTTAAGACCAACAAGACACCAACGCACGCTGTGGGTGAGATTTCACTGCTAACAATGGAAAGAAGAAGAAGAAAGAGGAGGAGATCATTTCTCCTGCAGCAGAGCCGGGATGTTGATGTTCCAGCCGATGGCCTGCCTGTCGAAGCCACAGGTGAACAGGTTGCAGGTGGAGTTGTCCTCGCACCAGGCGGAGCAGCAAACCATCCGACGATGACCCTAAACAACAACAACCAGTCAGCAGATTTGACCCCACAGCAATCTACAGAGCCTTTCAATCCAAAATTCAACATAGATTTAATATTTTCCTGGATCTCCTGTAATCTCAGCTTTCATGATTGAGCTTGGACCTGCATTTCATTTATGTCCAAATTTCCAGAGACAAGATTCTCAGAATGCCAAGTAGTTGGTCAGTCTTTCAATAATTATTTACAAATAGTTTAGGGAATATGAGAGGGTATTAATAAATTAAGACTTTTTTTTTATTTTCCACATTTATCCAGCATTAGGAAATGATTAAAGTTGTGGGGAAACGGCTGTTCCAACCGTTGCATTTCCGAATTCTCCCAAATGGTGCACGACTTTACAAGAGTGAATAAAGTGAATGTGATTGGTCGTTTATCAAGGGGGCGGGATTGCTGTGGCGGAAGGTTCACAAGCAAGTTTGATTGTAGATGTTGTCTCGGAAGCATCTTGCTAACCAGTTAGCAACTTTGTGCTAGTAGGTTCCCAATGGAATTTCCCATTGGGACCAATTAGCACTAAATTGGTGACTCAGCAACGTCACTGTCAAGGAACTCTATGGACAGCAGAAACATGCAAGAAAAGGAGAGTTTTGTGTCGGAGGTCATGAATGAGTCTCCTCCGTCATCCATTTTTTATTTAGAGGAGGAAAGCGAGAACAAAGATGTTGTGGAAAAAGACGCCAGAGGGGCAGAAGCTTGGTTTGGTGTAGAAGGCTTACAGCCGTACATGTTTGAGCCCTTGCCTCGCAACGCTGCCAGTTCTGTTAGCTTGCCTGCTGAAGACAGACGTCCATCCCAGTGAACACTGGGACTGAACTCAATTGTAAAGTAAATTATTATTATTTCTTATTTCAACTGTTGCGTATATTAGCTTAGACATATGAATCAAGAGTCTATGACCGAAAAAAAAATTGATTGACAGATGACCGTTGATATGCGATTGGCTGAATTTAGGTTTTCAGGCTGACATATAACTAACTGGCTGCATAAGATAACAAAAAACCCCACAGATTTTAAGACAAGATTTTTTTTTTAAACAGAAATTTTCTAAATTTTGGGACAATATCATCTGATAAAGAGTACATTTATTAACATGTGTAAGCCAGAATGATTTGACATTTAAATATGATTTCCCTATGACTTTAAGACTTTTTCAACTGTTTTTACACTCCATCACAATGACGTAGATATTTATTTATAAGCTAAGCAAAAGATTTTATTGAAGGGTTCCCCCACTGTTTCATCTTCTTCATATCTATTATCTGATGAACTGACCATCCAACCACAGTATTATGCTCCTGTTTCCATTTAACTGTTGTAGTGTTTTCATGTCCGTTTTGCTGACCAACCTGTCTGTTGCTCCGTGGGAGTCGAGCCAGTCGCACTCCGGACATATCAAACAGTCGGACCTGCCGATTGTCGTGGGGAAGGGCGATGATTTTCTGGTTCACAGACACGCTGATCCTGATGAGAAACAGGAAGTAGAATGATAAAAAGCAATACATCCCCAGTAATTACAATAAAGGATTCCCGTTAACTGCAGCACTGGTGTGGAGAGCAAGTTTAAAGGAGCTGTTGATGTTTATAACAATTATTATTCAAGGCTCATGTGAAAACTAAAGGGTGGATCCTTTTGCCCTGCTAAGCATAGTGCCTCCTGGTTCTGTGCTGCAGAGTATCAGCATGTTTGCAGCTCACCCACCTGTTGACAGCAGAGTCTGTGCGGATGGTTGCTATGGGCGACCTCATGTTCTTCAGGTCCCACACTTTGACGGTGCGGTCATCGCTGCCTGACACCACGTTATCTCCCACGGTGAAGACGGCAGACGTCACAGTGCTGCAGAGGACCAGGAAACAGGTTTGGTCAAACAGCTGGAGAAACAGCAACATTTTTAATGATTAAATATGCAGGATGGCATCTACAGAAGTTTTTAGATTCCTTTTGAAACCAGTTAATCTTACTATGAATAATGATGAATAATAATAAACAATTAGGTCAGTAAAACAATGATTTGGTTTCTTCCAGTGGGAATGGGTTTTTTTTGTTCTTTTTTCTCTGATTTTACTCCCACAAAACTTTTTTTTTTTTTTATCTAAAAGAAGGAATTAATTCAACTACAAGAAAAATGTAAAAATTTAGCTCACAGGATGGCGCTAGACACCTAAACATTTTACTTTTTACACAGGCTGATAACTGGAGTATGATATGAAGAACTGTCAAAAAACTAAGCTAGGTAAAGTTAGATTAGATTTTTTTTAAAAGGAAGCAACATCCATCTGGCCTTGCAAAAGTATTTACACCCTTTAAACCTGTTTGAAATTCTTTCATTTTGGAATCACAAACTTCACTACATCCTATTTGGATTTTATGTGATTCCCACAGAGCAGTGCCTTAATTTGTCACTAAGGAAAATTTAATTTTGATAAATTTTTTGTTTATCAATAAAAACAAAAACAGGTTTATGATTATAAATAATACAACATCATAAAAAAAAGAGAGAAACAGGGCTATTCCAACAAGGTTTATTCATCTACAGGCTGAAACTCTTTCCTGTTCTTTATTAGACAGCTCAGGATCCATCAGACTGGATGGAAAATGTCTGGGAAGGTTTGAACTTTATTGTTTTAGAACTGAACCGTTCAAACATTTGAACTATTATTATTGGCCATTTGGTTAGTCGATTATGCTTTGCTGAATCTTATTCCTCAAACAGATTTTCTTTCAGAGCCACCCTGGATTTATCTCCATCCGTTTCTTATGTCTGGCGTTTCCCAGAAAAGCAACTTTAAATTGATTTTGCCTTCAACATTTGCTTTCTACTGACCATTCTTCCATAAAGGCATAAAGGTCAAGTAAACAGCAGCAGTAATACTAGTAATTAGGAACTACCTGTGAGGAATGTGTTGAACTGGATTTAATACCTGGGTATCAGGGTAAAGGGGGATTGTTGCAAATGCAAGCTCCACTTTTTAAAGCAGAGAAAAAAACTATTTTTAATTATTGACCTCTTTCTATCGATCTGTCACATAAAAAAACAGGAAATACATTAAAGCTTATGATTGAAATATAAAATATTTAATCTAGAGTAATCATTGTAAAATTATTTCTTTTTTCCCCCCTCTGATATGTGATAGGTTTGTGTCAGACTAACTCTGTGTGTCCCTGGAAGACATTGACAGAGTGGATGGACGGGTCTCTGAAGTCCCACAGCCTAAAGGTGGTGTCCCTGGATGAGGTCACCACCAGGCGCTGGTTGGGGTGGGTGCAGCAGTGGGTCAGCTCCTGATCATGACCTAAACAAACACATTTATTTCAAAGCTTTAAACTAAACCCGACTGTAAGCTGAAACGTTTTCTGCTTCCTACCAGTGAGCGAGTGGACCAACTCTGAGGTTTCCACATCATAGAGGTTAGCAGCTCGGTCCCAGGAGGCCGTCACCACCTGTTTGCCTCCCACTAGCCAATCAGCAGCGATCACCACCCCCTGATGGCTGCGGAGCGTCGTGGTTGGTACGCGAACCGATGGGCAGTCGTTGGGTCCCTCAACCTCACCGTCTGCGTCGTCTTTATCTGAGAAGTCCACATCGTCTTCACAGGGCGTCTGCTGCAGTGGCAGGAAGGACAGGTGAGTGAATTCTGCTCTAGAAGCAGCAGGAAGCGCTCTGATACACAAACACAGATCAGGCTTACAGCGGTATCAGCAACAGGTTGGGGAGTAGGGAGCTGCACCATGTATCTCCAGATGTGCGCCGTCTGATCTCCGGAGGCTGCAGGGCAGAGACTGAGACTTTAATAACCGTTAAGTTCATAAAAAAACTAAAAAATATTAAAGTAAACAACAAAATCTTCATGATACCAACATCTTTCAGCGTTTGTGTGACAGACTGTCCAGATTTAGGATTCAGATTTACAATTTGAATATAAAACGCTTTTACATGCGGCAATCTTTCGTGCATCAAGACTCATTCCAGTCTGAAGACACCGGCAGCAGATGCAGTAAATTTATGAGCAGGCAGCCATTGTATCTGCAGCTAAATCTAAGCTAAATATAAATAAGAAATACATCCTCTCTGCTTCAGACAGTGCAGTTTTGAATAAATAAGAGTTTAACAAATCCGGGTAAAATGAAAACATGTATAATGATTACTGAGCCATGGCACCAATATACATCAATAGTTAGGGATAAATTCTCCAGTCAAGACTTTGTCATCAGTTCGAGGAATAAGCACAGTAATAAAGCTATACCTGTTAGAGCCATCTGCTCAGTGGGGTGGAACTTAATGGAGTTAACTGCAGAAAAACAAAGATGCATTGTGTCAGATTAGACCAAACATTTAAGATAGCTCATGTACTGTTTCTATACAGTCCAATACAGTTTAATATGGCTAGAACAACAAAAACCATGAACCAAACTTTCTAACTTCAGGTCTATTGAATCCTACCTGATCCTTGGTGGCCCAGGTATTTGAGGAGGCACTTTCCGGTCTCAATGCTCCACAGCATCGCTGTGTGGTCTGTTTAAATGAATAAAAGAAAATCAGAATGGAATGGATTTAAAGAGAAAACACAAAGCATTTTTTCAAACTTACTGAGTGAAACTATAGATCCAGACTAGTTAGTAAGGATATTAAACATCCTAACACTTAATCACACAGTAAAACATTTAAAGATTTTCTGGGAAATTCTTTAATAATAGTTATTATACTTTTGTATATAGTTTGCTTAAGAGGATGAAATGTTCTCTTCTTTAATGATGTTCCATTAATTCACACCAAAAAGAAGAATGCTTGAGTCTTTCGCTCCGTTTAATCCCTGTAGGTGATCCAGAGTCCTTTGCAATATAATCCCTCTTCTCTTCTGCTCTCTAAATAGGTTTTCTATACGCAGTAGGTCTAGGGACTGAGATGACCATGAAATAAAGATCTGGTAAACCTTTTCTATGATTATTTTTACAGAATAATCCCACTGAAAAGAGTAAAATGAAAAAACATATATGTTTTCTGGAAGAATGCGCCTGATTTAGAACTAAAATAACAAGGCTACAGGGTTTTAAAGGCTTTAGAAGGAGAAAAAGGCCCACAGAATCCCAGATCCTCCACCATGCTGACCATTGTATACGATGTACTTTTCCATCAATACCTCCTTTGTTTCACACTAAGCTCACCTTGATTGCTTGTAGTTGACAGTTTAATCTTTATCTCATATGAGTAAATAATACAGTTGAAGTTGATGCACCAGTTAGAAAACATAAAAGTCTGTGCAGGGGAAAGAAGGTCTGAAAAGGTTTTTTCCTGTCCTGAGCAAAGGAAGAATACAGGAATGTTATAGAAACCTGATGAAGAAGCAATGCCCCTTATTGCGAGTTTTTTCACCTCCCTAAAGATATACAGCCTAGAAGCCAGTGGCTGGCTGAAATAGGTATCTGTGTCGACTCATTTAGTGTTATATTAAACTGGGCAATAAAATAAGTTCACTGAAAAGCTTTATTTCAAATAAATTTGTTATTGTAGCTATTTTCTTTCAAACTAAAGTTTTAATTACGCTACCAGAATAAAATCTTAATGTTGAGATTTCATACAAGTCTTTAAAATAAGTGACAGAATATCAATCAAGGTTCTTATTTTGGTCATAAAGGAATATAAAAACAGCAGACTAGGCTTAAATATTGAATTTCTGCTGAATAAAAGCAGAAATGGGTGATAAAATAAACCCCAAACCAAATGAATAACTCAGGACGTACCAGCAGAGGCGGTACCCAGGACCACAGGCTGGGTCCTGGTGATGCTGAGGTCCCAGATGCCGTCCCTGTGGCCAACATACTCCTTGACCAGCTGGCAAACTGCTCTGGTTGTGGTCGCTTTGAAACTGGACACAATCTGACAGTGATGCCACACAGATGTTAGAAAAGAACAGAGAAAATCCAACAACAGGGTTCCTGAACACAGCCTCCTAAAATGGAATCAGCTGCTTTTCATTTTGTTTTGTCATGTTGGGAGCATAGAAAACATTTTCATCTTTCACTTTAATTACCATCTCTTTATTTAAATGATTGATTTTAAAAGCTGTAAAATACAGTTTGATTTAATCTTAATTTGAATAATCTTCCAAAACCCTGCCTGCAGCTGACAGGGGCTCCGTTTCAACTAGAAGTCCTTCTCCTTTCTTCCAACTTTCCTCAGTGAAACGTGCTGACTATCCCACCTAAACAGACGTTCTAACCATGTGGGGGCCCAGGCAGCGATGGCTTTTCATGCCCTGTATTTACAGGAAAAGGAGGTACAAAGACTCTGTGTACTAACTCCTAAACCCAGTTGTTCATTTAGGGACCATCAACCAATTCCAGTTGTTCAAAATACATAAACAGAGAGCTTCTCAAAAGTCAGCACACCAGATTATAACATTAAATTTTATTAATATCACATTTTAAATTAAAATTCCTATGGAAAATTGTCATGTGTTTATATATATAGGTTTCCAGTTTATGTAATCAAAATACTATGAGATCAATGCTGAATTGTGTTACTGTACAGCTATAATGAGACCAAACATTTTATATAATATTCAGATGTACGTCAATAGGAAGTGAACTAAAGAAACACAATGTGTTATATTATTAAATATACAGCAGTCACTAATAATCATTCAGCGGTATTTATTTGCTCTAAAACAATTACTCATCTAAAGTCTCAGGGTTTGCCTAAGGTCAATTTACAAACTCAATAATTTATCCCCCCAATTGAACCAACATATTTCCATAGATTTCAAATATTAACAATACTATCTTAGTTGAGGGAAACAGCACTGTAATGATCATGGTGGTGGTAATGTTATAGTCTCTATGACAGCACACTGGATGAACGGCCCTCGTTGCCTGGAGCGAACATCTGCTGATTTAAGTCCAACTTTAACCTACTGTAATTTCACTGAAGGACAAAAACTGGACATTTGGAGTAGACATGTTTCCCCGTCCTGCGAGCTGCAGCAGGGACCTTCTTTCTCTGTCTTTAACTGATCCCATTTAAGTTTTTCCAGAGCTGTGCAGGAATCTTGTTGTAAGGGAGGAAGCAGGAACTGGGGGTTGCTGAGGAGATGCTCTGCAGGGTCCTTGTAAGAGGCCAGGGCTAAGAAGCTTTGTTTCCATATTTACCATTAGCTTTTAAGGATAATTAACTAAAGTCAAAAAAAGTAGCTTTAAATTCTCCAAACCTGATGCAGAAAACAAAAACCGTCTGCTTATAGCAAAATAAATATCAAATTAACATAAATGGGTTCCATTATTCTGTATCAGTAGATCAAAGCAAATTCAATCCAAAACAGCAAAAATAAAAGTATCTAAAGAGGGTGGAAGCTGGTGAAATAAGAAACCTGTTATCATTAATGGATCAGTTGACTCAAGGTTCGATTGCGGTGTTTACATTAAAGATGGGAATGATACAAACAGGAGTCCGGCTGCGTTTTGGACACAGACTGCTAAATAAGTTCAGACTGAAAGGAAAGAGGAGAAAAAAAACATCATTCATCTAAAAAAAGAAAAAAATGTATTCTTCCTGTATAACAGAGACAGGGTGGGAAAATATTTCTCTCCTCTGTACTCAAATAAAGAAATCCAGCGGATGGATAAGCTGCTGTTACCGGAGGAGACTGTTAGGGAGAAGACTCCAAGAGCAGCAAACCGAGGGAATATAATGAGGCATAAATGCAAAATGAATAAATTCATCTGTAGATGACGGTAATGAGCGAGATTTAATTCCAACTGAATACTGATGCAGGAGAATGCCGTTTAAAAAGCAGCAGCAGGGACTGAGGGAGTTTATGGCTTCAGCACTGCAGAGTAAAGCTTTAAAGCACGCAGCTGTTAATGTGCTACAGTTTAGAGCATTAATGTGTGCAGTCTGCTATGGCCAAAGATGGATTTAACTTATTTCTGATATGGCCATGATTAGACTATCAATCCAGATTACATCACAGCATAAAACAGACAAGCAGCACAGTTAGCAGAAAGCCCAAAACAGAACTTCATGTCTGTCTGTCTACATTTAATACAAGGCTTAAAAATTTCATTTTTGAAAAAGCTCATAGTTAGTAGGCCTCAGGTTATCCTGAGCTATCTCTATACTTATGCTGCTTTAGGCTTTGACTGCTGGATGACATAGAGACCCATTTTCATCACTCTCTTTTCTACCATTCTGCAGTAATTGTTATTTCAACCTCTAACTTTATGCTCTCTGCTTTTTTTATTATAATAGTAGCTTCATCTGGTCTATCCTGAATTGAAATGTCAGCTGGGCTCCTCCAACACCTTTCTTTATAGATGTTGAAAAGTAGTCCTATTACTCTTATTGTGACTAACTGTATGTTGGGGCAGACTCCCAGGCAGCTAGCTTTAGCAAACGACACCCTAAACAGTTTGTGTCCAGGATGTGTGGGGTCTGAGAGACATTAGCTGATCTTTTCCTGCCACCTAGGGCTGTAAAAATCCAGGGTGGAGGATAGATTGCTCTGATCAACCTTTCCAAAGACCTGATTGTTTGTTGCAAACAGGCCCTACCTGTTCTGTATTCTAGTAAATGTGACCTGACCAAGCAGACTGCACACTGCGCTTTGAGTGATTATCTGAATGCTCCTTTTGCTTAAATTTCCTACTTTGGGAATGAAAAGCATTTAAAAATAACAGCCGCTCCACACTAAAGATGTCTCCACAGTGTACCATTATGTGAATGCCAACAAGAAGCTAAATTAAAGTCAGGGAGTTGCAACTGAAAAAACAAGCCAGTTAGTGAGATAAGAGACGGTCAGGTTTTATCTCACGCCGAAGGGATAAAAGAAAAGCTCAAACTCCTACATTTGAATGACCAAGTCTCGAGGGGAGGAAATGTCGTCCCCCTGGCTGGGCTGTTCATGCATATTGGCACACAAGGGGGAGAAATGTGTAAGTTACCCATGAGTCTCCGCCCCACAACTCCCAACTGGGTACGTTGAAGTTGCGGGATCCGCCTACTACTCTGGCATGGCAAGAATTTGAACGCGGCTATGAGTAAAAAAAAGGTGAAAAAGACAGTAGTTCCACTGTTTAACATTCACACATCATTCATGTTTTACTGATGAGCACACAGGCGTCTTCTACTCATCTCTCTATGATAGTCAATTAATTATTTCCTTTCTTCCAAAAGACAATCAAAAACATGAAAAAGACGTTTTAAACCAAATTTAAATCATTTTCACCAGCGACAGCAAAATTGATACCTTGCTTGTAGAGGCCTTGTAGGTTGTTTTCAGCTTCTGAGACAGCTGACTGGTGCTGTGACTTGCTGTACATTAGAAACAGTTAAAGGTAATGATGAAGCAGTCGGAAGAGAGCAGAAACAGGTCAACAAATTTAAACTTAAAATATTACGGTTTAAAACAGATGTTTATGTAACCAGTATAAAACACACATAAGCTCTTTTCTCAAAGCCTGATTTCTGCCTCTTTAACTACTGGAAATGTGTCCCTAGATCACATATTCCATTCAACATGTTGCATTAGACCCTCCTACATAAATAACCCACATTTAATAAACCTAGTGAAAAGACACTTCCATCTTAGTTTGAACCGACCGTTCGTACAGTGCTTATTTAACAGGATGAGGACTCATCAGGTCCAGCTTTTTTACCAGACTTTTCCCTTTTGCTCTAAAGCTGACAAGCACATTTGAACTAAATCAAAATTGCATAAACCCACTTTATAATGGTTAATAGACAGTATCTCATTGTCCCAGCTTTTACCTAAAAGGACTAGCAGTGGGAAAAGAAAGATTATATTTCCTTTCATAAACTGACATAAACATCTGCTTTCAACTTTTCATTAAAAAAAATGATTCACCTTTTGTTTTAAGAGCTCCTTTAGCTAAATCTGCTCCTTCCACTGTCTGTCCGTCTGCAGCCAAACGATCATTCAGGGACTCGATTTCTCTGCGCACTGAAAATCAAACATGTCTTGTTACAGCATGCTTCAGTTTGACAACAGCAGAGGATTGTGCTACGTTCAGACCGCCAGCGCTCGAAGCAGCTTCCTTTTTTATGCCTGTACACATTAAGGTCCAACGCGCCTCAAGTGCATTTTTGACTCTCCTGAAGCACGTCCAGTAAAATGTGTCCAGACGCGTCTGACGCTTCTGCTGCTGCTATGTTTAATGGCAGAGAGCGGCTTTGCTATATTTGCTGTGATCAGTGGGTAAAAAGTAGTTTAAATGTGTTTTTAAGTGAGAAAAAAATTCATCTGTGCAGTCAGTTCATCAAGCTTACGATCCTGCCTTCAAGCTGTCGGACCAGCACAAACCCCCATACACCCGCGATCCTGTCACTGGAAATCTCCTTCAATGGCAGCCTCTGGCCCGGTCGCCTCTTCGGGGTTTTCTGCTAATTTTCGCACATGGAAGGCAGAATAATCAAAGCAAAAATATTTTTCCGGCAGGTTTCAAATTTTTTAATTAATTTAGGCGTTAATAAACTGTTTCAGTGGAGTGATCACATCGCTCTGCATCAGCAGCGCTGTGTCTGTCTCCCTGCCAGCTCCCAGATCAGCTTCTCTGATTGGTCGATGTGGCGCATCAAGCAGCAAAAGTTAAATTTTTCCAACTCCAGCAGCTGCTGCTTGTGAAGCACGTCACGCGGCTCAGATGCTCAGAAGCTCATGAGGCGCTGCTTCAGCTGCTCAGATGCGTCATGATGCATCAACATGCGCTGCTCCTGCTGCAAGCTGCTTCTGAAGCGTGCGGTCTGAATGTAGCATTATATGCTGGAAAGTGTTCATATTGGTATCAGAAGTGAAGAGAAGGAAGAGAGGAGCTGCTTTCTGGAAATCTGACAAAACCTTTAAGAAGTTTAGGGAGAAGATTATAAGGGCAGATATAAGCAGCAAACACAGGGTCCATCCAAATTTATCAAATAAGTAAAGACTCTTGAGTCAAATTAGAAGTGTTTCAGCAGTCGCCATAATAAGTTCTGTCTGAATAGTGCTGGCAGTGAGGAAGGAGGTAGGAGAAGGCAGGATGCTTCTACTGGACAGTTCGTTGAGCAGAGAGACCTCCGATTGTTCCTATCTGGTGCTTAGGATCTATATGGATTCCCACAATCCTTTGAGTGACGGGGCCGATATGCACAGCCCACCAAACAGAGTTTAACAAAAAAACATTGTTTTTTTTCATTTCTACTCTGTGTAAAACATGCATTCATATCATTTGGGTTTTATTATACAGAGCTTTAGCTGCTTGGAATTTATTTAACTTTTCTTTTTTGTAGCTCTTCTCCAGAAAGCTGTAGTGCTAATATGACTCTCATCATCCGTGTGCATAATGATGACTGGAAGGGAAAATAAATAAAAAACCTTCAAACTTGAACGCTGATTAGTTTGTGGCTGAAACATTATGGGTGTTTAAAATTTATTTTTTATATTTTCATCAGAATTTGACTTTTTGGGTGTTGCCTCGAAACTTTAAGAGCCAAAAAAATGGCTAAAATTTTGAAGCAATAAAAAATAAAATTTATGAAGAATATTGAGGCAGGTTATGGTTTTGTGGAAAACTTACATTCAATGTTTTCCAAGTAGAGGTTTTCAAACTCTCTCTCGATCTGACTGAACAGGTCCAACAGATTGGTCCTCAGTGAGAGAGGCAGTTTGGTGTCCTGCAAGATGAAGAAGAAGAGCAAATGTAAATGAGTGGTTTTATCACTTGAGAGATCGATGAAGAAGGTATGATATACAGAGAGTTTCAACATCAATCATTTAAGAGAGAAGTAGACCCCGAAAAGCTAGTTAAAATGGCACCAGAGAGCAGTTTGCTTCGAAATTTCATACATGTCAAAGAAATCTGCAAAGAATGAAACAAACACATTTAGGCTGTCATGTTCAGCAGAGAGAAAATGGATCCAAGAGGAAATAATGTAAAAGCAAAAGAAAGCCTCTTATCCCTGTAGGAAGGAAGGAAATAAAAGCGAGGCCTAACTCCAGTACATTTACAGCACAGACAGGATGTGTTCCCACAGATCCAACAATCAAGCTTAGACTTGTTAATATTATACAACCAATATGAGCTCATGATACCAAAATGATTTATATCTGATATAAAGTAACTCACTGGCAGTTTCTACCACTATCCAATTACATATATATATTTAACCTCTTTTTTGTATTTACTATAAAAGATTGATTTCTTTTAAATCTGGAATGCTAATTCCAACATTATCCGCAGGCTGAGGTTCAGAGTCAACAGTAATACTAAAGGTCAGCTTCCGTAGATATGGTTGGGAGGCAGTGAGTACACCTCTTTGTTTCAGAAGGAGAAGCAGAACTGATGTTCACTGGAACGCTTTTAAAAGAAATCCAGTCAATCTGCCGACTGTGGCCAGACTGACACTGATAGCACTGAGCAGAAATGAAAGGATAGGAACCAATAGAGGAATAAGAATCTGAGACAAGAAGAGTGAGAAATATTGCACAGTGGAAAGAAATGTTGAGTCTTTGTTTTCTCTATTCATTAAATTAGATTAACAAACCGTGATCATCTTGAAAACAGGCAATCAAATCCCTATGTAAAATTTACATAATTAGGACTGGACAATAATGATTATTGATCAAAAAGGAAAGACAAAAAAAGAAGGATTATTGATTGATATTGATATCATTGAAAACATTTTTAAAAAAGAAGATGAAAACATTTTTATTATGTTTGTATAAAACCACTAATGTCAAAATGATAAAAAAGCTTATAAAAAACCGTTATTTAGCACAACACATTTAAATCAGATATTTGTATGAAACTATGAAAGAAAACTCATTTTCAAAAAGAAATTGAAATTACATACAGCATTATGCAATCCATATTGCTACTGGTATGTCATAATTATCAGAACTCCATGTTGAGTTCAGTGGCTGCCTCTGTTGTGTTACAAAAGGCATTTAATTTAGGATGTCTGAATGTTTTCTTCAAGCATTTTCTCCTCTCCTATTCTGCAGACCGAACACAATATTAGCTTCATTTGTCATTCCAGAATCGTTCACCTGGTGTCACTGTGTGTGCATCAGGTCATGTTAGTTCCTTAATGATATTGGTGACTGACCGGGTGTGTATTTTGCTTCATAAACACCTCCAATCCCCCACCCAAAACAACACCTAAAAAATAACAGACGGATATTTATTGTGGGATAGCTAAAGGCAAACAGAGTATCTTGAGAAAAAGTCACCGAAAAAAAAAATAATTTGAAGTTTCTCGTACATTCTGTCATTCTGCTGTTTTTCCCTCTTCTGTTTAACATAAATCTGTTGATTTAAATTTTTGAACAAATCAAAATAACATCCTAACTCTACAGACTTCACAGAACTGGAAAAGAAGGTGCATCAAATACAAAAAAATCATCAGACTGATTTTTTCAGATCCACAACACCACCTACTCTGAGCTCTAACACAACCTACGTCCGCTCTGAAAGCTATGAGGGGTTCTGTTCTACTGTCTGAAACATGGAAGCAGCTAAAACTTACCTCCATTCTCATGAAGGAGTCCAGATTATCAGAGGACTGAAACCAAAGGGACCAGAGTGAAAAAATAAGGTCATGAGGAAAGGATTAAAACATGTCTGACCAGAAACAGAGCTGAAAACCTGTATGTTCTCTGACATTAGGATCAACTTTTTTACTTTTCCAATAAAAAATGCTTTTCTGGCCCATAAGAAAATCACATTAAGAATGAAATATATTTTATGTATTTAAATTTTTTAAAAAATTGTATGCATCTATTACTTATCAAGAGCCACAAACAAATTAGGTCAAAAAAAGAACTAAAAAAAAAAACCTGAAAGACTTGTATAGCCTAGCTAAAATCCTGGTATCTCAATAAGTTTAGCTTTTATTAAAAACAAGAAAAAACTAAACTAAAAGAACAACAAAAACAGTGTCTCATTCCCTCAGACCAAAATATTAAAGGACACTCATCCTGATTGTTGTTCTGATAATATCTCTTGGGTTCCGGTCCAAGGCAGCATTTATTAGTTAGTTGATGTAGAAAAGTAACACATGAAAAATGTACTGAAACTGTTAAATAGACAGTGGGAGATTTTCTATGGGAAATTTAGGGCAATGATCTAAAAATAAACCAAATAAAGTCCAAAATCCAGATGAATTTCAGCTTATCTCTGTACTCAGCTTTACTTGAGAATACATCGTATGAGGTGGCATTAATCTAACCACTGCTGCAAATTCAACTTGAAAAAGATCAGCTACAGCAGTAAAAAAAAAATGTTTGCTACTTTTGATCTTAACAAATATGATTTACTCAGAAATATTGCAAAATATTCAGAATGACAAAAAGAATTGTTAAAAAATGTAACTAATTTCTCAATGAAGTTTATGTCACTCCAAATGTAGATTTTATTGTTGCAGCGACCAATCAGCCAATATTCCCCTGGTTGGCTCAGGTCAAATATTTCACTTCATAACATGCATGCATTTCTTTTTAATCCTTCCTGTTGTACAGACTGTTACAATATAATAAAACACAATGTTCATTAAAGCTATTTGAGTAAAGCTAACTAAAAAACTAATTAAGATCATAGAAATACATTTGATTCATTTCTATTGAAATTACTTCATTATCTGTTTGATTCTAAACAATTACAGCTATACGTTAGACAATAAAAGCATTAAGCTGAATTTCTAGGGGAAAAATGTCTGGTTAAAGTTTTTTAAAATAAAGTTTAATAAAATTTTTCAGATAAATTCAATAATATAATATTTTATTCAGCCCTTTGTGAGAAAATCTGTAGAACTTGGTGGTTTGGATGTTGACTGTTAAAACAGAAGAAGGCCATTGAGGACATTTTAGTCTGACATGAAGGTATTCCTTCCTTTTCAACACAAGCATGACTGAAGCCAATCAACTCTTCCTCTTTTACTTCAGTTTAATCTGTATTTTGAAAGTAAACATGAAGACATTGGATTTATTCAGCATCCAAAGATTCAGAATAGATTCCAAAAGCTTCAGTTCCTGATAAACAGCAGTTAAAAAGGGCCTCCAACCAAGCAATCCGCTGTGTACAACACTAAAGCCAAAAGCAGCCCAACATCCAGCTGTTTTCAGCTAAATGAAAATAACCTTACATCAATAATGCAGTAATTGTGGCGTGCTTAAGCCAGCAATAAGGTCCTCTAAACACTGCATTAAAACCTAATTGGCTTAGGCTTACAAGATGAGTGCTTACTGGTGCAGACAGCAACAGCAGGACAGCTAGCTAATAACGACAGGCAGGAGGAGAGCAGCTTGACATTTAAACAGGAGGAGAGAAACATTTATGGAAGTGACAAAAGTTGCTAAGCAGGATATTTCAGTGATTTGAGTTTACATTCTAGGCCATAAAAAGTGTTTCTGAAGCAGCGATAATCACCTGTCCTTCCAGCAGGTCTCTCTGCAGACCAGAGCGCTCCTGCTCTGTGCTGTTGGTCCTGCGGATGGAGAGGCTGTGAGACTTCCTCTTCTGCTTGGCCTGGCGGGCGGCGCCACTGCTCCCACTCTCCACTGGCATGGCTTCCTCCGACGCTGATGTTTACCGGCCTGCAGGAGCACAGAAAGGCTGACCCATTTTAGAGTCAGGGGGAAAACAGGGCAGACCGAACAGTGGTGGTAGGATTTGACAGCTTGGCTGGCGTGAACGTGTTAAATGACTAAATGAATGAAGGTGAAAGCAGCATTAAAAAGCCTGCCACGCCTGAGAAGGAAGAATACAGTAAAAGTAAATGAATTTCTGATTTAGACACAGAAAAATTACTGTGCAAAATTATAACCTGACCAAAGCAACACAAAGACTAGAGAAATTATTTACACAAAAATATCTTCTGATGCAGTTTTTAATGTCATTTCAGACAACAACTCAAACTTTTGCTCCTCAAACCAAACTGCTGGTGCAAAAAGTGTTAGGAAAATTTTGCAATTGATTCCTTACTAAGCCTTTTATCTTTATAATTAGGCCACCTATCTCCTTTCCCCTTCTCAGTCACTAAACCTTAAACCAGATATGGACGTCTAATACACTAATACAAATAAACATAAAATTATGAATACATTTTCTCATTTTGGCTGACTATGGGCCCCTGGCTTTAACTGGGAGTCAACCAAACTCAGCATCACACCTGAGATTGTTGATTTTCAGCAAGTAAATGAAACAAGTCAAAAGGTTCAACCTCATTATCCTAAGCTGGTTTCTTGGATATAAAATAAAACTGACTATAATCCAACAACTTTCAGACCTCAGTCTAATAAGAGTTTCTTTGTCTTTTAGTAAAATAAGAGATTCCCATCGAGAATGTCTGATGTTTTTAGACCCCAGGAGTGTTTCCCAGATCTTGCTGCAACATGCCACAATAAGATAGAACCATTCTGAGGTGTACCTAATAAAATAGATTAATAATGATTAATTGATTATTGAAATAATTGTCAACTAATTTAGTAATTGATTAATCGTTAACTGGAGTATAGAGACTAAAACATGCCTGTAGCTGACAGAGCATCCAACTTAGAACAGTAAGTATACCAAAATCGTTAAAAAAAAAATGGAACATTTTGCATTTAAGATAAAAAACAACTTTTTCTTCTATCACTATGCTCTATCCAGAACTCCTCAAGTGGAAACTTTTTAGTTTCACCTGGTTTAATTTAATAAAAAGTCTTCTTTAAGGAACCTTTTGCTATCCCATAATTAATCGAAAAAAATTGTCGACAGATTAATCAATTTGCAAAATAGTAGTTTTTTGCAGCCCTGGTATACATATCTAGCTGTGCATTAGGACATATCTGACCTTATAGTGCTGCTTGGCTTAATTTGCACAGCATGTGTTGTGAATTAGCACCTTATAAATCAATGACTCCAAACGGTCTGGATTCTGTGCCAAAGAAAAGTCGAGGAGCTGGGTCACTCAGGACGAGCCCGCTCCGCTTGGTTGCATCCTTCTGGAGCTTTTCCAGCCACATCCCAAACAGGGATGGCCTCATAACAGAACCACAGCTCAAAGGATGGACCTTATGTCATGAAAACACAATGGGATCCCACAGAACAAGCCAGAGAACATCAGTGGGGTGTTCCCATAATAAACATAACTATTACTTTAAATGAATGAATATTCAACACAGTTCATCTTACATCCTATAATAATCCATATAATTTAAATATATTTGCAAATTGGTTGTATATTTACAGTTTAACCAATGAAGATTCCTTACCTCTTAAAGTTAAAACTGATCATTTAAACTACATATTTTAACAGAGGATATAAACACTAACACCCCCCGCCTTATTTCAACATTTTTATAAACAAGAAACCAGCTTTTTAGTGTAAGCTGTTTACTTTTTAGCACAAATGCATAGGATAAGCTAAATGTTTATTATTTTTAACTGAAGATCGGACTACACGCCCTTTACTGTTCTGCTTTTCTACCCAACATCAGTTCATCTGGATTTGAATATGAAGGAAAGGGGAAAATAAGCTAAATCCAGCTCGGCGGATGCTCTGTATTTGTATTCTGTTTTGTATTAACAGAAGGTGTGAGGGCAGTCACAGAAGAAAACCATCTTTTCTGCTCTCTAGTCAGTGACAGCCCAGCAGACACTGCCCCCCTCTACTCCTGTAGAATAAAACACCTTTGTCTGGTTTCCCTACAGACTAGTTGGTTCTTTTTGTGCAAATATGTAAACAGGAACACCGTGTCAACATTGTAAATGATATAAATTACCTCGCTTTAAAACAGAAAAATAAAAATGTAAGAGCTGAAGTTAAAAACGGGAGACATTTGTCTGGACGAACAGGCTAAGTAAAGCTAACGTTATCCTCCGTTAGCTGCTAATAGGCTAACGGGAACAGACACTGAGTCAGAACACAGCAGCAAACTTACCTAAAAGTCTGCTAACGCTGCTTTTTGTTCCGGAGTGTTGTCTCTGATTTTGCTCCGTCTGTCATTGTTTTTAGTTATTTTTAAAGGTTGCTGCGCAGGCTTTTAGTTCAGGTCCGTATTGACAGCTGATGAGGACCGTTACAAGCGCGAGAGAAAAGATAGCGAAGCCACTTCAGGTCTGGAAATGTTCAAAATAAGAGCATGACGTTTAATTTTTAAAAAATATTCTGCAACATCGTGCATGTTGCAGTACGGAAAAGAATTAGGGCCACTGAAAAAGGCAAAAAGAGTTAACTTTTTTTTAACATTTTAATTCAGTATGAGAAAAAAAGTCAGAATTCTGACTTTAATGATTAAAAGAAGAGCTAGTTTCTAAAGCAGACATGCCTACAGCTTGATACTAACATGTTTGTTAGCTGTCAGAATTCAGTCAGAATTCAGGGATTACAGTCAGAATTCTGAGATTAAAATAAGAATTCTGAGAGAAAAGTCAGAACTCTCAGATTAAAGTCAAAATTCAGAGATTAGTTAGAATTCTTAAAGTCAAAATTCTGAGATTAAAGTCAGAATTCTGAAAAAAAAATGTCAGAAATCTCAGACTAATGTCAGAATTCTTAGATTAAAGTCAGAATTCTGAGATTAAATTAAAAATTCTGAGATTAAAGTCAGAATTCTGACTTTTTTCTCCATATTAAACTGAAACAATTTTTAAAAATCAGTTAACTTTTTTTATTTTTTCAGTGGCCCTAATCCTCTTCTGTATAAGTCAGTACTTATATTTAGTAAGAAAATAATAACCATGCTAAGTCCTAACCGTCATATTTCTGAAATCAAGCCAAACAGTCTGTCGGTCCAAGCTTAAAATACAAACTGAAAATTCATGATTCAATCATTTTAAATAAAAAAATGTAAGTATAATATAGAAGCCAAAAGTTTCAGGTCAAAACTAACTGTAGCTTACATTTTTTATCAGTCATTTAGTAAATCTCTCTTCAGGAAGCAGACATTAGATTCTATATATAAATTGAAATAGTCAACCTGTATAGCAAGACAAAAATCTTGCACACAATTTAAACCTTTTAATTAGGGTTTTTTTTTTTCAATACTATTGAGAAAGTTTACATTAAGTTTTATACCTTTGATCCAAAAAATATAAAGTGCGGACAAGTATTATCATTTAAGAGGGATATGCCTGAAGACATGAGAGAAGAGCTGTTGAAGCTCAAACATTAAGAGGAAAAGATCGGCAATCATAAGAAAAGTTTCATATCAAGACAGCAGCATATGCAGCCAGGTAGTGGGCCATGGGTGAGGTGTGTGGTTAGAGTAAAACTGGTTCAAATGGAGGCCGGGTTCCATTGGGAATCACTTTATAGAGGTTTTGAAATTGATGTGTGCAGAAGTATGGAACGTAGTTGAAGTTTACCGTAATCAATCTATACACACTTGGGTTAATGGGTTTGTTTATTTGGCTTCCTTGTTAGAGTATTTAACAAGAGAAGACTACAGAAAACATCGACATCACTTTATCCAAAGAACAGCGAGCACGCTCTGATACACACACACACCGACACACACACACACACAAGCTGCAAGTCATGAAAGTATTTTTAGAGAATCCGTCATTACAACACTGACACCATTATTTTATAACTGTGGGTCTCTGCTTCTCTGTCTTAAAACGACGGCATAAAAAGACATTCCTGTCTTTTCAAACTAATAATATAGTCAGTTTGTTGATTTCAGTCCAGAAATATTTGATTTTATCTGCGATCGTTGGGGCCTGACTTCCTCTTCCCGGACAGCAGGTGTTTGGGTTTGAGGTCAAACACGTGTCTGTCTGACTCTCCCTTCCTGGCCTGGCGGTTCATGTCTCTCTGGGAGTTCTTCATCATCTTTTTCGCCTTTTTCACCATCTTCAAAAAAAAAAAAACATGTTAATTTCCATCTTTAAAACACTGCGCCTGAACTACTTTGTACTCCTTAACTGAAATGCAAAACATAAGATGAATATAGTCGCACACCTTTCCATCACGTAAACCAGACTGGTCTCGCGGGGGGCGGGATGCGCTCTGGCTGCGGGTTTTGGAGGTTGGTGGCGCCGAAGCTTCACGTTTGCGTTTCCTGGTGAGGCTGCGGGAGCGTCTGGCCTGCAGAGCGTAGTGACTCTGAAAGAATAATCACCAAAAACACTCAAAATGATTCAATTTCATCATCATGCACAATATTCTTCTAAATGAAATTCAACTGTTTTAAAGAAAAATCTATTTTAAATTTGCATTAAAAAGCAGGAAACACTCATCAGTTCTTAGTTCAACCAAAGAGGGTTAATAATTTATCAGCAGACCTAAAGATTTCTTATAAATTGTTAACATATTTTTTAAACATTTTTTAAAAGTAAAGTAACTGGAAACCTACGTCGTTCTTGTCGCTCATATCCAGACCGAGGTTACTCATCTCCGTCTCTAGCTTCTTCTTTTCAACCTTCCCAAAAAATAAAAAAGTAGTATTAGATGAAATCAATATGTTTAGAGAGACATCAAGCGTCACTTCCTGGATAGTCGTTACCATGGAGATTCTCCTCTCACCTTGGTGGCGGTCCTGGGCATCCGAGGTCCATGAACGTCCTTTTCCTTTGACTCCAGAACCAAGAGCTGCTTCTTCTCCCGGATCTGCTTGGCCAGGGTGCGGATCTCCAGCATCTCCTCGTCTTCGCTCTCCTCGTCCGATTCGTACTCTCCAGCTCGCTCCTTCAGCTCCTCCTCTTTCTCCAGCTCCTCCAGTTTCTGTCAGGAAAAAAAGAGAACGTTGTAAAACTTAGACAGTCTTATTCGTTTCCAAGTTTGAGTCTAGAAAGGCTTTCAAAGCCAAGATCCAAAGCCTAAGAAACAACAAAACCTAAAATAATAAAACATTTTAAAAAAGAGGTAAAAATGTGAAGTTTTGCTGTTGCTTCCAAAACATTTCTGTTTAGTGTGACTGATGCAGGTTTGATGCCAAATGTTTGGACATCCCTCTAACAGATCCCCAATATATCCTACCACTTTTTTGGGGTTAGTTATCTAAGCTGACGTTTTATTCCCTCAACAAACATGGTAAGTAAAAAAAAAATACTGTTACAGAAGTCCCAGTAAAATAAATAAATAAAAACTTAAAAACATTTATCAATGAATCAAGCAAAACATTAAAGGATGGCAAATGGAGGGAGCAGCAACCAATGCACTTCTCATCATATCAATGCATGTATGAGCTAATGCCGATATATCTGCTTAGTATTCCAAGCAGAAACTCAAGGATGAAATAAAATGATTATTTAGAAAGAGGAACTTGAAAGATGACAAACTCCTGTAACGTTTCCCTGGTTGAAAACGGACAGACTCACCCTCATGATGTCTGGGTCGATGTAATCTGCAATGTTGTGGCCCTCCCACACCTCGGGTATCTTATCCTGCTTCTCATCCTCGTTCATCAGATCCCAGTATTCTATGAACAAATAATCAGCATAACATAAGAAAAATAAATAAGCAGCTTCCATCTACGAGATCCCAGAATGTTTAAGGAAGTTTTCTTACTCTGGAGGTCCAGAATGTAATCATCACCGAGCTCCATCTCCAGGTCTCTCTCCTGGAAGATTAAACATGAAAAAACTTTACTATTAAATCTGCTTCTTAATCCCAACATTTACATTGTATTTCAGTTCCTCCTAATTATTTGTTATTAAAAGGCTGTGTAATAAAGATAACATTTATTTGAAACCATGTTGATAATAAAACCAAGGTTTCTTAGTGAATTATTTAAATATTTAAATTACAATTTGTAAACAATGTACATTATAAAAACCATAAAAAGCTCAGACTAAAATTCTCGCCAAGATATAAAAACCTATTTTAAAAACTCCTGTTTGCTTCAGAGTACAGTATATAAGTCTCCATTAGTGCTGCAGGTTTTAATTGATCTAAAGTTTATTAATCTTATTTATTGACTTAGGACTCATCTATAGCAAGCCATTGGGAAAAAAAAAACATATCTTAATATATCATATTTACCATTTTTATCATGCTAGCTATATTAAATGATAACTGAAATGAAAAAAATGGTTTACACATTATTAAACTTGACATATTTGGAGGATATAATAAAACTGTAACAACTGAATAAAAGAAAACTTTAACATAATTTGCAATAGGCTTTCATTTAAAGACAGGATGTCACCGTTACATGCTGTCAGACCATTTACCGTTTCATTTTAATAAAGTGGAGGGTAAATGGGATTTAATATAATCCAGTATTAACTGCTGCATGTGACAGGCTGTTAAATAGGTGATAACATTCACCATTATTGCTACTAAACTTTGTAAATAATCCCAGACTCCACAGACTGCTGCTCCAGCATTACCACTCTTGCAAATACTAATGAGAACCAGCTTAAGAAGGAACAGTGCCCTCCAGTGGACGACACCAACAATACTGCACTGAAAGAAGTTATTTCTAAGCAGATGAAGTCAATTAATCAGATTGAACCAATTTGTTTCTAATAAACAATTCATTAAAAGTCATTTAGTTGTTAACAGCGTTAAAGTAAGAAGGGGGAATTGTCACACTTAAAGGCTACATACCAGTTTCCGTTTAGGAGCATCCACCTCCATTGCTTTCTTTCGGTTCAGCGCTCCCTCTGGGATGAACGGAGGTCTGTCCTGGAGATCAAACAGAGCGCAGCTTTAACATGCAGATCTACCAAGCTAAACTCCTCCTGGTTGGCTTTAACCCACCTTTTCGTCCCTCTTGGCAGGCATGGCCAGGTGCAGCCTGTTCAGGACATCATGGACCTTCTTGCCCTTTATCTTGGTGTTGACACGGTGAGCTAGAAGTTGATCACAGGCCTGAGGAGCACAGAGGTGTTAAAAAAACTCCCGTATTCCCCTCAGAGTCAGAATGAGTCCGTTACCAGATCTCACCTCGGTTTTCACCCTTATGACTCCCTCCTCTGTCAGCGTGCTCGTCTCGATAACGGGGATCCCCTCAGCCGAGAGGTCTGCAAGAATTTTCTGAGAGCAGAAAGATAAAAAAGCATCAGACAGGCTGGACAGCTCAGTGGATCCAGCAGCTTAGAGGGGCGCCCCTTCACCAACTCACCTGATTCTCCTCTGAGAGCTCACTGATCTTCTTCACGTCACATTTGTTTGCCACGATTATAAGGGGCTGCAGAAAGACGAAAAGATCCTGATTTAGTTTCAGTGGATCCACAACAACCTGCATGAATCAATGCAGACAATATGCACACTGATCACATCCACTTTCTGCAGGCTAGGATCAGTGGACATCCTGTAACAATCCAACAGGGATTAGGATCGTCTTCCAATCGGAGATCACTTAATCCTGATCAGAAACAATCAGATCTTTATAATTTAATGTCACGGGCTTTAATTATTCAACAAAAACAACAATTGAAAAAAGAGCATTTGATTTAAATGTTTCCAAACTGAATACGCTGATCAGTTTGATAAAATTTATGGAAGAAAATGCTTCCATAAATTTCATGAAAAAAAGGTTTAGATCAGGCATTTCTAACATCAGGAGCCACAGTTAACTGCCGGTGTTTTGTTGTAAATATTGGAACAAGTCAGGCACCATTCAAGCCGAAAGATCCTGAAGACGACTTAATATCTGTTACTGTAAATTGATGAATGAACAGCGTTTATTAGTGATGCACCAATTAGGATTTTTGGTGCAGATCCCGATACCAAACGCTGTGATGGCCGACAGCCGATACTGATCTCACAGACTGGCTGTTTAGTTTTTTTTCATTTGGGGAAAAAATGCTACAACTGATCTGGCAAAACAGAACCATACAATCACTTTATTTAGACAAAACATACAACAAAGCCTTTGCACAATGAAAAAGTATTCATGCAAAAGGATGAATGAAAAACCTGCTAACAGGTTTAATTTAACAGATGAAATTTTTTCAGAAATTTTTTTCAGACTCTATTTTAGCATCAAGTTCAGACATAGCAAACCACTTAATATGTATAATAAAACGTTTCTTAAGATCTATCCTGCAGCTTTAAGCAGATCTTTGTTCTGAGCATCCACTGTCTGGTGGATCCACAAATATTTACGCCCCGTAGCTAGAGCCGTCAGTGGAACCCAGTCTTTCACTGCTGCTCCGTTGCCTCATTATTAAATCATTTTGCAGGTTATTTGTTTGTTTTTTTTGACCATCATCTCATAGAGGGCAGTAATTGTGAGCTGTTTTACCTGCAGATTTTTTTTTCTACGGTTTGCTATAACTTGTCGTACTCCGTCTTGCTTGTTTTTAAATCCCACAACGTTTTCGGTGTAATGATGCATTTTGACGTTTCACCTCAGAGGAACGTTTGCGTTGCTTAACTCAGACTTCACATCATTCCCAAGCACAAAAGTTCCACATTACAGTGCTTAAGCCGGCATACACTCGGATTCTTTCAATCGTTGCACGTATGAGTTCACAGCTCACGATTGTTTTCTGTGCGACCCGACGCTCTGATACGATCTACCTGCTCACACTGGACATCTAAAATCCCAGTGGGACTCAGCTACGCAGTGAGATGGCGCTACTCGGACTCGTCTATCCGGAAGCCAAACCAGTAGAAGAGGAATATGAAGCTCACTAGAGTGAAATGCACTGCTTTGGAAATTTGTGCAATTTTGTGCTGAAAGCCCTAAAAAGAAAAGGAGATGACGTATTTCAACAAAGACATGGCTGAGCAAACGTGGCTACTATGGTCTGTCAATTTTACAGAAAGAACTCCAATTCCCTCATTGCTCGCCCACCATGCTCCTGTGTTTACATCTGAGAGGAAGAAGAAGAATTCTTGTTTGCAGATGCTCACTGAGCGATTCGCCCACAACGGTCGACTGAATTTCACACATTTGATTTTCTCCCGACCTCACGATCCCTGATTGGGAGGTGGTTGAGAGAGGCTGATCTCCCCTTGTACACTACATGTCGCACGATCAGGCTGAAAGTCGAGGCGATTGAAAAATTCTCACAACTTGAAAGTCGGCCCAAAAAGGGCAAAACAAATGGCACAGTGTAAGCCCGACTTTAGGCTTTGCTGCCGTGTTGCGCAGTGTGAAGGAAAGAGGAAGAGTCAATGGAGGTGGAGCCTCTGGAGGCTGCCAAATAAGAGATACTGGTGATCAAAGATACATTATAATAAGCCTATGATTTGTCAGCATTACAAGCTGCTTTCTCCTTTTCCCCATTTACAGATTAAAATGATGTTCATCCTTCTAATGAGACACACTCTACATACCAACTGTCAAGTCTTTCCACGGATTATTTTCCTAGTTAAAGGTTGACTTTGACTACGCCAAACCAAAACACGTGTAGGATTTGATCTGAATCGTTTGATTGCTGCTCTGGCTTCACATTTTGGACGCTGAACCTTCTCTGCCATCTTAAATGTCCTGTAGTATTAAAACAGGGGTTGTTCCAGAATGGTGCTGCTTTAACCATCTCCGAATCAGAATCAGGTTTATTGCCATTGTTAGTGAAGGAGTTCACAAACTAGGAATTTTTTATGGTACAATTGTGCAACATGAAACATATAAAATGGAATCTCCTCTCTGACCCGCCTGTTGAGCTCCATGGTCTTCTTGATGCCGTTTGGTTCAAACTCTGCATACGTCCCCATGTATGCAGAGTTTGAACCAACACACAGGCAGGCTCCCTTTAGTTGCTCGCTTCTGACACGCTAACAGTTCGACGTGTTTGATGTCAGAGGGAGGTTTAGGTTTGCATGTTAGAGGAAAACAATTTACCTTTATTTCAGAAAAAAACTAAAAAAGCATCAAAGCAAGACAAGACTCCAAAAACCTGCTGTTCTTCCCTCACAATAAAGATGCAGAACTGCAGTAGGAGCATAACTGAGATGGAGGACATCATTTCTAAGCAGACAATTTCCCCCATTTAAAGTAACACAAAGCTCTGTGACCTTCTGAGGATGCAGTAGGAGGATGGAGTCTGACCTTGTTGGTGAACAGCGGCCGGATGTTGTTGAAGAGCTCCAGCTGCTCCTGCAGCGTGTGGCCGCATTGCTCCGATGGATCCATGAGATAAAGCACCGCCGCCCGAAGGTGAGCCAGAGCTGTGATGGCCTGCATCTCGATGGTGTTCCTCTCCTCCAGAGGGTGGTCCAGGATACCCGGCGTGTCCACCACCTGCACACAAACAAACACTTCAGCTCCACTGTCCCGCAGCTTTTTAACCAGACTGTCGGTGAACAGCAGCAGGGGCCTCCTACCTGCCAGCGGAGGTATCTATAGTCCATGTGGCCCACAAACAGAGACTTGGTGGTAAAGGCGTACGGCTGCACGTCAACATCCGCTCTGGTGACCTAAAGGGAACGATAGTGAGACACTGAATCAGCTTTACTGTTCAAACATCTGACCACCATCAGAGCCGGCCTCGGTGCTCACCTTGTTGATGAAGCTGGACTTCCCCACGTTGGGGTAACCGCACAGCAGCAGGGTCCTGGTGTTCGGGTCGATGCTCGGCAGACGGGACAAATGCTGACGAACTGTTTGGGAGAAGAACAGGAAGAGGAGTTTTCAACACGTCAGAAACCGCAAAGAAAAGCTGGATTAAGGAAAACATCTGAGCTGTTTTATCTCATTACCTTGTTCCAGATACTCCAGGCTGGATTTCTGCCTCTTCAGGATGGTGCACATCCGACCCAGAGCGGCTCGCTTCAGCTGTTTGCAGCGATACATGGAGTCTCCATACTTCATCAGACGCACATAATCTTTGGCGACGCTGCGCAGATTAAAGAAAATCCTCCAGATTCACAATCTGTTGCAGCGACCGATTGGTCCAAACAGATCAGATAGCTGCTGTTTGTGCTGCTTTAACCAACTAAAACCATTTTCACAAAAGCAAAAGAATAAAGATATAATAAAACTGTTTTTCACTCTTTCAAATCCGAGTCTTTTCCAGACTGAGCTCGTTTTTAACACAGAACCATGAATTCACAGCATGTGTTCCTAACCAGATGTTTGCAGATGTGTTCACAGACATGGCCTTTCAACCATTCTGGGATAGGAAGTATTTCTGAGGGACACCCTCAGAAATACAAATGCAAAATTTCCTTGTTGATTTTAACATTTTCCCTCCCTGAACTGTATAACAGGGCCAAATTTCCACACACTTCACATATTTGAAATAAATGAATTAAGCAGTAAAATCAAAACTGTGCATCTTTCTGCATTTTAAACATCGATTCCGTGTTTTCTCATCCAAAAATAAATAGGTTATCCTGAGCTATGTTCTTTTTTTATGCTGCTATAGGTTTAGACTGCTGGAGGACATAAGAAACACTTTTCATAATTCTGCTGCATTCTCTCTCCATCGTCCCACTCTGCAATATATTTGTTACTTTAATCTCTAACGTTATGCTCTCTCTGCTTTTTTCTCACAGTAGCATCATCTGGTCCGTTCCCGTTTTGCTGTGACTCCATCCTGGAGAGGAATATTAGCTGTGCTGCTACCATCAACACTTCTGTTTATAAATATTGAAGATTGGCCCATTTTTACTGTATTCCTTGTCCTGCAAGTTAATGACTGGATACAATCAATGAAATGACATGAGTTGTGAATTGGCACTATATAAATAAAATCAATTTAACTGAATTTATTTATGCAAACAGATGTCTGAGTAACCCCATCTGATTTATAAACTCTTATAATTGTTTTAATACAGGTGCTGGTCATAAAATTAGAATATCATGAAAAAGTAGATTGATTTCAGTAATTCCATTTAAAAAGTGAAACTTGTATATTATATTCATACATTACATACAAACTCATATATTTCAGATGTTTATTTTGTTTAATTTTGATGATTACAAATGACAACAAATGAAAATCTCAAATTCATCATATCAGAAAATTAGAATATTACTGAAGACCAATAAAAACAAAGGATTTATAGAAATGTTGGCCAACTGAAAAGTATGAACATGAAAAGTATGAGCATGTACAGCACTCAGTATTTAGTTGGGCCTCCTTTGGCCTGTATTACTGCAGCAATGCGGCGTGGCATGGAGTCGATCAGTCTGTGGCACTGCTCAGGTGTTATGATAGCCCAGGTTGCTCTAATAGTGGCTTTTAGCTCTTCTGAATTGTTGGGTCTGGTGTATTGCATCTTCTTCTTCACAATACCCCATAGATTTTCTATGGGGTTAAGGTCAGGAGAGTTTGCTGGCCAATTAAGAACAGGGATACCATGGTCCTTCAACCAGGTACTGGTAGCTTTGGCACTGTGTGCAGGTGCCAAGTCCTGTTGGAAAATGAAATCTGCATCTCCAAAAAGTTGGTCAGCTGCAGGAAGCATGAAGTGCTCTAAAACTTCCTGGTATGTGGCTGCGTTGACCCTGGACCTCAGAAAACACAATGGACCAACACCAGCAGATGACATGGCACCCCAAACCATCACTGACTGTGGAAACTTTACACTGGACTTCAAGCAACGTGGATGAAGTGCCTCTCTTCTTTTCCTCCAGACTCTGGGACCTTGATTTCCAAAGGAAATGCAAAATTTACTTTCATCAGAGAACATGACTTTGGACCACTCACCAGCAGTCCAGTCCTGTTTCTCTTTAGCCCAGGCAAGACGCTTCTGACGCTGTCTGTGGTTCAAGAGTGGCTTGACACAAGGAATGCGACAGCAGAAACCCATGTCTTTCATACGTCTGTGTGTGGTGGTTCTTGAAGCACTCACTCCAGCTGCAGTCCACTCTTTGTGAATCTCCCCCACATTTTTGAATGGGTTTTGTTTCACAATCCTCTCCAGGGTGCGGTTATCTCTCTTGCTTGTACACTTTTTTCGACCACATCTTTTCCTTCCCTTCGCCTCTCTATTAATGTGCTTGGACACTGAGCTCTGTGAACAGCCAGCCTCTTTAGCGATGACCTTTTGTGTCTTGCCCTCCTTGTGCAAGGTGTCGATGGTCGTCTTTTGGACAACTGTCAAGTCAGCAGTCTTCCCCATGATTGTGTAGCCTATAGAACTAGACTGAAAGACCATTTAAAGGCTTTTGCAGGTGGTTTGAGTTAATTAGCTGATTAGAGTGTGGCACCAGGGGCCATCAATTTTGAACCTTTTCACAATATTCTAATTTTCTGATATGATGAATTTGAGATTTTCATTTGTTGTCATTTGTAATCATCAAAATTAAACAAAATAAACATCTGAAATATATGAGTTTGTATGTAATGTATGAATATAATATACAAGTTTCACTTTTTAAATGGAATTACTAAAATCAATCTACTTTTTCATGATATTCTAATTTTATGACCAGCACCTGTATGTCTAATGGTCCAAAGAGACATTTCTGACCACAGATCCATTTTCAGAACCAACAATGTAAACAAGGATGACTTCAGGCAGCATTTCTAGACACCACCTATTTTTTTTAAATACCTAAAACTGTCTTATAACTGATGTAGAGTCACCGTTTACAAGTTCAGCTGTACATAGCATAAATGAAAGCAGCTTCGCATTCACTCACTACATAAACTGATTTGACTGATCTGCTGCAAACAACATTTTGTTTGATTGTTGGTCTGGTTGAGCCCGCCTCAAGCTACTGATGAAATCAACTTTTTCCTTTGACCCAACACAGACAATGAGCTGAGACAGAACTGGTGTTATGGTGACAGATTCAATGGTTCTGAGATTTTAGAGACGACTCTGGAAAACCCAAAGTTAAAATAAAGTTATTGAAAGATCTCCACTAAGGCTGGAAAACCACTGATCCTAAGACATTGAGAAAACCACAAAGAAGTCTGGATCAAAGAATCAGCTTGAACGTACTTATCAATCAGGTTCCTGGCAATGTTGATCTGTCCCAGGGCCAACTTGTAATGGTCTTTGTCATACAGCACGTTCATCAGATCGGCATAAAATGGATGGATGTCCTGAAGACAGAGAAACCAGAGATGCCTCCAGAAACCAGATCAGAGCAACATGTTTGCGGCGTTAAAATTCAAAGGCCTTACATCGAGTTTGGGAAAGTCGGTGAGGATCTGGGTGAGGCGGTCATGGTAGTTCTGCTGCGTGTATTTCACTTTACGCATGTAAAAGTGGCGGATGCGGTGGATCTTGTAATGCTTGTGTACCACCGTGGGCGTCTTTCTTTGAGTTTTGGATAAAGTGATGTCGATGAATTCCTGCAGGGAAGGAGAAGAGATGTAAAGAGAGTTGGCCTAATGGTTAGACCCTTAACCCCCCACTGCTCCCTGGGCGCCCCACAATGGCAGCCCACTGCTTCCCCAATGGGATGGGTTAAATTCAAAGGTAAATTTCTCTAATTTGAGATCAATGAAGTTCTATTATTATTAAAGACCACAAATACTATGGTACCATTTTGATTTTTAGAACTGTTAATATTCATATGATTTGGAAGATATTCCCCCAAATACAACTATAAACATCCAGCTTTCTATTGATTTGCTAAATTTCTCCAATATAAAATTATCCAATTTATTTTTGTTTATCTGGGGGGTAGGGTATCTCAACCATGACTATCAAGTTAGCTCCTAGTTCTTAACCACTTATTTTTCACCATAAATGACCAGTTAATATTAGATTATCTCTTAAATCTCCACACAAATCCCCTTAAATCGACAATACTCCATTAAATTATCCCCATAGTTTCCCTATTAACTGCTGATTTTTGTCTCTGGTTTGTATTTAAAGGCTGTGAGCTGCCTCAGGAAAACACGTGTTTTTCTTCTTCGCTGTTTCCTCATTTTCTTTCGACATTTTACCGTAACGACTTGAGCGCAAATCAGTTTAAACCGCAAAAAAGTCAAATAAAACTTACCTTGGCGGTGGGAACCACCATAATCTTTTTAAAGTTATAAAGTGCCATTTTGTCAGGACACGTTTAGGTGCACTGACGGCACGAAGAAGGGAAGGGAACCGGAAAGTACGTCATAAACAAAGAGCTGAGAGGGTCGCTTTCTTTTTAGCGCCCTCTAGCGTCAAGAGACAGAAACTGAGGTTAGAATGTATTTATTTGATCAAGAGGATTTAAAACCTAAAGATCCTTCTGAGATTTGAAGCTCTTTAAAAATACAACATTTCGATTAATATCGTTGAAGCTGGATATTTGAACAGACATCTTTATGTTCAGTGAAGGGAGTAGCTTTTTTATATAATATAGTTTATAATTCAGAATCAGCTTAAGGAGGTTTGCAGATGTTGGTTTTATTAGGATATCTCCTTTAATTCCCTTATAAAAAATTTTTCCAGGACTTTTATGCATTTTTTTTCTAAGTTGCACACAGCAAACATAATAAAATTCTACGGCTTTGACTTATATTAAGGAAAATACTTTTTTCATCAGTATTAGGAGTTTTAAAAAGCACAATAATCTCACACCTCAACAAGACTTTGTTGCTGCTTCTGCTTGAGTTTTCGTCCTATTTAAGGGGTGTCAGTCCTCTCCACTGTTGGTCATTGCTGGCTCAAGATTAATAGTTTCAGCTCATTTTAAGAGTTTTCTCACTTCCTTACAGAATTAAAGATCAATTCCCTAAAATTGGATTGTTCAGAACTTTAAATTAATTTAATCCAACATTACTATCTCATTTTTGGAGGGAGCACAATTTTAACAACTGAAAGAAAACAAACTGAATTAATCATCTAAATCTGATATGGATTTTTTTTTTTTTTTTTGTCACACTGGGATGTTTGATTTAAAACAGAGATTGCATAAAAAAGAATTGCCAGATTAACATTAAATGGTGATGACTTACAAAATGTTTTGTTCAATTTAATTTAGCACATCCAGTTCAGAATGTTGCTGAACCTGTAGAGTAAAAAATACCTCATTAGAATCTCTCTGGCAACAGGAAGTAGAGTAAAAAGCTCTTCATCAGGTAACAAATGTGCTTGTAGACAGTCAAACACGGTGGTGGTGTTGTAATGGTCTGGGAATTCTTTGCTGCTTCAGCATCTGAACAACTTGCCATTACTTCATTATCACCTTATGCAGTCAATAGGGGTCAATTACTTTTCTATGTGAGTTAGGTTGGTTTGAATATCACTTCTCCTTATGTGAACAAAGTGATCGCTTGAAAAGTATAGTTTGAATTTATTTAGATGATCTTTAAGTGGTAAAACAAAAAAAATACAGATGACATGGACAATATTAATGTTACTGATAACAAAATCTACATCATGTACTCATAAAACAGAATAATAATTGTACATGAGTGACACTGGATCACGACATAATAATTTAAAAAAGTTTTTACAAGTTTTAAAACTAATTTACTTTATGGAAGTATCCACTTCTTCCTGGGATAAAATAAATTTTAGATCAATACCCCTTGAACCCTACGGACCCACCGGTGGGTCCAGCTGCTACATGACCTCGTAATTTTACCAAACCACCAGTATTGATGTAAAAAACATATTTGGCACAGTTTGGTGACATTTATGAATAAATGTGCCAAAATGGCCTCTCCGCCTAAGAAATTTCTCACTAATACCATTCTAAAATAAATATGATTCATCTGATTGAGTCCAAATTTGGTATATTTTTACACAACATTTAGATTTGAAAGTCTGTACTACATTTTTGTGCTATAAATAATATTTTGGTAGTGTTTTGCAATGTTTATTTCAAAGAAAATTTTGGCGAGGTTCAAAAAATGCAAAATATTTTGTATTTTGTCCCTAATATTTCAGGCAGGGTCTAAGCTACAATGGTGCTGACACCAGAAAACCATTCTATGACATCTTACCTTTACAGACGTACCAAAAGTTTCTTCTTAAATCTAATAGCTGTGAGGCTATAAGTGATTTACTTTTGTGTGTTTTTGTCAGGCAGAAATTTATTTATACCCCCTTAGGGTGTAAGAGGTTAACAGAAGAAGTATAAGTTAACCTTCGTCCTAATTAACTTATAAATAACATAAAGAGAAGCAAAAAGATATTCCCCATTTTCAACTTATAGCTCTGGAACTCTTCAATGTGTATCTGTATGTTTTTTGTGTTGTCATTTATTAATTTAGACTGAATAAACAGGGGAGAAAGAAGAAAAACAAAAATATGTCAAGACCCGCGCTAATCAGGAAGCAGCCAATCAGAGAGCACGGATTTTCAAAAGCCACGCCCACCATCGTTGATATGGAGCAGGGTTTCTGTGCCCACCGCCAGTCCTGACCAATCAGAACGGCCAGCTGTGAGAAGGAAGACCGAGAGGTGGAGGGTCGAGTGGAGCCCAGTGACAACCTCGGGTTCACTGCTGCACCGAAGACAAGAAAAACACAAAGAGGTCTCACTTTGATGCAATATCAGAAGCCTCTGTTTACCTTTTGTTTCTCTGCTCAGAGTGGGATCTACCCTCTCAGTTCAGAAGTCAGAACGAGCAAAGTCAGAAAACTGGTGCGCTGGAGGTTTAAGTTGGGAATTAAGTTATGCTTGAGTTGAACTCTTTTTGTCTTCACTTTTTGTAGCTGGAAGCAATGGGATTTAGTTACTCTATTTAACCAGATAAAGGAGTTCTCTTAATCATAAACCTGTTAACATTACATCGCGATTGATATATTGAAATACAACATATAAGAACTACATTAAAATGTATATTTCTGCCAATATCACTACGAATGCCATACATGGCAGCCATATTGGATTTGAACTTCTGGTTGACCACTGGTTCTCCAAGGGGATCTGATATTGGAAATGTCCACTTCCAGATACAGATCAAGGCCGATAGTCGGTTTGCACCTTTGCTGTTGTACTATTGTTTCATGTTTACCCATTGTGTTGCAGTAAATAAATAATTCCATATATATAAGGGTTTAGATTATGGTAAACCTGTTTAGAGGTCTTTTTACATGAACATTTTTATGAATTACAGAGAAAAAAAAATATTCTGATGCTATTTCTAGCAAACTTTTTAGTACCCACATCCTACATTTTCAACCTGACTCCCAACAATCATGATGGAACAATGCAAACCAACTAAGTGAGACCTTTTGCTGGTAAATATACTTACTGCATCACTTATAGTCTACTACAGATATTCTTCTGAATTTTTAGAGATTTTTGTAAGTAGCTAAGTATCAAAACCCTCCTGGGCTTATAAAATGTAATGCTTAAGTAGACAGCAGTGATTAGTACATAAAACAATTAGCTAAAACAGTTAAAAACTGGCTGTTCTGGGAGGATGGGGTCCGGGGCCCTCTGTTAAGGGCTGTCTGTTCTCTGTAGACCGCAGCAGAGTTTGGTTCCCATTGTCGGCAGTAAGACAGACCTGTTCCCAGTGGATGTTGGTCTCCTCCAGGGCTGCCCTTTGTCACCGGTTCTCTTCATTTCATTCATGGACAGAATTTCTAGGCGCAGCCAGGGACCGGAGGTTTGGGGACCCTCTCTGCTGTTTGCAGATGATGTGGTCCTGTTGGCCTCTTCGAAGCAGGACCTTCGGCGTGCACAGTGGCGGTTTGCAGCCAAGTATGAAGCGGCTATGAGGATCGGCACCTCAAAATCAGAGGCCATGGTTCAAGTATCTCAGGGTCTTGTTCATGAGTGAGGGACTGATGGAGCATGAGATCAGTAAAGATCATATGGTGTTAAACATATGAAGAATTTAGAATTCAAATTCGAAACGATTATGTTCACAAAGAGATTCGGTCGAAAACTAAGACGAATTTGATGAAAACCAAGCAATAAGAATGGGAAATAAATTGATGATATATGCATTTTTTTTTTATAAGTTTCACACAGCAACCATATTAAAATTCAAGGTTTCCTCGGGTCTTTTTGTCACCATCTATTTTCTTTTAAGTCAACAACTTGATACCTGTTGGTATTCCATAGATAGAAAACTTTTGAATAGATAAATTTGTTAGTAAAATTTGACTTAATTGACTCGATAAATTTATTTTGTGATATTGAGATCTGTACAGTAAACCTACATTGCTTTATCTATATAGTCCTTGCATTGCTGTGGATTACAATAAAATAAACTCTCTACTATAGTGTGATTGGGTGGGTAGCTAAGGTTTTGTTTGTAGCCATGAAACTAAAAGTAAAAATAGGAATGAAAATATGGAATAATAAATAATTAAGAAGATACAGGATCAGAACTCAAAACCTTCTTGCTGACTTTTTATTTCATAGTCCAAAGAAACAAACCTCAAATACAAGTAGGGCCGATTCAGTTAATCAGATCAGCTATGATTGATTGATTATTGAAATTATTGTCAGCTAATTAAGTGATTCATTGCTCACTGAAGGATACAGACTCTGAGACACAAGAATCCATTCAAAGCTGTAATTAATCAAAAACAGTAAAACAATATTTAAAAAATCTTTCTATGCATCATATATTCCTTATCCAGACCACCTTGATGGTAAATTTTAATTTAAGCTGGTTTGGAGTAAGCTTATTTTAGCTGCTTGTATCCAAGATCTCGATCATTCGTACATGATCCAAGCATAGGTAAGGGTAGGAATATAGACAGACCAGTAAATCCAGAGCATTGCCTTTTAGTTCAGCTCTGCAGCCCCTATGACAAGTATGGAAGCATTTCTGTGTATCTAAATGTTAAAAGGTGGATCAACTGGTACAGTGGTGCGGTCCCCTGCTGGGGTCGTGAGGGGTGCTGGTCCCTATCACCAGCCGTCAGTGGACGACAGGCGGGTAACACCCTGGACAGTTTGCCAGTCTATCACAGGGCAACACAGAGACAAACAGGACAAACAGCCATCCACACACACTCACACCTAAGGAGAACTTAGAGAATCCAATTAACCTAACAGTCATGTTTTTGGACTGTGGGAGGAAGCCGGAGAACCTGGAGAGAAACCATGCATACATAGGGAGAACATGCTAACTCCGGGCCAGGAATCAAACCCAGAACCTTCTTGCTGCAAGGCAGTAGTGCTACCCACCGCTCCACTGTACAGAATAGTCAGACCCATCTGGATTTTAACCTAATTAGGGCGACAGTGGCGTTGGATGTAGGAGTTTGCCCTGAAATCGAAGGGTTGACGGTTCAAGCCCCGACTCCAACTTTTAGTGTCGTTGTGTCCTTTGGCAAGACACTTCACCTGCATTGTCTACTGATGGTGGTCAGATGGCCCGGTGGCGCCAGTGTACGGCAGCCCCGCTTCTGTCAGTGAGCTCCAGGGCAGCTGTGGCTACAATGTAGCTTGCCACCATCAGTGTGTGAGTGTGTGAATGAATGTAGTGTAAAGCGCTTTGGTCAAGTCTCCTAACTTGAATAAAGGTGCTATATAAATACATGCCATTTACCATTTTTACCATTTAATTAAAATTAATAGGATGGTGGACTTCAGGAAAACTCCTCCCACCCTCCCTCATCTTGCCATCCTGAACAACACTGCTTCTTCTGTGAATCCCTTCTGGTTCCTAGAACCATCCTTTCTTGGACCTGTTGGTCCTTCACTTAGACATTGTTCAGGAGGACCAGCAGAGATCGGACCTCTTGCCACAACTGCAGAAGTATAAGTTTTGACTGGAGCTGTTGGTAATTTTCTACACCACCATCATTTGTTTGTTCTGTCTACATCTACATCTGTGCGGTTTGGCAAAACCACAAAACAGGACAGATTCAGAACTGCAACAAAGTCTGCGTGGATGATTATTAGTGCTGGATTTCTCTCCATCCAGGACTTTTAAAAGTACAGCTAAGAGCATCACGGCAGACATTACACATCCTGGTTGAAAACTGTTTAGACTTCTACCTTGAAGTTAGCCATACAGAGCACTATTTTTAGAAAACCAGCTGCCAGAGAAACAGGTTTGTCCACCAGGCTGTTTCTCTGATGGACACAATTTAAACCCTACTCATAAGCAGATAAAGTAGGGACAGAACCAGAGGTGGCCATGGCCCCACTAATGCATCATTGGCCACCCTTAATGCGCCATTGCCATTGCTAATGCATCATTGGCTACCCTTAATGCCTCATTGGCCCCCCTTAATACATCATTGGCCACCCTTAATGCATCATTGCCGTTGCTAATGCATCATTGGCCACCCTTAGTGTGTCATTAGCCACCCTTAATGCGTCATTGCCGTTGCTAATGCATCATTGGCCACCCTTAATGCATCAGTGGCCACCCTTAATGCATCATTGGCCACCCTTAATGCATCATTGTCGTTGCTAATGCAACATTGGCCACCCTTAATGCATCATTGGGCACCCTTAATGCGTCATTGCCGTTGTTTATGCATCATTGGCCACCCTTAATGCGTCATTGCCATTGCTAATGCATCATTGGCCACCCTTATTGCATCATTGGCCACCCTTATTGCATCATTGGCCACCCTTAATGTGTCATTGCCATTGCTAATGCATCATTGGCCACCCTTAATGCATCATTGTCGTTGCTAATGCAACATTGGCCACCCTTAATGCATCATTGGGCACCCTTAATGCGTCATTGCCGTTGTTTATGCATCATTGGCCACCCTTAATGCGTCATTGCCATTGCTAATGCATCATTGGCCACCCTTAATGCATCATTGGGCACCCTTAATGCGTCATTGCCGTTGTTTATGCATCATTGGCCACCCTTAATGCGTCATTGCCATTGCTAATGCATCATTGGCCACCCTTAATGCATCATTGGCCACCCTTAATGCGTCATTGCCGTTGCTAATGCATCATTGGCCACCCTTAATGCGTCATTGCCGTTGCTAATGCATCATTGGCCACCCTTAATGCATCATTGCCCCCCCTTAATGCGTCATTGCCGTTGCTAATGCATCATTGGCCACCCTTAATGTGTCATTGCCCCCCCTTAATGCGTCATTGCCGTTGCTAATGCATCATTGGCCACCCTTAATGTGTCATTGCCATTGCTGATGCATCATTGGCCACCCTTAATGCTTCATTGGCCCCCCTTAATGCGTCATTGGCCCCCTTAATGCATCATTGGCCACCCTTAATGCATCATTGGCACTGCTAATGCGGCATTGGCCCCCTTAATGCATCATTGGCCACCCTTAATGCGTCATTGCCGTTGCTAATGCATCATTGGCCACCCTTAATGTGAAAATTGGCAAAAATCCTCCACCATGCCTTTAATGCATCATTGGCCACCCTAAATCCGTCATTTACCACCCCTACCAGGTGACCTAAAACCTCTAAAATAGAAGGCGGCAACAAAATTACCCTTAAGTGGAATATTCTAACCAGTTTTACATTCTTATTGTTCGTGTATTAACAATAAACTGAAAACAACTAGGGTTTTCAAAAATATAAATATTCTGAAAAGTATTGATACCCAAAGGCTGTATCTGGTTACATGGCATGGTATCGATACTAACAACAAGTGATGTTGGCATATTTTGGCTGTCATTAACATAAATTTGGTTATTTATTTAGCATTTATTTGTGCTATTACTTAACAAGCATCAGTAATTCTGTTATAAAAAGGCACGTTTCTATGTTAAGATTGAAAATGGTGAGTTTTTTTTAGGTTAACAAAAAATATTTTATGCCAGTTTTTTTAACCCACAGGGTATTGAAAATGGCATTGAGAATCGAATATTTTCCTGGGGATTGAAATTTAATTTAAAATATTGTTATCATGACAACCATAAAAACAAAAGATACAGAATTTGGGCTCCTTGCAACACTAGATTTTGTGTTTTATGGAATAAAGAGCAAATGATGTGTCTTTGCAAGTCTTTAATGTCAATAGATCCATTTAATGTTGGTATCAGTATATATGGAAATATTAACATTATGCAAATAAATTGCGGATAAAAGTATAGTACACTTTTTTTTTTGTTCCCCAGAAATGTAGGCAAGAAATGGCAATAAGGCTCGGGCACAGCGCGTTGCATTCTGGGTACGCCGCCATATTAGTAGCTAGTTGCTACGGTAAACAAAGACCTAAAACAGCATAGAGACAGAGCAGAAAGACGAGTAAACAGCGATGTTAAAAGCGAAGAAAGGATGCGGAATATACCGAGACACACTGCAGAGGGAAGCCAGGGACCGTTATCTGCAAAAGATGGGCTTCATAAACGGACTTGATCCCTACGAAGTAGAAAGAAAGGAGTGGTGCGTTGGGGAAGAATTTCTACCGCCGTTTGCGAGGGAGGACGTATTTTCGTATCTAGTGTGTGGCGTCAGTGCCTACACACATGAAGAGTTTCGCTGCTACAAGTCGCTAGAGGCTTACAAACAGCTGACAGATGGAAAAGTTCATGACATGGAAGTTATCAAGCCGAATGAGAACACAGTCATCAGAGCCAAGGTAAGCTACCGTCTCAACATGGTGTGGTGTTTGTTGTTGTGATAAGACTAGGTGCAGGCACTAACGTAAAACATCAAAAATGTATCTAAATAAATCTTGTGCTGACTGTACGTGTCCAGGGATAATGTAGTTACATTCTGATGATATATGACTGTCCTAGCATGGTACTACCACGCAGGGGCGGAGATAGATGAATAAAAACAGTATGTTCTGTAACTTACCAGAATGAAAATGCCGGGAACACACTCTCATGGACACTGGGATTGAGTTGAAAGTTATATTTGGCCGTCTTACAGCAGCGACCCATGCTAGCCGGCGACTCTTTGTTATGGAGGACATTTGTTTTCCATTGAGACGCCTCCAGGTTGGAAAACGGTAAAAAGACAATCCATTTGGGATTTTTTTCCCCGTCCAGTCACTGCTTGCGCTACTACACCCTACGACACAGCAACGGGCGACCATAACGACAGCAGAGGTAAAATGAAACGGCAAAAAACTAAGCAAACTACTAGCAGAAGAAAGCTAGTCCTTACAGGCGCGAAGTCAAAGTGTAAACAGTGGGCTGACCAGCTATCAATATGGCTGCCGCGCAACGTGTGACGTCATGTGCCCGAGCCTTATAGATAAGATGTTCACACCGGAACGCAAAGCCGAAAGATTATTGTGCAAAACACCTTTAATTTAGACAGCATGGATGTGTAAATATATGTGCTAATTTATTAGAAAGGGATTTGGGAAAATCTATTTTGCATTTATTTAGGTATATTTCATAATTTTTCTGTTGGAACAGTGCAGATTGACCCAGAGGGTCTAGTACCTATCTGCTTCGACCACCCCATGATGCACATTGGTCGCTGCATTGCCACCCCTACAAAATGCTCCCGTCTATTCAACTAGCATTATCACCACCCGCAATAACGCATGTGGTTTTATCATATTTTTCACCCTTAGAATCTGAATTATAATTTTTTTTTTTTTGCCAAGTAGCGTACAACGATTTTGCTTTAGAGCTACACACACACACACACACACACACACATACACACACACACACACACACACACACACACACACACACACACACACACACACACACACACACACACACACACAATGGTTTAAATATGTGTTAAAATATAAAATTTAGAAATACAATGAATAGTTAGAGAATAGATAGTGCAAGTTCTTGCATAGAAATACTAATATGATCAATATATCTTTTTGTTTAAACATTACAAAAATAAATAAAATACACTGTACATACTGGCATTTATATATTATAGCTCATGGCTGAGTAAGCAATGTAATTAAACTCTAATCTCTTTGTTTTCTACACAATTTTGGCCAGTAAGGGTGATTCTGATCTCATAAATGCTGTGTTCACTTGATAAAATAAATACAAAAAAATAAATGTTTTGCAACATTTACTGGTAACTTTTTTAGTTATAGAAGGGATACAATGCATTATTTCAACGTCGAGTGAGTAATATTCCTAACCTATTAATCATAATGGATACTGTTCTATTTTTACTCTAAACCAGTTGGAGTGATTCCTCTGGCAGACAATACACGATCTTGGAAACACACGAAAGGGAAAGGAAACGCCGACTTCTCCATTCCAAAATCCCCTCTGCCTCATCTTTTAGCACTAACGGCTCTTTTTGATCGATGTGAAGCTTTGAGACCTTCTCTCCTTTGCTTCAGGACTGCTTTTGGTCGCTTTTCTGCTGCCCTTTGCGCAGTACCCGCTGTTGGCCCTGAGAAAACAACCGCCGTTCGAGATTTGTGGCGCCTCAGATTTATTGAGCCCGAGTGCACAAAGTTGATAGTTAGCCACCTAGCTAACTGTTAGCTTGCAGCCCTTTCTTGGTTCTAGCTTCGGGGGCGTCGTTTTTGGGCTACAGTCGGTTCCAGGCAGCTAGCAGCTACACCTGAATGCCCCTTTTGGTGAGGTTTAGAGCTGTTGTTTGTAGCTAAAGTGCTCCATACTGGCTGCTCGCTGCTAAACCAGCGTAAAAAGCCCGGAAGGAAGCCAAAGTGAAGGCCGGAGTCCAGCACCACCAAGAGCCGCCTCCGTCAGAGTGTTTGTACCGCCGCGCAGTGAGAGTTGACAGGTGAGTGGGAAACGGCTTTTATTGGCTTGTATACAGATGAATGGTTAAATATTGATGTTTTCTAGCATTTCAAGTATTTTTCATGTTATTTGTGACTATCGAGGGGCTGGAGAATCCGCGGAATCACGCCATCTTTTCATTTGGAGTTAGCCATGGCTGCTACTTTCGCCCAGTTAACTTTAGAGTGTTTTTTTTGTTTTGTTTTTTTAACGGCCCGGTTATGTTTCCGTTTATAAACGGTTCGGTTCCATCCAGGCCGAACCGAACTCTAGTGGAGTCTTACTAGGTGGCCCTGACCACAGGCCGGTGCCAGCCATGGCCTTTAGCCCTGGAGCTGCAGTCTTCCTCGGCTGAATGAGTCTGCATTGCGTCTGTGGATGAAGTTGCTGTCTTCACTTAGAAAGTTGATCCAAACAAACATGGCTGTTATGTTGGAAAAGCTCAATATATAAAGAAGTAATTAACACTTTTCTACTCATTGACTGATGCTTTATATTTATGTCTTCTAGTTACTTTTCTTAAAAACAAATTTCACCCAATATACCCAATTATATAGAGAAACTAGAACTTCAAGACTTGCAGTAAAATGTCTTTAAATACAACACAATGAATTTCAACCAATCAAATAGTTTTGAGAAAGCTTAGAATTGTAGTTTACATTTATATATACTTATCTAGCTGTTGTATGAAAATATATTTAAGGGTTTTGAAACATTAAAAGTATGTTCGTTAGCTTTAATTATTTTGTCGGGACACAGTTTAGAAAAAGTTAAGTAGAAAAAAATGTTCTTGTATGTGTTTATATATCTATTTATGTGTCTTTATCATATCTTTTTTTTTATTCTTCCTGATACTATTATTATTTCAGAGCAAGAAGATCAAGTTAACCACCTTCTTGGATTCTAGAGAAGTGAAACTCAGGTTGAACTGGACCAGATGTTTTTAAAAAAGGCTCTGATTAAAATGTCAAACATGATGGCAAAATTACTATTTTCAACTTATACAAGCAAAATAATAATTCCATGTAGTTTTGTTGTGTTGATTTTTGTGAATGTTGTGTGTGTTGCTATTAGTTGATCGTTTCAACGAATTTACAAAGGAATAGTTGTTGCCGCCAAAGTAAAAGCCCCAGCCAGATAAATAAAAGTAACATAGTAGTTAGCATTCCTTAGCTACCTTTCTGTTACAGCGAGATTCTTTTGATATGTTAACTTTAAATGTCATAGTTAAATTTATTTAAAAATTTGCTGTTAAAATGTTCAACATGTTTTTATGTAAAACAGAGAAGCAACAATTATTCCTCTCGTTATGTTGTGTATAATTGTCATTTTATAACATTTTGTTGTTTTTATATTATGAGGGGAAGAAGATGTTTGTTAGAAAACATTTTTTTTAACCATAGCTTGTTAACCTTTCATTATCCTTCATATGTGTTTGAGTATTCGATCGATGCCTAGAGGCAATGCTTTAAAATAACTTTTTAAACCCCCACTTAGTGTAGGATATTACTGTCATTCATTTGTTTTCAAAAGGTAAACATGTGGAAACAGCTTGTCTTTGTTCAGGGCAAAACCAGCAATGAAATGGCTCTTTATTCCACTCTAAAGATTTTAGCTTGTTTTATCAGTTTATACAAAATAAGAGTTTCCATTAATATATAAACATGTGGCTGACATCTTTTACATATTCAGCCTGCTTTTTGTTCCCAATTTACTCAGTTAGGGAAACGTTCTCCAGAGATCATGACCCTGTGCTGTACTTGCCAAACATTTCTAAGTAATGTTTGTTAGAAAATAAACATTACTGAATTAATAAAAAAAATGACATTATTTATATAGCACTATTCTACACAGCCAGGTAAACAAAATGCCTCACTGGTAAAATAAAAAGTAGTCATGTGAATAATTTTGCATTGATGTTTATAGAATTATAAACATCAATGCACATGATGGTCAGCAGACTGTCAAACAGTCACATCAGCTTTATAATAAAAAAAGTTTCAGTCAAATCAAGTATTCAGTGGAATTCAACTCTGGATAGTTTGAGATGTTTTTTCTTTATTGTTTACTTGAGGGGTTTTGGCCTATGTTTGTGTCTGTCTCCACCTTTCAATCTTTGTCAACTGTATTGTTGCTTATTAGGAGCAGAGGGTGAAGTACTTGGTCTATTTTGGACACTTTTATTAGGAGTATTACTTCTGGTGTTGCTCAGCGCTGCTCCTCTGGGAAATGCTGATTATACATCTAATTTTGTTTTAAGTTGTATCTAAACTTACCTGAAATTTCTCACAATCCATTGAAAAATAGAAAGTCTGCAGATAGATTTCATATTTCAGAAATTTGTTACAGCAATCTGGATAATCTACATAAATGTTTCATCTAGGGCTGAAAGAATTAATTCGATTATTGAAATATGGTCAACTAATTTGGTGATGGATCAATTGTTAAAGCTACAGTGTGTAATAATTACAGGCATATAAATTCAGAAATTTAATATATTATACATAACTATGTTATTTATCATCACCTATGAGCTCAGCCTTTTAACCATAACATTTGCGTTGCCTTAGAATTCGTTATTTATAATTACATAGGAGCGGGTCTCGCAGCCATGGAGGCTGACATCTTTGCGCTACGGCAGCGCAGAGGCAACAAACTAGCGATTGCGAGATCTCCCATGACGCTCGAAAATAACTACGGCAAGTTGAGAGAGATGAACTGAGACGGTACTGAACAGTAGATGGCAGTATTATGCCTGAGAAGCGTTTAGTCTGCCTGAAACCAAAGAAGAAGAAGAAGCAGGTATACTGCGCCTCGGTAACAAGAAAGGTAAACAAGGCGGCAGGCGTGAGTGACTTTGCAAACTGTTTGGCACTGTGTGGCCAAACATCAGACGAATGGAGGATCATGCCTACTCTGTATCACAACGAAAAGCGGCGGACACCGAACCCCCGTCATCTAAGAAGCGGAAACACGACGAGAATAAACGCAAGAGTGACAAGAAACGACAAAAAACACGGATCAACATTGGCACGGCATTTACACGATGGAAGTCACTGATGGAGGAAAAAGGTTTTCAAAGTGACGCTCAAGTTGCCAGTTTTCTCTTGGACAGGTAATTAATCCTATACACACAATTGTCTAATATCACTGCAGTTTTTGGAGTACAGGATGCTCAGACCTGTCTAAAACAATAACATGCTGCGTGATGATGCTGTTACTCTCCAGTATACTTATTCAGCAACGTCCCTGACGTTTCACAGGTAATGATTCAGTAATTTTCTGTAAAATAATTTTCTGGATATATACCTCGGTTACTTCTCTCCGGCTCCTTTGGAGATCTTCAAGCCTTTCCTCCTCTGCTCTCACCCCGCTGGCTCCCCTCTCTCGCCTGGCCCCAGCTGCACGCTCACCCCGGCCTCTCTGCCCTCTTCCTTTCCCTCTTCCTTGCCTTGTAACCCCCGTGCCACAAACAAGACTTGGACTCTGTAAACGGGGAATATATATTCTTCCAGCGAACACAATCTCGCTGTTAAACTAATGACTACAATTACTTCGTCTGTTTATATCACCATGCAAAGCAGCTCACCAAAACGTCACAACGACGTAGAAAAAATAACGGGTATATTTATTATCTTAAGTCTACATGAAATCTATACCCTACACAGACTAATGAAATACTATCTGTAAAATTATCTATGTAAACAAACCTCATCACTTGAGAAGGTAGGTGATGCGGACGTCGTGGAAGACATTTTGTCCCGTAACGCTCGCCGTACTGTTGGGGGGGAGAAGCGGTGGGGGGGAGACGTTCATGTTGCTGCAGTCTGCAGTCTGACCGCTAGATGTCGCTGAAAATTACACACTGTAGCTTTAACTAGAATATAAAGACTCTTTTAGCTGACAGAGCAAACCACTCGGACCAGTAATTGTACCAAAATTATATATATATATATATATATATATATATATATATATATCACATTTTGCATTTAAGATTAAAAAAAAAATGACTTTCATCTGTCAATATGCTCTATCCAGAACTACTTTAGTACAGTAACCGGTCCCAATAAGCTTCTGCACATTTGTAAAGGAGTATAAGGATAGCTCTCTTACAGCATGTTGTTAATGTCCCATCAAAAACTGAAAGTGCTTTAATATATATGTCTATAATCAAATAGGCTACTCTTTCAGTGGTACCAGTGCTGCATAACAGTGGTGCATTTATGCATGCCAATATGAAAATGCAACATGTATGACATTGCTTTACTTAAAACAAGAGAAGCAGAGCGCTGTACTAAAGGTAAATTGTGTACATACAGCTGGCCAGGCTCCCAAAAACCCGGTTACTGCTTACGTTTGCATGTAAATAAGTTGGGAAACATTGCCTTGTTTTCTAGATGGTGTGATTTATGCGTTTTCTTGCGGTTTCAGTGTTGCAGTTTGGTTGCAGTCAAGGCTTAGGCGAAAAAAAGCTGTTCTGAAGATTTACAGGCTTGGTTGCACTACAGTGAAATCTACAGCTGTATCAAATGTTAGTCCTGTTTTAGAATTGACCTCCTAAAGATGGTAGCTACTATCAGGAAACAAACCTCCCATCTGGATTAGACGGATGAATGGGCTGTTTTCAATTCTGGGGAATTGTTCAAACTTTTAGATAACAAAAAGAATGATAAAATAATTCAGTACATTTTAAGCTTAAAAAGGAGTGGACAGAAAAGGGCTTGGACTAAACTGAAATTGACGTTTTTTAAAAGGATTTCATTTTTGACCTCAAGTTCGTTCTTATCGTATTACTAAAATGTTATATGGAGCAGGTATACAATACTAAGTGCTCTTAATCCAAAAGCAGAATTTTCATCTAACAGTTGAAAAGTTTCTTTTTAGTTTTTTTTTTTTTTTATAGATAAAATGGATTTATAGTCAACAAGTTGTTGGTTTACTCCCAACAAAAGGGATAAAAGGTCTAAAAAACTTTTATATTTATTATTTTTAGGTCAGGGTAACAAATATGCTCCAAAGCTATTCTACTGTAATTCACTTTAATTGACTTTACTTATGTGTGATGGAGTATATGGCTATCTTAAGCCGGGCTTACACTGTGTGATTTAAAAACATTTTTTTTGCCCTTTTCGGGCCGATTTTCCAGTAGTGCGAGAATTTTTCAGTCGGTCCAACTTTCAGCCCGATTGTGTGTGGTGTAGTGCACAAGGGGTAACGTGGGGCGATCAGCCTCTCACAACCAACTCCCAATCAGGACCCGTGAGGTTGGGAGAAAATCAAACATGTTTGATGCCCAACCGCCGTGGGCAAATCTCCCAGTGGGCATGCGCAAACAAGGATTCTTCTTCTTCCTCTCAGATGAAAACACAAAAGCATGGCAGGGGTGCAATGAGTGAAATAGAGTTCTTTCTGTAAAATTGACAGACTGTAGTAGCCACGTTTGCTCAGCCATGTCTTTGTCTAAATACTTTATCGCCCTTTCTTCTTATGTCTTTCAGCACAAAATTGCACAAATTGCCACGGCAACGCGTTTCTCTCTAGTGAGCTTCATATTCCTCTTCTACTGGTTTGGCTTCCGGATAGACGAGTCCGAGTAGCGCCATCTCACTGTGGAGCTGGGTCCCACGTGGTTTTTAGACGTACAGTGTGATCAGGTAGAGCGTCGGTCTGCACAGACATCGTGAGCTGTGAACTCGAACTGTACGACGAAACAGCAGGGTTTCGTCGTACAGTGTGAGCTGTAGCTGCTTGCAACGATTAAAAAAAAATCTCAGTGTATACCCGGCTTTAGATAGTATGGGTGAAAAGAAAAGCCCCTCTAGTTGCCTGCCTCAACTTCAATCTCTCCAGAAAAAAAAAACACAAGAACAAAACTCCTCTTAATGTTCTTCTATCTCACATGCAGCTTCTGGACGATACGGACTAACAAAGTTCCCCTGCTGGAGAATCTGACAGGTTTCATTCTTGATTAGATTCAGGCTAGAAGCCATGAAAGCTGCATTCCAAGACTCATTGGTTTGCTTGTGAAAATACAGATTGAAAACCTACTTGGTGGACCACTTGTGTATGTGTTTTTTTGTTTTGTTTTTTCAGCTGCGGTCTTAGTTTGAAAAACCATTGGCTCATAAATTACTGCTTATAATTACACAGAGGAAAAACAAAGGTGTGGAAAAAGGCGAGAGGGAGGAGGATGTTTTGGTTCATGCCATGTCTAGACAATAGGACTGAGTCACTGCCGCTCTGTTGCTGTGTTTTAACCAAGGTCAGGGTTTCTGTTGTATTATTATTTTGAAGCTGTTACACAGTCTATGCTGGGGATCAGTCTCCCGTTATGTGGACCACTGTCAGTTTTCACCTTTCTTCACAGTCAGCAGTCTAAAAATGTACTCCAATTTCCTTTTTTGGTCTTAAAATCTTTTGTTTGAGAATATCATTATCGGATAATTCAGTTTCAAGATCAGGAGTTTTTACCAGATTATTGTGTTATAAAGCACTACCATGGTAGTCCTGACTTATTTCTTCAGTATGGAAATTTCAATTGTAGGAAGAAGAACTGGTGGGCTCCTTTTAAACCGCAGATGATGGAGGCTTTTTAAAGGGGAACCCCTTTTTCTGACGTTTCTAATATTTAAGACATAAGACGGAGAGAAACGGCAAGCTAGAGAAGCTAGAGGTCCAGCCAATAAGGGGGGAAAAAACCCAATAAACTCTTCATTTCCATCTGCATCGCTTAACCCAGTCTTTGTACAAGGGCTGCTTTTGGTCACCAGCTGTTTTTTTTTTTTTTTGGCAATAAAAAAAACAAAACTTTTAGTTTCCTTCAAAAAACTCTCACTGCTGTTTTGAAACAGCCATTATCTCCAAATGGATACCAGGCAGGTTCATAAACATTGGCTGATATTTATCTAATTCCAAGCTTTTCTTTGTGATTATGCTTATTGTGTAGAGAGTTCTGATAAAGGTACACCAGCAGTGTATTGTCTGACCCTAGTTTAACCTCGGTCACTAAATTAGCTGGTTTTTGGATAATCTGAGGGTAATCTAGGGCTCCAAAGGCCATTCCTCCAGAACTACTGTCCGGCAACACTGCACGTTTTGATACTCCAGAGATTTTTGGCAGCAGCCAAGCAGAATTTTTAAAGTGCTTTTAAAAACAGCAGGGAGGCGCTGACTTAAAAGTTGAACAAAAAGGAAGATTTAGAAACTAGAAAAGCACCAGAGCACAAGAACCTCTGCCAAGCAGCAACGTTTGCCCTTTTTTGTCACTTAAAACTTTCCCTTGAATTGGATAATTTTCCCTCTTTAATAAATTGTTAATATGCATTAGAATTTAACATGGCTGCCCTGGGAGAGGCACAGTGTGTGTCTGCAGCCTCTGGTGTCTGTTCTGCTCTCATGTCTTTGACAGACGAAAAAGTTTTTTTTAATCTTAAATGCAAAATGTTTACAGATTTGTTTTACAATTTTGATATAATTACTGCTCTAAATTGGTTGCTCTGTCAGCTAAAGGCATGTTTTACAGTCTATACTCCATTTAACAATTAATCAGTTACTAAATAAGTTGATGATTATTCCAGTAATAGATTAATGACAATAATTTCATTGTTTCAGTCCTAGTGGTATTAAGTGTTTGTAAGCAGTGTTCAAACATTTTATCTCAAACACTGAAATGCTAAGTGTAAGACTGACTAAATGTCACATAAAGATGAAAAAGGCTATCAAGCTTTTTTTTAGCAGCCACCATGAATGCAGATGTTTGGTATGGTGGTGTTTTCCTGACCAACTTGTTTTTAAACTTTCATGGGCATTCCTCTCGAAACTTAAAATTCTGAGGATGGAACATCTGACGTTGGAGGAGAAATGGAAAACACTGCACTACTATAAGTATCCAGTAATGCTCTGGTGAAAAATAAAGTCATAGTGGATGCCAGTGGGGGCTAAATTTTTTAATATGCTGTATTAAATAAGCTGTAAAGCATCACATTTTAAGATTTTATTGTGCAAGCTGTATTAAATGCTGACTGAATGAACAAAAAAATTAAAAACATTAAGCTTATTCAGTAGATATAACAATTACTCATTAAATAACTGAATAAAAAAAATAGTTTATTGGCTCAGTCCTTTTCCAAAATACAGAGACATTAAACCAACATGAGTTTGCTGCACTGAAATACTGTCAGACAATTTGCCACTGTTTCAGTGAAGAGGATGCTAACTGTTATATAGCTCTCTGTCTGGTGGGAGAGACTTTGTGCTGTTAAGTGCTTTTAAACTAGGGATTCCGATTGCTCTGAAAGGGCCATTAAAAGCTGGCTCCATGAATTGCATAAACTCACAAAAGTCGCCCTAATCTACAGTACTCAATGCAGGCATGTTTCTTTTCTATCATATTACAAATGTTTTGCATAATGCCCTCAACCTTTCTGTCATAAAATCCTCACCTTCAAACGCAGCGAAGAAGTTGCGCTGCTCCACACTGCAGCATGCCTAAATGGGCACTATTTAGGTAATAAATTAAGGAGTTTATCCAGTGTTTACTTTTGCAAACAGAACATCAAATTGTATTTTGCATCCTCATCACCAATGAATGTTATAAATAATCTCAGATTGGACTGTTGATTAATTCATTTTTTCTGCTTTTGCGTGCTTCAGCTACAGCATTACTTTCCTTGCAAATACTAGGCTCCGCTTAAGGGTGAACAGTGACACCCTCTACTGGACGGTGTCAACACGGAAAGAAACTCTTTCCAGGGGACATAATCAATTAATCAGATTAAAAACTTTTATTAAAATGAACTATTAATTTACAATAACAAGTCAATTATTTATTTACATTTCTTGGTCAAATTTTAAATGTCTTCTTCTTTAAGACATGCTTTAACAGTTCTAAAAAAAAAAAGTTCCAACTGAGTTTTCTCCATCTTTTTTAAATCGGCTTTAGTTGTTTACACAGCTGGATCTCAAAGCATTCATTTTTGGGATAAAAATTAATTTATGCATTTTCCCAAGCTCCATTCATATCAGTGGGATGACACACTGGCTGTGTATCATCATTATGTGGATCAAAGGTCACCAGCTTTACAGCCATGCCATTCTCTCTCTGCTTTGTATGCAAACACAATCAGAGCTCGTGTCGCAGGCAGGCACCGATTGTTGAGCAAGATTATCAGCATGTCCCACACAGCTTCAGCAAGTCCCGGAGAAAAGGTGTTTCCACCTTCAGGAACGGGGGCTGTCCTTTCCCTTTAATTAATATAAAGTCTGCTGGTTCTGTCAGCTGTGTGCATGACAGAGAGAGAGGTCTGTAACAACATGAGAAACAAATAAACAGATGTCACAATGGAGTAGGGCTGGGCGATAATTCAATAACGATATATATCGATCTATAGACGTGTGGCGCAATAGAAAAAAAGAGGGTCGATAAAAGTTCGATAAAAAAGAAACGCTGTTTTCCTTCCTTCTCATTGTAGCCTAGCATGTAGGTTTATGCTAGTCACTGCTTCCTCCCAACCAATCACAATCGCGGACCCAGGCATGCCGTCACCAAGCGCCGCCCTCTCAAACCACAACACAGAGCACATGAAGATGTAGCAGCAAGGAGAGGCGGAGGAAATTGTTTCAAAGAAATGTTTTTGTAGTTCGGCAGTCTGGCAGTATTTCGGTCATGGCAAGTCGGACAAAAAACAAACCACAGTCATCTGTAATGTATGTGTCGGGAACCAGTGAAACCACTCTGATAACGCAACCAACTTTTTTTTTTTTATCATCTCAGCCGCTCACACCCGCAGGAGTACGAGCTGTGTAGGCCCCGACGCGGCTCTCCTCCGAGGAATCTTCGGGAAATATATATATATTTTCAGTTCTAGGCAGTTTCCCACGTAGTTCTAACAATTGAGATAAAAATGCTGAGGGGCCAGAAACTTCAAAGTAATAACTCAGGTTAAAGCAGGAAACTATCTGAACCAGGTTCAGCTTAGAGGAATGGGGGCGGCGGAGGGATTTATTTATTTGTTATATTTATTTTGGTCACTTTTCTGGTCACTTTAATTTATTCTTTGTCAGTATTTAATAATATAACTCAGGTCTCTTAAGTTATTTTTATTTAAAATAATTCTGTTATGGTTAAAAAAGTTGGTTAAATAAAGATCTAATTGGAAGTCTGTGTTTGTGTTTTTTATTAAAATTAAATCATTTAGCAATATCATAAAATGTCCAGGCAGAGCTGCACCTAAAATATGGTTTCAAATCTTTTCAATAATTATCTATATCGATCAATATACATTTTTTTTTATCGATAAGCTTTTTTTCTATATCGCCCAGCCCTACAATGGAGGACGATTTTCATCAACCAAAGCATAAGGATGACAGTCAGATAACATGAAAAAATAATGCAATTGAATAGATTCAGCTTTAAAGTTACTATATGGTATTTGATGTTTATTTTTTTAGTGATGACATCACTAAAATATGTTAAGCCTTAATTCTCTGTTTTCTGATAGTGTAGTTTTCAACTAACTTTTCATTTTTCAGCGATGGTAAAGTGCTCGGTGTAATGCAAAATGCGAAGGTGCGTTGGGGATTGTAAACATAGGAAGACATTTAGTCATATACCTTATTCTTAAATCAGAATTGGTATCGGTTTTTAATTATCACAATAAAAGTAACACTAAAAGTGTTTTATAAACTCACCAGTCATCATCTGCATGCACTGTACAGCTCCTCGAATCAGATTACAGCACAGGAAAAAAAAACTTACCGCTATTAGATGAGCTACTTCATTAAAGCAGTACCTGTTAATCGGTTTGTAATTATTACATTCATATTTTTTAGCTATATTTACATTTAGAGATTCTTTAATGGAAAAATCACTTAAAAAAAGCACACAAAAAAAACAACAACAAAAAAACAGCAAAAGTAGGGCTGAGCAATCAATATGAAAAGAGACACTTAACCATTATCAATAGAAAATATGTTTGATTTAGATTTTTTTTTTTATTTCTCTAAACTTTGATCTAGAACTACATAGCATTCCGGGCAATGTAGGCAGAGGAAAGGATCTAGTCTCTCAACCTCTCATAGACAAACTTCGTGTGGTTGGTAGTAGAGCTGACCTATTTTCAAAGGTCAAAGATTATAATTAAACAGGGTTAGTGTTAGAGCTTAGGCTCTTTTTCTCGTGGTCCTTACATAAAATATGTAAACAAAATGCTAATAAATAGCTAAGTCCTAAGCAAAAATAAAGATTCATGCATGCTTTGTTTTTTTTAGTGGTTCAGGCCAACTTTGACCAGTTTATCATCACAAGTACTTGCTCACATCCCTTTTAGCGGTTAACTTTTAAAATAATTTATATTTCCTTTTTTGCAGGCCTGAATCAAGCCTACATGTTAACTATTCGCCGCTGTGTCACATCCCTGTCTCTGAGGGTCACTGCCCTTCAGCCTGCTTCTCCTGCCCACGCGTGGCAGCTGATATTTGACAAACATTACTGTTCTAATCTGACGTGTTTCTGTCTCCATCTGCTCCCTCTGAAGCTTACTTGGTGACACAGAGACTTCTCCCTGAGGAGCCAAGAAGCAGACGGCTCATGACTTCTGACCAGGACACGAAAGTTGTCGCTGAACCACAGGTGCAGCAAGTACAAGAGGCAAAAGAGAACTCTCATTTGGTGAGTTTTTGTTTTGTTTTTTCCCTCAGTCTGGACAGGCTTTGCTAGTAGTGGTAGTAGCAAATCTGTTTTTGTTTTAGCTTACAGTAGCAGAAACAAAGGTGTATAATTTGGTCTCACCTCTGGCAGTTTAAGCAGTTTGTTTCCAATAAACCAACCCGTGGAGGTAAAACTGGGGCAGCAGTTGGATAAAGTGCAGCTGCTGCATCTGCAGCCTGAGGCTGTGCAGTAGTTAAGGTTAAACCCTTGTTATGTTGGGATGGTTATGTAGCCTGTATTGTTATCTCCACATTGTGCTGGGCTCTCTAAGGGTGTTTAATCAGTGCTGATCTCCCACACTGATGGTGCTTTATAAAGGAATGTTTGGTTCATAATGAGGAGGCAGCTCCTGTAACTAAAGAAGTGTGACCTGCTTTTATTTCTCTCCTTTCTCGAGGCTGTAGCTCCACTTTTCATCCCAGTTATGGAGTTCTTGATTGTTGTTAAACTATCAAGGAGACGAGGAAAACTAAGTGGTGCATCCTAAATTGAGCAAAGCAGAAGGTTATTTAAAGTGTTTGTTTTTTTATAGATTGTGACTGTGAGACGAACAGAAACCTTAATAGACTGCAGCTAGTAGGAAGGGAAAGTAGCATCTAACCTTTTCACTACAAGGTTACTGAAAAGCCCTTCAGAATGTTGTTTTATGTCTGCTAATCAACACCATGCTTTATATGAATTTAGGAATTTTTGCAAGTTTGCAAACAATTTTTGCAATTTAGTTTTCAGCACTTGTTGGATTATATGACTAAACCAGAGTTTGAAGCAGTGTTATTTAATGTGTTTTTAAGCCCTTGGAAAGTTTGAGCTTGGTCAGAAAAGTTATAAAGTTTGTATATTTGGTTTTATGGGCAGAGAGCAACAGTGGTTGGTCAAGATGACATAGTTAAGTGATGTTCAGTTTGATCTTGTTTTCCAGATCTAAAACTCTTCAATCTTTTAATTGTTATGGAGAAGTATGATTTTAGAACTTGTTGGGGGGGGGGACTTTGTATGGATCTGCAGTTATATTCGAAGCAAATATTCTATAACAATGAATGTGTGACTGTGAAATAGATTAAAATTGAAAAACAACTCTGTAAAAACTGCTGAGCAGCTAATATTGTTTATGACCAAGACATTTAATATTTTACAGATATCTCATTGGTTTTCACCATAATATTAATGAAAAAGTTTATGTTACATCTCTGCGTCGTGGTGGCTTTTGCTTTGTGATAATAAAATCTGCTGAAATGTGAAATCACCCAAACCCAGATATCTCGGTTGTTTGGTGGGTGCGTCTGGAGGAGTTGAAGTGCGCAGTGGGTCTTGCTCATCACGTAAATCAAGGTCCGGCTCTTCTGTCACACTGATGGAGGGGAAGCTTCAGCCTGTTATTATTTAAGAAACCATTCTTAGAAAGGGTTTCATGAGGCTCGGTCTGAGCCAATAGTTTATCACCCTGCTCCAACGAGGCATTGCTGCAGTCATCAGTCACTCCTTCACTTTGATCATTGATGTTTAGGAAACAGCCGTTATCGAAGCTGTTAACAAATTACTTTGGGTTGATGAGCTAGAAACATCCTTTACGTTATAAGATTCATACTAGTGTTCTCTATTAACAGCCCATAATGTAATCTGCTGCCTGTCTGTTTTATTTTTGGAGATAATTTGTTTAATCGTACAACAGCAATTAAATACTGCCGTTGATTTCTTTTTCCCCTGTGCCTCCTGAGCTTTGAATGTGGTGACGTCAAATAATTCGGATTAGATTAATTATGATATTTGGAATAAATTGACGACTATACATGTTGTCGTTCATGGCTAAAAGTGAAAAAATAGTATTGTCTCTAACTTTAAAGCTTTATTCTAACTAATTACTTAAACAATCAAGCACACATTTAACTGAGGCTTCAGCAGATGATTTTAGTTTTTTTTTATTAAAAAAACACCCACAGTCATATCTGATTATATTATGGTTAACGTGAGCCGTGTTTTTAAGATTAAAGAAAGAAGATAACCTTTAAGCAAGTTTTAAATGTATCTATTTTTAAGCCCTCATTTTTTTGTATGAAGTATTTTTCTGGTTTGATGTAAACCAATACAGAATTTTTTTTGTGAGCAGACATCTCAATTTAAACTAACCAAACACATTAGTAAATCAAAAATATGAGGAAATCCCGCAGAACTTTAACAATGGATCGCAGGTGGAGAGAGCAGCAATGCGTGCAATTCACACGATCTCAAGGCATCGCTGTAAAAAAATTATTCTTAAATTAAGAGTAATTATCCTTAATTTGAGTAGGTAAATAAGATGATATGCTGATGGAATCAGCATTCTTACCCTTAAAATAAGATGAGATAATACTCACTTATAATACCTCTGGTATTAACATTATTTTGTATGGCTGACAACTGATATTTGTTGATCTTGTATATATTTCCTTCCCCTTTCGACATGCTGAAGTAAAACACCCCTGGCATTGCTTCTCCACCTTAGTTAAACATATTATAATCCTGCTCTGCATTACTATTACTTTCATACATCAAACAAACTGCACATGGCTAACCCCCTGCAGAAACACAAACAACACCAAAATGGAGATCATTAAAGTTGGCCCCATAGAAACACGACCGATATGTTTATAAAATGACCAACATCAGCCGATATTGAAGTTAGTGCCAATATACTGTTTATCCTCAGGGACTGATGCTAGAGACCTAAAGCTAAATAACAGGAATGGTCTGTTATTTCTCTCCTTATGTCCTTTGAAACTGTGTAGATCTCTGTATTAATGTAAACCTCGGTTTGATGGTCCCATTAGATTTAAGATGAAATGACTTTAATTGCAAAGTCTGTACATGCAAGCAAAATAAAAGTACTTGCCTTACAGTTGGATTTCAATTAAGATATTTAAATTTAAATATAGAAATAAGGAGAACAGATTTGTGTATTTACATTTCTATACCAGAGTTAAGAGGGTTGGCTTTCTGTTGCTCTTTTGTAAAATATTGATCCAGTCTTTCTAAAGTGTTCATAAGACTGACAGCCTGGGGAAAGAAACTGAAAAATGAAGGGTTTTCTCCTGACGTATGATGCAGTGGTACTCCTCCCCTACCCGTTGCTGTTACATGAGGCATGTTTACAGTCATGGTGTGGGAACTAAAGGGGTGTCGGTCTTATTTACATAAAATGACTGAATCAATACCCAGGTAACTGAAATGTTAGTCCCAGTGTTCATATCTAAGGACAGAGCAACTGTCATGTATGTTTTGCAATATTTACACCTGAAAACTATGACGCTTGAATGAAGAGGTCTTTCCTTTGCTCTTAATAAATTCCTTCCAGTTCATCATAACACAAAGATTAAATTCAATACATAAAACTAGAAATAATTATTTTTCTAGTAGCAAAATTAAAATATTATAAATATTATATATATTTTTTTTTTAGAATAATATTGAATTTTGGTTAATTTAATCTTAATAAATGTTGATTTTATCAGCTGATCTCAAATTTGACTGAATTGAATCTGTTTTGCAAAATATGGTAATTTTTTTGTAAAATTAACTATTAATGCCAATATTGTCATGGCATTAATTAAATAAAAAGTATAGTACAAACAAAGTCACATCCACCATCGTATAAAGGACAAGTCTCTGGTTGTTTCGCAGTTCATGAGAACGCGAATAGGGACTTGTATCCTCGCCATTTATGTTCTTGAGAAGAACACTAGAAAGTATGGATTTGGTGAGAACGGGAGCGTGCAGCATAAATATGGGTCAATTGGAACAGAAGCGTACTTGTGACATCACCACATGCCCGGCTCGTCTAGAGCTGCATTTCTCCTCCTGTTATTAATAGTCTCTAGATAATAATAAATTATTACTTTTTTCATTTAGTGGCGGAATAATAATTAACACAGATAACACAGATAGCAGAACTTTTAAATTGCCAAAAAACAGCTACTTCTGTTATTAATGAAGACTCATATCCGGTGTCTGATTTAGCCTACCTGGTTCCTTGTTTATTGTAAATTAGATGTTGTTTAGTTCTGATGTAGACCTACCATACAGCTACATTATTTGCTTTCAGGATGGAACTGAAACCTGAACATGTAGAGGGTTAAAGAAGTGTTTGTGCCAAAGTGGTTCAGATTTTACCCCTTTCTGTCTGGGTACCCCATCCGCCTATAGTCTCAGAAGCCTCCTTGTGTTGCATAGACTGGCCTACATGGAGCTGCATAGAGCTGCAGCTTTGATTGATGGCAACACTTGGTCGACATCTGCAGCGACTGACTGGGCTAAAAATGGGCTCTATGGGCGGGACGTCCTAACGATATACAACCAAATGCTGGGGAACTGTCTCTAACAAGTAACCATGGTATCATTTAAGCTGCTGGTTGGTTAGAGGTCGAGTTCATTTGTTTGTGCTTTTCTTGCACTTGAATGGACGGTTGTTCTAGTTCCATTAAAAGCCTACATTTAGAACTTGAATGGCAAATCTGCTGTGGCAGTATTTACTCCATTAATCTGGTCTGAACTTTGTTTTGTGCTTTGGGGTCCACTGTTCCTGATCAGGCCTGTGGATGGTGTGGTTTATTGTACAAATAGTTCTCTTAATTGGCTACTTGGAATAGAAAATGTTTTGAAACTCAGTAAATGAGTAAAAATAATGCTAATAATAACATTTTTCACAAAAATTAAAATAGCATTTTTTTGGCAATTGAAACCAAAATTGCAATTTTATTGTATTGTCCCCCTCCCCCCCCCCCCCATGTTTAATGTTAAATATTTTTATGTTGCAAATTGAGTGCTTCTGCAATTTTATATATGCATTTTGTTAAATTGCAGTTCTATTGCAAATCCAACTAATTGATTGTGCATCCATAGTAAAACTCCACTGGTTTGCCCTCTGACATAGAAAGGATTTGTACCATGCAAGCTGCAAATTTGGAAAAGGACAGGGCATGTCTTTTTAGTTTTTTCCACCTTCAGACACACATGATCAAGATTGGAAAAAAGATAGGCAGCGGAAACAAAAAGGGGGCAACTAACCCCTGATGGAGTTTGGTGGGGTAATGCTGCAGGCTGTAGGTCTCATTACAAGCTGCTGCTGGTGGAAAAGCAATCAGTGAACCAAAGTACAGGTTATTGGGTTTGTAACATATTCAGTTGAATCAGTTTCAGCTCCACGGTGAACATGTAGGAAAATCTTTCTATTTCTGCAAGATTTTACCTGATAGGTGCTTAACAGGAGTATTTTAGAAAAAGGGAGATGCACCCACCACGTCTTCATTGAATCTGATCAAAATAGTTTAATCAGTAAATCAGAAGTCAATCATGAAGATTGCTTTGCTAATTGATCTTCAAATCACATGTTAAACTTTTTTTTTAAGTATATGTTTTGTTTTGTCAACTCTGGGTTTTCTGTAAATCAATGCCAATTCATATTAATTTCACCATTTCATATTGCTGACATTTAGTCCTTCTGTCCAAAAAGCTCATCCATCTCATTCCATATTTAGTCTCTTGCCCATACATGACAACATATACTGTGGACTTGCGTGTTAGAAACTCATAGGGTAATTGACGGTGACCTACTAATAGCTCCTGCGTGTTTAAGTCAAAGGCGTTATAAGTTAGATCAGACAAAAAGAGGGAAGACAGTTGGTCAAAAAATGGAGCATGAGTTTTTTTTCTTTTGTCAAGTGTGTCCTCTGGTTTTTAGTTTAACTGTAGTTTAAAAGATGTTAAATTGTGAAATTGTCTGAAGAGGTTTCTTAAAGAGAAAACCTTTAATCCTCAACATCGGTCTAAGGAAAACAGTAAACTTTTTTTTTTGGCAATATTTGGATAGGTTTGTTTGTTCTTGTTAACATATAAACACATAGCTTTGTTAATCATTCTGTTTGATGGATTGATCTACTATATCTGATTTGGACTTTTGCGACTCAAAAAAGGGGAAAATATTAAGATTTTTTTGCTTTTTGTGTGTAGAGCCCAGCTTGACAAAGCCGATTGTTTTAGATGGTGGGTAGAACAATAATTGCTGGATTACTTTATAATTTTTCTGTGCATAAGAAGGCATGAATATTTTTCTAATGCACATCAGTCGGGTTAAATGCAGTCTCTCCTGTATTAATATATTCTACCAGTGTCTTTAAATGACCACGTTTTGGTGCAGTTGCACGCATTTTAATTTGCTTCTGGCATAATTCTGGCTGGATACATGACCTGGGTTCCTGGCAGGATTGGTTAAAGTATTTTGATTCCTTTCTGAACAGAGAACCCTTAAAGCAAAATCCAGAGATTTTCTCCTGGGTTCAGGTCAGGGTTTAGAAAGGTCTTTACAGGAATTTAAAGGAATAGTACACCCAAAACATGATTAGCCTTCATTTTCTACTCACCCCCATGCTGAACAACACTCTGGAGTACTTTTTTGATATCTCAGATGCATCTGGAGATCTGGGAGGCTTCTTGCTGTCTGCTGACATTCAAATAATGGAGGTCTATGGTGCCCGAGACAGAAAGGTCCATAAAAGTCCACAAAAAACGTGTCAATATTCCTCCATACTGCCAATGTATTCCAAGTGTCCTGAGTGGGTAGCATCCAGAATTTACTCGAAACGAAGTCATTCAGAATGTTTTTAGAGCATAAACAGTAATGTATAGTATTTCCTGAAAGCGCGCGCCTGCGCGTTCACGACGCTACGGAAGCCGGCAGACCAAACCAGATGAAAGTGCGCATTCAGTGTCTGCTCTGCCAATAATGCAAGCGTAGAAGAAGAAATGTGCTGTTTACCTGTGCAAAGAAAGAAACAACGAAAGAAAAATGTCTGAGGACTTCAGTGTTGAGGAAGAGCATGAGTTCTTTGCCGAGCTGAATGTGCTGGTTTGGTCTGCCGGCTTCCGTAGCGTCGTGAACGCGCATGTGCGCGCTTTCAGGAAATCCTATGCACTACTGTTTATGCTCTAAAAACATTCTAAATGACTTCGTTTCGAGTAAATTCTGGATGCTACCCACTCAGGACACTTGGAATACATTGGACGAGCAGTATGGAGGAATATTGACACGTTTTTTGTGGACTTTTATGGACCTTTCTGTCTCAGGCACCATAGACCTCCATTATTTGAATGTCAGCAGACAGCAAGAAGCCTCCCAGATCTCCAGATGCATTTGAGATATCAAAAAAGTACTCCAGAGTGTTGTTCAGCATGGGGGTGAGTAGAAAATGAAGGTAATCATGTTTTGGGTGTACTATTCCTTTAATGTTGGCCTTTTTATTGATTTTTTTAAGTCACTTGCAGATGTTAGGAAATTGACCTTAACATGCCTCTCATTTTGACCACTTGCTCCAAGGCCTCAGCAGCACCTGTAGAAAAAAAAAACAGTCCCACAGCAAGATGCTGCCACTACCATGTCCTCAATCTGATTCCCTTAACATCCCTCTTTGATTTGGGTCAACTATTCCCCCCTTTTCTTTCTGAACTGAAAGCTTTTCTCCAAGAGACATTCTGCTTGTCCATAGGTTTTGTTTGTAAAAAAAAGAATGCCTCTTGTTCCTGAAAAGGAGTGGAAGTACAGCTAATGTAAAGGTGGCCCCCTCCCAGCCTGCAGTTTTCAGTTCATAATGAGCTCTGGTGTTTCCTGACGTTTGCACACAAGCAGATTAGTTCAAATTCAGCTGTTTGTAGATGTTTCTCTTATCTTTGCCATTTCTGTCCACGGCAGCTAATCTTGCTTCCATTAGAAAACAGGGCCAATAAACGCAGTGCTATATCAGCTGCCCTCGGATGACACTGATAACTGCTCTCTGCTCACGGTGCTTGTTGAGTCACTTCATCTGTTCTCTACAAAACACACAGGCTCTCTCAATCAAGGCAGCAGACAACCTTTACGCCCTCTGTTAAGAACGGGAACGTTTAAAATTTCTAAAGGTCACGCAATGCCCGGTAAAAACACATCCGGTGATGTCAGCAGGGGGTTTCTATGGCAGCCAGCTCGGACAGGAGTGGGAGTTCTGCGTCGGAGCTGGGCCGAAACATTAGCATAGTCTGCTGCGTGCATCCGTCTGGTCAGACTCATCCTGGATGATCTGACAGTGCAGCGTTTGAAGCATCACTATACTTTCGTGTAGTCAGACTTGTCTCCCTTTCTGTTACTCTGTTTCTTAGAATCAGCTTCTTGTTTCAACGTGTTTGTCCTGCAACAGGAAAACTGGTTTCACTGTGTTTTTGATTTTACTCCCAGCTTGTTAACAGAGTAGTCCATTAAAAGACTTTCGAGGACTGGCTTAGCTGGAACGACAACCCTGGGGTTGAGCTCGAGTATATGCAAAGGCTCCGCTTGTGTCCAAGGGGAGCGCCTCAATGCCCCACGGACTTCTCCACTGTTTTCCCGGAGAATGACTCAGTGCAACGCTGACAAAACAAAAGCAGACACGGATGCTGAACAGGAGGAGGCAGCCACTCAGCTTGTGCAACGTCAGCCTTGCCCACCAGGGCAGCAGAGCCTCAGTACTGTCACCAGATTTGTTGAATCGACGGAGCAGCTTGGATCAGACGGAGCGTGGCTGTGTCTGTGATTTCCTGAGAATGAATCGGAGAGCTGCGGCCGTGCAGGAGCCCGGCTTAAACCTGGAAGCACACAGGGATGATCTGAAGTCTTACTCGACCTGCCGGGAGCAGATGTTTGATTTTTGAGTTTTAATCATGGATTGGGTGGAGTGGAGCTTTTTACCACCTTCCTGTACTACAGGAAGCTCTTGGCCTTCGGTGCCTGAGGAGTTAAATGATGCGCTGGCTCTCACCACGGCTCTGGGTTATGGTCTGTTTGGCTGCGAGGCATGCAGACTGAACTACTGTTTCATTCCTGTGAGTATGATCAGCAATCCTATGATGCTAGCTGCAGCTCAGACAAACAATGTCCATCGTTTGAAGCTGATCCAGTCAGATGATGTTAGTCTGATGAGACTTCTATTCAACCATATTGACTTTTCTGCCTTTATCTCAGAAAAGGTGCACCTCTGTTTTTCCAACATATCTTCAGAACCTTAAATTGTAAATATATTTTAACTTTACTCTGCTTTGTTTTCGGTGTACTTATATTACATTATATTCCTAAAATTCAGGAATATGAAACTAGTGTTAAAAACAGAAATGCTGAGATTTAGATGGTCATTAAGGGAACCAAAAGTTACAGAACAATGATAGCGTTGCAAAGAAACAATAAGATTTATATCGAGGGTTATCCAATCAGGAGAAGCTTAAAAGAAGATGTAACAAATTGGCACCCCAGTAAGGTCAGCCTGCTTATTATTCGCCACCCTTTACAAAAACTGCTATTTAAATACGCTGCCAACGAACATCTTCTCTTATTTGGCTCAGTCCTGAGAAAAATCCACCTTCATTTGGATTGCTGGTGGAAGAAAACATTTTCTTGACTGATCTACTTCATGCTTGCAAATAGCAGCCTCTGTTTTTTTGTGTACTTGGCTCCTCCTCCAAACATAACATAACATTATCTTTGTCAACTTTATTTATTTATTTTTTTTAATGAGGAGAAATCCCTCCTCTTCATTACCTATGCACCTATGCTTCCTCAGATGATAATCTTTGTGTTTTCACACAACTGTTTGACATTTTCCATTTTATAAAGGCTTTTTTGTTTTTAACCACAACCTTCTCTGATCCACTGATGGGCTTTAAGATGGTGCTGTCAGTTATGCCCATAGGTTGGAGCTTTTCTGTTTTAGTTTCACTTGTTAAAGGAAACAAACGTGCAATATGGTTAGTTTAAAATATTATTGAAAAGACTGATTTGTTTCATATTCTCAACAGGGGAACGTTTCTCTATGCATCAGTCTTTCTCCATAAAGGTCTGTTCAGGTTTCCTCTGAATCTTGACTTAAAGGTTGTTGCTTCTGTTCTCCCTGTTTGATTATTTGCACTGTGTCACTAAAGGGTTTAAAAAAAATCCTGTGCAAGTGAGCAATAAGTTACACCAGGATACTGTGTGGTTTCCTGGCTCATTGGCTCCAACACAAAGTCCCTGAGATTTGTTAGGTTCACCCTTCGAACTGTGGAGAGTTCACTGGGAAAACACAGTATCATGTCAAATGTGTTTAAAACTCACATTTATAGGAATAATATCCCTTTTGTATTTACTTCTATATGCTTAGAATATTATACAGTATTGTAAATTAAGTTTGACCTGTTTTGACCAGCAACCCAGTGTCTTTTATTTGCGAAATCAGCTGGATGAAAATGGTTTAATTGTAACACCGATCAGGTTATTTTTCAGTCAGCGTTGCTGTGATCTGAGGTTCTCTTGGCATTTGTGCAATTTCCTCATAATTGTTGGATGGTTTATTTACTAAATCAAAGTTAAGGATGTGAGCTTACCTGAATGCTTCTAGCTATTATTGTAGTCTATTTCATATGATCATATTTGCATAAAACAATCATAGCTATAGTAAGTAACACACAGAGGGTTTAGTGTTTATGCTGGCTGCTCTGACCTGACTGTGTTGTTCCCACAGGAATCAGCCAAGGTTTCAGACCTCAACCCCAATGCGAAAGCATGGGCCAACCACATGTTTAGCCTGGACACCAGCGGGACTGCTGACACCACCACCACTGCTGCCCTGCAGCCATGGAAGGAAGGCTGCGATAGTTCGGCCGACCCCGGCCCTGAAGGTCAGTCGCCCCTTTGGGATACACGCTTACAGATGTCTTCTGCTCTTACTACCAGCTCTTTTAGCTGGAGTGGCACATTACTCGGTACTCCTTCTTTAATAGTCATTGAGTTTTAAACTGTCAACTCTTTGTCAAGTTGATGTAAAAGACTTGTTCTCCCTATAATAACTCTAGAACCAATTAAAGAGTTTGGGAACTCTAAAACCTGATCAGATTCTTCTCCTTCTGTCAGCTCCATCAAATCATAAATGGTTGTTTTTTTTTTAAATATTACAGATAGAAATCATTACTGTAGACATTTAGCAGCATAGTAGAGCTGTTTGATGTACTTGATGAATAAAGTTTCTAGACGTATTTTTAGAAAAATATTTTCTAATGTTTTACTAGACCAGGGGTTAACCAATTAAAAATCAGCGGGGTTCGAATAAAGAAAATCATCAACCAGTAAAGGTCCGGAGACACTTTTAATTATAATCTGTTACCTAAAACAGAATTTAACACTGAAATAAAATTAGGTTTTCATGCATCCAGGAAACCATAATTACATTTTTAAATAAAAGAAACTAGATCATTTCTCCATTTTAAAATCTAAAGTGTTTTTTGAACTAGAGAACCATAATCTTTCAGGTTTGTATGTAGACAATTTCCTGATTCACATGTTTTATAAAACACCTGAACTGAACGTTTATTTTCTTTATTTTATTTTTTAATGGCTTAATAAGAGAAGTGGGCTTTACGCTGCCCTGCAAGGCTTTAAACCTGGGTTTGATTGGCGACAAATCAGTTCTCAAGCACATATCAAGGTGCTCATTCGTGATCGATATTTATTTTTGAATCTTTTCATGGTGGAGAATCCTGCATCACAGCAGCAGGTTTAGCCAAACATACTCTAAATGTTCCGGCTCCACTCCGCTCCGGCCAGGTCAAGATCTGCTACTCCAATCGCACCATGCAGGAAAAAGAACGGCAAGAAGATCCGGTTTGTCAAATTAAAATATAGTATCAACAGATCAGTAACTAAAAATTGGATCATAATTCTTATATATTTCAAAAAACACCATTTATTTACAAGATTGGATGTAAACTATTGGTACTTCGAAATACCAGGAAGCAGATTTCTCATCTTCATCAGAAACTGCATATATGCTGTATGCTGATGGGGATTTTTTTTATATTTCATATTAAATTAAGCGTTAATTTCTGCATGTTTTGCTCCAACAAATTTAATGACAATATTCCGCACGCTCTCCTCGAGCTCTGAGGATAAGTCGGAGCGCAGCAATAACGGAGAAGCAGCGGAGGCTGTAGGCTTTGTTTTGCGCAGGCCGTCTTGAGCGTTGCGGAGCGGTGAAGGTGTGGGATTTCGGGGTAACAGGAGAACCAGCGCAAGTGACGTTTAGACACTGTCCTCAGACAACATGTAGTAATTTATAAATGTTTTAAATCGGGTTGTATACGGATTAGCCAGCAGGTGGGTCAGGATCCAGACCGCGGTCCGCTAATCTGTGACCTCTGTACTAGATTGTTTAGTGATGACTTAATGCAAGTTTTTATAGTCACTTGTAGAGTCATCTTGATCATAAAGCCTAAACCATTTTTAGCCATATGACTAATACAGTCCTTATTTTTATTCTTTTGTAAAGAAAAAAAAACAAGTTCTATTTTACAATAAATTTCAAGCTTTGCTTATTTACTGGAAATTCCTCTAAGTTCTACTCTTAGTGATCTTGTAGGACCTGATCCAATTTTTGGGCACCACTAGTTTAAGATCTTATCAGATCCTGGACCTGGCTGCTCTTGGGTTCAGTCAGTTTGGTTCAGGCTTTTTTCCTTTATGCTACCCTGAACTTTCATCCCCCATTTAGACGTGTTTACCCTGAGCTGTGTGTCGTGTGCGCTCTGACTGCACTGCTGTTTGTGTAAATGAGACCTGCTGACACGGCCAGAAATCCTTCACCCGGTCTTTCTCCTCATCCTACAACTTAATAAGAAATGAGTTCCTGATAAAAGAAAATTTGTTATTCCTAACACTGTAGCTGATGTTTCTTAAACGGCACCTTTGACAAATATAACACAAATTAATTTGAGTTTGGAGAAAGTTAACAGGAGTTGAAAACATCCCAAAACAAAAAAGCACATCAATCCTTAAGTCTTCCTCTTAAGTGGAAAATTTGCTCCATCTGCTTCCACAGATGCTGCAAAATGAAAATCTGAGCAAACTGTAGAGGAGTTTAAAAGGATATGACTGAAACATGATGCTAAAAGATACACAGACCTTAAAACCCCATTTGTTTATTTATTTTTCCAATGTTTTTTTTATTTTTCTACTGTGGCATAAACGTGTCTATTATGTAAATGATTTCTAATTGAATCAGATGCTAATCCGGTGACAACTGTAGGATTGTTTATTGTGGAAACTGGCTTCCATCAGGAAAGTTAAAAAGCTAGGATTTTCATTATTTTTGTTATTAAACTACTATATTCAATATATTGCAGCAATCACTGAAAGTGTACAGAACTTTTCAATTCTTTAACCTCAGATAGTTTTGCAGGAACAGCCCTACTGTCTTCTTGCTTATGGAGCCCGATGAGTTTGACTGGTTTGACTGATGGAGTTTAGCTCCTTTTCTTTACAAATGGCTGAAAGTAGATGGTTAAAAATGCTTTACAGTTTAACACAAAATACATGAATTCTGATGGGGAGAAAATGCTATTGATGTTTCCTGGTTATAAAAAGTGTTTCCATGGTTCCACCCAGTGCCTCTCTATGGGGTAAATGACCACAGAGAACTGCTCTACATTTACCTGAAGCTAAACCACGAAGGTTCAGGGTAATAATCAAAGTACAAGTCCCTTAACAAATCTGTTTTCTTGGGTTTTAACCTGTAGGAGAAACAAATGGACAGAAATAAGCCAATACCCCAGAACCATGTGTGCAACAAGCTAAACAATTTATGGCTGGTACCACAAGAGAAACTCGACAAAATCTTAAATCTGAGCTCAAGCAGGCAGACATTTTGAAGAAAAGTCAATTCAGACTGATTCCTTAGAGCTATTTTTGGGTATAGCTGGAGTCATTTAAAGAGTTGTCACTAAAGGCAGTTTTTTTTTAAATCTTGAAATGCTAGTGCTGACATCTTATTTGAAGTTAGGAGGTGACGTGGATTTGATATATAAAAAGCAAGTTCAAAGCCACAATCTCAGTTCATTCACCTTTATGGTTATTTATACTTTCCAGTCTTCCTCTCCTGGAGTCACATTTGTCATGAGTAAAACAGCTCTTTAATCATTTATACCTAATTTAATAGGATGCATGAATATTCCAGCCATCATTTCCTTAACATTAACCATTATAATCGCTGAGTGTAATTTTCTCTGCCAGGCTCAGCCGCAGCAGATGCAACAAAGACAGAACGTATTGATTAGCTCTGGTCCAACACGGATCGACTCGTTGTCCTCCTTCATTTCCTACATTGAGGAAACTTATGACAGCTGAGTTAATATGCTTCTTTGTGTCAGAATGAATTAGTTTCCTCCCTAACCTTTAGAAAAGAGCAGAGTAAGAGCTGTGTATGTCTGAACTCGAATTGTTGTGCTGTCAGCCTTTGACAGTCTAATCTATAATCACTAATTAGCTCTTGTATTCAATTTATTTGTGAAGAAACTAAAGAGTTGGTTTAAAAAAAATGAAGTTAAATGGGGTTTTCCCACATCCTGGTATGATATAAAGCAACCTGAAGTCATGGTTTCCTGTAGGCTCATTAGGTGAGGTTCAATCTCTGTCTGCTCTGTAACTGACTTGTGTTTGTATGGCTGTGTTAAAATCACCCATTTCCGTAATCTTTTCCATGTTACAGAGTAAAGTTTCTGCAGGTGTTTAAACGCTTCACTTCTATGGATTAGAAAAGCTTGAGCGGTGGTTTACCTTTAAATGACTGCAATGCTGTGGCAGGGCAGTTAATAGCAGGTTTATCACCTGCGAAAACCACCATGTTGTTTGGAAGCACATTGCAGTTTGCAGTTTCCACAGCCATTACCTGCCAATCAAATGATGTGGGTGGCACGTTAATGCCAGGGTTGACTCTGTTTGTTTTCTGTTGGCTTGCTTTACTGCTGTGTGGCTGCGATTTGTGTCTTGCCTGCTTGGGATATATGCAGCTCTTTCAGTATTTTATAGGTTGTTCTTCTTGTATGCATTAAAAAGGAAGTGAATCTAGATTAATTTGAAAGAAAAACGAGAATTTTAGGTAAGAAAAGGTTAACTTTTTATTTTACTGTGGTTGCGAAGTGTTGTTTGAACTGGAAAATCCTCCCCAGAAAACCCAAATTAGTTTTCTTGACACTTAAAAACCAGTGTCTCTGGCTCAGTTTTAAACCATCAAATTTTCAGTTCCTTTATCCTAAACTCATACATTTATTTCTCATTGTTTACATTTGCTGTAGAGATGCATTTGAGAAAAACACTAATAATGCGTGAAGCAATATGTCCTCAATCTTCATCTAAAAACTCAGACTGTTTGCTTATATACTAGAAGTTTGGAGACATTGAATTAAACAGAACTTAAAAACAAACAAATATTTTTCCCTGCTGATCAGAGCCTATTCAGGGACATTTTCTACATTTGTTGACTTAATGATTCTCTGATGCATCTTTACGTTGTTTATTTTGTTTTCATGTATTGTTTGGTCTCAGATTATTTGTTTTTTATTTTGAGGGAGTATCACAGCTAATTACATTAACAAGAATATATTCATGTTTGGATGGACCACCGATAGAGCAGGTTTTGATGGCTGCTGAGAGTATTTACCTCTGTGTTATCAATAACGCCACCTGCCCTTGTCGATCGCCACAGGCTTTGAAGCCAGTGAGGACAGAGCTTACAAGGAGCCTCAGCTAACTGACCCAGATGAGCCTCCACCAGCACCAGTAATGCTAGGAGAGCCGGCCCCCGTTGCCACCATCACACTGGAGGGCTCCGAGCCCGCCTACACAGAGTACCCCGAGCCTGGGCAGCCAGGGGACACAGGTGGGCTGGTCAGAGAGGAGCGGCTCTGTGAGGTTTCAGAGCTCACACTTATGTCTACACAGCCTTTAAGGTCCAACAGGTGTGTCACTCAGAGCCAGACAGAAGCAGCCCGTTTGGTGAAATGAATCGGCCTGAATCAATACCAGCAGCATTTCAGATTAGGTCACTGGGAATGTGTGTGCATTTCTCTTTATCATTGTGAGGTTTTAAGACGTAATTATGCAGTAAAATGACCCAAGTGGTTGTTTTCTCAGCTGAGGTGGTCTGTTGTCCTCCAGCAGAAAAGTCGTTAAGTAATTAGAGCTGAAGTACCTGTGTAGCAGTTGCTGTTGTTTGAGTCCAGATGATTGAAATGAGATTGCTTCATCTTAGCAGTGCTCATCCTCTATTGGCTTTCATTTTAGGAAAGTGGCCACTTAAAAACAATTTTTTGCATTAAAATTTGATTAGTCTCAGCAGGAGGAGTCTGTCGGCAGACTTTTATCTTTAAGTATTTTTAAGGTCTTAAAGGTCAGGAAGGATTCACAGAAACCTTAAAAAAAATATCAGAACTTAACCTTCTTATTTCAGATAAGATCAGTACAGGGGTTTTATGTTTTGCTTGTCCTCTAGTGTTGTAGACATTTAAAAACAAACCAATTTTAGCCACACTTCATTTTTACTGTTTATTTCTGTTTTGCACATTCCTTGTTCCTTTCCTTCAATTTTGATTTTCTGTACTGTTTTCTATTTTATTATTCTACTAAAATTATTTGTTTTTTATGTATTATTTATTTATTAATGTGTCTTTCTGTCAACAGGCAGTGATTCTCAGCCTGACAACAGCCAGGACAGCTTAAGGGAGCACCTGAAGAAGACCCTGGAGTTCTGCCTGTCCCGGTGAGTCCAGCCCACAGAAGAGACCGTTTCAGGGCTGAACTGAACTGGTCCTTTAACAGGAGCTGTGGAAGTTTTTGTGTGACTTGAACATTCAATAAAGGGAGGAGGAATGCGGTTTTGATTTCACCTGGTGAAAGGATTCCACAGGTGGAACATGGAAGTTCATCCAGTAGGATTATAACGGTGCAGCATTGGCAATTTCTCATTTAATACTATGGAGGCCAAACCTTCTTAGTTAAGTAATGTTACATTATTGGTATATATACTATGTCAAACTTCATAAATTAAGTCAGTAAACTGCATTAAATATGCGCTAAAATGGTCCTGATTTTATGGGTATGTTGCGCATCAAACAGCTGTTTCTCTGCTCTTGAACGCAATCTCTCATCCGCTCTGGAGCAGCAGAACGGTGCCTGTTAGCTTTTTTCAGAAATCACTGCTGAGGTTGGAGTCTCAGTGTATTGAAGAAGGCAGTGAGAGAGTAGAGCTCTGATTGGATAAGTTGCCAAAATGCTTCACTTCCAGTGAGGCTCAGCCTCTTCAGGCTGATTTATATTTCCAAACCAGGTCGTCTGCGTGTGTGTCGCAGTGATTGCAAATGTTCCCCCCGCCCCTCCGCAGACACTGCTGCACCTCTTCCAAATTGTAGGTGACCGCAGACAGTGCTGCAGCCAGGAGGCCTCTGATTGGTCAAATCTACATTCGCTCTACACTAGGGGTGAAACGGTTCACACAATCCACGGATCGGTTCACAGTTTCGTGGTCACAGTTTTCGGTTCGGTATATGTTGATTGTTAGTCTGACATGTTGGTCATGTTGCTGTTAGCATAAACAAAACGTGTTGCACAATGCTTGCACACTGTTGCACTTTTATCCACAACTTTCTTTCCGCCGTCATCGTAGGTCACTCTAAATGCAAAGTGGTCCCATACAGCAGACCTATAAAGTGCTGCTGGTGCGTCTTCCTACTCCTGTTCTTTCCCACTCGCCAGTCCGACACAATTCTCTACAACAACTGATTTTTTTCTGCTACACCCGGCTAAGCTGCTTCGCTTCTTCTTTTTCTTGTTTACCACTGGTGGTTGGCTTTGGTCGCAGCACCGCCACCTTCTGCTCTGGAGTGTAAACGCTTCGCCTATGAGAAAAAGGAGCAGCGCATGAACCGAACGCAACACACACGAACCGAACCGAGACAGTTGAACCGAACGGTTCGGACGGTTTTTATAAACCGTTCAATCCCTACTCTATACTATACGTATTTCCTGTTTGGTACCTTACCGGCTTGTTTTGTTTGTAGGACCAACATTGTGAAACGACTTGTGAATTTGGACCAGCTAGAAGAGCGAGGTGCGCGAGAACGCTGGGACCCTTTTTCCATCAGGATCCCCACTCGTTTTCGCCCTCATGTCCGTCCGTTGTAGGACAAACTTGCCCCCACTTCCTAACCGCCTTGGCTGTATCTAGACCCACAGCTAGTTCTTGATTTTCCCCTTTTGCATTGTGGTGTGGAATAAACATATGGCAGACCACGCTTCAATATCAGGAATAAATCAAAAATGTTTGTGTCAAGCTCACTGCGACACGCTGCTGCGGGAGTATAACCAGCCCTTTAGAGGGTCTATTGAGAAGAGGCGGGTCGTAAAGCTTGCTGCTCGATGGTGATTGGCAAACATACTTCAGGATTCCAGACTGACAGTGGGGATCACTTAGTCAGGACAGTCATCCTGTTTTGAACTCCTGCCAAGGTTTCTTTTTATTATTTCAGAGCTTCTCACATCAGCTATTTTCACCTTTCTAATGTGTTTTATGTATTTTAACATTTTTTAATGTGATACGTGTCGTTTGGATTTAGTTAATTTGTCTGAACAGTGTTCTTCCTATCTTTGAAAAAACATGCTGCGATATAAACATAAAAAGCTCCTTCCTGGGCTTCACTCAGCTACATCGATGACCTCTAATGACAACCAGGCACCGAGACCACATGTGTGAAAGTCACTAATGGCACACATGGTTTCTGTGGGATGTATCTGGTTTGAGTGTGGCTGGTATGCTGTTAGCACTGACCTGCTTAGAATCTGTCAGGTGATAATCAGGTAAACAAGAAGATGAGGGAGACCATGATATATATATATATATATATATATATATATATATATATATATATATATATATATATATATATATATATATATATATATATATCTAACTATGTTTCTGTCATTTTATTCCTACTCAGTGTGACAGGTGTCAGGTCTCCATGGGCAGCAATCAGTAAAGGATTGGTGAAGGCTGCCAGAAAGAGATTGTGACGGTAGAATCTGCAAAGTCAAAGCAAGCTTTAGCAGCATTTTACCATCAGAATCAATGTGGTAGATTCAAATAATTCCTTTATGTTGAATCTGTGGCTTTAAGGTCAAGATAATCCAAAGAAGGCAGCTGGACTTTTTCTATTATTGTAGAAGAAGTTTTACTTTTAGCCTAAAGGCATCTTCCTAAATCGTCTTTGTGAGTTGAATAAATTGTCAGAAACGGCTACAATCATGGAACATGTTGACCTGAAACCCAGGCCTCCGTTCTTCCTGTGGCTGCTGTATCCAGAGAAATGTTTTTAGTCTCACATTTTAAAGAATGAATGGTTGCAGAACCGAGCAGGGAAATGGACCAAAGCTGTCTTGCACATTTTAGACATGTAACCCCCAAGTAGGGCTGAAACGATTCATCGAGTAACTCGATTACAAAAAATCCTCGAGGAAATTTATCTGCCTCGAAGCTTCGCTAAATTTATTGTATTGTAATAAGCAATGCTGTTAAATACGCAGCACACTGGTCTAGCCGGAGGGTTTCTGTGTTGCACAACGCTACCACTTCCGTTAGCGCCTGGAGCGCTTGTGCTAAGTTTGTAGCTATGGAGGGAACCGGAGAAAGCTCAGAAGGAGAACCTCGAAAGCGACAAAAAATGTCCAAAGTTTGGGAACATTTTAGGCTAAACAGAAAGGACAACACAGCGCAATGCATCCACTGCAAAGCAGAATTGGCGTACCACAACAGCACGACATCAATGTTGCAGCATCTGAAGAGAAAACACCCGCTACATGCATCCAACTCGTACACGGTTGCCAACAGGTAACGTTTATGTTCTCTTTGCTAACTACGTTGTGTGATAATCTGCCATGTTATAGATGTAAATTGAGGCACATTATTTTGCTAACGTTACATCTAAACATAGCGGTTACTTAACCGGGTGTAGTGTAAATTGTATGTGAGGGTGGAACTGAGAGAAATTATGCAGGACTTAATGTAAGTTTGTTAATAAAAATACGCAGCAACAGATTACAGGCATAAGCTGAAAAGCATTTATTTATTGGTGTCTTTCCATCCTGAAAAGTTACAGTCTTTTCTTCTCGCTACTGTTATGTATGAATTAGAAATTTTTGATTAATATTTTTTGTAGTAATTCTATATTTGTTTATACCTAAGCAATCAAGAATAAATAATAGCATCGTTTTAATAAAAATAGCAACATTTTTGCATTTTATCATGACTAGTTAAGGCTGCAGAACTCTGTACAAACTCAAACCTTTACATTTAGACATTTTTATAAGCATATTTATGAGCCTGCTACTTTATTATTTGAATATAATTTAATATCTTATAACTTTTCTTCAGGTTAAAGCAAACTACTGTTACAAGTAAACTTTCTAAACTACAAACATTTAACTGTTAGGGATGCTCAAAAAGGAGATATTGGACTGATCTGGACTAACTGGTGTTATTGCAGATTTGCCAATAGTTTATTTTATAAATTGTTTTTATCCCATTACTCGATTAATCGTAAGAATAATCGATAGATTACTCGATTACTAAAATATTCGTTTACAACAGCCCTACCCCCAAGCCTACATTCTTTTAGGTTCAGATTCAATTTTTTGGAGCATGAAATGATCATCAATTGATTACAAAAAATTAACATAAAATCTAGGGTTGTAACTTACGATTTTTTTGTAAATTGATTTATATGTCGAATAATTTTTCGATTAGTCGATTCATAATCAGATAGCCTGAGATTCCTGAAATATTTTTATACGAAATCAAATCAGATGAAACTAAAGCTTTTCCACTCGAGGAGTTCTGGATAGAGCATAATGACAGATAAAAACCTCTGAAATTCAAAATGTTTATATATTTCTTTACAATTTTGATATAATTACTGCTCTAAGTGGGTTGCTCTGTCAGCTAAAGTCATGTTTTAAAGTCTCTACTCTACAGTTAATGATTAATGGATTACTAAACTAGTTGAAGATTATTTCAATAATTGATTAATCAAGATTAATCCAATCCAGCCCTAATAAAGTTATAAAAGGATATTTGATTTGTAAAGTTGAAGGGGAGCTTACTTAGATTAATGAGTTTGGAGTTCTTCAGCTTCTTGATAAATGATCCAGGTTAAAATCCCCACAACAGGAGAGGAATCATTTGGTGTAGAAGCACTAAATCTCTCGCCTAGTCAGTAAAGGCCTGTTCTGGCATTCCTCAGGGGGCAGCGCTCAGGCTATTAGCGAAGGGTAATCTGGACCCTGTGCAGCCTGAGTGAGTGTTTGATTGCCATTCGTTTTTAGTCAGAGGCATCATCAGATTTTTTTTTTTTTTCCAGTTGAAAATTTTTTTATTTACCATCAGGATTAGCCCTTTCCTGTTTGCAGTCAGTTATTGGAAAGTAGGTAATGTACCGAGTAAAACTGCTTATGTTGAGTCATGTTAATGAAGGATTGATTGGAGCAGGATAGCAGCGTATTTGTTGATTGTGATTAGGGCTGGGTATTTTTGCCAAAGTCCTGAATCGATTCAATTTTAATTTGTCCAGTTCTAAATAGATTAATTTTGATTCGATCTGTTTTTACAATAATGAAAGTGGTTCAACTGTGTTTCAAAATACTCATGTATTTTATGTATCCTGTCATATTAAACGCAAAGTGCAAACTTGTAAATCAGACAGTTTAAACTTGAGATGTGAACAAAACTGTCTCAAAAGTACAAACTTGTTTGTGAAAAGTGAAAAACTGATACTTCACTTGAGCAAGCAGACGTGACACAGCAGACATGCATGAGCTGCATTATCTCCACTGCACAAACCATATTTCCAGCTTTGTCTGTAACAACTACAGGGTGTTTGCTGGTCAGCCCCCATTTGTTAATGTCTTCAGTCAACCTATTGGCTATATTTGCAGCTGTCTGGCTTGAAGTCATCTTGTGTACATTTTTCCTGCTCATTGGAATGTGAACGTCACGCGCGTCACTATAAAACTAATCAACCTCATTCCCTAGACATTGATTTTTCAAAAATGTAAAGGAAACGATTAAAAATAGTTTCTTTTTTTTTTTTAACCTAGCGCTAATTGTGATTCAGAGCTGGTGTGTCATAGTGAGGAAGGTGGGGAACCCTTCAGTTGAGCCGCTGATCTCTTTCCAACACTTATTACAGTTTTAAATTTAACAAAGAATGCGAAGATAAGAGAGATTACAAATGGCTGATATAAGCTTCCTCTGCTGGGCGGCTCAACATAAATTTGGATGGATGGAAAATGACAAGCTGGTCAATTAGAGAAAAGCTCCATCTATCTCCCCCCTCTTTAAATAGGCCTACTTGAGGTCTGTAAGGGATACATTCTGGTTTTAATGTCCTTCTGTAAGGAGATCTATGATTCTCTTGGATCTGTCTTTAGACTCCCATAGAATCAGGTGGTTAATAACTACAGATTTACCTGAGGGGGTTTAAAGCAGACGTGGGTATAAAACAAACTGCTCTACTGGACAAGAACGACATATTGAAACTTTTGTATTTTACACAAAATTGTTAGTAAAATTGGTTCACTTGACTTTAACTATGGTAAGATCAGATTCTGCTCTGCTCAGAGGGAGCATTAAAAGTCCCCCAGATGAGCAACAGGAGGCTGCAGAAGAAGGTCTACCGATGGACTGATGGTTCGCCGGTGTTTGTCAGATATTTATGAGTGGGTTTACCTCCAGAGAGCGCTGAGTAAAAACAGATGGTTGTTTGAAAACAAACCTGTGATGACTCAGTAGTGTGAAGTCATGCTTTAATCAGCCATCATGTATGATAATTAACATTTCTGTTAGTGTTTATTCCTACAAATATTTGTTTTTCTTCACTATTCGGAAATTCTGATCCCTAGATGCTGTCGACCACTTTGTTATGAGAGAAACATTCACAAACTGGCTGGTAACAATAGATGCCATTTTTGGACGGAGGGACGCTGTCTGTTCTTTGCCCATCTTGTTAAACTCTGGATTTGTGTTACCAATAGAAAAACTCTCTTACAAAAGCTATCATAATGTTTGATCCATGTCAGTTAAACCTCAGTGGCCTGCAGCGTCTGCCTGATGTAAGGTTATCAGCTGTTTGTTTCCTCCAGGGACTACAGCTGCTGGCAGCTCTAAAAATGTGCCGGCTGGCCGGCCACACGTGTCAACACAGACAGAAACCCAGAGAACAGCAATGAATCTGCTCTCTGCTGTTTCTGTCAGACTGTTTACTTCCACGCGCTTGGTTCAGAAAGTGGCAAATTCTCTTTAGATTTGAGAGTTTATACTAAATCATATGTCTGACATCAGTGTTCGAACTTTGAAATATTGAAACCTTATAAATAAATAAAAATCTGTAGACCTCCAATCATATGAGTAACGTCTAAGGCCCCATCCACACGAAGACGAACCCTGGCCTAAACGCAAATTTTTCACCAAACCAGCCTCTCATCCATACGAAGCCGGCGTTTCGGGGGTCTGTAAACGATCTTTTTTTTATTCAGCCTTCAGAGTGGGAAGATTTCGAAACGCCGTTTTCGCGTTTCCATCTTAACGCTCTAACCGCATATTTTTTTTTGCAAGCATGCGTCATAGCGTCGCCTCTAAACACGCATGCGCGACCAGTATCACAACAACAATGGCGCCGTTGCTGCTAATGCTACTCACCCTGCTGTCGGGCTTACAACAGAATCTTCTTCTTCTGGAATATCTCCAGGAAGAACAGAGCAATATCGACGACATAGTTCAGCACCTGAATTTGACTTAACCACGAAAATGGACCCGCAGGGCAACCATGTATAAATATTAGTGCGCATGCCCAACATTTCGTCGCTTATTTTTGCTTTGGCACCACAGCGCCACTTACAGGCCTGGCATACATTTTGCAGCGTTTTCATGCATTCGTGTGGACGCTCACATTTATTTTACGTCTCCGTCTTTACGGCAAACGTTTTGGAAAATATCAGCGTTTCGTGTTCGTTTTGACTTCGTGTGGACGGGGCCTAAATGATCTGTCTGGGCAGATTCTTGAATCAGTGACTACAGCACAAGCACTAATGTTTTGCATTAATTAGGATTTACTGTGATTTATTTTAAGATTAAAATTGATTTTAAAGCAGAAAATCTCTGATCAGTAACCGGATGACCAGTTTGTATCCTAAACTAAAGAATAATGAGAGAAGGTTCTACAAAACTGTTTATCTCAGGGAGGACAGGATAATTAGTGTGAATGTTGTAAATTATAGTTTGCAGTCAGGGGTAATAAGAGTCTTCCTAAAAATAAACAAATAATCTAAGAGGTCTCAAGATGTTGGTGCGCATCGCCGAAGGTCATTGGAAGAAGAGCAGGTACATCCTGGACTGATTAACAGACGAACACAGGGCGACATGGAGAGAAAACAGTCCACTGACACAAAACGGCATGGAGGAAATAAACACTGTGCGTTTATCTTGGCAGTGCAGGCTCAGGTCTGTAAGATGTGTAAAGCCTTTAGGCTGAAGCAAACATACAGTTGTACCTGACCAGCCAGAGAGGAAACTTACTAACACGCAGATTATTTAATGGACATAAATAGTTCTGTGGTTTATTCCTTTAAAAGTTTTCTCTCATTTCAGTCAACAGCGATCTGCTCTGAAGGACACTGCCCAGTCCTGTTCTTGTTAGGATGGACAATTTATAGACGTTGATATTGGCGAATGTTGGTCACATATCAGATTTAAGGGTTTTGAAGAAAAAAAACACACCAAAAAAAGGTTTATTTTCATCTTGTTTGATGTGCATCTCCCCTGGGGTTGGAGGGGTTTGGCCACGTGGTCTTTGGTTGGGCCTATGAGGGTGAGGTAGTGCACGTCAGTTTACATGAGTTAAATAGTTTAGAAGTTTTCTGTGGTTTTTATTTTAAGTTATTTTCGACTTCTGATTTTCAGTTTTATTTTTGTTTCAATTTCCAAAACCCACCGGATCGCCGGCGACCCGTTTTAAAGCGTTTGCAAATAATTACTGAGAATGCATGAAAATTACTCTGTTTACCAATATAGGCATGTTAGACATTGTTGGAAAGCTTAGATTCTCCCCAATTCAACCACCTAGTTCATTTTATGGACATTGCGAGCCACAATTATAGCAATTATTTTCGAGAATACAAAAACAACTTTGAGTCATGTTTGAACTGATCCATCTTGGGCTTGATGCAGCTTGCACTGTGTTTTACTCACCAAATTTTAATGTATATATTCAGAAACTAGAAGGTGTAAGCTTTCAAATAATGTATAACACATGTAAATTGGGCTTACTTAGAGCAACACCTTGAATCTAGACCTCATATTTAAGCCTTATATTAAAGACACAAAGAAAAAATAAGCATTTCATCTCTTAAACTTTCAGTTAGTTCTGATTTTGTAAAAAGTTTTACTAAGTTTAGTTTTAATTTTTAAAAATCTTTTTCCATATCGGCATTTCATTAGTTTTAGTTAACCTTAGTTTATACATACATTCTGTGAGTGTTAGCTGGTCTAGTCTTCACCAGGGGGCAGTCTGAGTATGAACAGATATGCTGACGCAGCATTTCGCTGTCCCAATGCTCTGCTGTCAGGTTCAACTGAATCCCTGCCAGATGTTGGACCTTGTGGCTTTCTGGCTCTAAAGCAGGAGTAACACCAAGGCACCTGAGGCCTTGGTAGAATCGTTTCTTTTCATCGATCTCACCATGATGGTCCTCTTTGGGTATGCAGAACATGAACCAACACTGCATGTATCCCTCCAGATGCTAGCTGGTGTTGATGGGACAGAGAACCTGTGGTCAGTTTAGGATCCAAATGACTGCACAGATGTTAGATGCTTTCTTTAATGTTTGGTGAACATTACAATGATCTTAAGCCCCCTGAAATGTTGTAATGTGTCTAAGATGCATTCTGATTCAGTGGATTTTTAGACAATGTTTTAATTGGTAGATGCTCTGCTAGCTGCTAGCGCTCACTCTCAATACCACATTGCTTCCACGTGAGGAAAGTCTTCACCTCATTTGGGAGGATCTGAAGACACTTCCAGGCCAGATGGGATAGATATCATCCCTGTAGTGAGTTCTAGGTCTTCCCAGGGTCTGGTCATTGCAGGGCATGCCTGGAAAACTCAGTAGGGAATCTCACAGGAGACTTCCTGAACAGATGCCAGCACAACTTCATCTGGACTGCCCGTCTCGTTGACTGCTGGACATGAAACATGTCACAATATGTCAGAGATGTCCTTCTGAAGTAAAACATTTGCATGCCTCCTCTGGTTTACTTTTGGATCAAATTACATTTAAATTAAGCAGTTCCTTCTCTGCGCTCCTCCTCTCCTTTTGTTGGGTAGTGTGATGTAACAAGATCACCGATTTGTCAGAAAACCCTGTTTGCTGCTTTCACCATCATTAATTCAGGGGTGTGTCTGCCCCGTGGGAGCCTGGATTCTGTTTAACGGACAGGGCGTCTGTTGGTCTTTGTGTTTCTATGGGCGTCAGGCTTGGGCTGAATGAAAGGCCTGTTTCATGAATTGACGCCTCTGCAGCGCCGGACACAACGCTGCTGCTTTAAGTCAAGCCCTCATGAAATTAGATGTTTTGTTTTCCTCTCTTCTTATATTTCAATAGACTATGTAAATATCAATGGTTCACTACAGTGGATAGTTTTTGTTTTTTTGGAGCATTTCATAGAAATCAGATGTGGTCTGCTTGATTATCTAACTCTAGGCAATGATTTAAGGTGAAACTGAATGTGAGAAAGCCTGCTAGTCTCTGCTCCCCTCTGAGGAAACATCTTGGTTAAAAAAAATCTGCCAAGCATTGAACCAGCACAGTGCACTTCAAAAATGATCTAGAAATAAGTAAAATTTCTTAAATCAAGTGTATTTACCCTTAATTTTAGTAGGTAAATGGATGATTTCCCAAATGGAATGCGTATTTTTGCTCTTAAAATAAGATAATTAGATAATATGCACTTGTAATAAGACAGTTGCCTTTTCTTATTTTAAATGTAAATTGTCTTGTTCCATTGGCAAAGTGTCTCACTAACCTCCTCAATTCAAGAACAGATGCACTTATTTTAAGAAAAAAGTGACTTCCATTTTTTGCAGTGTTTTTAAAAACTAATACTCACCTTTTAATTCATGTATTCTCCTTCTGGTCTGACTGTTAAAATCAGCTGCTTTGTGTAGCTTTGTTGCTAATCTGGTGTTCTTCCTCTTCATGTGTCAGGGAGAACCTGGCCAGTGACATGTACCTCATCTCCCAGATGGACAGCGACCAGTACGTGCCAATTGTGACGGTGGCCAACCTGGACCACGTCAAGAAGCTGAGCACTGACGTGGAGCTGATAGTAGACATTTTACGATGTGAGTAAAGCCCTGTTATCACCCAGCCACGCATCATTCACCTGTTTAACCACCAGTTGAAGACAAACAGCGTGACGTCATTCAGGGGCAGCAGCCCCGGAGGAAGTGGCTCAGACTGATTTCCCAAAGCAGATTATTAAAGCACAACCATCAGTCTTACCTGCCTACATTTGATTTAAACAATTTACAGCCTAAATGAAAGCTACCTGCCTTGAAGGCTTGTTTTTTTTTATGGCTCATCGATCTGCATCCTGTCAAGATATTAAAAGACAGTGAAAGCTGTAGGCTAACTACTGGAAAGCTTAATGCATTAACATTTGATCATGAATTATTTTCCTGTTAAATGTTAGAGAGCTGTCACTGTTAAGGAGTTAATAATCCATAGAGATAATAAATCAAAAATAATTATTAGTTTTATTCTTCTAAATTTAAAGCAGAAACAAGTGGATTATTGTCTAATTTAAACCAACATCTTCAATGAAAGTACTACAGTGTTAACCAGTGGTCAACCATGCAGCACGACCAAAACATGACAGAATTATATAAAAAAAAAAACTATTAATTAATTTTGTCATCCTGCAGCTTTGCCATTGGTCCAGGTGGATGAGAAGGGGGAGAAGGTGCGACCCAATCAGAACCGCTGCATTGTGATCCTCCGAGAGGTTCCAGAGAGCACACCTATAGAGGTCAGCGTTGCCTTTACTGAGTCACAGAGTATGGAGACTTCTGAGTCCATATCCTGGACCTGTCCGGTTCTTAGATGGACTCGCCCGGAATAACATATCTTAGCTGCTCTTCAAGGGTTTAATAACCTGTCGTAATTTAATACTTTAATGTACTTTAGACTTGGAACTTATTTGTCCCTAAAAACATTGTATCTTCAAGCTTTTTCAACGTTTTTATTTCCATCCAAAATGTCACGTTTTCCATGCGGATATTGTTTGTAATGTTTTTATTTTTTATGGTTTAATGCTTGATCTGTGCGTCTTTGTGACATGCTTTCGTTCTCCTAAACCATATATGTTCCTATTGTTGTTTTCCAGGAGGTGGAAGCCCTTTTCAAAGGGAACAATTTACCCAAGTTTATCAACTGTGAATTTGCCTACAACGACAACTGGTTCATTACCTTTGAATCTGAAGCAGATGCTCAGCAGGTAACCGTCTGAATCTCCTCAGCACCTTGATTTATGTAGTTATTGACTGAAAAGGTGATAATATCTGAGATTTGTTTTCAAGTTTTTTTTTTTTTATATATATATATATAATTTATATTTGCGGAAGTGTGGAGAAATATATTTTTTTATTTTTTTTGTTTACATGATAAAGACCTAATCAGAGCCCTTATTTAAGCTGGTTTTATCTGAATGTGAGCAGTACTGTCAGGGGTTCCTTAATCTTCTACCTCAGTTTTTTCAGTCCTCAGTAAATTAACCATTCGATTTATCCAACTAATATTTGTTTCATCAGTTCATCACATCATCCATTAATCCATCCTGTGCTTAAAGGTATAGTGGAGGATGTTCTTTTTCCAGGTGGATCATCTAAATAACTTTTGCTCCTAATTGTCAAACATTCTGGTGATATGTTTACGTAAGGCCGCGCTACGTGCTCGTCCTCAGCTAGCAACCTTTTTCTGCGCATGCGCACTTTTATGTGGTGAGCTCTGGTTTCAGCCAGTCATTGAAGCTCGCCTTTCTCACAGCGGCTCTTTGAAAATGGCCAAGGGTCGTAAAAGAAAAAGTGTCTACGAAGTGTTTGAGAAGAAAAGAAAGACCTCAGAAGAAAGAAAAAAGACCAGGATGTTTTTTGGGAGATTCTTTCACGCGATGGCATACACTGAAAGCACAGGTCGGGCTTCCCACTGATGCAGCGGTTGAAAAGTTTCTACTCGACAGGTAAAGTTTGGCATGCTATTTGGAGAAATCTACCTCTATATTGTAACATTCCGGGGAAGATGAGTTTATTTACTTTGTAATTTGCATCGTTAGTAGTTATAAGGTGGCCATAAATCCTTATTTACCCAAATGTGTCCAAATTTCCACTGCAGCACACACACATACGTGCAGGTCATACATTTTTTTTTAATGTACTAGTAGTCTTATTTGCGCGGAAACTTTTTGTATGTAAATATGGGTGAGATGAGATCCATATGAGCGACAGTGTTATCATTGCGTCCCCGCATTTCCCCGACTAGAAATGGGCTCATGTATGCTCTTGCACGTGTTTAATAGACGTTCCCTCTTAGGAGCGGGTACAGGGTTGCTAAAATCCTCCACTATACCTTTAACCTTAATGTTATTATTTATTTCAATGTGAAAAGTGGTTCATTTTGATATGGAATCTGGTTTTAAACTTTCGGACTGAGCTGAGTTGGATCAACAAGCCTTCCTGACTCTGATTAATGTTTTCTATCGATGGGATTTTTCTTGTTCTCCAAAGGCATATCAGTATCTTCGTGAAGAAGTGAAGACCTTCCAAGGGAAGCCAATTAAGGTAGCGGACTGAATTATTTACTGCCTACAAGCGTTTATCACCTACAGCCTGACTGTTTAATTTCTGATTATTTTATGGTTTAGATTGTGTGACTTGGATAGTCACTTCTGTGTGACTTTCTGTGTTTAAACAAGATTAGTTTTCTTTTTAAAAGCATCAGAGATAATTAGTCATTTATCATCATCTGTGTCAGATCTGCACAGGTCATGGATTGTTCATCTCCAAGCTCTTAAACAGTGGAGTTTAATAATCCAGGTTATTCTGGCTCACACTTAGCAGCTTGCTGAGTGACTTTGATGAATACTTTGATTGAAAGGGCTGACATCTGTTTTAGATCTTCATCAACTTTTAATTCAGCATGTTTGCACATGAGTAAACATTTATATTTAATAACCAGAGTGGCAGAAGAACTGTCTGCTTGGTGTTTGGGCACAGATAGATTTGATCTAAACCCAGATTTTATAAGAGATTCGAATGTTTGTAGCAATATCACCTTGGTTTGAATTTATCAACATGCATGTAGATGCTTTATCTTTTATAAACTGTCAAATTCATTTTAGATTAATATTCAGGTATAATGAATACAATCCGTAAAGTTCAATCCGTATATTACTTTCTTTTTTTTTTATTGGTAACAAATGGTTCTCTTGAAAAGGTTCATGGATCCAGCTAAATCTCCTCTGAGTTCATCCCCATGGTTTCCGTTTGCTGTGATCTAAAGCTATGAATCTCCACCCTCCCTCAGGCGAGGATAAAGGCGAAGGCAATCGCTATCAACACTTTCATGCCAAAGAACGGCTACCGGCCAGTAGAGGTGAACCCATACGCCCAGCAGCGCTACACGTCCTACTACATCCCACCTGTTTACAGCCCGCAGCAGCAGTTCCCTTTGTACAGCCTCATCACGCCGCAGGCCTGGTCCACGCACAGCTTCATCGACCCAGGGCTGGTACGGACCGCAACACACACAACCCACATTTCACTACTCAGAGTGGCTGAAATATTAGCGCAGAAGAAGAAAGGCTGATGAACAACATGCAGGTTTAAGCTATTTAAGTAAAATCTTGGCAGTACAGAAGATGTTCTATTGGGACAAGCAGGGTGGGAAACAATGCAAAGAAAAAAAGCTTTTTTGTTCAATCTTTAAAAGTGTTTCTCTAATGTCAGCTGATACCCACCATACCTGCTAATAGAGTTTAATATCTGCCTGATGCTAAAGCGAGGAGGGAGAAATATAAAAGCAGGATGTATTAGTTGTTTTAACACTAGGACTCCCAAGGCCGTCATTTTGACAGTTCTGAGATTTTAAAGGGAAATAACTTAATTTCCATTAATCGTATGTTGTTCATGTTAACTGATTTTTCCTGTTTCTATATTTCCTTCATTTTCATTTAGTTTTTTAAATAAAATAAAAATAAATAAAAAAATAAATATGGTTCATTTTACCTCGATCTCCCACAGTTGTCATTTTGACGGCTCTATTAGTTGCATTGTAAATTCTTCCCACAATAATTGGCGTTCAGTACCGTTGCCTAGCAACCCACGTTCTACCTAGATCTCTTTGGCTAATACGGAAAAATGGCTTTCAGAAGAAACCTAACAGCGAAACAGGCTTTAGAAATGCTTCAAAATATTGATGGTAGCGATCCGGGCGGAGAGGGAGAAACTGATGAGGGGGACTGGGTAGGAAGCGGCTCAGATTCTGACAATAATGAAACTTGTGTTCAAGTTTTGGATAGTGATGCCCACACCTCCGCTGGTACACTCAGTGGCCCAAAAGCCAAACCAGAGCCCGTGTTTTGTTATAATCGCAGACAGGATGGCGTGGATGTGTCGGATCAGATTATGTAAGCGCTCCAACGCGAAGGTGGCCTGTGGCTGTACTTTACGATCTCCTGGACATAGCAGCTATAAATGCTTTGGTTTTGTTCGGGAGCTGTTGAACATCATCGTCCCAGGCACAGATTTTATTCTTGAACTGGTAAAACTACATGTGCTCTGCAGGTTAGCAGCCCCTTCGCCACTGAAGAGCAGCTTTGGCGAGGCAAAGGAAGAAGCGCCAGGTGCTTCAGCGCTAAACAAAAAAACGCTCTTATGTTTGTCATAAATGTAAAAAGGTCCTGTGCGGTAAATATTGGTGAATAATCAATCAGTTTCTTTAAATCAAATTTTTATTTCAAACTTTGAACCTGTGTAGTAAAACAGTCCTTTTTATTTTACTGATTTATTTTTAATAAAAAAAATTAGACCACAAATAATAAGAGCATACAGTGCAGGCTTTAAAAAATATATATTAGACCTATTTTAAGGTTTACATTTATATCGCACACTAGAAGCATCTCAGTTGATGACATCATCACTACTCATGCGTTCCATTGGTAAAAATGTCCCCCATCAAACTGAGGGCCAGTGGGAGTTCTAGAAAGATCAGAATTCTGTGAGTCCTAGTGCTAAATGGTGTAGATTTGCCGCTCGTGTTCAGTTTCCTAAACCCAGAGATAACTTGACATGAAAACACTTCCAGAGTGTTTCAGGTTCTTGAAGTTAATGAATGAATGAATTTCCCAGGTCACGCCCTTTCACAACAACCAGTTCATCAATGGGTTCACCACGTCACACAGCTTCAAACCAGCATCATCACCGCTCACCGTCAGACACTTCTCACCCAGGAACAGGTTGGTCTCTAACCGTTGGCTGCTCTGCCTCAGTCAATCTGTTATATAGATTAGTGATAAGTTTTAATTTTCCCCTCAGGAATCACAGTAAACCCCACCTGAGGCCGGCCATCCCCACGGCAGACCGTACCACCGGGCTCCTGGATAGCCCCAGCCTCTTTCCCAACTTCCCCTCTGAGAGGCTGAACGGCGTACGCAGCAGCCCGCCGACGCGGCTCCCCTCCTCTCAGCCCAGGACCAGGTTACCCTCCACAGCGGCCTTCCCTCGCAGAGACGTCGCGGGCACAGGACGCGCGACCGAACCTCTGATTCCAGATTATTCCCTGGGAGTCGGCCGGGGAAGGTAAATCTGTCCTCTGATCGGAAACCAAATGCTTTTGTTGGACGGAGATGGTTTTATTCATCTCCAAAACTGACAATTATTTAGAAATGGTCAGAATAGAGAAATGTTTGAATCTGCAATGAATAGGATCTCAATCGTTTTTTTTTACCTACAGTTTGTAAAGATAAACAACATGACTTTATGATTTATGAGCTGATAACAGACTTGATCAGTTACAGAATCATTATTTGGTAGCTTCCAGCTGTTGGTCTGAGGTTAGCTGGTAGGGATGTTTGTAAATTCAGATGTTCTCTTTCTTAAAGGAAAAATCTTTCTGCTTCTAGGAAAAAGAGGGATGAAAAGTTTACAGTAAGTGCTCCACTCCTCTCCATATTCTCAGAGGCTCACATGTTTGATGCTGCTGTTGCTTCTCCGTTCTTCCTCTTTCTGAGCCGACTCTGTTTATCGCCGTGCAGAGAGCCGCTCCTCAGTCGCCACCGCCTCCTCCCAAACCTCCGTCTCCAAGCTTCGAACTCGGCCTCTCCAGCTTCCCCCCGCTTCCCGAAGCAGCCGGACAGCTCAAGGCTGACGAGGCGTTCGACAACCGACTGGGGAGCAGTGTGGTTGTTGGAACCACTAAAGAACGGGTAAAAACTGCAACCTTCAGGTTTTATTTTTTTTTATCTGTCATCTGGACTGATCTCTTGCTGAGGTTGTCAAGGACCAAAGTCCTGCATGTTTTAAATGTGTTGATGTGCTGCAATGCAGTCCTTGAGATCCTGGAAAATTGTGGAATTTAATTGTAGGAATTTCCAGGTCTGAACATTTATAAAAATAAATTCCTTCCATTGTTGTAATTTTTTTATAAGTTGTCTGGAAAGGTGAGGGTTTGAACATGAATATGTGGAGCTTTGATCACCTCCTTACTAGTAACTAGGAAGCCATTTATTCAGGTCAATGGTTTATCAGCAGAGAAGCATCATAAACATTCAGAGCACTGAGCCAAATACTCAAACACTCAGCATTTGGTCTTTCAGCGTCTCATTTTTCAGGAACTGTTCCTTTAACTGGTTTTTCTGTCGTTGCTACAGCATGTCAGTGCAGACTCCAGCAGCAGCGCCCTCCCTCCAGCGGGTCCCAAAGAGCCCCTTCGGTCCTCCGCCTCCCCGCTGCCTCCAAGCTTCCAGCCCTCACCCACAACCCCAACCGCTCCCCCAGCCTCGACCACAGCGACCACAGCCCCCAGCATGCCGCACAGTCCCGACCCCGCCGCCTCACTGTAAGGGAGATACGGACAAGGGGGAAGTCAGGATTATACAACCTCTCCGCTCTGATGTCCGGGGAGAAGATATCTCGATATCTCGACAAGATAGCTCGATCTTTACCAGTTTCCTGTTGGCATTTCTGTTTTTCAGGGAGGTTACCGAGGTGAAGCTGAAGGAGGCACAGCCATCTGTGGAGCGCGTTCCCGGTACTCTGTCCACCTCCAGCAAATCGGTGCAAGTGAACGGCGCTGCCACGGTCAGTATGCAGCTTCACTCTGATCTCATCTCCTTCACCTCAGAGCTTCTCCGTCACAAACTAAACTCCTGTAGAGAATCGGGTTCGTTTGAATTTCAACGATTCCTGGTTTGGATCCAATTGATTCTCTGTTTCCATTCTAATTAACATTTACATGTCATAAATGAGTTGACTAACCAGAGTTTTGTTTGGATGAAATGGTCTGAACTCCATGAAATGTAATTTTTTAACATTACGATAAACAGTAATTTTCAACCAGTATAAAAATACATAACATATAAACTCTTATAATCTTATTGATTTTATTGTCACAGTTTCTGATGCTTCAGATACTTAAGACTAGGGCTGGGCGATAATTCAAAAACGATATATATCGATCGATAGACGTGTGGCGCAATAGAAAAAAGGCGGGTCGATAAAAGTTCATTTATTTATTTGTTATATTTATTTTGGTCACTTTTCTGGTCACTTTAGTTTATTCTTTGTCAGTATTTAATAAAATAACTCAGGTCTTTTAAGTTATTTTTCTTTAAAACAATTCTGTTATGGTTAAAAAAGTTGGTTAAATAAAGATTTAATTGGAAGTCTGTGTTTGTGTTTTTTATTAAAATTAAATCATTTAGCAATATTATAAGTCCAGGCAGAGCTGCACATAAAATATGGTTTCAAATCTTTTCAATAATTATCGATATCGATCAATATGCATTTTTTTTTATCGATAAGCTTTTTTTCTATATCGCCCAGCCCTACTTAAGACTATTTTATTAATCTGATTCTGACTATGATACTATGCTGAGTGTCTGAGCTGGAGGAAACTGCAGCACAGCAGGAAGGCATCCTGACAGAATTTATATCTTTAGCCTTGTTTACTGAACCTCAGCTCTACTAAATATGACATGAAAGTAGTGATTCTTCTCTTTTATGGAGAGAGGAATGAATGGATCTAATAACTAATCATTCAGTTGGTGGGTTTTATCATATAAACATAATTCAAATAATCTAAATTAGAGAATTATTTGAAGTTTGTGGGGAGATCTTTAAGCCACATGGTAAAAAATGCGTCAGAAAAGATCTCCTACTGCACCTTTAAACCTGTTAGCACGTTTTTTTTCTTAATCGTCCTTTTGACTAAACACTTGCTGCATTATGCAAGTTAAGTTTTTGTTTTGTTTGTGTATGTTTTGTCTAACTTGGTGATTTTAATGATTCAGTTTTGCCAGATAACAGTTAAAGCATTTACCCCTAAATTCAAAAAATGAACAGTAAGTCCATGTGATGAGCATTGATTGGTATCAGCTGTGATCGGCTCCTTACAGCAATCAGGTTTGGAGGCAAATTTCCAGATTGGAGCATCCTTAATAAAAAAACGCTCTCCTCTCCCTGCTGAAGCTGCTTTCTGAATTAAGAGGAGAAAACCATTCCCTCAGGGAGCCCACCCTACAACGGCTTTCAGCAGGTCAAAGATTAGCTAGGTGGTCATCTGTCATGTTGGCCATGATGTAATCCCATCACCAATGTTGCAGGTAGCTGACTGGTCATTTCCTTAGTTAACACGCAGCTGCTGCAGCTTGTGTTTCCCGTCAGCGGACCGGGCATGAAGACTAGGAATCTAAAATAATAATAATAGAACGATTCTGGGAGAATTGAAAGGTTTGAACCGGTTGGTTCTGATGGATTATGGATTCTCCATGTCTAAATGTCTCTGGTTATAGACTAGTTTCACTGTTTTTCTGTGACTCTGTTGTAAAGCATCCCAGCATGTTGGATTCAGATGTTTGCAGAAAATGTTCACAGCTGCTGGTTTCTCCTGACAGGAGCAGAAGAAGCCCTCCTACGCTGAGATCTGCCAGCGAGTGAAGGAGAACCCGACATCACTGCACTCTGCCCCCACCAAGGAAGCAAAGCCAAGCTGCGCTGCCCCCGCAGGCGAGGAGAGAAAGTGCACTGACACCCCCACCCCATCAGGGGAGCACAAGGCTAGAGAGACTTACCACCCCTCCTCCAAAGGCGGCCCTGCCTCCGTCACCCAGGGCAGACCGTTAAAGGAGGGCCGAAGGCCGGCCGGGCGGTGGGCCTCCCCGCCCCCACACCCAGGAAAAACCTCCAGCAAAGATGCCCACCACACCCCACCCAAGTCCCCTCAGTAAAGTGGCTCCTGGCCCCTCCTCTTCCTCCACTACGCTCCACATATGAGTTTAAAAAACAGAAAATAAGTCAGGGCTACTCAACCTATATCCCAGTATCACCAGTCGGCAAACAAGCATAGAGGACGCCTTCTTTTCTGGATCAGGGCTTGCAGACATTAAGCACTTTACCGTGCATGTAGAGCACTGTCTCTTCTTTTTCTTCTTTTAGTTTATTTATTTGATTTTTGAAGGAAAAAAAAATTCCAGATCTTTTTTTATTTGCAGTTTTTTTCCCTCTTTTCTCTGAAGTCTTCAACGTTGAGGATTGGGGTTAAAATGGGTCTGCTGTGTGAGAAAGCAGGGCATTGTGGGCAGAAAGCCCAGCAGATGATGGGGAATCAGACTCCACCTTGTCAGGTTTTTATTTTGACCCAGTTGTTTGGGGCATGTTGAGTGGCGCCGAATCCACATGTTCATTAGGAGCCTCTGTTTTTCCTCATTATTCCATCAAACAGCCAATAATCTGATCCTTAACGTCACTTTCTCCACTATTTACACTAACATTAATATCTTTGTTGTTTCTTCCCTTTAGCTGAATCTGCTGATTTTGACTGTTGTTACTGATAGTTACCACTGGGTGTCACCCTTGCTGCTTCTTCCTGTACAGAATCGCTTCTCTGTGCGTTTTTCCTTTTCCCCAACCCTGTCTCTAGTTCAGACCTTTCTAAGGGAAGAAATCTGTTGAGAAGAGGCTGGACGTATTTGCCTGCTTCAGTTACAGTTTATCAGTCTGATCTGCAGAGATGTACTGGAAACAGAAGTGAGATGCATGCTGGGTTTAAAAGTCCATCATCGGATCTGGCTGGTTTCTATCTGAGCTGTCAGGAAACACTGCGATGCATGATGGGATTAACACTAGCTAGCAGCCGGATGCCCTGTTTTCCCTTTGTTGGATTATCCGCTGACCCTGAAGCAGCTGACCCGGCAGGGAAAACTCAATGTGGTGCACTGGTTGTGGTTCTGACCATTTCTCCCAGTAAACAAGGCTCGATGTGGATTCCCTTTGCTCTACGACTCAAGGGGAACAGGAGAAAGTTTGTTTTCCAGCATTTTCTTGTGGCTTTTGTCAACTTCTGTTGGATATTTGTTGGATTTAGGAGTTTGTCTGGATTTCTCCTCCTGGAGAACTGCGCATGTAATCAATGAATCTAGAAAGTGGAGAAGCAGGAATAAACCTGTGATGGTTTTAGGAAAGTAGAGCAGATGAAGGTGAATGAACCAATTTTGGTTTGTTAAGATGTTAAAGAGTCTTAAGCAGGTTGGTTTTGGGCAGGAAACCCATCAGGAAAGTTAAATGGAAAAAAATTATCCTGGATAAAGTTGAATTCAAACACTCTTGTCACATTTAGTTTTCTACTTCGATGTGTTCGGCTGTGGGACCTGGTTAGGTTTCTCCTGGTTTGTCTGTGCTCTAAGTGGGAAAAGTCCTTTCCTAAGAATTTGAATAGATTGATGTAAGCACACAGCATTATTCCCGCCTCTCTGCTCCCGTTTTTCACCAGTTCATTAGCAGATTGAAGCACAGACTTCGAGGACCCAACATTACCTCGACCTGAAGCCATAGCAGCTGTCACTAATGGCTAAACATGGGAATGAAGTAGTAAAGAATCCACCGTTCAATGCGGTAATTTGGGGGATATTTGTTCGGTAGATCTGTTTACCGTAGCAGCCATTCTGGCAAAAATCTTTAAAAATTCAAACAGTTGTGAGAAAAGTTAGATTTTTCCTTTTTGGAGGGTTGTGACGCTCCCTTCTTGCTCATCAGTTGTGTGCTCAGGTTGATGTTTGAAAATAAAAAAACCACTTCGCTCTGATATCTGTCTGGAAAAAACACCCGTCGCCACATCCCGATCAAGTCTTCCTGCAACAAAAACCCCAATTAAGGAAAAACAGGCGCCCATTCCGAAAAGGGAAAACCTTTTTTTTTTTTTTTTTTTTTTTTTTTTTTTTTTTTTTTTTTTTTAATGCTGCTTTGATTTGGACTTCAAAAACAAACAAAAAAAACTTAATTTCGTCTTTTGTTTTGAAGGACTGAAATGCACTTGGATGGATTGATTTTTCTTTTTTCTTTGGTGGAAAATGATGAAAACTTTTCCACATATTTATAAAAGCAGTGCTGTTTTTTTTTGTTTTTTTTTAATGAGACAGTTTTGGGGGTGGGCCATGTTAAAGTCTCTGTACTCATAAAATGTATTAAAAAAGAGAGAAAATCCATCCAGTGTTTGAAAAACTTGAATTTTATTTAAACTTGAAAAATAACTTTGCCTTAACTTTTCTACAAGAAGAGCATCAATTTTTTTTTTCTTTTCACTGACAAAAATCCCCCCGATGAGCTTAATGAAGCGAAACCGTAGAAAATATTTTGTGTTTAAGTCTTATGTTAGAGAGAAAAAAAGAAATCTTGCAGCGTTTACTTTTCTTTTTTTTTCTTTTTGTGTAAAAATTGTATGAAAGATGAAAACCAAGGTTTTGCTTCCTCGTTTTAGTTTCAGGTTGTTTTTCTTAGTACTTTTTTTTGGGGGGAGGGTTGCGAGGGAACGTTATAAACCTTGTAAATGCAACTAGTCCAAACTGTATTAAAAATGTGCACTTTCAAGTATGTGCTTTGCTTGTACAGTTGTAAATACTCAGAAAACTATAAGAGGTACCTTAAAATGATTATAAAAATATATTGATCCTTGTTAACTATAATGTCGCTGGATGTAGGATATATAAAAAAAAAAACAAGTGTTGTTGTGCTTTTGGATTTTTATTTTTTAATGATTAGTTTGCAGAGTTTGATTTCTGCTTAAATGATATGTTTTTGTTGTCTGGCATTCCATCGTTGTTTTTTGGCTCCGCCTTCGCCCTCAGGTGAGCCTGTGACCCCACTCCTCCTCATCCTCAGCCAGCAGAATTTGGAGAAAACCCAACCGGCGTCCTCTTTACCAGCCCAGCTTCTCTTTCACTGCAGATTTTCAATATTTAGCATCAGATTTGAGCTTTTTTTGTTTAAAGTCTGAATGCAGTAGCACTACATATTTATTCTCCACACATCAGCAGCAACCACAAAAGGCTCCAAAGTCAGGATGATTAGATTTAATTTAAAAGCACAAAAAGTATTATGACATGATGTGCATCTGAACACTAAGATTCAAACGTAAACAAACTGTAAATGGCTGAAAGTTTCCATCCTTGTTGGAAAGGAGACATTTTAGATGAAGAAATAATCTAAAATGCAGCTAATGAGAATCTAGTTTTAAATGACGGCTAAGGTGTTAAAAGCTTATTATAAACTTTATCTTATTGTCAAAGTCTGCATCAAATGGAGTTTAAAATTTCTCAAAGATCCCTGACATCATCTCTCTGAAGCTATTCTTGGTGATGTTTGAGATTAAATTAAATTATTGTTAAGAAGATTAGAGAAATTTGGTTTGAATTTGAAACATACTGTTGATTAAATTTGATTTAACTGGATTTTTTTCACTTCCAATATTAAACCAGGGAACCCTGATGAGTTGAAGATCATTCCCCAGAAAGCCAGCAGTTTCCCATAAGAACCGAAAATCTGAAGCTGGTGAAAGAGAAGCTTGTCTGACAGTCGGGTTTAAACTGAATTAATCCCGACCCGTCCAGATACAAACAGCAATGCTCCAGGGACACGTCTTGATCCTAAAGCACATTTCCACCTCATCAGCTTGTGCAGCAGGCGGCAAATGATTCCCTAAAGCCTCCGCAGTGGGTCTAAGATGAAATGTTGAAAAAGGAAAAGATCTTCCCACCTGTTTTATGCGAGACGGAGAAAAACTTTGCAACTTCTTGTGCTTTTTTGATTTTTTTTTTCTTTTTTACTTGTCTTCATGATTGATGTACAAATAATTCAATGCAGTGCTTAACTGGAATCACTGATTAGTTGTTTATCTATTGGTTCTGTGGCACATTTCCTGTGAAAAGCATACAGCCTGCTGTCTGTGTCCTAACTGAGCTGAGACATCTCATGATGAGAGCTGAGGACGCCTCCGACTGCAGGTGGAGGAGCATCCCTGGGCTTCTGAACGTGTGCATGTTAGGAGAATGAGACTCTGGACCTCAGCCTGGATGGTCTTAATGTTCGCCTCATATCAGCCCATCCTCCTCCTCCCTGTTCTCACGGTGCCATTCTTTCTTTGGGTTTTTCTCTCTGGCTGCATATCTCGTCAGAAAATGTGACTTTATCAAAGACGTGACGACGAGCGCACGACGTGGGACTGGATACTGGGACTTGTTGGTCAGCTCACTGTGGTCTAACTCATTAACACCCTTCCTGAGCTAACAGCTGTGGACAATCGCCGACTCCCCACCGTGGCGGGGTTCGGACACAAGACTTTTAACACAAGCAGGATGGCGGTCGCAGCAAAGAGGGCTTCTTTTGGTTGTTTTGTTTTTACTTTCTGGGTTATTTGTTGTTTTTTTTTTCTTCCATTGAGACTGGAATCAAACGTACATGTTGGCTCTAGATAATTTAAGTTACTCCTGTGTCATGACGTAAAACTGTCTAATTTGGAGAGAAAAAATGTAGCTTAATGAAAATAAAGATTTAGGCACTGTTGAAGAGCCAATGGTGTCTTCTTCTGTGGTGTTTATTCTGTTTCACTCAAAATAATTTTATCCTGGAACTGGTTTTTGTAATATTAGAAATTATTTAAAGCTTCAGAGACACTGGATTTTAAAGAATCTGTTCTTTTTTTCTCTCCTCTGTCGCTGAGCAGTGCTGCAGAGTGCAAAAGCTTAGTTTATTCCCCTTCACAGGTTGATGATTATGTTGATGGGGTTGCTAGTTCTCTGCATACTGCCTTAGACAAGCAGCCCCTTTGAAAATGAAAACTGTTAAAAATAGAAAGCTGGGTCCCTGGTTTAATGCAGAGCTGTGCTCTCTAAAGCAAAATAATTTACTGCTGTACAAAAGGACCCTTTGTAAAGCAAGAGCAACATCTCATCATTAATAGAGGAGAATAAGAATAATTCTAGATTTTTTATTTATTTTTTTATTTAGAAAGACAGATTTCTATCACATCAGTAATCACAGCTTCATCCATTTAAGATTATAACGGGATATAAGCAGAAAGTCCAAGTGATTTTGTCCATGTTGCCTTTCTGGTATTTTTTACAGAATATCACTAACTTAATTGTAAAGATAACAAAAATGAACAGAAGTAAACAATAATGGGGATTGCACCACCTCGAGTAATAAAAACCACAAAGACATAAGAGGGCAACACATATTTCAGAAGATCTAATTGGTTTCACATACTCAGTCCATTTGGACCAAATCTTATAAAAATTTTATTTTTCTAATTGGAGGGGAAAAACAGATCCTTTCCATCACATAAATCTGGTAAACAATGTCAATCCATCAATAGTGGGTGGGTCTGGTTTCATCCATTTCCTTGTGATGGCCTTCTTACTGGCAGCCAGTTGTGTAGCCAGCAGTTTTTTGTCTTTGTTAATCCATGTGTCCAATTGTAGATTGCCCAGATACAATGTTTCACATTTTAATGGAATACTTACATTACATTGAATATATCTTCAATATGTTTGTGGAACTCTTCCCAATATGCTTTGATTACCTGACAGTCCCAAAAGACATGAAAGCGTTTGGCTCCTTCAGACCCACAGAGTCTCCAGCAGGCGTCCCTGTTGTTTTGATATAGTCTCTGAATGGGTGTAACAAAATATCGTACAATGTTTTTCCAGAAGAACTCCAGCCATGTGTTTGATCTGGTCGAGATCCACTGCAATTGACAAATTTCCTCCCCGCCCTCTTGTGAGATTTTAACCTTAATTTCTTTTTCCCCACTTCCTCTTTTTGTATTCTGTATTCTCTTGTTTAGACAGCTGTATGGCCTTATATAATTTAGATTTCTTTTTAATACAGTTGCCAAACTCACCCAGAGCCATAGCTCTGTTGAACCACCCATTCCACCTGTAGTAAGTAATTATTTTATGGAATTCTGTATAAATATTATTGATCTTATTAAAAATAAGATCATTAGCACTCCTATCTATTATTGTTTTATCTCTGGATGGTGAGGCAGCATTTTAGGTAGCCACACAATCTTAGACTGCTTTGATCCAGTAGAACTTTCAGAGTTAGCAACATTATTGTCTTCATCTAAGCCTTCAACTTGTATGTTAGATCCAGTTCCAACCAGGTTATTTAAGGAGGTATTCCCTTTGATCTCCTCCTCCATTTTAGATGTGTTGAAACTATCTCTGTAACAGGGATATGTACCAAAGGCTTTTAAGGTTGCTGTAATTAAACCTTTGCTTAAGAAACCGTCTCTTGACCCAGATGACTTGGTCAATTATCGCCCTATATCCAATCTTCCTTTCTTATCTTTAATTCTTGAGAAAGTAGTTGCCAAACAAGTGTGCGATCACTTACACCAAAATGAGTTTCAGTCTGGCTTTAGAGCTCATCAAAGCACTGAAACAGCTCTGGTGAAGGTTATTTTCATGGCCTCAGATAATGGACTTGTATCTGTGCTCGTCCTGTTGGATCTCAGTGCTGCATTTGATACAGTTGATCATAATATTATTTTAGAAAGACATGACTGTTTTGTTGGAATTAAATGAACAGCACTAGACTGGTTTAAATATTATCTATCTAATCGGTTTCAGTCCACGTTAATGACAAATCTTCCTCATGCTCAAAGGTTACCTGTGGAGTACCACAGGGATCAGTGCTAGGACCAATTCTCTTTACTTTATATATGCTCCCAATCGGTAAAATTATTAGACAGTATGGGATTAATTTTCACTGTTATGCTGATGATACCCAGCTATATCTGTCTATAAATCCAGATGAAGCTAACCCATTACATAGATTACAGGCATGTCTGTGATACAGGTCCTTCTCAAAATATTAGCATATTGTGATAGAGTTCTAGTTTTCACTAGATGTGGATGGCGCCAATGATCTCTGCATTGGATGGCGCACATGACGTGAAATAAATATGTATAAACATTAAACCGAAGCCAAGAGTAACGAGTAACATTTGTTTTAAAAATGTAAGGAATAGGAAGTACAGATACTTGTGTGAAAATGTAATGAGTAGAAGTCAGAAGTAGGAAGAAAAATAAGTAATGGAGTAAAGTATAGATACCTAAAAAGTGTACTTAAGTACAGTAACTTCGTTACTTGACACCCCTGGTGATACCATGGTCAGTAAACCATTTACCATTGGTTTTGGCACTGTGAGCAGGTACTTGGTTGTGCTGAAAAATGAAATCTTCATCTCCATAAAGCTTTTCAGCAGATGGAAGCATGAAGTGCTCCAAAATCTCCTGATAACTGCATTGTCCCTGCCCTTGATAAAACACGGTGGACCAACACCAGCAGCTGACATGGCACCCCAGACCAACACTGACTTGACACTGGACTTCTGGCATTTTGGCATTTCCTTCTCCCCAGTCTTCCTCCAGACTCTGGCACATTGATTTCCAAATGACATGCAACACTGAGCAACAGTGCAGTGCTGCTTCTCTGTAGCCCAGGTCAGACGCCTCTGCCGCTGTTTCTGGTTCAAAAGTGGCTTGACCTGGGGAATGCGGCACCTGTAGCCTATTTACTGCAAACGCCTGTGCACGTTAGCTCTGGATGTTTCTACTCCAGACTAAGTCTGGTCACCTCTTCTGGTTGTGCAGCATTTTCTGCCCAGTTTTCCTTCCCACAGACTTCCCACTGAGGTGCCTTGATACAGCACTCTGGGAACAGCCTATTCGTTCATAAATATCTTTCTGTGTCATGTACCTTCTTGCTTGAGGGTGTCAATGATGGCCTTCTGGACAGCAGTCAGGTCGGCAGTCTTACCCGTGATTGGAGTTTTAAAGGCCTCAGGAATCTTTTGCAGGTGTTTAGAGTTAATTTGTTGATTCAGATGATTAGGTGCATAGCTCCTTTAGAGACCTTTTTCATGATATGCTAATTTTGTCAGATAGGAATTTTGGGTTTTCATGATCCGTATACCAAAATCATCCGTATTAAGACAAAAAACCTGAAATATTTCAGATAGTGTGCAATGAATCTAAAATATATCAATGTTTAAGTTTTATCATTGCATTATGGAAAATAATGAACTTTATCACAATATGGTAATATTTTGAGAAGGACCTGTATAGGGCTTGATTGCAAGTGGAGGAGGTAACTTGGCCATTTTAGGACCAGTGTTTAAGACCTGCGATCTAAACCCTTCCAGTGTAGCTCTGACTGTCTTTGAAGTCCTGGTTGAAATCCAATCTCTATTTGAGTCTCAAGTCTTCATACAGCCTTTGCTAGAGTCTCCTGAAAAGAGCAAACACTTGTTAAAGGTATTGATTTAATCATAAGAGAAACACAAATGGGGAAATTCAGGTGTTCCAGGAGTGAAAGTATACCACTATATATGAGAGTGAAAAATATATATATAAAAAAACAGAAATATTTGTAGGAAGAAGTACAGCATTTGCAGCAACAAACCATTAGAAAATGTCATCCAAAAATTAAAGGTGTGTCTGAAGTAGTGGGGCTTAAATGTGCCTAACTTGTATATATTTGTTTGTCTTTGTTGAAAAAGGAAAAGCCATCATTAAGGGGGGGAGTGCAGTTTAAACTTCCAAGCATCTGGGATTAAGTCCTTTAAGTTATTCCAAAGAATTTGAACAAGATCATGATTCCAATGGCCAAATACAAACCGATACAAAAAAAGAAAAACTCAAGGAAGCCACAAACATCAGGTGGGTCTTTGATTTCCTTCTGACTTGGAATGTGCTTAGATGATTGACCTCAATGACGTCTAAAAACCTCAGCGCTCCGACTGCAGGTCCATGTAGTGCAAGTGGAAAGGTGTTAAAGTCTTAAGAAAAGAAAAGACAAAAGGTCCAGTTGCCTCAGATTTAAGCCTATTTTGTGGTAGCAAAATATGTTTATGTGTGGCGTTTGCGTTACGGTTGTGATAGCTATAAAATCTAACAACAGCTGGGAGGAAGGATCTATGATGATTCTCCTTTGTGCATTGTAGGCATCAGCAGCGTCTCTCTGATTAAGATGATCTCTGATTGATATTGTTTTTGCTAGAGTTCACCTGTCTTGCTGCCCCGGCAAAGAGCAGGCCTTCATGATGAGCTTATCTAACCTTTCAGTGGGATACAAGCTTCTGCTTCCATAAATTACATCATCGACCAGGCTTCCTGAACTCATGGTCTGCTTCCCTGCATCTTTTTTGGGTCTGTGATCAACATACCTGCGGTACACAGTCAGAGAACCTGACAGCTCACCGAGCAGGTGACTCTGCTCATTGATTCAGTTGTGTGAAAGAAGAGACATGTTGAAAAGGGGACTGATGCCGCCTCAGGATCCCTGATTTGTAACCCGCTGAACAAGTAGTCTGTAAGTAATTAAATGTTAATTTGGCTCATCAGACCAGAGCATCTTCACCTTCTGATGCTCAATTTGAACTTTAGCCAATAGCTTTCAATACATGTAGATACATTAACGCGCTTGCTGCCATTGGATTGGCTGATTATCTCTGAGTTAACAAGCAGTTGTATGTAGCTGATTAAGTAGCCACTGAGTTTATGTCTGATACCAGGATTTATGACAATATATGAAGATCTTAGTATTCATTAATGTTCAGAATGATACAAGATAAAGTTAATAAAGCAGTTTTGTCTATTTAGTTTTTTTTTTTTTTTTCCAGACTGCCTCAGTCAGTTAGTCAGTTAGTCAGTTTTATGTTCAGGTGATGATTTAAAATAAGGAGATTAGAGTAAAAAAATATTCCAACCCAGCAAAAAAGATGTAAAGATATTAAACATTAAAAAAAATGCAGAAACAGAAATAAATAAATTTTTTGGTAAAGAATTGATCTATTTACAAAGTTAAACATATTTACTACAGCAATGACAGTAGAGCAACCACCAGGGGGCACCAAACTCTCAGGGTTACATTTTTGGTATTATTTCCCAATGCCATTGGTGATGAATTATTATAAAAATGTCAATACTGGATCATTTTATCCTTTCATCATATTCAGTTTTTTAAAACTCAATAAAAAGCATTTAGTTAACAATAGAAAACACTTCACTACATATTTAGGGAATATGTTGTTGAGTGTTTTTAGTATAAAATGTGGATTTCAGCTCCAGTGCAGAATATTGAAAAAAGAGTGGTACTAGCAGGCTCTGAAATTCACTTTGGAAAGAAGAAGCCAGAGATAGAGTCAAAGTCTGGAGTTTTGGAGACACATCTTATGGTGTGATGATAGAAAACAGAACTTTTTGAACATATTGCCTTTTTTTTATATAAGAAAAAGGGTGAATTTTTCAGCCCTGAGATCACCATACTGCAGTGTGACATACCGGGGTGGCAGCTCCACATTGTTAGGGTGTTTTGCTGCAGGAGGGAATGGTGCACAGAGTTATGGCCTGAAATCAAATGAATGACTATAGGAATGCTGCCACATTACAGGAACATAAAATATCTTTTATATTTCTTGTCGCTCATTTCAGAAAGAAAAAAATCTATAATAATATAGATAAATGTGACAGCGAGGGAATATTTCAGTCATTTGTTTCTATTAAATAAAAATATTTTGTGTCTCAGAGTAACAGATTACACAAGATCAATAAAACAGGGGAAATGTTTAACAGAAATCTAAATTCTAGGAGAGCTAGAATATCAATTCTTCCTACCTTCCTTTTGGGGTCTGTTCTCATTAAAACATCATCTCCTTTCTTCCACCGCTCCTCCTAATACTATCAGATTTACTTGCTTCTACGACCTAAACTCTATCCACTATCATATAACCTTGAAAAGATCAAAGAATTGCATATTTTTCTTTTTTTAAAGCTTCAATGAAAGCAAAACAGGCTCTTTATTTCACACAAACCCAGCTATTCCTTCTGATCGCATCGAATCATTCATCAAACCACATGTGACGATATTTAGGTAAATAATAAACAAGTTTTGAACTAAATAAACCAACCAGCTCTATTTGGTAAAACTATTCTCCAGTTATGGTTATTAGTATAACTTTAGGATGACTTGGAGAGAACAATTTATCTCAATAGTTGCAAAGTTGCTTGTATTCAAGAATCCCTTTTTTTTTTCTTCAAATTAAAGCGTTAGTTTTTTGTGTTTTGTTTTACTGATTTACGCACTCTCAAGATCCCCTATCCAGTCCTCCCTTCATTGGCTCCATGTGCATCATAGAATAGAGTTAAAATCCAAATGGCTTATAAATAAATACCTTAAAGACGTTAATCCTCTCTACCTCTGATTTTCTCCAGCTTCACCTCCCTTCAAGGCCCTTTCCATCAGCCGACCAGCTGCTATTAGTTGCTCCTGAAAATAAGCAGACAATCAAAGGAGACTGAGCCTTTCTCTGTTTTAAACGCATCACCTTTAGATATTAGACAGGCGTCCTGTTTTTTGGGGGGCGTCCTGTTTTTTTTTTTTACTCTCTTTGTTCTGTTTCATTAGTTTACATTTAGTTTTACATTTTTAATTCTTAGTATCTTATTGATCCAGTAGATCTGCTCCTATGAAGAAGAAATATAAGGAAAACCATTCTACTGATGATACGCACCGGAGTAGATATTGTGACTGACAGTTCTCTTGGACCCATTTAATTTTTTCCTTTACAGTTCTTATTCATTTTTATTTGGTGATATTGAGATAGAATCACAGTTTTTATTATTTTTAACTGCCCAAAAAACCCCCTTTAATTTCTTTTAGCTAAATTGATCAGCTTTACTTAAGTTCTAATTCAATTAAAACTGATATAAAATAAGTCAGAAATATGAAATATTCTAAATTATGAATGTACATTGACTTAATATAATAAGAGTAGCTTTATCTGATCTTTTAATAGAGATTTATTTAGATACTTACTGTTTCTGTTTATTTCCCTTTTCCATGCTAGAGGAACTCTAAGAAATGTAACTTTCTAAACCTAAAAGTACACATTTTGAAGTGGAACAACATAAATGACGTGGAAATTTCACTTCATTCTGTGCAGAGCCACAAATAGCTCTTTGTTTCTGGGGCAAAATAATAAAATATTGCCTTGTTTTATTAATTTAAATCCTTTTCAGCGCCTAAAAGCGCGTAAATATGGTCTAGAGCAGCCATTGATCAGATGGTTGTTCTACTCAGTTGTAATGGAAGCCCAGGGGACTTTAGTAGCAGCTGTATTGTTGGTTCCGGGCTCATTCTTTCTCTTAAAGATGCTCCGTACATCCTCTGCAGAGCAGCAAACCCCTCTATACACTGGAAAAAACTGAAATCTAGATAAGTAATTTTTTCTTTAAATAAGTGCATTTGCTCTCGGATTGAGGAGGTAAAAAAAAGACTTTGCCAATGGAACAAGACAAGTTACACTTAAAATAAGAAAACACAACTCCATTGTCTTATTTCAAGTGCATTCTATCTAATTATCTCATTTTAAGAGTAAAACTACTCGTTCCATTGGCAATCTATCTCATTTATCTATTCAAATTAAGGGTAAATACACTTAATTTAAGAAATTTGTACTTATTTCTAGATAATTCTTCCAGTGCAGGCTGGGTTTTACCCCTGTAACCTGTTATTTTTCCCTCCACTAAACGTTCTATTTAAATGTCTCCATGTAGCACTCCTAGATTCTTTAACACTGATCTGTTTTAGCTCACTCTCCTTGGTGATGCTGTTGATGACTTTTACTGCTTCTCTCTTAGGTCAGCAGGGTTTCTCCTGGTTGTATATCCTACTGATCCAGACTGAAGTTTGAAGTGACTGGAGTTTCCACTATTTATTGCAATATTATAATCAGTCACTAATTTTTTTTTATTATTTGCAATATGTAAACATGACAGCTAAAAAGAAACACAATTTTGTAATATTTCACTCTCTGTTTTTACCCACTTGTGTTTTGTCTTACACACAAAAAGGGTTTATTTTTATGAAATATACAGTTTTTTAAAATGTAATTTAACAACTCAAAAAAGCATTTTAACTTTCATGTATACAGATCATCATTTCACAAAGAACTAAGGATTTTTAAATAAACGACATAAAAACACCTGCATGTTTTCCCACTTAGATAATTATTGAAGTTTGAAGCTGATTAGAACAAAAAGTGGTATCTGGCGCCCCCGTGTGGTTAACCTCTGTTTATTACAAGCTGTATTCTCCCTACAAAATGTTTTGCAAATATAAAAAAGTAAATAAACAAAAAAGAATCAAAAAAGATAATTTTCATCGTTCTTTCCTTAAAATTATACAAAAAAATTACATGATCTGTTTTGGTTTAGTCAGTAAATTCTACATGTGAGTGAATTAAAGTTATAAATAATTAACAACAGACAAAACAGGAAGTGTTGAAGAAAATGATTTAAACTAAAAGCTTTTAAAAAAGCAATGTTTTTATACATTTATCTTTACACATCATCATTATTATTATTTCTAGTATTTTTAGAACATAGTTTAAAGCAAATCCTTTAACATTTATAATTTATACCTGATGCTTTATCAATAGTTTTCTGACTTGTTTTCCATGAATATTAATCTATGATTTTAACTAATCTAATAAAAAAACACAGTATAAATATTATTTAATGTATGAATATTTTATTTATTACTCATCATTAACAAGGATAGAATAATTTTGAAATAAAATTTAATGGCTGATTAAAGGAATAGGTTGGCTATTTTCACATTTTAAGAAACAATAATGTTTTTTATGCTAAGTTTATTAATATTATTGATCTGTTGAAAATAGTGTAATTTATGAAATAATAATATTCATTTGTTTGTTTTTCCACCTATTAATGTAAACAACCAGACATGAATATGAATAAAATGTGAGATTAATGGTGTAATATAAAAGGACTTGATGTTCTAGTCTTTTTTTTTATTGTAAAAATAATATATTTAATCTCTTGTAAATTTTTTTTTGGTACTTGACCGAACTATGTCAGGATTTATCTGGTGTTTACAGGTGTCAGTGTTCGCGCTCTTATTTTGAAGGATCTCAGCGGAAGTCGCTCTATCAGTTCCGCTCTAACTTTATGCGTGTTTTGCGGCGTCTCCGCTGCCGCACACGGAGCCACACGCTGAACGCGGACTCGGACTGACTTTGGGATTTCTTTTATTTATTTATTTATTTTTACTCTGGAGAAAATCGTGGAAGGACAAAACAAGGAGTAAATAACCCCAAAAAGCAGAGGTTAAAGCCGGCTGGTATTGGAGGCATGGCGGACCGGGACCCGGTGCCGCTTCCCGCAGAGGTTCGGGCCAAACTGGCCGAGCTGGAGCTGGAGTTATCGGAGGGTAAGTGCTGGGGTTCCCCCCCTCTGAGCCTGGTTCTGGTTCTGCTGTCTGGGTCGCTGTTCTGATGGAAATCTCAGCTCAGAGTTGGAAAAGTGCAGAACCTGCAAGTGTCACAAGTTCAAGTCCACCTTAATAATGCACACATGCTGCTGATTGGATGCAGAGGATGAAAAATGAAGATTCCTTACAGATTAGGGGACTCAGCTCCGCTTAAAAACAGATTTTAAGGAATATTTTTCATTATATAATATGATTCCTGCTTTCTAATCTGCATATTGGGCTCCAGTCATCTGGTAATGATCTGTAGCATCCAATCCTGCACAAACTCTCATGTTTTTAGACCTTCAAAGAGGCAAACTGCTGAAATATTGGACCATTCAGGATTGGTAGATTATAAAAAAAAAAACATATATGCATAAAAAAGCAGTTAAAGTAGAGGCATAGTGTAAAAATAAAAAAGCTTCTCTTTAGTAAACTTCCTTTCAGGTCAGTTTTTCCATAGGGTGCTCTTATGTGCTGCTATAGCTGTTGTGCATTGTTTTGATGCATGTGCAGCTGTTACTAGACAGTTTGCACATGTCACACCCTGCAGCCATGATGGAGGAATGGGATGAATGCTTTTCATTATTTCCTTCTTCTTTTATTGTCATCATTATTATCCAATTTGCAGACTTGGGTTAGTTTGCAAGATGCAGAGATGCAGCCTTTATATTGATTTTCTCATTAGCCCCCCCTGCCTCCTCCATTTATTTTGTTTTTCCCAGATTGATATGTCACGCTGCTGCAGGATCTCAGTGTCATATTTCAGCTGTTTTTTTTCCTTCTTCTGCTTCCCATGAAGTGTGGGGGCTCCACAGGGCTCAGCCTTGTAAGGAGAAAACTAGAGGAAGTTTTTTTTTAAACAGCTGAGCGTAAATCCTCTCAGTTCTCAAAAGATCAAAAGATGAGAGGAGATGCAGAGGGTGGGAGGTAGGATGATGATGAGGAGGAGTGGGGAGAAAAGGTGACACACTTTCATGTGAAATTTCTTTTTATGTAAACAAGAGAAAACGGGGTCAGATGCCCCGCTGCATTATTTACATGCATAGCTGACTCTGTAAATGCAAAGCTGCACGTCATTCCTCAGAGTTTGACCCAATTTTCTCATTTCAATGTAACCCCCCCGACCCGCCCCCCCGGATCCCCTGTGGAATGGGGGTGTTTGGATTCCTGCAGTTTCAGAGGGATGTAGGAGGCATTACACTAGCTGTGCACTGATTGCTGTTCTCTGGCCGATTACAGATGACAGGAATCTGCCCGATTATGGTTCTACTAAGGGGGCCCGTGCCCCTGTATAGCTATTGCTGGCCTCTTTATGGCCCCTAGACCAAACACATGATGCAAAATAAATACTTGGTAAATAAATGATCTGTGCTCGAACACAAACCACAACTGATCGGTCCCTGCCTCAATTTAATCTCTCATATTTGCAGTTTAAATTTATTGATTATTTAAAAAGGAACTATTTAGGAAAGCAGTTTTGATTTCCTAGATCTGAGGTTTCTATGGCTACAAATGGCTGTTTGTGTTCACTTAAAGTATCAAACAATGAACTTCTTCCCTGTTTATTTTTCATTATATTTTTTTGGGGCCACACCCTGGCCCCCCTTCGGGCAAGTGACTTTCACATTTCATTTGCCCAGAAACAATTTTTTACTTGCCCAGTATGTTTGATAAATATAGTTCCTAATATTCATTTTTGTATATATATCAATGAAACATGTTTATTTCTTAAATGTTTTTTGTAATTCAGTAAGTTTACAGGTTCCTGGTGTGTATATGCATGCGTCAGATAATGAACTCAAGCCTACATTACCGTATTAACATGCTTTTCAATCCTTCCTGCACATTGTTTTCAAACTAAACTTTGCTTTAAACTGTTGTCTGCTTGGAAAAATATAAATTGTATTGTAAAAAAAAAACAAAAAAAAAACTTGACAGGTTAAAAACTTAAGACAACGCGTTTGGGTGGTTTTCTTTGAATGTAGGTGATTTTTGAGTGATTATGCGAATAAAATGATACAGAAACACAGGTACAATAGCACTTTCTAGCTTGTTTGTTGTTTTGGTAACTACATCAAAATTACCACTAGGTGGACAAAAATCACGCCATCTGGAGGAAAATCAACCGGCTTTTTCAAATCACGCGAGAATGTGTACAAAACAACAAAAGTGGCGCCGGCAACGCTTCTGGGTCATTTTCATTGAATGTCGGTGATTTTAAAGTAATTTTGAGTGAAAAATAATTTTTTTTGCGATCATTGCACTTGCCCGGCGGGGAAATGCAATGAAATTTGTCCTCTCCCAACAATAAAAACTACTTGCCCCGGGAGATCGGGCGATGGTTAACATCAAGCCCTGCCTCTGGATGCTGATCTTAAATTAAATGGCAACGAAATTCAAGCTGTGAAAAATGCTGTAAAATAATCATGTTTGACAACAAATATTGAAAATATAACAAATGTCTGTAGCTTGTTTATCAGTTATAAATAAACATCTAAGTGTTAAAAGCGATGAACTGGTGTTACTCTGAAGAAGTGGATAAGTTAAATTATTTTACAAAACTGGAATCTTCATAAACAAACATTGTGATTAACGTATTTTATTGATTAATCCCCAATCTATAGTTATACCATCAAAATACACCAAAACAATCAGGGGTTAAATGTCATCACTAGCTGCGTTTCCATTAACCATTAAATGGACAAATTTAATTACGAAAATAAATTGGCTAAATAGAAATACGGCAATTTACTCACATTTTCCACAACATTTACACTTTAATGTTTTTTTTTTTTCGGTTGCATTGAGATTGTTATATTTTGAAAAAACTGCAACAAAAACACCTTTTTTCTCATTGCTGGAGTCATGCGATCTGCAACTGGACGACCAGAAATAGTTGGAGGACAATGGCGCCCCCTAGAGCCTGGCTGAAATATGGATACATCTCATGTGTTTACATCCGCTGCTGCCATGTTGTTTTCAGAGAACAAAACGTATTCGCACGCAATTTTAACTGTATTTCTTATTTAACACAAAGTACTGAGAAAATGTGCATTTTGTAAATTAGCAGAATATTAATTTGGTTCTAATTTGAGCTTTAAATCCAGCTGAACCTTAGCACTGCTTTGGGTTATAAAACGGCACCCAAATGATCTGAGAGGTTTGTTCAGTCTGTTGATTGAGCCTAGAGGACAGCTGGGTTGGATACCTGCAGAGACGTGGTTGGCGGCGGCCAGTGGATGATGATCCTACCTCTGCTGACCTGTTTTAGAAAGCCTTTCATGGCAGCGCTGTTTGGAAATCAGTTTTTCACTGAGGTGCCTGAGAACCGTTTGCTCCAGATGTGGGTCACCTGTAGTTATGCAGATTAACGACCACTGCAGCCAGATGTTCATGTTTGAGGTTAAACTGATGGACCTCTTCTACTTTAACTCGTTTATTTCTGTCCTCCTTTTCCTTCGTTCAAAATATTTTGACTGATACATTTGGACTTTAGCTGCTCCTCTCCAGCCTCTGTTCAGATTTGGTTCCTAATCTAACCACAGTGTCGTCTGCAAACATTGTAATCTACGAGGATTAGGCTTGTTGATAAAAGCTTTGTAATGTTTATTTCTTTTTTGCTTTTCCTCATGTTTTTAAAATCTTATGTCCATGCAGCCTTGTAGAGACTGCAGACACCAGGAATTATTATATTTTTCTTCTTAGTTTTTTTTTTTTTAAACAAAACAAATGTTAAATGTGTTGAGAGCTGGTTTAAAACTCCTCCTAAGATAAGCTGTTATTTGCTGCCATGATGATAGTGGTTTATCCGCAGAGTTTAGAAACAGTTTTTAAGCTTTGGTGATTCATAGACCAACTATAACTGATTTATACAATTAAGTTGGGAGTATTTGTGCAAAAGAAATGCTTTGAGAGCTGCATAGAAATGTTTAAGAGTTGATGATTTGACAAACTTTAAGGAATTACACGAAGATCTGGCTGCTTTAAAGGAGAACATAAAGAAGTAACTGGGATAAATCTATTGAAAACCTGTTGTGCTGTAGTAAATAAAGGTCTTGGATCAAAAAGACTGGCACTTTAAAGAGTCTGCCTGGAGATCAATGAGACGTTAAAGAGTCAACTTCATCATCCCGGTTAATCCGTTCTGGATTCAAAGCCAGACGTCTGGATCTATAGCAGTGTGGAAACTGTGACTGAGAGAAATGAACCTGGTTTGGTGGTTAAAATGAAGCTGCTGCTCTGGTAGCTTTTAATAATGGAGCTTTTTAGGAAATTAAAGGAGCCCTTTCCAGGCAGCAGCGCCGCTCTCATCAGGCTCTGCTGACTCAGCATCAGGAAGCAAAGAAAGGTGCAAACCAACTAATCCAGCTTTTCTCTAATCCTTTAGTTTAAAGGTAAATAGATTCTGATCAGATTCCTCTGAAGTATCAGTCAGATATAAATGTCAGGTAAAGTTGAATTTATGCGCTGATATTAAAACAAGGCTGCTTAGGGAAGAATGAACTGGGATGCAGAATTTGTATCATTCTTGATGCCTCGATATGTCAGGTGGTGAGATCTGGTTCACATTCTGTAAAATCCATCTAGACTTTTCTTCCAGTTTTAGAGGATCTGGAATTCAGCTGGAAAAGGTACAGAATAGATCTGTTTTTCCATAATTTCACCCTAAATATATTCCATCCATCCGACCGTCCATCCTTCTGTCCGTCCATCTGCCCGTCCATCCATCCGCCCATCCCTCCGCCCATCCATCCATCCATCCATCCATCCATCCATCCATCCATCCATCCATCCATCCATCCATCCATCCATCTGCCCATCCATCCATCTGCCCTTCCATCTGCCCATCCATCCATCCATCCGTCCGTCCGTCCGTCCGTCCGTCCGTCCGTCCGTCCATCCATCCATCCATCCATCCATCCATCCATCCATCCATCCATCCATCCATCCATCCATCCATCCATCCATCCATCCATCCATGGAATCACCTCAGAGTGCAGCTACATCACTAAATATCATTTCTATATCAGCTATATCATTTCTTTTTGGTTCTGAACCAAACTTGAATTTTGGAAATGAGTTGGCTGAATAAGACCTTCTAAGGGTTTATTTAGTGTTGTATGTTGTAACTTGAGATCTTAATCTGGGATTCTCAGCTGTGGACCAGTGCCTGTTCCCCACTGCAAATGTAAAACTACTGCTTTTAGTCGCTATAAAAACAGAACTTTGAACCTTCCTGTTTGTTTCCCAGCTTATCCTTCAGACCAAAAAAGAAATGTTGGTCTGTGTTTGAAACAGAAATAATCATTTAAGTTTGGCAGGAACTTGTAAATGTATTTATAAGGTATACAACCCTTTGTGTGTGCATGAATATTCCCTGTATATGTTGGCAGAGAAAGAATGAATGAATGAATGAATAAATCCTGATTGTTGTTAAAACGCCTCTAAATGAATCTGAAACCCCAGATGAGTTAAATTCCTCCATCATCCCTCAGAAAGAAAATATCAATTTATTCTTAAGAACTTAACAAAGATGTCGGCTCCCTGTCTTGTCGCTCTGACCTGAACTCGGACGTCTTTTCATTGATAAAAGGCTAAACCCGGTAATCCCCCCGACTCTCACTGTAATGTATTCAGGCGCTGGCATTTTGCTGAATTACTTACAACCTATGAGCAGCAAGCAGAAACTCATATGCATTTTCTTTCTTGTCAGCAGCTGAATGTGCTTTTGTAATTAGTTTACTTCCAGAAATGAAGCTGCTGCTGTAAGACAAGTTTATTTAATAAGCTGCAGTTCTTTCACTGCAGAGCTGCTGTCATGCATTTTTACATAGAAAAATATAGCAATCAGACATTTAGATTGTGGTTATTATAAATGCAGATATTAGGGTTAATCTGAATTTATCCTAATTAACTCAAACTAAAGCAATTTCAGGTGAGTATTGAAATAAAACTGCATCAGTAAAGGAAACTTAAAGATCTACAGTCCCAACAGAAACCTTAGAATCAGTTTAAAACTGAGTTTGCAACATTGAATCATTTTCCAGGTGGATCATCAAAATAACTGGTCATCCTAATTGTCAATCATTCTGCTGATATGTTTAAGAAGGGCCGTCCTATGTGCTCGTCCCCATTGTCACTTACCGGTGGTGAGTCTGACATAGTGAAAAAAATCTTTTGGAAAAAAGCTTGTATGAGTGATGCAAACAACAACTTTTAAACGGAGTGTTTATGAGGAGAAATGGGGTCATGCATGCTCTTGCACGCATTATGATAGGCGTTCTCTCTTGGGAGCGGGTACAGGGTTGAGCATGTGCATTTATTTTAAGTGGAGAGGGCGGGTCTTTAAAAAAATTTACAAACATCCTCCACTATACCTTTAAGAAAGTTATAACCAAATCTTCACAATGTTTAGAGAGGAAAGTGGAGAAAGAACCACTTCACTGGAAACAGACCGCCCATCGTCTGATCAGGAATGTTTTAACTAAAAGTCCTAATTAATAATTAAATAAAAAATGAATCATGATTAATCGACTATTGACATAATCATCAACTAATATAGTAATCCATTAATCGTTAACTGGAGTTTTAAGACTCTGAAACATGCCTTTAGCTGACAGAAATTATTGTACCAAAACTGTAAAAAAAAAAAATAAATAAAAAAATAAAAATAAATAAATATATATATATATATATATATATATATATATATATATATATATATATATATATATATATATATATATATATATATATATATTACCTTTTAGGATTAAAAGAAACTTTTCCGTCTGTCAATATGCTCTATCCAGAACTCCTCAAGTGGAAAGGTTTTAGTTTTACCTGGTTTCATTTGGTAAAAAAATTCTTTAAGTAACCTTTGGCTATCTGATTATTAATCCTAAAAAATAATCGACGGATTAATCGATTTGCAAAATAATAATTGCAGCCCTAGTCCCAATAACTTCCTCTGCAGTTTCACTTATTTTTTGTACCGAAAGTTACAAAAAAAAAATGTTGATTTAAAACTATATTGATTTTAAGGCGACCTGCATTAGGTAAACACTGCTATGGGGTCTTTGTTGGGGTTTCAGGATATTTCCTGCAGGTAGGATCTATTTCTATGATCCTGGTTTTGAAATGATGCAGAGACTCACTGATCCGATACCTGGATCGAATATCGGCTCCATTATTGACTAATTAGCTGGATTGGATATCAGCAATCAAATGTTGGAGATCCAATCCAGTTCACTTCACATGGAACTGTTATTTCTTTATTTTTGCTGCTTATTTCTTGATAAATATTGATTAAATAATATAAAGTTAACTTATATATGTGTTAATTTTAACATTGCTTCTGTTAAGACCACTGCCTTCTCTCACATGGCGAGTTATGCTGTTCATTCATTCACCAGTTGGATTGGATCACTATCAGGTATCTGCATCTGACTGGATCGGGAAAAAACGTGATCGTTGCATCTCTGTTAATGAGTCTGCAGGAGAGTTAACCACAGTTCCAATACTAATATACTTTAATGGTTCTGTCCGAAACTGGAAATAGTTTCCTAATTCCTGGCAAAGTATCATTAAAAATGAAGGAGGTCCCACTATATAGTTTTTTTTTTATTTCTGATATGATTCAGATATAAATGTGTAGGTGGAAACAAATGAAGGATAATAAAAGCTGTAAGATTAAGTGTAATTACTAACGGTCCCTTCCAGTAGATTATTAATGGATAATGTGATTGTAACTGCTGCCACAGGTGGATGGACAGCAGCAACGGATGCTTTTATTGAGCGGTGGGCGGTTGGATGTGGGTGCGGCCTGACCTTTGGATTGTTGCTGTTATCCTGCATGAATAAACTCTTTCACCTTATCTGTGATGCAGACTGCGAATAAGTATTTAATGATTGTCAGTAAAGGCGGCAATCAAAGCTGGTTGCAGATATTTTAATAAATGTAAAGCGTTGTAACCTGATTCCAAACACACATCTAGGTTAGAAAGAAATACATCTGGGAGGTTCAGGTGGGACAGAATAGAGCTTTTATGTACACAGCAGGTTAAATGTTATGAAAAAAAAGAAAATTGTTAAGTTAAATTGTACAGCAGACAAAAATCGGTATCGATACCATTTTGTGTGGGTGTGCCCATGCTGCTAACCGTCTTGTTTAAAAAAAAAAATTTTGTTTTCCCTGCAGTAAATGGATAAAATATATATTTAGTTTGTAAATATTCTAGTCTTTAGTTAACTATGGTTTAAAAAAGGCTGTGATCGAACTTCATTTGTGGAATGCAATAAAAATGAATGTAAATTGGAACATGATAGTAAAAGAAATGGTTTTTTGAGGAGGTGAATTAGTTGTTGAATGAATCAGTAATTAAAAACAAGTGGTCGGGGTAATGTGAGAGTAAGAGATGAAGCGATCTAGAAGGAGGACTGGAGCTAATCGGGATGCCAACCATTATTTAATTTGTTCTAGAGCTCGGAAATGGAGAAAAAAAAGTTCTGCTTTCATCAATTTATGAGAGTGAGTTTGGTAATTGACCGTGGAGGGGATGAAGACACAAAGAGGGATAAGGATTACTTAAAAATGTGTGTGATCAGTATAGCTGTGAAAAGGGATTTTATAGTCTAAGATGTTAGGACTGAGGACAGACCCCTGAGGAACTCCGCAATGGATCTTTAGATTATGTAAGAGAAATATTAACTCCTGCTGTTAAGGTTGGACCAGAATGTCACAAAACATGATGGTGTGATGAAGACGACTGAGGAGGATATGATGGTGGAAGGTATGCAGGGATACAGGCAGATGAGAGGGAAATAGAAAGGAGGTTTATAGGAAGATTCCTGAGATCCAAGACTGTGGCTGAAGATTTGGAGAGCAAATATTGTTGAAGCAGGCAACCAAAAGCTCCTTTGAACTAAAATCCTCAGCATTTCATTGTCTTGTTGTATTTATTCTCTATTTGAAAAGAAAAAATTATATTTCAATCTTGATTTGTATTTCAGCTTAGGTTTAATATTCAGTGAATGTCAGGTTAAAATGTTGGAGTTCCAGGAATTGCTGTCACTAAGATCTCATCCTGTAGTAAATGTATTTAATCAAGTAGGTTTCCTTCTTTATAAACCATAAAAACAATATTCTGTCTTTAATTTTCTCTTGGACTCGTTGCCTCTAAAGTAGGAAGTATGACTCCTGTAAGATGCTGTGGACCTAAAGTCGTGTTGCACTTCCGCATTAGTCAGCGCTGAGGCAGAAGTGTCTCCTCCTGAATCACACCGCCTCACCTTTAGGGCGACAGTTGCCATAGAGATGTTATTTTCTCTGCTCCTCCCTGGGAGATTATGACCTGCAGGGACGGAGAGAGAAGCTCGTTGGAAGGCCTGGGTCTCACCGCCGGGACGAGAATTTATATTTTGCTCCCTGCACCAGCTTCCTGGAAACGTTTGGACTGCGATTGGAGCTCAAAATGTGCGGACGCTCATCACAGGTCGGCCTTCAGCTGACTCCTACAGGAGGAATATCTGCTGAAATCGTCCTTTTAATTGCTGCTGTGGAGAGGCGCCCGAGGCGAGGCGGTTCTGAGGGAGACGCAGCAGACTCACAGCTGTGGGCTGCTTCAAGGCTGTTGTTTTCTCTCTAAGCCAGCTTTATTTAGAAGTTTGGACGGCCTACAGAGTCATAAATCCCTCTCTGCTCTCAGAGGAGCATGCAAAAACAGTCAGGTCCAAAAGAAACCAAAAACAAATGAAATCTGATTTTTTTTTTTTCTAATGTAAACGGCAGCAGATTTTTCTTTAGGAAAAAAAATAAAGAACAGCAAATAAAGGCAAATTTAAACCCATGGCCAGACCAGCCGCTGAGCAGCAACTCTGCGCTTCCCTCCTCCTCTTCTTGTTCACATGCTCGCCATCAGCTGTCAGCCGTCTCATCCGAGCGGGCGGCCTCTCGCAGGAGAGAGTCACATTAATATTCATCTGCCCTTGCTGTCAGCCTGGCAGAGCAACAAATCTGAGGGCTGGAAATGTCAGCGGGCCGCGTTTGTTTGAGCCCGCGTCGGGGCTGACAGGCCTCGGCTGGAGCAGAGAAGAAGACACGCTGACGTCTCCTCAGAAAGCTGTGTGTGTGTGAAGGGAAAGGTGAATTTCATGCAAAGTTAACTGATGAAGTGGTCTATACCAACCTGATATGGGGTGGATTTATTTATTTTCTCTATGGCTGCATAAACAAGGAACATCATAACCCCATCCACCACCGTGCCTAATAGTTGGTATAACAGGTTTTTACCTGTTTGTGTTTATTCAAACATGGGGCTTTGAATCATGCTCACATATCTGTTGTGGTCCTTTTGGTTCCTTAAGCTTGTTGCTTTGCCAAGAAGAAGCTTTAAACTTCAACTGGTACTGGTTCAGTGCTTATCTATAGCAATTAATATTTAACTGAGGTTTGGAGAGTCTGACATTAAGCTCTTGGAGTTTTGGGACTAATACTTCTAGTAATTTGTAAATGGTTACCTAACCCCTCCTAGATAGGAAGCAACGGTTACCTCTCTAAGATCATCTACAAAGTCCTGTGGAAGCAGAACTAGTTGACTTGACACGCATATTTTTTCTGTTTTGGCTTCGGTTTATTTAATTTCTCTCTGACTATAGGTACATGCGTACAAAAAAAAAAAATCAAGTCTGATTTCAAGTCAGGATCTTATTGCTTTGACCTGCAAAATGTTCTGAACTATTGTTGTCCATCCAGATCATAATAGTGATGTAATAAAGAGGCATGTCTGTGGTGCGCTAAACTTGGGTCTGATTATCCCAGTATTAAAATGCCTAAAACAGTTCAAATAATGAATGCTTTTATTTAGAAATGTAATTTTTGCAATTTGTCTTTCTTTTAGGCTATTATACTGACAGGTAGTGCACAGCAACATGTGTGGGAGGGGCAGGTGTCTATTCTGTGACCTTATGCCACTTTCTCTGGTGCCTCATTAATGGGACTTTGGACCCAAGCGACAGAATTAAGGACAATTTATCAGTTTATAAAAAGTACTTTTTAACTCTACGGGGAAAAGGCCAAAGTTCAATAGTAACTTATGTTTGGTTTGCTGTGGTTTATTGGTCATAAATGGGTCTGTGTCTTCCTAGCTAAAGAGAGACTGCAGACTGGGCCACCAGTCTACAAATAAGCTCACTTCCTGCTTCAATTAGGTGCTTTTCTGTACAAAACTGGTCTAAAAACTACCGCAAATGCAGCAATTCCCGTCCTGCAGGGTTAGTTCTTTTTCAACAGGTGCTATTGTCCATCACTGAGGTCTAACACCTATGTTTAGTAAGAAAAACGCCCATGTTTCTAACTGAAGTGGTGAATTATATCCCAGGAACAGCTTCAGTGACAGCTTGAGGTAACCTAACTGCTGTCGGAAATTTATTTTTTTCTTCCTAACGGCCGCTGGCTGCCCTGCGACTGCTCTCTGCCATGTTGCCTGTCAGGGGGTGATGTCATCGCTGGAGCAGCCGAGGAGGCGACAGAGGGGAGAGAGAGTGTGTTTTTCACCGCGTTTCTGCCAGATTGCATCATTAACCGCCTCAGACAGGCACTTTCAGCTCACATGTGCCCATTTTCCTCCCTGCTCTTGGAAGCAGAAGAGGTTGTTGGATTGCATTTTGTTTCCAAAGCAGCAACACCTTTTGCTCTGCCACTATGAAAACAAATGAAGGAATGGCACAATAAACAACGGTTTGTCGTCTCCATCCTGCATGGATTTACCTCAGGTTTACAGTGTTTGACCCTCTGACCCATCTGATCCCACCCACCTCTAACTGAGATTATGTTCCTTTCCCTGTGGCACATTACCACCTGCTGTGACCACAGACGTCGCTTTGCACTCATAAAAACACCTTGATGTCCTAATGTTGTTTCCCTGTGCAGGCTTCCCTAAGGTCTAAATATTTCTTGCCCTCAGTACTTTAGGAAGTTTGGCGGTGTCTCAAAGCCTTTCTTCGGCTCCTTTTCTCTCTCATTCTGCTCTGTACTCCTCTCAGCTAATGATCCTGATGAGGATCCGTTCTTCACGAGGAAGACTGTGGCTGCTGAACTCTGTCCAAGTCAGGCTTCATGGCTTTGGTCTGCAGACAGCCTGCAGCCTGAGCCGGACAATGGAGCCCTTAATCCGTTTACACAGTACAGCTTTATTGGATTCACTTTAAAGGAACAAGACGGTGAAAGCCCCTCCTGTGCTTTATGTGCTTCTGCTAAAGGCACACAACCACTCTCTGACAGAAACCTCAAAAGTTCTTCTGGGATTTATTTATTTTTATTCTTGGTGCAATCAAGTAAATTCAAACTGAGAACCATCATTATTTTTTTTTCTGACAACCTGTGGGAATCTACCAAAGCGAAACGCCGTCACACTTTCTACTCTCCTTATATAAACAAACTGTTTAGTCATGTCGACACTGAAAAAGCTCTAAAATTAGCTGGCATAGGAAGAGTTTAATCAAGGTTCACCGTGCAGGATATTTTAAACCTTTGTTTTCTCAGAGAAGTTTGTTCTCCCTGAACCTCATCTGGAGTCAGCATAACCCAACCAAATCAAAATATAAGTCCATATCACCCCCATTTGGAGGATAGTTTATTGTAATAACTTGTATATCTGCAGAAATATTCAGAGGACTCTGCAGTCATTTGGTGTATCAAAGATGGACAATAAGCTGAATACAGGGTGCTGGTACACTGTGGCATGATGTGGAAACAATCATCGGGGGATGATCGTAGATTTCAGAAGAAACGGGAACAAGCTGAATCCTGTTAACCCCTAGAACCCTATGGACCCACCGGTGGGTCCAGCTGCTACGTGACCTCGTAATTTTAACAAACCCCCAGTATTGATGTAAAAAACACATTTGGCACAGTTTGGTGACATTTTTGGATAAATATGCCAAAATGGCCCCTCCGCCTAAGAAATTTCTCACTAATACCATTCTAAAATAAATATGATTCATCTGATTGAGTCCAACATTTAGATTTAAAAGTCTGTACTACTTTTTTGTGCTATAAATAATATTTTGGTAGTGTTTTGTAATGTTTATTTCAAAGAAAATTTTGGCGAGGTTCAAAAAATGCAAAATATTTTGTATTTTGTCCCTAATATTTCAGACGGGGTCAAAGCTACAATGGTGCTGACACCAGAAAACCATTCTATGACATCTTACCTTTACAGACGTACCAAAAGTTTCTTCTTAAATCTAATAGCTGTGAGGCTATAAGTGATTTACTTTTGTGTGTTTTTGTCAGGCAGAAATTTATTTATACCCCCTGAGGGTGTAAGAGGTTAACATCATGGGTGAACTAGTTTATGTGGTGGAAGGATATAAATACATTGCTGTTCACCTGGACAACAAACTGGAATGGAGACAAAACAGCCGTCTACAGTAGAGACAGAGCAGATTGTGCTTCTTAAGGAAGGTTTGGTCCTTCAGGGTTTGCAGCAAGATGCTGCATATCTTCTATTGTGAAGAGTGTAAACTCTTCCTTTATCATCTGCTGGGTAACGGCATCAGAGCTAATTGATTAAAAAGCTCAATAAGCTAATTAAGAAGGCTGGCTCTGTTCTAGGAACTCTGGAGAAGATCATGGAATACAGTGAGCATCCTCTTCGTCAAACTGTTAAACAACAGGAGTGTCTTTAGTCAGAAGCTACACCTATCCTGCTGTAAGACAGACCACTACAGGAGATACGTCCTACCCACAGCTATTAACGTCTACCAGAACTATTTGGAGTATCTCTTATTAAATGAGCTACAACATTTGATTTCCCTTTGGGGTCCATAAACATTTCATATGTAGGTCAGAGCTTCTCCTTACAATGCATTCAGTTGGAACTTTTTAAAACTCTTTTAACATTAAAAGATGTTTAGTTTTCTGGTGTAGTCTCTGATTCTTGACCTTGAACGTCTGTAACAGATTAAACATTTTTAATTGTGATGCTTAAGTCATGACTGGCAGTCTGTTGTTCCCCCTTAATCCGGTGACATTAACGGGACTTTTCCACATGCAGAACTGAAAATTGAGACTTGTGTTGAGCTTTCACCACAGATCTGTTTGCAGATATGGAAAATGTCCCCGTCATTCCCCTCCAAAAGGCACATTCTCGTTAGAAACTAATGGCTCGTAAAAGTTATTGCCTCCTTGGTTTATGGACACAGCCGGACCGTAGAATGAGGACAGGTCTTCAGCGGGGAACTCGGCGCGCTGCAGGAGGAGGTGAGCAGGTCTGAACAGAAAGGAGTACGAGTGATTAATTCCATCTGTTTCCCAACGTAAAAGAGCACCTCTCCTCCTCATCTTATCCGATAGATTGCCCTCATCCTTGTGAGAGTTCTCCAAACCGGTTTCAGCCACTCTTTTGAGATTAGAGCAGTTGGCTTTAGGAGGAATGGGGGGGTCCAGGGGGGAGCGGATAAGGCAAGCATTGTGCTGTGAACGTGAACAACGCCACGGCCTGCTGGAGCCGAGGCCCGGGCAGTTAAAAATTTGGCGGCTCGTCTTTCTCTCGGAATGCAACAGTGATAATGTTTTTCAGTGGCACAGATCCAAACAGCCTTCGAGGAAAAGCTGCCTGATGGATTAGTGGCTTCACAACGTGGTCAACATTTCTGTAAGCAGCTCGGAAAACAAAATGGCACGTAGTGCCTGAAAAGATGCTTCTAACTTCCTTAGAAATTACCTTTCCCATACATGGAGAGACTTGAAACATCTGGATTTACCTGCACGGTTCTGCACGGCTGCAGCACGATTCTTATCTGCTCCAAACAGATAAGATCACAGAGAAAAGAAATGAACCAGGAACTCTGATGCATGAGTGGAATGCAGCAGCTGAACGACGGGGATCTGCAACAAACACTGAGGATCTTAAAATCAACCTCTGCTGGTGGTGGTGCTGCTTCTGCCCAAAAAAGTCCTCATCTTGGCCTGCAGTCAGGCAGAGCTGGCGGGGGCCAAACTTCTCCCGCCTCCCTCTGAGCTGACAGAGCAGGAGCAGCCGCAGCACCTTAATCCTCTTGTATACAATCCAGGTTGATCGTCCCCCTGAGTGACGGGATCCAGCCCATCGTCCGCTGACTGTTGGGAGTCTGGAGCACAGCCAAGTGTGGCCAGGCAGGGCCATGGAGCTTTGCACAGGTCCAGATGGTGTCTTTTCCATATGTAAATAAAATCACCTCTGTACATGACAGCCATGCACAGGGCAGCCAGGTGTCCATCCTGAACAATGCATCACTCACCTAAAAGAAAGACACAAACACCAAGCAGGTGTTTAAATAAAGAACACTTAAAGTACGACACATATTAATTCGTTTGCCAAATACATACATATAGGGCTTTATCTAATGATTAGTTTGCTTATCTATTAATCAGTCAATCCTTTTTCAGATTAATTGATTAAATAATTATCAAAAGGCTCCTTAAAGGACATTTTTTAACTTTAAACCAGGTGAAGCTAAAACTATTCAACTTGATAGAGCATATCACAGGACAAGAGTTTTTTTTTTTTTAAATCTTGAATGCAAAAACTGTGTATATTTTTTTCATTTTTAGCATTATTATCACTCTGAGTGGGTTTCTCTTTCAGCTAATGGCTTGTGTTGGAGTCTGTGTTCTCCAGTTATCGATTAATCCATTACTAAATTAGTTAAAGATTATTTTGATAATCTAATAATCAGATTCTTTTTTTCAGCCCGATATATATAAAGCCCGGCGTACACTGTGCGATTTTGGGGTTGATTTTCCAGTCGTGCGAGAATCTTTCGATCGACTTTCAGCCTGATCGTGCGACGTGAGTTGTGTAGTGTACAGGGGGTAACAAGGGGCGATCAGTCTCTCACGACCACCTCCCGATCAGGAATCGTGAGGTCGGGGAAAAAATCAAACATATTAGATTTTTCTCCTGACGGTCGTGGGCAAATCGCTCAGGGCGCATCCGCAAAGAAGGATTCTTTTTATTCCTCCTCTCAGATGTAAACACAGCAGCCTGGCAGGGGTGCAATGAGTGAAATGCAGTTATATCTGTAAAATTGACAGACCGTGGTAGCCATGTTTGCTCAGCCATGTCTTTTTTCTAAATACGACTTTTCTTTTTAGCGCTTTCATCACAAAATTGCACAAATAACCAAGGCAGCGCGTTTCTAGTGAGCTATATATTCCTCTTCTATTTGTTTGGCTTCCAGATAGACTAGTCAGAGCAGCTCGATCTCAGTGTGGAGCTGAGTCCGACGTGGTTTTTAGTCGTGCAGTCTGAGCAGGTAGATCGCATGAGAGCCGAACATAAATTCTGAGCTGTGACTCACACTGTACGACTAAACCCTACGACTAGTCGTACAGTGTGAGCAGCAGCTGCGTGCAACGACTAAAAAAAATCATACCGTGTATGCCCGGCTTAAGAGATAAAACAGAAAATCTGAGCTTTACTAAGTTTTGAAAAACCCAAAGTCTCCAAAATTTAATGAAGATTCTTTAATGGCTGTTATTTAGGATGAAGCTGTAATGGAAAGGCTGTTAAAGAAAAATAAAGGAAAAAATTACTCTACTAGTAGAGTTTCTTATTTAAGGTATTGAGTCTGTTAACGCAGGGAACAACCAAATGGGTTCCGGATCACCTCTGGAGCTGATCTTCTGATATCGATCCGATGCAGCTACAGGGTTTATGCTCAGGTTTGACCTCAGAGCTTCCTGTAACCAGGCTTGAGCTGCATTGTTTGGACTAAATAAGCCAATGAACAAATGCTTTGGATCCTTTTTTAACGGTTGAAATGTTTTTGTCATGTTTTTTTCTACTAGCTGGGGAAACAGCATCTACTTTCTGTATTTACATCTGATGCTCCCTCCCCACAGAAATCCAACCAATGAGCATCTAACTTTCTCACCTGGTTTTAGCAACAAGTCTTTTGATTCGATTGGAATAAACCAACATAAAAGCTTATAGAAGTTAAGCTCATCCTAAATACATCTTTGCTGGTCTCATTCGGTATTTTATCAAACTCTTTGGAACCTCCAGTAGTTTATTAATTCAGTTTCAGATTAGATTATTTATATAGCACCAGTTCACTACATATGACGGGTGAAAAGGTAATGGGGGAACAATCTTCTCTAGTGCCTTATAGGACCAGGGATGCAAATGTACTTATCAGTCCTGACATATAAATACACTGCTGAGCCTGCAGCCTCCCAGTAGGAAACGATCGCTTAAAAGTGGAACATTTAGACATTTTAGCATCTTTAGAGAAGTTTCTTTATGCTGTGCATCAGCTCCTCCTATGGTGTTTTCATCACTAGCTTGAGAATCAGAAAACTGGAAAGCACCTTTTTTAATTTTTTTCTGCTGTTGGTGGATTTTGAAGGGAGGACCGAATTGATTTGCATTTTCCCTGCTGCGGCCGCTGGCTGAGCTCTGCAGCCTGGAGGGCTGGATTAATGGTGGTGAAACATGAACAAAGGGAAGAACAAACTCTCAATAGAACCATGGGGATGAGTTTGCACCTAGTAAGTCCTGCGTTTCTCAGTTTGGCTTGATTCCTCGAGAACCTGGTAAGTTCTGTGTTCCGTATCTTCCTAAGCTGAATAAGGGAGCTGTGTGGAAAAAAACCCGAGATGTCTGTGGTTGAGTTTTAGGATCTGTGAAAAAAGCTTAGAGGCTCAAAAGTTTGATTATCTAACTGTGGACAGCAAAGCAATGTTTGCTTTGGCCTTTTAGTGATTTCTTTAGTAAAGAACTAAAAATAAAGATCTTGGTGCACTTCCAACTAAACTTCTGGCACAAGTTTAGCTGGATGCAGAAGTGGAAAAAATTAATTCAAATTAATTTGTTCTCTAGGATGAACTTGACTTTAAAGGACATTGAACACATTGAATTGGTGTTTGAGATCATGTTTCTGTTGGGCCCACAGCATGATGCTGCCACTACTGTACTTGACGTTTGGAGATTGTGTTACTCTGCTCTCTAAAATGTGTGGAGATGTTCAAGCCTGGAGAGGCTTTGATGTTGCTGCTTCTGGTTGATACACATTTTCAACCTTTCTTCAGTCTCCTAGATCTATATGATGACACAACCTGTTGATTGATTGAAACATGTTTGATCCCCAAAAGGAGAACATCATTTATCTCATGAAAACATTCAAAAATAATGATAGAAAATCTTCAAAAACGCACATTTACAATACAAATTAAATATATGCAGTATATGTATATATGTGTTATACATACAACCCTATTTTTGCAAACCTGGTTTTATTTCAGCTTATAAACTTTTCAAACTTTTAACCATACAAGGCAAAATGTTCAACAGCCTCCTTCATAGATTTAAGTATCAGCAACATGAATGAGGATTTTTTTCCTGAATAGAAATAATGGTCATTTTTTATTCTACTGCTGATAATGAAGAATCTGTTGGTTGATTTTATTTGATAAAGTGAATCAAACAGAAGTGGGCTTCTATTAAATTCAGCTATTTGCTTTGATCAGCTCTGATCTGGGATCAATATGTCAGAAACTGGAAAATATTGAGGGTTATTTTGGTAATGAAATGGAAAAGTCCCATTTGTTTGTGTTCAGTAAAGGCATCAGGAAATGTCATGTTGTTCATTTTAGTAAAAGATAAGAGAGTGGGAAACTTTAGATAAACATACTATAATATCTTTATCTTATTTTGGGATTTGGGATTTTTAATAGTGCTTATAGTATATAAATATACACTCACGGCCACTTTATTAGGTACACCTGTCCAACTGCTCGTTAACACTTAATTTCTAAGCAGCCAATCACATGGCGGAAACTCAGTGCATTTAGGCATGTAGACATGGTCAAGACAATCTCCTGCAGTTCAAACCGAGCATCAGTATGGGGAAGAAAGGTGATTTGAGTGACTTTGAACGTGGCATGATTGTTGGTGCCAGAAGGGCTGGTCTGAGTATTTCAGAAACTGCTGATCTACTGGGATTTTCACGCACAACCATCTCTAGGGTTTACAGAGAATGGTCCGGAAAAGAAAGAACATCCAGTGAGCGGCAGTTCTGTGGGTGGAAATGCCTTGTTGATGCCAGAGGTCAGAGGAGAGTGGCCAGACTGGTTCGAGCTGATAGAAGGGCAACAGTGACTCAAATAACCACCCGTTACAACCAAGGTGGGCAGAAGAGCATCTCTGAACGCACAGTACGTCGAACTTTGAGGCAGATGGGCTACAGCAGCAGAAGACCACACCGGGTGCCACTCCTTTCAGCTAAGAACAGGAAACTGAGGCTACAATTTGCACAAGCTCATCGAAATTGGACAATAGAAGATTGGAAAAACGTTGCCTGGTCTGATGAGTCTCGATTTCTGCTGCGACATTCGGATGGTAGGGTCAGAATTTGGCGTCTACAACATGAAAACATGGATCCATCCTGCCTTGTATCAACGGTTCAGGCTGGTGGTGGTGGTGTCATGGTGTGGGGAATATTTTCTTGGCACTCTTTGGGCCCCTTGGTACCAATTGAGCATCGCTGCAACGCCACAGCCTACCTGAGTATTGTTGCTGACCATGTCCATCCCTTTATGACCACAATGTACCCAACTTCTGATGGCTACTTTCAGCAGGATAATGTGCCATGTCATAAAGCTGGAATGATCTCAGACTGGTTTCTTGAACATGATAATGAGTTCACTGTACTCAAATGGCCTCCACAGTCACCAGACCTCAATCCAATAGAGCATCTTTGGGATGTGGTGGAACGGGAGATTCGCATCTTGGATGTGCAGCCGACAAATCTGTGGCAACTGTGTGATGCCATCATGTCAATATGGACCAAACTCCCTGAGGAATGCTTCCAGCACCTTGTTGAATCTATGCCACGAAGAATTGAGGCAGTTCTGAAGGCAAAAGGGGGTCCAACCCGTTACTAGCATGGGGTACCTAATAAAGTGGCCGGTGAGTGTATTTTGATGTGTAACATGGACTTAAAATAAGTAGAAATCGGTGTCGGTCAGTTTAAAGAGAGCCTGCTGATAATCTTCTGATCACACACTTCAGAAGCTCTCAGCAGGTTTTTGCACAAATTTTCACCCCCATTAAACCCACAGCTTGGATTGAGATATTTATGTATTTATTGCAGCTCTGTGTTTTTCTGAAACTAATTGGCCCTCAGGATGATCTCCTTAGAGTCTGAATGCTCAAACAGCAAGCTGTAGCACCGAAGCCAAAGGAGAGGCTCTGAGCGGCGGCCATCGAGTACAAAGTCCTGCAGCTTTTGACCTCTCTGAAGAGGAGGGGAACCTCCTTGACCCACGTCATCTATTAATGGCCTCACAGAATACACAGATACTGTGGAGGGATGTCACAGCCATCCCTGTTAGAAGCTTTGACTGAATTATTTGTGTCCAGCTAACTGCGCGGTGATGAAGATGGATGGTATGGGCGTCCTTCATCCCACTCAGACTGGACTCTTCCTTCACTGCAGGGATGAAGGATGGGATTTCACGATATGCTTTATTCAGGTTTAAAATGAGGCAGTAAAAGGCCCTTAGTGTTTCTTTCAGGAAACACACCCACGCCTATTTGCTCATCAATGGCATCAGATGACCTTCCTCCGGCTCTGGCTGCATTGTGCAATCCCTTAACTTTTCTCTGCTGCTTCAAACCAGCCTTTGTACAGTGATGTGTTGAGTTACAAAACCCCTCTTTGGTTTTTATCCTCCCATACTCAGCTTCACACTGCAGAAAGTGTTTTTTTTAAGCCTCGCTGGCGACACATTAATATCCAGCGTTTGGCTCCTCATCAGGGCAGCATAAATGTGCAGCAAATGGCAAATATTACCTCAGATTATGAGGTTGTGCTGAGTTTGACTGTTTAAAGCCTCTGAAACGTGTTGCAAAACTCTGGCTTACTTTAAAAATGATTAGGGTTACGAACTTTTAAGAATTAGGTCATATGGAAACTTCTCTGCTTTTAATTCAGTTGCAGGAAAACCAAATTGTATTTTAATCCAGCGGCAAAGGGATAAACAGATGACCTCACTGAGTTAATTTCTTCCTGGGAGTTGCACCAGTAGAATTGCAGGATTGAATCCTGAAATGTGGACCGACGTTAGGATTGGCACAAACCCACGCAGGATTCATATTGTTTGAACTTTTCCCTGGTTAGTACCTTTTCAACTTGGCTCCACCTTTACTGGGATAATATATCAAAGATGAAGACAAATTAGTACTGAAGAGTGAAGCAGAAAGAAAAGGATTCTTGCTCTAAGAAATCAAACTTTTTTTATGTTAATAGAATAAATAAAAGCCAGATGAGCCTGATTCCTTCAGAAGTCTCCTGACTGGTAAACAATTAACCTATGCGTTGATTTAATCTCACTATAAACCCAATTTTTTCTTTATTATAAAACCCAAGGAACGCAGCAGAAGGGTCTGGGATAAAGTTCTGCACATGTTTGAAACAGGTTTTAGGTTCTAAAACAATATCCTTTACCACTGATATCAGTTTAAACTATTTTAAAAATAGGTGAGTGTAGCAGAGCTGTGAACCTACTGAAACATGGCTGCCCTGATAAAACTACTGTTGATGATCTGCTGACAGCATAACTGTTTGTTTAATCTACAGATCTAGTCTGAATTTAAGTTTGCAACTGGCTAATTAGGAGATCATCATCAAACATTTGTAGGAACAGTCTCCACAGATGAGATGCAAACCTTTAACTGGCATTTATGATGTAAAAAAGGACATTTAATATAATCCTGTTTATGCCTTCCCTACATTGAAACATGGTGGTGGCAGCATCATGCTTTGGGGGTGCTTCCATTCAGTACAGACAGGGAAGTTGGTCTGAGTTGATAGGTGGAGCTTAATATGGGATAATCCTTGAGGAAAGCCTGCAAAACACTTTAGAAGCTCTTCATTCTGTGAAACTATGAGGAGGAAGAGTCGGATGGATCAAACCTGGGATCAGGACGCCGCTCCGTGTTCTAGGAGTCATCGTGGCGCCGTTCCAATCTGGAAGTCTGCTGTCAGAGGAGTAATGGAGGTGTGTTGGCTGGCTCTGGGCTGTTTGGGTTTTATTTTATCTCTCTCCAGCGGTCGTGTTTCTGTCTGATAATCTTCCAGCTCTGTTCTTCAGAGACATTAACAAGGTGTTCAGCCCAGCTCCTCGTTTCACTGTTTTCATCTCCGAGACAAAACAGGCTGTAGACGGGAGAGAAGAAGCCGCTTATAGGGGATCTTGTTCTGATAGCGGTCAGAAGTCCTGCTCAGCTCAGCGCCGCTGACAATAATATTCTGGGTATCCAAGGAGAACATGAGAAACTTTTTGCTTCATTTTGTGAAAGAATAAGAGACAAACGAACCAGTGAAATTCAATATGAACAGAAAGCACACCTGACCTTTAAAGTTCATGAGTGGATTAAACTGTTTCACTTCTGCTGAAGCAGCAGTCACCCGATACTTTTGATATACCGGTAACTGAATATTGCTGTCAGATCTTTTTTTTTTTTTTTTTTTTATTTTAGAATATGTTCCTTTTATTTTGCAATTTCCTGTATTTTACGTGCTTAATTTAGAGTTTATCTCTTTTTGAGAACCCTTCTTGTTTGAAGTATAAAATCTGTTGATTATTGTATTATTATTAGTAATCTAGACATTATATGTTCAGTCAATCTGTTAAACTAAAAGGAGGCACTTCTTAAATTAAAATATTTAAAGAACAACTATTTGAATAAAAAAGAAACATTGATTGCATATTTTAGATGCATTATACGTGGTTAAAATCTGTAAAATAAACTAAATTCAGTGTTTGGAAGTTCAGTTTGACTTCTGGATAAATCATATTCCCAGATGAACTATATGTATTTATGTATTTTTTGGTACAACTTTGGTTTAATTAATGCTCAGTCATGTTTTTAACCCATGTTTTTTAAGTAACTGATCAAACAAGATCAAGACCCTAATGAAATATAGGATTCTAGTTGTATTAAAAGCCTCGGAACCATAGTTAAAAAAAAAAAAAAGAATAGTCCAAATAATATTAATATTTAAGCAGGACTTGGACTCCTGTCGCACAAATTCATGAAATTGGCACTTTTAGCATTTGGCATGCTGAGGTGAGTGAATTGTTGCAAACAGACCATCTTAGTAGGAGCTTAAAAGGGATGCATAATATGGAATTCATTTTTTCTTGTGGCATTTATTGCAATAATAGTAAAAATGACAATACATACCGGTAGTAAAAAAAAAGGTTTTAGCATCTTTTGCCAACACAACTGTCACTGCATACAGTGGATGCATAGCACCACTGCCTTTCAAGTTAAACCGAAGCATTATGCAATAGGTTGTTCTCATCAGTTGCCCTAAAAGGTGCAGTAACACAGCTGCAGACAATAATTTACATTTATTGCATATCATTGTCATCTTTTTAAGTATACTGACATAATTGTTGAGCTTATAAAGCTAGGGTATAGAGGAATATATCCAAAAAAACATTACAATTTATCAGTTTTTCTTTTTAGACCTTTTCTTCTTTTTGCTCTACATAATTGGGGTATAAAAAGTGGTCTTTTCGGATGGAGATGTGCTCTCTGATGTACTTAATCTAGTAAAGTTGCAGGTGCTGCTTTACTTTGGTTCTTTCATTGGAATAATTACCTTTCCAGTCTGCTTTGCTCACTATTTAAACGACAAACTCACAACCACAGCATTTAAGTCTGACATATTTTTAGCCTAAGCTGGAGAACAATCATCTGAAGCACAGCTGAGCATGTGTACGTTTGTGTTCAACACATGTAGTCATGGCTACAGCTCTGGAAACCAGACAGACTGCAGTTCTACTTGACAAACCAGCAAGTCAAAACCGCCACATGATTCTGTGACTACAGGCAGCAGAGATCTGCAGGCCATCATCATAACTCATCAAAACCTCTTCAGGTAGAAAATGAATCATCTGTTGAGCTTGAGAGTCAGAAAGAAAGTATTTTTATGGTTAGAGTCTGCAGAGTTCTCTGATTTAGAACACGTGGTTAATAATCTGAGTTATAAAATTCAATAACTTTGTATGTAAATGGGTTGAGCTTGGGATGTTGGAGCTCTGGAGGTTTGGATCGGATTGTGATTTAGAACAATGTGATTTCATTTTAAAAAGGGAACATAACTATATTTACATTAGGGACAAGATCAGTTTTTGCACCGATGGACTGAAAGAAACGAAACTGGAAGGCTGTAAGTTTTCAGCACAGTTCGCCTGGTATCGGTCGCCTGACGTTCTGGTTCTCTCTTGGTTCCAATTCACCCAGACACCCCAGGGAACCTCCGACTATCTGCTGACTCCTGTTGTCTGATGAACTGACTTTTGTGGACCTTGATTTTACCGAGCAACTCAGGGCTCTGGCTGTGATAGGGAAGCTGATCATCAGCATTCGCGCCCAGGTCCCTGCATCCTCCATGTCCCCTCCCAGCTCGGCCAGTACCACCACCCGCTCCAGGAGCTGTGGATGGTTGAACACTTTCAGCCGTACTCCTGCCTGTCCAGGACCCAGCATCAGGAGCTGATGTGCTGCAGCAGTGAAACGGATCAACACCCGATCGTTTTTTGACAAAAATAAGCTTCCTTTGTCCTGCACGCCTTCACCAATCGTCATCAGCAGATCCAGTCACTGATTGGTTAACACAGAGAACGTCACTGTTTTCAGTTACTGTAGAATGTAGTTTTGCTCCATCCGAGCGTCTACCATGCCGGTTTGCCCCAATCTCCAAATATGTGCCATTGCACCTTGGTTATTCACTTCTGAAGCATCTTTTCATAGGAATAACCTGAAAATCACTTCAACCAGTGGCTGTACTTGCATTTGGTGTTGATGTTTCTTAATGGAGCTCTTAACCTCCTTAAGAAGCTAAAAAAACAACCCTAAATGAGTCCAAAATCTCTTAAATCATCAATATCTAAGACTCAATCCATATTTTGGTAAAAAGTGCTTCTGCTCTTACATTTCTGCTCCTGTATTAAACTAAGGCTGCTTCCTGATTCTAACCTCAGAGCTCCTAACTCTTCCTTCCTAACTTAATAGAAGGTAGGAACCGAAGTCTGCAAAGCCTTTAACTCATCTGTCATGATGCGACTGAAATGCACATGGATGATGCTAGTAAAATCCAGGACTACTGAAGTTCTGAATGGCTGAAGCTCTCTACTAAACAGAACAAAACATACATATTTGTACGTTTGTATGTGTTACACACATAAGAGAGTTACAGTTAATCTACTCAAGTGAATTTTTCTTAAAATTATTTTTTTTTTCTTGAGTTAAGCAGGTAAATAAGACACTTTGCCAATGGAATAAGATTATTTACATTTAAAGTAAGAAAAAAACAACTAGTCTCTTCTGTCAAGAGCATATCTCATTTTCTTATTTTATGAGTAAAAACACTCATTGCATTAGCAGATCATCTTATTTATCAACTTAAATTAAGGGTAAATACGCAATTATTCACCAGTTTTTATATTGTTTTTGCAGTAAGCTTTGCTGTGCTGATACTTCTTGTCATGCAAAGGATTGTAGGATTCCCTAAAGCTCCTTAGTAATGGACCTCAAAAAGCTCCCTGTGCTAAAGGACCTATGATAGGAAGCATCCTGCTTCCTTTCTATACCTTCTTCCTTACTGCCAACAGTATTTGGACAGAGGCTGCTGATGCACATCGTTGTTAGCTTAAAGAGTCTTTAACTCGGCTTTATTCGTAGCTTTTGTTAGCTTGATGACTGTCTGATGTGTAGCCGTCATACCTGGTTTTATGGATTAAATGTTTTGTTTCTAAAACGAGGTGATCGCTGTAGCCAGGATAACTTAATCCATCAGGGCGAGGGAGGAGTTAAGATATCAGGTGCTTTTAAGCAGATAAGTTGCTTAATCTCTTGATTTATTGTTTCAAATCTTTATACTGAAACAGAACGAGGTTTCCGTTTACTTGGATCCTACATGATGCAGAACAAGTTGAAAGGTGTGATATTTCAACACTTGATTACATTCATTCTAAAGGAAAAATAATAAAGAAAAAACCCAATGATTTCTGATTAGTATGGTTTTTATTCTTTTTTTTTGGACATCATGACATTTCTAAATGAGCCAGAGATGAGAATTAGTATTACCAGATCTTAATCCATGTGGTGTCAGATTTAAACTCTGCATGTAGATCAAATGAACCTTAAGCTGGATGCATCTTCTCTATGATGTCTGCAGGTTAATGTGTTTGTTGGGATCTTATTTGTTTGTTTCCTGTGGAAAACACTGAGCTTGTTGTGGCGGATCTTCCAGGCAGACGGAGAGGGGGGAACACCGACAGGCTGTTAATGTAAACTGAAACCGGCAGGAGACGGTGAGGTCTTCAGGTTGATGGTGGACATGTAACTGTGAGCGAAAAGCTTTGTAAACATGAGGTCGCTGTGGTTTGGAATGGGAGGACAAACGTAAACTCTTCACAAACACACCGAGGAGGCTGCAGCGCGCCCACACTAAGTTTATAAACTCCCTCACACGTGTAAACCAGCTCTGCATTCCCAGCACTGTGAGTCAGGCAACATCTAACTGGTGCTTAAAATTGATTCATTTTGGAATAATTATCAGCAAGCCAGTAAAAATGAGGAAATTTAAAGGAAAGGGCTGTAAAGAAAGGTGAATTTAAACTATATGACAAAGAATTACAGGGGAGTGTGTGTGGTCGGTGCAGGCAGACCGTGGTGAGGTGTGTGGCAGAAGCAGCAGATATGTTTCAGGTTGGGCTGGGATTACATCAGCATTCAGCTCCGAGGAAAGACAAAAAGCTCACAGTTTGAGAACAGAGCTGTAATGAAACACCTGAAACCAAACTGCTTCATAATGTCAGCTTTGTTTGCAAATCTAGAGCCGGTCAGAAGGTTACACCAACTTCCCCTGAACCTCAGAGCAGAAAATACCTTTTCACATTTTCAAGGGAGTTTTGTTGGTGTAAGAAGATGATGAATAGGTAAAGCCTTAGGCTGCAGGCTGCAGACTGCAGACTCACACGATCAGGAAGCTTTCGTGTAAATCCAGGATGTACCGAGCTGCCAGATGCAGATGAGCGGTTTAAGCTGCTCACGGTGCGGCTGCAGCCGCAAGCTGACTGACGGCGCTTCAAGGTGAAACCAGGAAAAGTAAAACCGTTAGAGCATCCAGCATTAAAACAATCATGTCAACATCTATTCTTAAGCAGCAGTCAGACCTCTTCTAATGCAAGGGTTCAGGATTAAAGATCAGATTTCTGCCACCTTTAAAATCCAAAGAGCCATTTTGCTTCAAGTCCAGCAAAATAAAGGGTGTTTAGAGCCACAAATAGTACAAATCCCATTTTAATAAAACACAACTTATCATTTTTGGTAAATTTCTGCAGTAGGAAATCTGTTGCCATTTTAAACAACCAATCTTTTTTTGTACTATAAGTTTTTTTATAACAAAGAAAACCACAAAACATTTGATTTAAAAGGAAGAGTGGATTTTCTCCTCTAAGATTTTAGGTAATCTATTAAAAAATAAATAGTATATTATAATATATATAGAAATAAATAATAATTTCCAAGCTAATGACAAGAGAAATAGATCTAAAAACATTACTAAATACTTTAATGTCCTATTGTGAAAATGTAATTTCTATTTTCTTTAAGAAACCTGCTACAGACTATATTCAGAACCATCAGTTGGTTTATTTATCCCTTTTTAGCCTCTATTAAATGCCATGGGAGAGGGTCCAAAAAGAAGAACCTTTCTTTAGATGATTTAGTAAACATATTAGCATGAAGCATAAAATCAGGTATTATAATTTCTTATAAGTTTAAGACAAACAATTTTAAAATGAAAAGAAGTTATCTAAAGAACATACTGCATAAAAAAGAAATGTAGTAGAAGTTAAACTTTCGCATCTAAAGGGCTCACACTGCAAAAACTATCTAAAAATCAGTAAAAATGTCTTAAATTAAGTGTATTTATTCTTAATTTGTGTAGGTAAACCGCCAATGGAATGAGATAATTAGATAATATGGACTTGAAATAAGACAATGCAATTCTTATTTTAAATGTAAATTGTCTTGTTACGTTGGCAAAGTGTCTCACTTTCCTCCTCAAGAACAAATTCACTTATTTTGAGATTTTAATTTTTTGCAGTGCACAGGACCCAGATCCTTTGGATCATATTGAAATGGAGGCAAAGTGTCAGCACCTGGATAATTCTGGTTAATCCAAAAATAAAAAAACCCACCTGGGATTATCTTTAAACATGTTGTTTATATAGATTTACCTTAGCTTAATAAGGATGGTCTAATACCAGAGATTACAACCTCATAGTGTGAGTGAGTTTTAGATTAAATACAATGAGGCTTTTTTATGCTTTTGTTGGTGTTATAGTTTTTAAGGAATCTGAAGCATCTTCAAAGCTTTATTTGACTCTTTCAGTCTCCTCTGCTGTCAGAAGTGATGCCAGGAAATCCATTTTTCTCAGAGCCTTATTAGACATTTTGGGGATTAGTTTCTTGTCCTTTGAAGTGGGCTGTTTTTTTTAATTAGATTTGTTCTAATGAAGCTCGGTTGTTTTAGGGAAGATGAAACTGATTGTTGGCCTTTAGAAAGGTCGCCTCTCTCTAGTGGCCTTTAAAATAGATACACCTCCCCTCACATCTCAATTAAACCTTTTATTTTCACTGGATGCCCCCGTACCCCCCCCCCCGCTGCCTCAGGTGACTCCTATTTGTTTCTGCTCCGCTGCAGAACAAAGCTTTTCCTTCCCTTCTGACTTACTTTCATCAGTTGTATCTGCTTCAGAAATCCCATTTTTCCTCCTCTTTTCCTAAATTATTAACAGATTAAAGAATCATGGAGCCTCTTCCTCTCCATCTTGGCTGACACAGCCACCATTTTCCTTCCAGACCATGTGTGAATACAGTTGGTTTTGTTGAATATTTAATGCATTTGATGCAGCAGACCGAGGCGTCCTGCTTTGTATCATTACTTCGAGGCACATGCCTGCTCAGTGACAGAGTTTTGTTTGAACTTGGACTGAAAACTCGGCTCCGCTCTCCTCTGACCCGCCTCTCTCTGAACCAAAGCAGGAAACATTCCCAAACAGATGGTCTGCGAGGCTTTGGATGGGAGTCAGGGCCATCATCAGCATGCCTGATCTCCTCCGTGTCTGAAAGGTGGCTTCCTGTTGCTTAACTACCATATGGCACTGATAGAAAATACAGTAATCTGCTATTTAGCACATCTCTAGTACCAAAATGACTTCATTTTTACTCTTCTTTTTTTAACCTAAAAAAACCAGATATTTATTAATGGTTGTTGGTATAAAAGGGGAAGAATGTGATTGATTTATGAGCAAAGTTAATGACGATGTGAGAAAAAGTCACAAACGTTATTTCACCCCTTTTCCAGTTCATAGATTTCTGTTCCATCTTAACCCATCTCCATCATGCTACCCTTAAAAAATGAATTCTGAATATTTTTTCTTAGATGGTTATCTTGATAAATTATTCCCACAAATTTTAAAATTGAACATATCTTAACTATTTTATTCTAAATGTTTTGTATTGTGTCCTGTTTTAATGATTGTGTTTCTAAAAAAAAATGCCTGTTTTAAACTATTGCCAGTCTACAGAAGAGGATTAGGGCCACTGGAAAAAAAAAAAAAAGTTAACTGATTTTTAAATTTAATTTTAGTTTAGGATGGGGAAAAAAGTCAGAATTCTGATATTAAAGTCATAAAACGCAGGTTTATCAACCTGCTAGATCACTCAGGTCTTCTAGTTCCAGCCTACTCTGTTCACCCAGAACTAGAACCAAACACGGAGAAGCAGCATTTAGTTCCTATGCTCCACTGATCTGCAACAAACTCCCAGAAGTGCTGAAAACCTGAGTTCTTTTATGTCGAAGTTAAAAACCCATATGTTAGGAGCTGCCTTTGACTGTTGAAGTTAAACTGTTAACTGATAAATTGTTAGATTAAGGTTTTGGTCCAACTGTTGTATTTGTTTTGTTTTACTTTTATCATGTTTTTAATCTTTATATGCTATTTTTTTTTTTCATTTTATGGAATAATTCATTTAATAGTCTTTGTTTTATGCCAAAATCTAACTTTATCCAGCATCTAACTAGAATTAGATGATTAATCAATAAGTGTCTAAATTTGTCTGTGTAAAGCAGGATGTTTGCATATTCAGGCAATTCAGTGAAATGATCAAACTTTCCCTTTGATTCTTCCATCACTTCTCCTCATTTCTAAATATTTGCCTGTCTTTAAGGTTGCTGTTACACTCCCTGCATCCATTGATTAGTTTAATGTTCAATTAGATGAAAAATGAAAAACAAGGTTTTGTTGACTGAAAAGTTTCTTTTATTCCTGAGTCCTTTTGTGGCTGATCTTCCAGGTGTTTTGGGTCAGATACTATGCATCTGTTTTAAGTTTTTATCCACTACATTTTATTTAAATTTTACCCCAAAAAACAACATTATTTGTTTTGATTTGACATCATTATCTGGACATCATTTTTTTCCCTGTTTCCTCCATCCTTCTCAGTTCACTTTATCTTCTCTGATATTCAACCATTATGGAATTTAAGACCAGTTTAAGTTCATCCAGCGTTACGGAAACATGATCATTTTGCAGTGTTAATGTGTGACTATTTAAATAAAATATCCCACCAGAAATTGCATCCAAGCAGTCCTGTACCATATAACCACTAGTGTTTCATTGATTATGGTGTTTTGTGGCTCTATTTTTCTTGCATTAAAGGAATTCCTACATGCCACAAATCATTGGGGTTTCTTTTACTGCCACACTGTCCTTTTCAGACAGGATACAGTGAGTTAAAACGCTGTGGATGTGTCCTATTGTTCTGCTGCTGTAGCTTTGGCCTTTGGGGATGAAGGTTAGTTTGTAAAGTGGGTCATCAGCCGTCCTTCTGTGCGTTTGTTGTTACCAGGACAAAAAAATGGAGAAAGCTGTTAGCTGCTTTGTCCACTGAGTGAGGACAGCACTGGAAAAAAAAAAAATCTAGATAAGTTTGTTCTTGAATTGAGGAGGTACGACGGGGTATTAGGGCCATACATGAAGAGAAAAAATATTTTTGCCATGACGAGATTAAACTCGACATGTCGACTTTAAAGTCGACATGTCGACATTAAACTCAACATTTCGAGAATAAAGTTAAAATGTCATGTTGAGTTTAATCTCGCCCTGTCGACTTTAAACTCGCCATTTCGAGAATAAAGTTGAAATGTCATGTTGAGTGTAATCTCGACGTGTCGACAATTAAGTTTAAATTAGTTCAAGAGAGCCAACCGCTGCACAGGACACATGCACAGAATCCTATACAGTTGCAGCACGTCAAAGACTACCTTCACTCTTAAAACGCAGACTGCAGCTGTGGAGCGCAGTTGCTCTTTTCTCCAAACTTTGGAATGTCGAGATTAAAGTCGCCACGATATATCAACTTTATTCTCGAAATGGCAAGTTTAAAGTCGACACGTCGAGATTAAACTCAACATGACATTTCAACTTTATTCTCGAAATGTTGAGTTTAATGTCGACATGTCGACTTTAAAGTCGACATGTCGGGTTTAATCTCGTCATGGCAAAAATATTTTTTCTCTTCATGTGTGGCCCTAATACTCCGTCGTAAGGAGGTGAGACTCTTTTCCATAGAAAAAAAATATTGCATTGTCTTATTTCAAGTGCTTATTATCTAATTATCTAATCTTAGGAGTAAAAATACTAATTACATTGGCAAATAATCTCGTTTACAACTCAAATTAAGGGTAAATATACCTAATTTAAGAAATGTTGACTTATTTGTAGATTGTTTTTGCAGTGAGCTATGCCTCCTCTGGTTTAGCTATTGAAAAAAAACATAGATGAGTTTTTTTTTAATATTCTGAAATCAGTTTGATCATCATCGCTTCTGTCAGTGAGCCCCAGGGCAGCTGTGGCTACAATGTAGCTTGCCACCATCAGTGTGTGAATGGGTGAATGAATGTAGTGTAAAGCGCTTTGGTCAAGTCTCCTAACTTGAATAAAGGCGCTATATAAGTACATGCCATTTACCATTTACCATCATTTATTGTATTTTTCTCAGATTTAGCTTTATTTTGAAAAGGTCTGAGCATTTGAAATCAGATTTTCTTCAAGTGCAGTGAAGTATCTCTGTCTGATCTCCTGATGGTTTTCTGCCGTTGCTCGTCTTTGACACTCTTGGTGGAAAAACTCCTTCAAGGCTTTTTCTCTGGTTTTGTTTCCGTCTCTTCCAGTTGCCCACATACGAACACCTCCAATAATCCCTGCAGCTTACAGGGATGGACCATATGTCCAGCCCTTCTGTTTCTGCTCTTATCTTTTGCAAAACCAAGTATAAAATGAATGAATGGACTGTCTGTAGTATGCTACAGATATTATTGGGAAATGAAGGAAATAGCTGTGCCGCTGCAGACTTAAAGCCTAATAGAGACTTTTTGTTGAGGTGTCAGAAAATATTGAACTAGCCAAATGTTGACTGATGAACTGGATCCACGTGGCGCCCCTCCGCTGCTGTCAGGATTGTTTTAGCTCCTTAACATGTCGCCTCTAGTCTCCCCAGTCCAGACAGCGAGTCAACAAAGGTCAACAGGGGTCACAGAGTTGACATTTCCAACCAGAGGAAACCCCACTGAAGAGTCTCCTCCCCCACTCCTCAATTGGCTTATAACTCTGTCCTCTGGGGTGGGAGACAAATAAGAGTAGAAAGAGGTAAAGATGGAGAGAGAGGAGGTTATATAATCCGCCCGGCATGCTGACGGATTGGCTTCTGGCCGCTCTTGTAAGGGTGCTTCCAAAGAATTTGGAAACCCAGTTTAGAAACCCAGTTAGTGCTACTTATTGGAGTGAGCTCAGAGACGATGCCTGCCTGAGAACAGCTGATCTCCAAGAAGGCAGCGGATTAAACCCATCCTTACACAACCAGCAGTTCAGCAGCGGCCAAAGATAAAAACCTGCAGAGGTAATTATTAAGTAATGCTTAATCCCGTTTCCTTTCCTCTGGTTCTGCCACAGGAGCTGTCATTGGTCCAGCTTCCATTAATTTAGAGCAATACAATAATAAGGTAGTTATTGGGGTTCAAACAGTTTAGAGTTTTAATTTTTATTCCTTCAATGAACCTAAAAGCTGCTGAGACTCCAAAGAGTTTTGACCTTGGCTCCAAATGTCGGGCATGTCAGTCACATCAGCCAAAGAAGTAACCATTTAAACCAGAGTTTTTGATAGATTATTGGCTTTATATTCTCCCAATTCATTGGAAAAATACAGTTTCATTCTAACTATGGGCTGAGAAATAAAGGCTTTCCCTGTTTATTCCACAGATCTAAGAATAAAATCAGCCACAAGTCGAAACCAGATTTAACAACTGATGGTGAACAGCAGGAGAACCTCTATCAAAACCGACAGTTTGCAGCCTTTGTAGGCTGACTGAACAAGTTTCCTTTATTTGGTCAATAAGCCTACATAAAGTAAACCTCCATTTATAAAAAAAAAAAAAAATATTTTAATAATAAGTGAAATATTATTATTCAAATAATTGAACTCTATTGATCTCAGACTGGAGAAATTAACCTCTGCATTTAACCCACCCCATTGGGGAGCAGTGGGCTGCCATCGTGGGGCGCCCAGAGAGCAGTGTGGGGTTAAGGGTCTTGCTCAGGGACCCAGAGTGGCAGTCTGTGGTAGTGGGGCTCAAACTCAGAACCTCAGTATTCCAAGCTGTATGCCCTAACCACTAGGCTGCCACTACTCACGCCACTCGCCCCACAGAAGTTGCAGAAGACCAAAAATAATTAATATCTGTACCTTGGCAAGTCAAATGTTCTTTGAGGGTTTTAAATCCTCTCTAAAAGCACACTTTTTCTCCCTGGCTTTTAATCAAGTCTAATTGGACATTTGGCAAATTTGTTATTTTATTTTAAAATGTATTTTAATTGAAACTTTTATCCTATCATATTTTATCTCCATTCAATTTTTCTTTTTGTAACGTGTTTATGTATTTTAGCCTTCAGTTTTTATCTTATGTTCCTTAACTGTGATTCCTGTACAGCACTTTGGTCAACCCTGCTTGTTTTAAATGTCCTTTATAAATAAAGATTGAGTTGAGTTGAAATGTAAAAAAAAAAAAAAAAAAAAAAAAATATATATATATATATATATATATATATATATATATATATATATATATATATATATATATATATATATATATATATATATATATATATATATATATATATGCAAGAAAGACAAAGCAGGAACAACTGTTTCCTGAGTGTTTATTTCTCCTGCTGAGGGACAAATAGGACCAAAGTAGAGATGCTTGGAGAAGACACTGATTGGCATGGTGGTGGTGGAATTATGATTAGGGCTGTTTTACAGCCACGGCTCCTGTGTACCTTCAGTCAGTGAGTTGATCATGAATTCCTCAGTAGACCAGTTTGTTTGAGAGACTTGGACCAAACTGGATCATCCACAGAACAAAGATCCCAGCACAGCAGTAAATCTGCAACAGAAAAACTGGAAAAGAAGAGGGTCGACGTGTTTCAGTGGTCCAGGTCAAAGTCCACTCCTTCAAATGCTGTGGTGGGATCTCCGGACGGATCAGCAGAAACAAATGTCTGCAAACCTCACAGAGCCGACACATTGCTAGAAAGGAGGGTCAGCATCCCCTGTCACTATGTGAGAAAGTTGGACAAAAAAAAAAACAACTGCTCATTTTTTTCTGCAGGCGGCTGGATCATGTATCTGCTGAGTCTCAGGGACACGTTCGTTTTCCCAGGACTCTGGTTAATACTTAAGCCTTCCCAGTTTGGAGATTACTGTGGTGAAAGCGTACTAATCTGCTGGTAAAGTTGAGGATTTTGCCTTTATTTGATGGGCTTAATCAAAGCCTTAGAATAAACGTTCATCCTTAGAACTAAAATCTACATTTTATTTAGGTTTTTGATCTTAAAAAAAAAAGAAAATTAGAAAATATATATTTAGGTTTAACCTAAATAAAGCCACAGCAGATTGTTTGACTCAACCAGTTTCTACCTCTATACTTTCTGCCTTTGCCTGAAAGGAAACATTTAGTCTGGATTTTGCCTTTAAAATGCAGCTCATGTGGATATTTGGAGAAAATAGCTGAGTGCAAATAGTTAACGGCGGAAATCAAGATGACGAATGGAGGTAGAAAAGATAATGAGACGGTTTGGGAAATAATTGAGTTTGATGAGAGCAGAGCTTCAAGTGGAAAAGTGTGCGATAATTCAGGGAGGGCTGTGATTGTGTGTTAGTGTGGGGCTGGGAAAATAATTGAGATGCAAATGACTCTGAGAGCAGCAAAAGTTTCCTCCTGGTGGCCTTTAGTCTCGACTCAGGCGTGTTTTATCTATAAATCTCAGGTTTTTAACTTTTCGATTCCTCCATTGTATTGAACAGTGGAGAATATTTGACACTGATGGGATTTCTAACTTTTTAATGATTATCCTTGGAGTCCTGCCTTTTAACTGAGTTTCCTCTGATTGGTTGTTACAATTAAAGGTTTTATTCTAATAGATACAATGGCTTTATATAAAATGTACTATATAGACATTAACATTTCAACATGCATTCTTAAAAAACAACCCTAAAAGGTTTCCTACTTGAATGAGATCATTTTATACTTTTACTTTTTTTTGATCTCTTTAAATATGATGCTATCTCCTCAATATAAACATTTATATATAATGAAAATATTGAATATGTAATTTAAAATGCCTGTTTTTTTTTTACACTTTTACTTTGTCAAAAATATGTTTAAAGAAAATAATGAAGTAAAACAACATTAAATATTTTATTTTCAAAAGAATGTGTGAACAAATTAAAATTAACCAAAATCAGTGGCAGTCTGTGAGGTTAATGTATTTCCTATTAATTCATTCAATGTATGATTGTTTAAGAGTTAATACACATTTTATGACAAAAATGATAATATTCAAGACAAGAGATAACTTTAATCAAGTAAGGTAAAAACATGTTCACCTTGATATGTTAGAAAGAATATAAGAAAATAGCTGCTTGTTTAAAGTTGTTCATTTTTACACTCTGAGCAAAAGTTCAAAAAATAGAATGAAACAGAAATCAATAAATTCAAGGCTGGATGAGGACATGATTTATTCATGCCAGTCTGGAGGGTAAGGAAGAAGGAAAAGGAGGTAAAAATCTCCAAAGCTTGTTTGGTTTTGTGTTTATACCAGAGAGGAGGATCATGTCCCTCCTTCCCTCCCAGTCGAGACGCAAAGTCCGCTAAACTCTTCAGACATCTCAAACTGGAACCATTGAGCGTCTTGTAAAATAGAAATCTCCAGTAACTAAAGCAACTTTTCCACTAGTGCCTCAATAGCACAGCTCAACTCAGCACACATTTGTGCAGCTCCAGAGTCCAAAAATTTGCATCACTCTCCTCCCTCCATGTTCCATAGATCCGCCTCACTGCCTCGTGGCGGCTACGCACTAAAATGCACTCTCCCTCCCATTGCTGGCATCCGTTTGATCAAACCACTTCCAACATCTTGGGTTTGATCCAATCCCGCCTTTGTGATCCTTGACAGGAAGTAGTTCTTCTGACTCCACTCCAACCAATCAGTGACTAACAGTCTTCTGGCATCACATTTTCAAGCCAGCACCATAAGCTTGTTAACATAGCAAAGGCCGTTCTAAAAATGATTCTGCTTTCAAGGATTCCTGCGAGTTGAAATGCTTTGAAACGGTGGTGAGCTGAATCCAAACACGCTGAAAAGGACCTAAACATTCCAGGCATTAAAGCTAGAAAAGTAGAGATGCGCTTTATGAGCAAGGTGGAGGATCTGTGATGCTGTGGGCCTTGATCTTCACTAAAGATTTACAGAACATGGTTTTAGCTCATGACAACAAAAATAGTTTGAAGATCTGAATGCTAATCTGATGGATACTGGTACAAATCTTTTCTCATTCATCTCCTGGGACTGAAATGAAAGATAAGAGGACATAGAGAGGGTTGTTTAAAGGGGGATAATAGTTAATAACTTGAAGCCTGGATCTAGTGCCACTGATTTGCAGTTTTTCTCTTGATTAGGAAAAAGTGGATCAGGGATTAAAAAGAATAAAAAAAAATAGAGGAGATCAGGTTTTTTTATGGATTCATAAAGTTTAACCAACTAAGACAGTTGTTACTTCTGTGAGGCGTGACTGAATAAAGAAGCAGCTCAAAAGCTAGTATAAGTGAAGGAATGAACTTAGAGGTTGTTTGAAACAGACAAACATGATCTTAAAAAAGCAAAGACTGTAAAGTTTGTCCCAGAATAAAAGAAGCCCAGTAACTCCCCAGTTGACCCCCATAAGGGGATGTTGCTCTGACTGGATGAGGAATGTCTGCGTTTTATTGGGAGCAGTAATGAAGCTCAGATTCAGGTGCATCTTTTCAAAGTAACTTTGTTGTTTTTATTGGTGATTATAACTCAGAGCAGCAGCAATAAAAAGCATTCAAATGACCTCCTGAGCTGCTGCCCTTTAAATAATGCTGTTTTCAGCATTTTTTTCTGTTTTCCTCCGCTGAACTGAGATATTTATTCTGCTCATAAGTTGTGCTGGTTGAATGCGTCACGCCTCGCCGGTTCGCCTCTGGCTCTGGAGGGTAAAATTCGGTAAAGCTCTGACTTTACCATAGTAATTTTCCTCATTAAAAACATCACAGCATGGTGGAAAAAAATTCGAAGTGTGTTTTCTCTGTTTCAGCTGTTGTTAAATAGTTTTCTTTTCTTGATTTTCCAGACAGCCATAAAGATAAACTAACAGATGCTCTATTTATTTCCAGTTCATTTAGGAGAAAATGTGCTTTCGGTTCAGTTTACTGCCTCTACATTTGGATTATTTTTGATTTTCTTGTTCATAGGATGACGTATCGTAGACTCTGCCATAAACAGATGTGCTTCAGGTCTTTAGCTTTAAGATATGATTATTATTGGCATATTTTTAATATCAGAAGTTCTTTTTTAAAACACAGTAGATGTTTTCTTTCCTTTATTTAAATATCATCCCCACAAATAAGAAAAAAAAATCTATATTATCATATTAAATTGTGAAGCTAAATGGCCCTGAACATTTTCATGCGTTTTTTCTTTTTAAACATACAGGTGCTGGTCATAAAATTAGAATATCATGAAAAAGTAGATTGATTTCAGTAATTCCTTTTAAAAAGTGAAACTTGTATATTATATTCATACATTACATACAAACTCATATATTTCAGATGTTTATTTTGTTTAATTTTGATGATTACAAATGACAACAAATGAAAATCTCAAATTCATCATATCAGAAAATTAGAATATTACTGAAGACCAATAAAAACAAAGGATTTATAGAAATGTTGGCCAACTGAAAAGTATGAACATGAAAAGTATGAGCATGTACAGCACTCAGTATTTAGTTGGGCCTCCTTTGGCCTGTATTACTGCAGCAATGCGGCGTGGCATGGAGTCGATCAGTCTGTGGCACTGCTCAGGTGTTATGATAGCCCAGGTTGCTCTAATAGTGGCTTTTAGCTCTTCTGAATTGTTGGGTCTGGTGTATTGCATCTTCTTCTTCACAATACCCCATAGATTTTCTATGGGGTTAAGGTCAGGAGAGTTTGCTGGCCAATTAAGAACAGGGATACCATGGTCCTTCAACCAGGTACTGGTAGCTTTGGCACTGTGTGCAGGTGCCAAGTCCTGTTGGAAAATGAAATCTGCATCTCCAAAAAGTTGGTCAGCTGCAGGAAGCATGAAGTGCTCTAAAACTTCCTGGTATGTGGCTGCGTTGACCCTGGACCTCAGAAAACACAATGGACCAACACCAGCAGATGACATGGCACCCCAAACCATCACTGACTGTGGAACTTTACACTGGACTTCAAGCAACGTGGATGAAGTGCCTCTCTTCTTTTCCTCCAGACTCTGGGACCTTGATTTCCAAAGGAAATGCAAAATTTACTTTCATCAGAGAACATGACTTTGGACCACTCACCAGCAGTCCAGTCCTGTTTCTCTTTAGCCCAGGCAAGACGCTTCTGACGCTGTCTGTGGTTCAAGAGTGGCTTGACACAAGGAATGCGACAGCAGAAACCCATGTCTTTCATACGTCTGTGTGTGGTGGTTCTTGAAGCACTCACTCCAGCTGCAGTCCACTCTTTGTGAATCTCCCCCACATTTTTGAATGGGTTTTGTTTCACAATCCTCTCCAGGGTGCGGTTATCTCTCTTGCTTGTACACTTTTTTCGACCACATCTTTTCCTTCCCTTCGCCTCTCTATTAATGTGCTTGGACACTGAGCTCTGTGAACAGCCAGCCTCTTTAGCGATGACCTTTTGTGTCTTGCCCTCCTTGTGCAAGGTGTCGATGGTCGTCTTTTGGACAACTGTCAAGTCAGCAGTCTTCCCCATGATTGTGTAGCCTATAGAACTAGACTGAAAGACCATTTAAAGGCTTTTGCAGGTGGTTTGAGTTAATTAGCTGATTAGAGTGTGGCACCAGGGGCCATCAATTTTGAACCTTTTCACAATATTCTAATTTTCTGATATGATGAATTTGAGATTTTCATTTGTTGTCATTTGTAATCATCAAAATTAAACAAAATAAACATCTGAAATATATGAGTTTGTATGTAATGTATGAATATAATATACAAGTTTCACTTTTTAAATGGAATTACTGAAATCAATCTACTTTTTCATGATATTCTAATTTTATGACCAGCACCTGTATATACACTATATTGCCAAAAGTATTTGCTCACCCATCCAAATTATTGGAATCAGGTGTTCCAATCACTTCCATGGCCACAGGTGTATAAATTCAAGCACCTAGGCATGCAGACTGTTTTTACAAACATTTGTGAAAGAATGGGTCGCTCTCAGGAGCTCAGTGAATTCCAGCGTGGAACTGTGATAGGATGCCACCTGTGCAACAAATCCAGTCGTGAAATTTCCTCGCTCCTAAATATTCCACAGTCAACTGTCAGCTGTATTATAAGAAAATGGAAGTGTTTGGGAACGACAGCAACTCAGCCACGAAGTGGTAGGCCACGTAAACTGACGGAGCGGGGTCAGCGGATGCTGACGCGCATAGTGCGAAGAGGTCGCCAACTTTCTGCAGAGTCAATCACTACAGACCTCCAAACTTCATGTAGCTCAAGAACAGTGCGCAGAGAGCTTCATGGAATGGGTTTCCATGGGCGAGCAGCTGCATCCAAGCCATACATCACCAAGTGCAATGCAAAGCGTCGGATGCGGTGGTGTAAAGCACGCCGCCACTGGACTCTAGAGCAGTGGAGACGCGTTCTCTGGAGTGACGAATCGCGCTTCTCCATCTGGCAATCTGATGGACGGGTCTGGGTTTGGCGGTTGCCAGGAGAACGGTACTTGTCTGACTGCATTGTGCCAAGTGTAAAGTTTGGTGGAGGGGGGATTATGGTGTGGGGTTGTTTTTCAGGAGCTGGGCTTGGCCCCTTAGTTCCAGTGAAAGGAACTCTGAATGCTTCAGCATACCAAGACATTTTGGACAATTCCATGCTCCCAACTTTGTGGGAACAGTTTGGAGCTGGCCCCTTCCTCTTCCAACATGACTGTGCACCAGTGCACAAAGCAAGGTCCATAAAGACATGGATGACAGAGTCTGGTGTGGATGAACTTGACTGGCCTGCACAGAGTCCTGACCTCAACCCGATAGAACACCTTTGGGATGAATTAGAGCGGAGACTGAGAGCCAGGCCTTCTCGTCCAACATCAGTGTGCGACCTCACAAATGCGCTTCTGGAAGAATGGTCAAAAATTCCCATAAACACACTCCTAAACCTTGTGGACAGCCTTCCCAGAAGAGTTGAAGCTGTTCTAGCTGCAAAGGGTGGACCGACGTCATATTGAACCCTATGGATTAGGAACGGGATGTCACTTAAGCTCATATGTGAGTCAAGGCAGGTGAGCAAATACTTTTGGCAATATAGTGTATTTTCAAGAATTACAAAAGACTGGAAGGTTGTAATTCACATCCTAAAACACATTAGCAAAAAAAAAAAAAGATTTCTTCAGTTTATTTTAAACTTATTTAAAATAACTGTATGTATTATATAACTTTCAGCACATGTTCTTCTCAGTTGGATCTCCTAAAGTCCTTAGAAAAAAATCCCACCTCAGCACTTTGTTACTTTAGATAAGTATTTTGGTTTGTTTTAGTCAGATATGGTTTTCTGTTTTTGTTGTTTAGATCAGGCTCACACAGCACCTCTTTGTTTATTTTTTTGTTTTTTTCTGATCAGACTTTGAATCTTCTGTGGTCGCACTTCTTCCCTAAAGCGGCTCACGCACATCTTATGACTGTCGTGCTCGACCTGCAGCCCACCACGCTCCAAACCTATTAAATACCAAAGGATGTCTGAGATGCGGACTCCAGCTCCCATGGTCCTCTCTGTTTAGGTCAGACGTTGACTGACTGTTGAAGATGTCTGGTATCTTATAAACTGATGCAATCGATTGTAAATAATCAGGAACTGAGTTTTTGAAGATATTTCTGTTTTATTCGTGTTTGTTCTACTGACATTGATTGATGGATCCAGTTCTAATTGATGGATCCAGATCTGAATGATGAATCCAGTTCTAACTAATGGCTTCAATTTTGATGATGTATACAGTTCTGTTTGATGGATCAAGTTTTGGTTGGTTGATCCAGTTTCTGTAGGTGGAACCAGTTCAGGTTAATGGATCAAGTTCACGTTGGTGGATCCAGGTCTGATTGGTGAACCCAGTTCTGATTGAAGGATCCAGGTCTGATAGTGGATCCAGTTTCTGATTTATCCAGGTCAGATTGATTAATCCAGTTCCGACTGATGGACCCAGGTCTGATTGATGGATCCAGTTCTTCTTGATGGATCCTTTTCCAATTGGTTGATCCAGGTCTGATTGGTGGATACTGTTCCAATTAGTGGATCCAGTTTCTTATTGATGGATCCAGTTCGGGTTCATGGACCCCAGTCTGGTTGATGGATCCAAGTCTGATTGGTGGATCCAGTTCCGATTGATGGATCCAGATCTGATTGGTGAATCAAGTTCAGGTTGATGGATCCAGGTCTGATTGGTGGATCCAGTTCAGGTTGATGGTCCAGGTCTGATTGGTGGATCCAGTTCAGGTTGATGGATCCAGGTCTGATTGGTGAATCCAGTTTCTTATTGATGGATCCAGTTCAGGTTGACAGATCCTGTTGTGATTGGTGGATCCAGTTCCAATTAATGCATCCTGTTCCGATTGGTAAATCCTTTTCCGATTGATGGATTCAGTTCAGGTTGATGGATCCAGTTCTGATTGGTTGATCCAGTTCCACAGCTTTATGTTAATCTTTAATGGCTTGAATCAATAATTTTTTATTTGCACTAATGTTAGAAGTGTGCAGTGCATTGTGGGAGAGGTAATTATAGTTTTACTCCCTTTTTAAGGTTCTCTGGTCTTCCCTTCTCTATTTTCTTTTCATGGTAATCTGACTCATCTGTTTTCTTTCCATATTTCCTCTTTTTTTCCCCTCTATTTTCTTATTTAGTCTTCAGCCACTCTCTTTGTGTCCTTTTTATTCTCTAGGCTATCATTTTTCTTTTCCATCTCCTTCACTCTTTATTTCCATCTAACTCCCCAACAGTTTGTCTTTCTACTGTCTACTAAGTTTCTTTCCTGCGTCTTTATTTTTCCTTGTTGTCCCTCCAGCTCTGTAACCTCCTCCTTTTTTCATCTCTTCTCTCCATCACTCTGTGAGGAATGCAGTCATGTGTTCTGGACTCTTCCCTCCAAACACAAACATTCTTTCTGTTTTAAAGGCACACACACAGGGTCTTTGTCGCCATGATCAACACACTCAATGAACCTGGGATGGAAAACCGGGCGTGGATGAACTGTGGAGGAAAGCACAGAATAATGAGCCTTTAATGGTTGGAAACGTGTGTCAATCAAGGTCCTTGACTCTGCATTTGCTGAAGCTCACATTCGTTTTGCTGTAGTCTTTGGCTGCGCTGTGATAAAGGGAACCCTGTATGGTCAGTGGAAGACGGACAGAGCTGCTGTTGTTCAGGACGGACAGAAGACAGAAGGTCATTATGTCCACAGGCTTCAACAACACTTAACTCTCCTCACTTTACTCCACTTTCCTGAGCGGCGAGCCATTTCTGGTTTGAAAACAACTATTTGTCCCTTTTTGTTCGACTTCTTACTGGAACAACTCAGACTGCTGAGGAAGAAAGAGCAACTAAAGCTTTCAAATCAAGAGGGAAGACACTTATGAGACATTATGAATGGGTAATGGTTCAGCACAACACTTTAGACTTAAATAATCATAAAGAAATGTTGGTCTCACAGTAGGAGCTTAATGAGCCTTGCAGTTGTGCCATTTGTTGTAACATCTGTGTCAGTTTTCTTGAACACGCCTCTCAGAGAGCTCACATTCAGTAACTATAAAAACAGGAAGTTAGTCTTTTTCTTCAGTTTCATCCTGATTTCAGTGATGCACAGATGAAAATGCCTGGTTTTCAATTCAGTCTGCTTTTAAAAAGCTAAAATGCACCATAACTACTTGGACATGGTGTCGACCCCCTCCCCTGTGGATGCTGATATTTAAAGTTTATTGTCAGAGATTTGGTTTAAGGTACAAAAAAGATCAGAAATTTAAAAATAAATAATATAGAGGCTGTTCTGCTGCTAACTTTGTCTTCTTTTAGACCTGCCTTGATGTCACCTCTGCTCCTAAAATGTATATTTCCTCACCTGTCATGGTATCAGGGCTGGAAGTTAATATCTGAAACACATTTTCTTAAATTATAATAATTAATCTTAAGTTGGGAGAAAACTGTCAAAACTTTACAGAAACTAGAACCTGGATATTGGGAGGTAAACTCTTATTTGGTTTATTCTGAAAAATCTCTTAAAGTTTTGGTTTACCCAATGCCTCCTCTTTAAATGGGTAGCTAAAATGAGAATACAACATAGTTAATTTCCCATTTAAAGGTATAGTGGAGGATTTTTGTGATTTTTTTTTTTAAAAGACCCACCCTCTCCACTTTAAAAAAAAAAAAATAAATAAAGCACATGCACAACCCTGTAGCCACTTCTGAGAGGGAACGCCTCTTAAACGCATTCTGAGAGCGTGCATGAGTCCATTTCTCCTCATGCACGCTCTGTTTACAAGTTGCTTTTTGCATTGCTCATACGAGCTGACTGTCCAAAAGAAGATTTGCAGTTTTTCCACTATGTTGAACTCACCACAGGTAAGTGAAAATGGGGACGAGCACGTAGGACGGCTTTACCTAAACATATAATCGCCAGAATTGACAATTAGGAGAACAACTTATTTTGAAGATCCACCCGGAAAAGAACATCCTCAACTATACCTTTAAGTGAGAAATGCACGTTCCCAAATAGCACAGAATCAAACAGGAGTACTAAGTGTGTTAGATTTTGAGGAGATTAAGAAAAAAGCTGAAACTTTTCCTGCTTTCTCGCTCCCTGACTTGGAGAACAAAAAAACAAAAAAGACTCCCTTGACCAAAATGATTTAAGACTTTGAGAAACCAGAACCACAAAGGAATTTAATCAGACTCTCTCTGAGAACTTCATGTCCTTTTTCAAAAACCAATGAAAGCAGCGTGTAGACTGGGATAAATCAGGGAAACATTTTTACATCAGCCATCCAGGTCACTTTGTCCTGAAAAAAAAAATGAAAGATACAGTCCATACTTTGTAAAATATTCACCACGTCTTCAAACAGCAAGGAATGCAAATCATATGAATGTGTAAACATGAGGATCTGGTGTGCTAACTGCTGCCAGGAGCTCTTGTTAAACACTGCAGAGCCACCAGCTCCACTTTATTACTGGATTGTGTTCCTACCTCTGCTGTAAATCAAACCTCGGTAGCAACGATACTATAAACAGGTGCGGTCAGTCAGTTCTTTAGCACACAAGGTACAGCTTGTTTTTTCATCCTGCAAGAAAAACCCACTCAGTTTAACGTCAATGGAATAACGGATTTAAAATTTTTTTAAATATGAGAGCATATGAGTAAAATAAACCCTTTTTGACCGTCCTTTTCTTTAAAAAAACTGAAATGTACATAAATATACAGTTTGTTTTAAATTATAACTCTTCTGTGGACCTAAAATTATTGTTTTTCTCCAGTTTCAATCAAAAACTCCCAATTATTTCCTTTGAAATGTGCCTTTATTTACTGGAACCTTTTTGCCTTCTTACCTCTGCTGCAAACATTTCACTGTTTGTTTCTGTGCAGCATTATGACAAAGCGTGTGTGCATCCAGCTGAAAAACTGCTGCTTTGTTGTATTTGTGCTCTGTTTAGTGGGTGTGTAGCTGGAGAAGGAATGCTCTCCGTCTTTCTGATGACCAGTGACAGATGCCCAGCTTGAGGCGAAGCCAACATCTGTGTGTGTGTTTTGTGCATGTATGAGTGAGCGTGCCACTGGGCTCCAGCAGGCAGTGGAACAAAAAGGCCCCTTTGTTGGTGTGTTTGTGTTTTATTGCATGCCCACATGGAATTATGGGAGGCATACTGAAGGCAGCAGCAGAACCGAAAACAGAGAAGTGATGAAGCACGCTGTCAGGGTGCTGGGAATTTATTTAAGTGAAGCTAGTGGATTTATTGCATTTAGTATTATTAACCGTATTGATGTTAAGAAAGCTTTGTTGGTCTTTTGTTGTTGTTTTGTCTTTGTTTCAACCCTGTAAACTCAGAACCCTGTAAAGTGGTTCTGCATCCTAATAGAAACTCATAACATGGTGCTGTGAGTGTTTTGGTTGCTATGTTGATTATGAAATACAGATTTTTTTTCGTACGTTTTTTTTCGTCCCAACAACTCTCTTTAAACTTTCTGAGCTTTGGTTACCAGGATCTTTGCATTTTGGTCAGGGCTGAACGATTTTGCCATAAATCAAAATTGCAATCTTCTTCTTTTTTTTTTTTTTTTTAACCCAAATTGTGATTACGATTTTATTTAGATTTTCTTCTGCACTAACTGCAAACATGCAGATGTTTAACTCTAAAGTTTCATGACCTTGAAAGCTTGCTGCTCCACAGTCCGTTATCACAGGACTTCACTGTTAATGCCCCTTGGAAATGTGCTTACCTGCACTAATGGGAAACTCACCTTAAGCATTTTATCATAACCTTATGGCTGGAGTAAGGAAGTCCAAGTTTTACTCCTCTTTAATGTAACTCGACTAATTATTGAGTGCCTCCACTATTTGAAAATAATTTTTTGTTTAGTTAAGATTTTATCGCAGATGCCATAAAAAAAAAAAAAAAATCCAGCCCCTTAAGTTGTGGATAACATAGTAATAAAAAATACTAATATAGCCTACCATATAATTAATCTCAGTAGACCTTTGCAGTTGTATTTCGCTGTGCAAATCAAACCATAATGCAGTAAAGGTCTGTGGTAAAGCCCACTTTCACCCTGTGCTTTCATGGTGCCCAGAACAGGTTGGCTCTGGTTCTTTCCCTTAGGTTTTGCCGTATCCAGAACTAAAGCTTAGGTAGGTATACAGTGGCCTATCTGATCAGATGGCAAAACATTGACTCCTTTCAGTGAACCACAAGTCTGTAAGTCTTAAGTCCACCACCTTACCTCAGCTGCTTCTCGTTATTTCCGCCATGATCTATGTCTCCTGACCCAAGACAACTGTTGGAATTTAAACAAAGCAGTAAATTAAAAGGTTTGGCTCAACATGTCAAAGCAATGCCTGGATCCAATGAGGCCCCAGGCTCTCAGATCCAGCAATTCTCAACCTTGAGGTCCAGATCCCAGTTATGGTGGTGAGATGATTGCTGGGGGTCGGCAAATCTTTTTGTAAAAATGTAATTTGCAAAATGAATGTAACACTGATTGGACATGAGTTTCTGTTGGTTACCATTACAGCGGTGGGCTGTATGAGTGGATGGGGAAGGTGAGGACTTTATAATGAGTTGCGACAGAACCGATCAAACTACTAAACTAATTATTGCCTCTCACCTCACGAGCCAGAAGACAATGACTAAATAGGCCTTTCACCACCATCACCATCAGAGCTGAAGGATGCCCTGCTCGACCTCTCCTCTGATCCCACATTGCAGAGTGCTTTCCCTGCATGCTTGTTGGATGAGTTTTGGTTGTCAGTAGTGACAGATTACGCAGCAATGCCTAAAGCTGCCACTGATCTACTGTTTTCATTTATGCATATCTGTCCGGCAAGGTCATATTTGTGCTGACATACATGATAAACTAATACATATCAGGACTTCTAAGAGTTGAGAGTGATCTCCAAGTGGCCATTTCTAGTTTCAAGTTTAGACACACTGTTATCGTTTGAGTTCATTAAAAAGAAATCCAGTTGCATTAATTGTTTACATTTTAACAGCAAAAATGATGGGATATGGACTGCTTAGTGGCACAGTGGGTAGCACTGGTGCCTTGCAGCAAGAAGGTTCTAGGTTCGATTCCCTTCAGCATGGATCCTTTCCTTTCTGCATGGAGTTTGCATGTTCTCCCTGAGCTTGTGTGGGTTCTCTCTGGGTACTCTGGCCTTCTCCCACAGTCCAAAAACATTAGGATAATTGGCTTCTCTAAATTCTCCTTAGGTGTGAGTGAGTGTGAGTGAATGGTTGTATGTCCTGTTTGTCTCTGTGCTGCCCTGCAATGGACTGGCGACCTGTCCAGGGTGGACCCTGCCTCTCACCCATTGACAGCTGGAGATCAGCACCCCTAGCGACCCCAATTAGGACAAGCGTGTCAGATAATTGATGGATGAAATGATGGGATGTAGGGACCATTATCGGTCGGTTTGGGAAGTTAGCCTCTTGATACATATTTATGTTTTTAAAAAATCCCAGTGTGTTTCAAAATAAAGTGATAGATTAATAGCTGAAGTGAGTGACATACTGTATATGTATACTGATCAGCCATGGAGGCTTGTGAATAACAGGGCATGTTAAATTTTGGGGTCGCAGCTCAAAAAGGTTGAGAACCACTGCTTAATCACCAATAGCTCCCATCCTACCATCACTCACCAACAAAACACCAAGTCGCTTAAACTCAAGTTTCCTTTACTTGACACTTGCTTCAGTTATGTCTACGGACTGCAATCCATCCATCCATCCATCCATCCATCCATCCATCCATCCATCCATCCATCCATCCATCCATCCATCCATCCATCCATCCATCCATCCATCCATCCATCCATCCATCCATCCATCCATCCATCCATCCATCCATCCATCCATCCATCCATCCATCCGCTTATCCCAACCCTCGTGAACTGCAAATCATTGCACTATGAATGCTGAGGTTTGAAGGAAATAACACGACCGTATCATCTGCAAAAAGAAAAGATAAAAACCTGAGATTCCCAAACCAGACACCCTTTCATCAATATTCTTCAACATTCTGTCCATTAAAACCTCCAACAGGTTCTGTGAGGTTTAGCCCACGCTGAGGGGAACTGAGACACAACTGACTAAATAACAAGAATCTGTCTTGGGCTCTAAGTTTGGGTAAACAAAGTTCAAATAATCGTTTAAAAACCACAGAGGTACCTTATAAGATTTTAGTAGGTACCTTGGGGTACCTTAATGGAGACAGTTTTTAGCCTTCCCTAGATCCGCAAATAAAAGTAGATTTTGGAAAAAAAGACAAGTAAACTGTTTAATATCACTGTTTATTTTGGTCTTAGCTCATTTATACTGAGATATGTTATTCTATATCTCATCCAGCACCTTTGCCAGTTGTTTTCCTCCATCTCCAATAGTCTTCTAATAAACTCCCACTGGTCACTCTTTCTCTACGGTTTCCCCCCTGCCAAGCCTATTTTCAGCTTTCGTCTTTTATTTCCTAGTTATCTTGCTTCATCCGAGTCTGGCCCTTGAGAGTCTGATTTCAGTCGCCGACGTGGACGCCCTTTAAGCAGCTCTGGGGGAAAAATAAAAGCTTTGAATGACTGTCCTCAACATCGCTCCACGTTTATTCATGTGGTGTAATTGTCTTTTCCAGTGCGGCGAAATATCATCATCACATATTCGGGCCCGGCGCCACGGCGATTATGAATGGAAATGCGGGATGAGACGGAAAGCAGAGCTCACCTTGATTGATAAATTACAGCAAAAAAAGCTTTAATTTTCTTCGACAGAATGTGGTGATGATAAATCTTTCTTTGAGAAGGTTTATTCAGGAGGGAAAAATATGTTCTCTAACATCTGAGTCCTACTTGAAAGATTTTATAAAACTAAACCAAGTAGATTAGGTTCGTTGAAATTGTACAAATTCTAAGAATATGTACAATTTAATGAATATTACTAATTAAAGCATAAAGAAGAACTTTATACCACACATTGATGCCGTTTCTATTACATATTCTACTTAAACTTTAGCACCTTTAACTAACAAACTGTAAAACGAAATCTAGAACTGGTCAAATTTGCAGCATTAAACCAGGTTTTCCTGGATTGAATCGTTTACTTTTACTAAAGAGGTTTATACTAAACAAACCATAACTGTAAACTTCAAGTCCTAAAATGGAAGTGAACTTTCTTCTGTTTGCTTATATTGTTTTGCCTTGTTTGGGTGAGTCAAATAACAAAAAGGTCTTTTATTTAAAAGAATGCAATCATGCAGTAAATTATTTAACACTGACTTATATCTGAGCTTTGAATAAACAAACTGTCTGCAAATAAATGTCATCTTTATATTTTCAGCTGAAAATACTTATTTTCCTATTGTCACCATGATAAAAGACCTAAGGTTTTATTAAAAGAAAACAAAAAGGTAATCTAAGGAGTCAGCCTTTTTCTCCTGATGTTAAAAATGTATCATAGCTTTAAGGTAAACAAATTTAATTTAAATGTTATCTTTGAATAGTGAAAAATTTATTTCTTGGCTCTTTTCTTACAGATAGACTTGCATCAAGGGACAGAGATTATCCTTTTTTTTTAACTTAAGCAAATTATTTTACTGCTTATTCTAAATTAACAACATTTTAAGAGTAATCCATCATTTTATGACAGTTTATTTTCCTCTACTAGACTGTTTAAGAGGGTATGCAGACTCTAAAAAGAAGAAAACTCCAGAAAACAAAATAAGTTCTTATGTTGAGGTTTAATTTTTTTCCATAATAATTTATCACCGTAGTTTAGCTTTTTCCAAACTGTTCAGCCTGTGATCTAGATTAATACGTGTTTCATAGAGTGGTGAGTCCTTACAGAATAACTACAGGAATATATACTGAAATAACTGTATGTAGTATTGAATTTTAAATTTGGCAAAAAAATGATATTTAATCATTTTTCATCATCTAAAAATGTACCGCAATTTCCAGACTACGTAGCATACCTCACTATAAGCCACACCCCCAACGTTTCTTTTAAAAACTGGAAACGCACATATCTTCGCCGTTTCAATTGACATGTTTTCAAAACAAAAACAAGGTTTTGATTGGCTACTGTGTAAAAACCTCGAACTTAATGCTATTCCTGACATTTTGAATTGAAAAAGCTTCCTGGATGGGAAGCCAAACGTCTTTAAACTTGGAAACAAAGTCCAGTGGATTGTTTTTAATTTTTTTTTTTTGGAATTTATGGGAAATAGTTATTTAATATTTAACAATGGTGTTGTCTCATACTGTATTTCCATTTAGTTATTTGTCTCATCATCAAGTATTTAATTTAGTTCCTTTTGGCCCTCTGTACCCCACAGGGCTCATATGGAGATTAGTCTGAAAGTCCCCGCCAGACCCCCCCTCTGGGAACCCCTGCTCTAAAATGTTGGACTTCATAAAGGATTTTGTGGTATAATAATTAGCAGATAAAATCAACAGTTTCTGTTTAGAGTTAAAAACTCCAACCTCTTCTCTGCACAAAGTTATCTACAGCCACTTTGTTCCTAAATCAGGTCTGGTGATATTTGTTATTTTTTGGTGGCACCATCCAGAAGCATGTTAGCTCTCAGGCTTCTGCAGCCTGGAACTTTTGGGTCATTGAGTCTCCATGTGAAGTCCCAGAGAAGTAAAACGGACGCCTTTTTGTGTGGCCTTCTGTTCTTGCGGTTGAATTAGCTAAAGGACGGAGAATGATGAGATCACAAGGGAGGCAACAGTTGGTGAGTAACACAGCTTTCTTTGTGTCTCCAAGTGAGCTCAAGTCAGTATCTATGACTACTTTGCTAACATGCCAAAATACAGATATACACACAGACTCGGCTTGTCTTCCATTTGGTATTCAAGTGGTACGTTTCATGTAGAATAACTCGGCGAATGTAATGTGGTGCTAATGTGAACCTGATTGATTTTGCGAAGAATGCAGATTTCTCACATTTCACACTCGTTATAATGCATTTCTGAAAATAACTCATGATAAGCTAAATAAAATAAAATTTTCAAACTATTGTCAATTTAGATACAGTTTTGCCTCCATCTGTTTATTTAAAAATGCATTGTTACATGCAAGATTGTATTTTTATCCAATTTATCCTTTTCCCTTAACCGATGCTTTAGTCACACTTAGGCTTCGACTAATTTTATTATCATTTTGTATACATAGAGTTTATGCAAAAGGAAATTTCTATGCATATGTTACATCTAGTCCTATCAACCCATCATACAAATAGCAGTCTGCTATGTTAGGACCTGGCTTTGGTCTCTAAAAGGTGTCAGAAGGTAGGTAAATATATCAGATAAGACCCTCAATATTTAACATAAACAAGTAAAAACAGACACACAGAGATGCATTGCTGTGGTTGGCATTCCAGTCATATGAGCAGCAGCGCTGACAGTCAGACCCTCAGCTGTGCCTCAAGGTCACAATGAACCCACACACTCTCTGAAACACACACTTCCTGCTTCAAACAGGAGAAACTCACAGCCGAGTTCATTAATGTATGTGGAACGCTGTTTCGTGCTTCATTCTTACCTATAATAGGGCCAGTGTTTCATGCATTCAGTCAGCGGTGTCCTGATTAAAAACATGAGACAAACTATTGTGAGTGTCTGCTCCCATGTGGTGCTGAATAAAGGCAGGTATCTAACCCAAATATTTGTCTGATGGGGTCTTTGTCATCATGCCTGAAGCTCAACTTTGTTGGTCTAATTATTTTCTGTGGGAGGGCTGTTGTCTTAATGATACACGAACCACCAGGTACTCCTGCTTAGCCTTATTTAAAGCTTTTCTGAACCAAAACCCTAGTTTTTCACCAGCTCTTGCTTTATTCTGGCTTTGTTTTATTGTTTTGGTTGGATCTATAAAGTGTTTGAAAAGGTTGAAAATACAAAATAATATTTCCACAATTCCGTAAAAATATATTGATTTATGATGGGAAAGCAGAAAACTACTGGAAATGTCTCCAGTATATAAAGTTCGCAATGGTCTTGTCTTGCCTTCACGTAAAATTGGTATTGATAAAACTACAGATTAGTGCACAAGATCGTAAATTTAAGGGGATTAAGGAAAAGCCATTCTGTTTCTCAAAGTTCAGTTCATAACTGACAGACAAACATAACAGAAATGTTTTGCCTTAAAGGAAGTTCTCTAAATCCGGGATTCCCAACAGTGGGTACTCATACCCCTAGTGGTCCGCAAGTGAATTGCAAGGGGTACACAAGTCAAAAAAGTTTGGGAAACATTGCTCTAAATCCATAAAGCCATGACTGATAACTAATCTGTAACAGTATCATATATGTGTTTTTATGTTGGCTAAGAGATAGAAAAGTGATGGTTCTGTTATGGTTTATGTCTCAGTGCAGATCTGACACAGTGATGGTTCATGGTTACCATGGAGATCAAACAAGGAGTGGAGGTGATGGGTACACTTCACCTGCCCTTGAAGTCACGCCGCATGGTTGTACAAAGTTTCAGACAACGCTGGATATTCATTCTTTTCATTCATTTATTGATTGATGTTTTAAATCTGCGGTTGTTGAACCTGTTGCTTGGTCCCAGACCACCAAATTCAGAACACAACTAACATATGTTTAGTAACTTAAAAAGAAAATTAAAAACAATCCACTGGACTTTGTTTCCAAGTTTGAAGATGTTTAGCTTCCAATCCAATAATGTTTTTCAATTCAAAATGTCAGGAAAACCATTGAGTTGAGGTTGATGTTGTATACAGTAGCCCATCAAAGCCTTGTTTTTGTTTTGAAAACATGCAAATTGGATCAGACGAAGGGGTCCACCCATTTGGAATGGGTGTCGTTTGGCCTCTTGTCTTTTGACTGCAATACCCCATAGCCTTCTATGTGTCTTAAAAGTCGGTCGTTAATGGGACTTGTTGGCCTGGCTGAATAGATGAGGTCCTCCACTCTCCTGTACAGGGGGTGGGGCTACGATGATAACAGGAAGGGATTAACTCAATTGCTGCCTTGTAGGTTTTTGAAAGTGGGAACCTGAGTCCATCCCCTCTGTTTTAGGTTGTTTTTTTCTTTAACATAGGTTTCCTTCACGCCCCTGTCAAAGCACCTATTTTCTTTATCCAAATCTACACCTTTGTACCACAGAGTCTTGTCCAAACTTCTGTGTTGGGCCATGCATCTGTGGAGAGGTTGTTTGCTTTCTCACATATTTTTCATTTTCTTTTTTCAGAATGACTATGACCTGGATGACTAAGAACCTTCACCAGCGTTTAGTAACGAAATATTTTAATTTCTTGAATTAGGAAGAATTTACTGTTTAGTTATATCGATCAGTTCATAACTAGAATACCAACAGAACTGAGGAACATGAAGCCTTAAAGGCAGTAGGAATGAGTATTTGCAATTGTGTTCTGACATGATACGGATCATAGTACGATATTATCACGATATTGCCATATCACGATATATTGTGATATTCTACTCAACTAATATTAATTAATTATAAACATATAAGAATTAAAAATGTAAAGATAAAAAGCAAGAGATGTATATGTTTATCAGAAGATATTGATCTGTCAGTTATTTTGGCAGCCATGTTGGTTGGGTTCTGAGTCAGCCCGTCAGCCACTGTGACTGCTGCTTATACAGGAATGGTGTTGCGCCGCATGGCAGAAGTAGTCCCTTTCCCCTCATTGTTTTTGGTAAAAATCTAAAAAAAATAAACAATATTAGGAGCTGAAAGATGGATATTATATTGGACAGCCAATATCGCAATATATCGCCAAATAGATTTTTTCCCACACCCCTTAAAGCAGCGGCTGACAACTAATCTCTGATTATGGCGAAAGTTTTGGAGTGTTGTCAGTATTTTGTAGAGCAACCAATCATGTGATTTAATGCTTTAACTTTGTTCTATACATTATCTAGAATAATTACATTTCAGATAAATATGATAAAAATCATATTTATATGATTGAATGTCTTACTGAAGCCATTATAGATAAAATAGATAAACATTTATCTTAGAATATTAAAAGCTGAAAAATGATTGGTTAGAAAAGCATAAAATAATCTGAGTAATATTTAAATGCATCAAATCTTTATCCACAAGCTTTATTTTATGTGTTTTATTGTCTGTGTTTTTCTGCTGAGATGACATGAATAATATCAAAGTAGACCTACAGGTGCTGGTCATAAAATTAGAATATCATGAAAAAGTAGATTGATTTCAGTAATTCCATTTAAAAAGTGAAACTTGTATATTATATTCATACATTACATACAAACTCATATATTTCAGATGTTTATTTTGTTTAATTTTGATGATTACAAATGACAACAAATGAAAATCTCAAATTCATCATATCAGAAAATTAGAATATTACTGAAGACCAATAAAAACAAAGGATTTATAGAAATGTTGGCCAACTGAAAAGTATGAACATGAAAAGTATGAGCATGTACAGCACTCAGTATTTAGTTGGGCCTCCTTTGGCCTGTATTACTGCAGCAATGCGGCGTGGCATGGAGTCGATCAGTCTGTGGCACTGCTCAGGTGTTATGATAGCCCAGGTTGCTCTAATAGTGGCTTTTAGCTCTTCTGAATTGTTGGGTCTGGTGTATTGCATCTTCTTCTTCACAATACCCCATAGATTTTCTATGGGGTTAAGGTCAGGAGAGTTTGCTGGCCAATTAAGAACAGGGATACCATGGTCCTTCAACCAGGTACTGGTAGCTTTGGCACTGTGTGCAGGTGCCAAGTCCTGTTGGAAAATAAAATCTGCATCTCCAAAAAGTTGGTCAGCTGCAGGAAGCATGAAGTGCTCTAAAACTTCCTGGTATGTGGCTGCGTTGACCCTGGACCTCAGAAAACACAATGGACCAACACCAGCAGATGACATGGCACCCCAAACCATCACTGACTGTGGAAACTTTACACTGGACTTCAAGCAACGTGGATGAAGTGCCTCTCTTCTTTTCCTCCAGACTCTGGGACCTTGATTTCCAAAGGAAATGCAAAATTTACTTTCATCAGAGAACATGACTTTGGACCACTCACCAGCAGTCCAGTCCTGTTTCTCTTTAGCCCAGGCAAGACGCTTCTGACGCTGTCTGTGGTTCAAGAGTGGCTTGACACAAGGAATGCGACAGCAGAAACCCATGTCTTTCATACGTCTGTGTGTGGTGGTTCTTGAAGCACTCACTCCAGCTGCAGTCCACTCTTTGTGAATCTCCCCCACATTTTTGAATGGGTTTTGTTTCACAATCCTCTCCAGGGTGCGGTTATCTCTCTTGCTTGTACACTTTTTTCGACCACATCTTTTCCTTCCCTTCGCCTCTCTATTAATGTGCTTGGACACTGAGCTCTGTGAACAGCCAGCCTCTTTAGCGATGACCTTTTGTGTCTTGCCCTCCTTGTGCAAGGTGTCGATGGTCGTCTTTTGGACAACTGTCAAGTCAGCAGTCTTCCCCATGATTGTGTAGCCTATAGAACTAGACTGAAAGACCATTTAAAGGCTTTTGCAGGTGGTTTGAGTTAATTAGCTGATTAGAGTGTGGCACCAGGGGCCATCAATTTTGAACCTTTTCACAATATTCTAATTTTCTGATATGATGAATTTGAGATTTTCATTTGTTGTCATTTGTAATCATCAAAATTAAACAAAATAAACATCTGAAATATATGAGTTTGTATGTAATGTATGAATATAATATACAAGTTTCACTTTTTAAATGGAATTACTGAAATCAATCTACTTTTTCATGATATTCTAATTTTATGACCAGCACCTGTATAGTAAAATGTTTATAGCCACGATGTTAACGTTCAGTGTTTATTCAGCCAAGCTTGTGACTTATTTAATGAGCGAGGTGAAGGGAAATCAGTTTTTTATGCCTCGGCTAGACAATAAAACTGACTGGAGTCAAACATCCGTCGATGAGGAGAAGGATGTCTTTCCTTCAGTCTTAAGGTTGCTGTTACCTTCTGCAGGCTGTGAAGTTGACTTTAATACACTCTGCTGCTTTTCAGGAAAGGCGAGTGCGCCCACCTGTTGGAGACTTATTTAGCCGCAGTGTAAACCCACCCCTCCTGTGAATCCTGTGACCTAACATTATATTTATAGGTCACTGCTCTACCTTTTCCTTTTTGTTTGGCATGCAGTAGCTTTGTGTCTATGTCAGTCAGATTTACAAATTTCTTGCAAATATGAAACTATGTCAGACCTTAAGGTGACATTACATTTAATAAATTTTTTCCAAATCCAGGATGCAGTATATTAACAGTCCAGCTTCTAGATCTTCAGTCACTTTGAGCTACAGTTCTTTAACTGGGATGTGTCCCTGCTCCAACATACCTGACTGAGAAGGCTGCTGTATTTATTCAGCATGTCTTCATGCAGCCGTGCAGAGGCCTGGATGAGAGCCGCTCCTCCGGTTCGCTGGAACAGTGTTTTTTCTAAAGATTGCAGGACAGTAACTCTCTGGGTCTGGAGGTGGAGTCTTTCTGTTTAAAGGTTCTCTTTTTACTTAGTACAGTAGGATGTACTGACATACCATAATATGTTTTGGACCTTCATATGCATGTTCAGACCTCGTTCTGAACTAAAATGATGTATTGTTTAAATATTTTGTTCTTCTAGAGTTTTGCTACAAGAAATATCTGCTCCTAATGTCCAGTTTGATGTAAACGTTTCCCTATTCTGTTTCTTCTCATTTAATTTGTGTTTCTATTGTAATTTTTATCTATTATTTATTATGGAGTAGTGGTCCTGCTGTGAAACCCTATGGCCTGATGCTGTGGTTTGTACCTGACTGAAAACCTGAAGCGGTGAGGGTTCCTGGTTACCGTGGCAACAAACGAGGTGGGCAGGGATGGCATTAAAGATGTGACTGGTACTGATTCCCTCCCAGTTGCTCCTAAAGTCAGAAAGTTTTGGACAATGCTGTTGGTTGTATTCAGAGATTGATGTGTGAAATTGTTGAGCCTTTGGCTTAATCCCAGACCAAACTAAAGATTTTCTTAATTGTTTAAAGACAAACTATTTTCACAGTGATGGACGAAAACATATGTTAGGTAAATAAAGAGTTTATATATAAATTGGTTAGTGTTTAGTTAATATGTGTCTTTGTTAATGAGTCGCACCTGCTGTTTCATCATTTAGCTCTGGTCTGTTTTTAGACCAAAGACCTGGGCCCCTGAGAGCCAACCCTTATTTCACCTTTGACACTAGACACACTGCACTGTGCTTCTTAGGGGGAGTTTAAGGGGATCCAGAGGAATCTGTCAGAAACATTTACTCCCAAAGAGGTAGAGGGAAGAGGCTGTGGATTTGTTGGTTTATATGACTGATGCACTGTAAATTGTCACTGGTGTTTAACTTTATTGGAACATGTTTCTCAGGGAGTGTTGTTTTACCTTCGGCTTTCAGAGTGATGAAGTATTCAGGAGGAGATTACATGAAACGTCGACCCAGATGGGGTTGGTAGTGTCATCAGCTTGTGATTCATGTATATTTTAGGCTTCCATCTGAAGCTATGAGCCAAAATAACTGAGCTGGCATGGAGAAGGCTCTTTATTTTGACTTTCTTACCAATTTTTTTTTTGTTGGTTCAGGAAAGGTTTGAGTTTGGGAAACTTCAGTATGCTTAAATTTTAAAGGGAATACATTTAAACTGAAGATGCCGTAGATACTGCACAGACATTTTCTTCACACAGTAAAGGTTTTAGTTTAGGAGTAAAAAAAGACCTATTAAACCAGTTTGTAGATGTATAAAATAATTGAAATTGAAAGAAGAAAACAAGCAAACAACCACTGATTGTTCTTCTCACACATGATTTCCTCTGATTGAGTTTAGCTGGAGCTGTTGAGGCCATTAACCTTCATAATATGGTTTGTTAGTCCTTGATTTAATTTAGCATTTGGGGTGATTTTCCAATCACGGCTCATGTTGGTGGCGGAGTGAACAGCGGGCCAGCAGTGAGGCTTTTGATTCAGGATGGTCGTCTATTTAAGAGTTAAACAAGGAACAATGCATTTTAAAAAGTTTACTGACTGCTTATAACTCACCTTTTCTATGGAACGGGTTTGCATATGTGGCCATTAAACAATGAAAGGTTATGTAAAATACTTAAAGCAGTAGGCTTCTTCTAACTGTTCTTTTTTTTTGGTTTATTTTCTTCTGTGTAATAAAATGGGAAAAATAAACCATCCCAGACCTGCATGGTTTTTGTCACAAAGCATGAAGTTCAAATTACCTTCTAATTACTGTTCATAGGCAAATTTGCATCATGCATGTTACTTTCTAGGACATGCATGATTCTTTCTAACATATCCAGATTAGTGTTTGTTTTTTTTGTTTTTGTACTTTCACAGTACGGATACATTTCTTTTTCTAAGCCAAAGTGGTTCTCTTACTTTCCAGTGCATAGAGGCACATTTCAGAAAATGGAAGAGATATTTTTAAATCTTCCAAGTTAACTTTTTGGATCTTAGTTGATATTTAATTGACTGGTTGGTCTCTAAAGCTTAGAAGTTACCTTTTACATGTCACTGGCTCTTGAAATGCTGTTTCTCTCATTAATATTAAAGCTTATTTGACTTTCCAGAATATTATTTATTGACAGAAGTTGGATGTTACTTAATCTAGGTGTAATTTTAAGCATAAAGGTTCTTTCCTGAAGCTTACAGGTTTGTTACTGGACTGCACAGTTTACTTGGTGCCCTTACAGAATATATATGTATGTATGTACGTTATTTTGTAAAACTCAGCCTAAATATACAAGTTACCTTCCAGAGATTTTTTTTTCCAAGAGCTTGCAGGTTACTTTGAAGCATACAGGAGTGGATTGTGTTAATTCCAGAGATATAGGATTTATTAACCTCTTTATTAGAGATCCCACCTATTAAAACAATATTAAGTATTCAAAGACAGTATTCTGTAAGGTAATAGACTGTATTTTTTATTTCTAAGTTCTGGTAAAGAAGCTGTGAAGGTACAGAAGAAATCTTTGTCATGGTGAAAAATTTGTCCATTTTCAACATGGCCTCAATCTCTCTTAGCTTTGTATTTTCCAGCTATTGTCTTCTTCAACAGAAAGAGAAAAATATTTTTTATTTTTTTTCTTATATTCTGAAATAGCATCTAGGTAAGATGAATGGAGACGTGCAGGAAGCTTGTGTACATCTGCAGAAGGTATTTTCTCTGATCTACTCCCTCATAAATTACTCCTTTTGGACACCTTGAAGTGTAAATAGTAATCAATAACAGGACATGGTCTTCTCTCAGTTTCACTTCTAATGTGAGAATATTCTTTGAGAATCTGCCTGTCAATTACAGGTTAAACTGATAAACATTGACAAAAGTAGACATCTTTAGCATCGTTGTATTTTGCCATAATACTTAGACCCAAAGTAACCTCATTAGAAAGATTGGCAGAATCACTTGAGAAAGGTCAAGAGCTTCTGCTTTCTCCTAATAGGTCAATAACATCGTTAACCTGTTTTAACAGGGCAATTAAACCAATCACAGCTGCTGGTTATCCAGCCAGCAGGCTGAGTGGTGTGCTGCCTAAACTGAACACCACTTCTGCTCCTAGTTAGATGCTATTTCTAGGGTTTTATGGTGTTGCGGGAATTCGAGCCAGAGAGGCTCATTTCAGTAGAAACATTCAAATGCCGAACACATCATGCATTCAAAAAGCAGCTGGACAGTGCTGCAGCTTGTCTGCTAAAACTTCATTAGTTGTCCTACGATGTATGCATGAGCATCGTCTGGTTATGTACTGGCAGCACGCAGCCTTATATATGGTGGCTGCAGGGTTAGATCTGTCCTCCAGGGCCGGTCCTTCATGGTTTTAGATATTTCCCTGCACCAACACGCCTGATGTAGATGATTTCATTTCAGGAAAAGCTTTTTAATTAATAGAACAATCAGATGTGCTAAAGCTGGGAAACATCTAGAACATGAAGGTCACAGACCCGGACTTTAGCGTTACTCAGGGTTGTGTTTTTATGCTGTTTTTCTCTGCTGTCCATACAGAATATAAATTACACTTGCAGAACAAAAAACCAAATTCCTGAAGCACCCTCACAGCTGGTTTGACCTCCCCTGCACCGGAGACGCCCCCTCCCCTTTCACACTTAGATAATTATCTTCATTATTACCTAATGAGCAGGTGATTACCACCCTCCAGGCCTGTTTAGGACTCTGCTGCTCCGCTCTGCTCAGCTGATGCTGTGAATGTCGCCGTGTCTGTGAGGTAGAGAGAGACTGTATAGATGCCACATTCAGGGCTGCGCGGCATAATCAGACGTGACGTATTGGCATGAGGAGACCTGCCGCTGCTGAGCTGGAGCGATTATATACAGTGAAGCGTTTAACTCGGCAGGGAGATGAGGATGGATGGAGTTAAAGAGAGAAACATACAGGAGGCATCGATCCGTCGTCCCAGAAGAGCAGGATTGATATCTGCCTGATTAGTTAAACATCTGCTCCCACAGTTAGGGAACCTTTCTGTGTATCAAACACCAAATTTAAGCTTCTTTTTTTTAAAAATTCAAATAGGATTGCAATAGCATTGCAAAGTGCTTTAGATACTTTGTTTCCTCCCTTTATTTAGCATTGTGTCCTTAATCAACCTTTACTCTATTGTTTTTCTTCTCTTATAATTATGCTCTATATAGAAGGTCTGCTGTTGATCAGGGAGAGATGGGAGCCATGGAAACAGAAAGGGTTGCTTTCCATCTTCTTAATGTTGATGTGCCTTTGGACAAGGCATTTAAAGGTATAGTGGAGGATTTTTTGCGAATGTTTGAAATGACTCGCCCTCTCCACTTTATAAAAAAAATGCACATGCACAACCCTGTACCTGCTTCTGAGAGGGAGCGCCTATTAAACGTGTGTAAGAGCGTGCAGGAGCCCTTTTTTCTTCTTGCACGCTCTGTTTAGGAGCTGCTGTTTGCATTGCTGATACAAGCTTTTTTAATCAAAGATTTGCACTTTTTCCACGTCAGACTCTCCACCGGTAAGTGAAAATGGGGACCAGCACGTAGCCATACGTGAACATGTCACACGAATGACTGACAATTAGGAGGACCACTTATTTGGATGATCCACCCGCAGAAAGAACATCCTCCACTATAGCTTTGAACTCAAGTCATTGATCTGTGAATGTCTGAGTGATACTAGGGGAGTGTGACTATTAAAAATCTCTGTTATTTGCATGGTCAGCGGGACTAGAAACCAGCTTCAAAGGTTCTAAACATTGACCTACAAATAGCAGTAGGTTAGTTGGATATGTTTCCCATGTTTTCCCACTGTTGAAGACATCAACATCACTTTTTTTAGCTGACCCATTTATGGGTTGAACTCCCCCAGAGGAACTGGTCACTCCAGGACCAGATCAGAACCGAGGAACATCTTCAGCTCCGTGTTTTCCTCCTCACTCTTCCTATATAGCCTCCTCTGCTCCTTCCTCCTGCATCGCTTCCTCCCACCCCGTCTCTCCTGATATCTGTGTGGGGTTCTCTCTCCACCCCCTCCCCGCCTGACTTTGCAGTAGAAGTGCAGAGGTGATTCGGATCACTTCACCGCTGTAGTGACTTTGCAGTTTTCTGTGAGGGGCATTTCCAGTCAGGATAAAAACCTCGGCCTCCTCTTTAAACTCAAAGTGTTCCGGTTCTGGTTTGATGCTTTGCTCAGTGGGACGTTTAGAGGAGGAGGATGTTTTGTTTAGGTTGCTGCAGCTCCTCTTCTGGTCCAGCTGTTTGCCCCTGTGGGGAGTCTGGCTGTGAAAACACAGAAGCTAAACGCTGTGTTATTAATAGAAGCCTGAGGATGACTGTAATCCTGCATGGCAGCATCAGCCCCCCCCCCCCACAGAAAGCTACAGTACAGAAATATAGATGCATCTGATTTACTGTCTTTTTATGCTTTTTAAAGAATACATTTAGCTGTTAATTCAAATTCTAATAATCAGCTTCGTTGAAAATTAGATTTTTCTCCTACTTTAGTGGTATAACTTTAACGATTCAAGAGTAATTGAGGCAGAAACAGCCCTCTGCCATCCCTCTAATCTACCGAAATGAAACCTCTATCAGTTTGCAGACTCTAAATGTACCATATGTTGGTAAAATCAAAAGATCTCTGTGAGTCTAGTTTTAATTCTGTATTTTAATTTGAGCTGTTTGTGGTCTCATCTCAATGTAAAGCAGTTGATAAAGTTCAGAAGACGTCCAGTTCTTTAAACTCTGTAACGCCAGGTGTATCATAATTGTTAGATAGTATCAGACATCAGTTGTTTTCTTCTCTTCTCTTCTGGTATACCTATTCAGTTAGTCTTTTCAAATGCTCAAATGCATGATAAATAGCACAGAAGAGCCCAAAATGTCACTAATTATTCAAATTAAAACCCCTACCTGCAAAGTGCTTTTCACATTTTGATCATTTCCAAAATTTTCAATAGATAATCGTTTAATTTTCTGACAATTATTCCATTGCTTTAAACGGTCTGAGCCAAAGTCAGCTGAGTTTACTCCAGCTTTATGGAGCTTGGAGGAGAGCAGAGCTGCCCAACCCCCACCTGTTGCTGTGCGCTGTCAGTCAGCTGACTAAAACTAAGGCGAGCGACCTTTTAATGTGGTTTAAAAGATAAAAGATGGGATTGATCTTGATGAAACTGTGGAACCCAATTAGATTCTTTCTAATCACGCTTTTTAAGTTTATGCATTAAAATCATGTTGAAAGTTTCTACTGATATCCAGAGTTTGTGGATGGATCAGCTGAGTGTCTCTGACTAGAAAAACTTCAATTCAATTTCAATTCAGTTTATTCCTATAGCGCCAATTCACATCACATGTCATTTCAAGGCACTTTACAGATCACCACATCATACAGGCGAATTGATTTCAAGTTTTCTATCTAAGGAAAACCAGTTGATTGCATCGACTCATTGACTCGAAGGCAATCCCTCACACTAAGCATGCTTGTAGCGACAGTGGAGAGGAAACACTCTCTTTTAACAGGAAGAAACCTCCAGCAGAAACAGACTAAGTGTGAGCGGTCATCTGCTGAGGCCGACTGGGGTTCAAGGAGACAGAAGCAGAGATAAAAAAAGGCAGCTGTAAAAGGCGGACCCGTCCAGGAAACACATCCAGGCAGACAAGACCTGAGCCAGCTTCCATGTCAGAGGATGAAGAGAGCACATCCACCAGTCACAGTCAGAGAAACAGGACTACACTGGAAAAACAGGCTGATCTCCAACATCATAATAAACACTTAAACAAGATCCAAGAACATAACAGAATCATGTTCCTGTGGTATCCTGATTGTAGTCCATTAGTAAGAATAAAGAGGGGTTCCTACTACTCTTAACATCAACATTTGACCAAATGTACTAAGCTTCATTAAAGAAACATGAAGAAACAGTTTGACCAACAAGTGGAGAAGTGTCAGACTGCTCACTCCGCCTGTTCATGAGTTAATCCGCCCATCCTCCTCCGCCGCCACGCTGAGCTTTGCACACGCTGTGGATTGATGGGACCGAGCTCCTGAGGTTGCTTCAGACTGACTCAGCTTAAAGCTGCAGGCTTGTTGAGCAGTGACTCAGCCACTGGTCAGAACTGAATTTCTATTCTCCAAACTGTTTCTGGGAGCAAAAATCTGTGTTTTTTTTTCTTCCATTTGATACAAAATTGAAGACATCTGAAAGTGTTTTTATCCAGGGTTCTGTTTTTCTGTGTACCTTGCTGATGTATCCCTCCCTGTAGGCTGTTTAGTTACCTGTTAGCGGCTGTTTGCGGCTCTGCTGGTCTATCTACATGCAGCAGTGTGTGCTTCAGGGAGCACCAGTTGTCTGCTGGCGCACAGACATCAGGGAGGTTTTTCTCAGTGGTTTTACCATTTTGTTTGGACGAGAGGTCAGCTTTCCAGCAAACATTGCTTAAATGATGGTATGAGTTTTTTGCAGAGTTGCATGTTTGTTTTCCTTTTTTACTTTAAAAAAGAAAAGACTTGTAAAAAAAAAAAATAAATCATCAGGATCTGTGTTCTTATTAACCAAAACATCTGCTGCTGACACTAAAGTCTCATTGGCTGGATTGTGGAGCTTGTAAACCTCCAGGGATTTTCTGCCTTGCTGCACTTTGATGAGTTTTATCCCCCACAGGAAGCACGTATATCACTGCATCATAAGTAATTCCCTCGATGGGCTCGCTGGCTGCAACGATGCAATGCATTGACCAAAAATTTAGATAAAGCCTTAGAAATTTGTATAAAGATGCCTCAGATTGGGCTTTGAGTTGGATTTAGAGCTTACTAAGTTTCTTTGGGAGTTATTTGTTTAGTTTTAAACAAGTTTTCTTTGTTCTTCTCCTGAATTAATTAGATGAGCCCAACAACCCGAAGCACTTCTTCTTTTCTTTCCGCCCAGATTCCAAGGCAGCCCTGCAGGGCTATCTTTGGACTAATGCACAGAGGAGCCAAGTATGCTGCTTCTTTTTCCATTACAGAGCAGCCGTTTTTGGACTGGGCTCACATGGTTTTATATCCTGCTCTTAAGAGCCTCTTCTACCCGTTATGTAACAAGAAGGAGCTGACATATCAGCTGCATCTGACCCTGAACCCGTCCAAATAACGACGCAGCTGGAAGCATCAGCTGATGCTGTTTGCTTTTTGAATCTTCATTTCTCTTTTCAGTGGTTTGATGGTGTCAATAGAGCTGAAAACAAAGCTAATTCATCTAGTGATAAAGTAAACGGATATGACTGGTTAGAGGATAATCTGGGTTGGGAGAAAAGGTAAGGCTTTTCCACACACACTGTGGCAATTCTGGTGGGTTTTCATGTAAAGAATCTTTTGTGGAAATCTCTCACTTGTTTTTGTTGTTGTTTTTTATAGCAGTATGTAAGTCTTTTCTCTCCATGTCTAAAAATGGATGTAAAATGCTTATCAAAATCAAATGAAATGCTGTTCTTGAGCCATTTAAAGCAACATCAAAGGCCTGGTCTTTATCTAAAGGTAACAGAACAAAAATTCAAACTTATTCTGGGCACTAGGTTGTAATTATTGAACATGGAATATGTATAGATTCAAATGTTGTTATCCCCTTGTGTAGACTTATTTTGTTTTCAAGTAAATCAACATGGATGGCTGGAAAATATAGACTTATACGTCAATCAGTGGTGTCAAAAGTACCCACATTTGTTACTTAACTAGAAGTATAGATACTGCAGTTTAAAAACACTCTGGTAAAAGTTGAAGTATCAACTTGACCTCTTTACTCAAGTAAAAGTGAAAAAGTATGTGCTCTGAAAACTAAAGTATAAAAGTATAAAGTAACCTTTAAAAAAAACAGCCAGATGCCACTATATGAATTAAAAGCTCATTTTTTGACTATTTCTAAAAATTCTTTGAGATAGGGCCAAGGATGAGGGAGGTCTTGTTGTCTCCATCTCCCGATACGCTCTCGCCTGTTTCCGACCTTTCAGACATTTCAGCATCTTTTTCTGATTCCTACATTGTAGCATGGCATAGACAATTCACGTTAGCAGTTTGAAGAACATCTGCTTACTTCTGATGATTTCCTTTAGCTAACCAATGATTGTTTGCGTTATGACTCATCCAATGAAACTAGTTTTCACTAGATGTGGATGGAGCCAATGATCTGCATTGGATGGAGCACATGACTTGAAATAAATATTTATAAACATTAAACCCAAGCCAAGAGTAATGTTTGTTTTAAAAATGTAAGGAATAGAAAGTACAGATACTTGTGTGAAAATGTAATGAGTAGAAGTCAGAAGTAAGAAGAAAAATAAGTAATGGAGTAAAGTATAGATACATAAAAAGTGTACTTAAGTACAGTAACAAAGTATTTGTACTTTGTTACTTGATACCTCTGCAAATAATGCCATAGTAAAAGTTTAACCTACTACAAGTTTGAATTTGAAAACAAAAACAGAAAAGATTACAGGTGCTGGTCATAAAATTAGAATATCATGAAAAAGTAGATTGATTTCAGTAATTCCATTTAAAAAGTGAAACTTGTATATTATATTCATACATTACATACAAACTCATATATTTCAGATGTTTATTTTGTTTAATTTTGATGATTACAAATGACAACAAATGAAAATCTCAAATTCATCATATCAGAAAATTAGAATATTACTGAAGACCAATAAAAACAAAGGATTTATAGAAATGTTGGCCAACTGAAAAGTATGAACATGAAAAGTATGAGCATGTACAGCACTCAGTATTTAGTTGGGCCTCCTTTGGCCTGTATTACTGCAGCAATGCGGCGTGGCATGGAGTCGATCAGTCTGTGGCACTGCTCAGGTGCTATGATAGCCCAGGTTGCTCTAATAGTGGCTTTTAGCTCTTCTGAATTGTTGGATCTGGTGTATTGCATCTTCTTCTTCACAATACCCCATAGATTTTCTATGGGGTTAAGGTCAGGAGAGTTTGCTGGCCAATTAAGAACAGGGATACCATGGTCCTTCAACCAGGTACTGGTAGCTTTGGCACTGTGCGCAGGTGCCAAGTCCTGTTGGAAAATGAAATCTGCATCTCCAAAAAGTTGGTCAGCTGCAGGAAGCATGAAGTGCTCTAAAACTTCCTGGTATGTGGCTGCGTTGACCCTGGACCTCAGAAAACACAATGGACCAACACCAGCAGATGACATGGCACCCCAAACCATCACTGACTGTGGAAACTTTACACTGGACTTCAAGCAACGTGGATGAAGTGCCTCTCTTCTTTTCCTCCAGACTCTGGGACCTTGATTTCCAAAGGAAATGCAAAATTTACTTTCATCAGAGAACATGACTTTGGACCACTCACCAGCAGTCCAGTCCTGTTTCTCTTTAGCCCAGGCAAGACGCTTCTGACGCTGTCTGTGGTTCAAGAGTGGCTTGACACAAGGAATGCGACAGCAGAAACCCATGTCTTTCATACGTCTGTGTGTGGTGGTTCTTGAAGCACTCACTCCAGCTGCAGTCCACTCTTTGTGAATCTCCCCCACATTTTTGAATGGGTTTTGTTTCACAATCCTCTCCAGGGTGCGGTTATCTCTCTTGCTTGTACACTTTTTTCGACCACATCTTTTCCTTCCCTTCGCCTCTCTATTAATGTGCTTGGACACTGAGCTCTGTGAACAGCCAGCCTCTTTAGCGATGACCTTTTGTGTCTTGCCCTCCTTGTGCAAGGTGTCGATGGTCGTCTTTTGGACAACTGTCAAGTCAGCAGTCTTCCCCATGATTGTGTAGCCTATAGAACTAGACTGAAAGACCATTTAAAGGCTTTTGCAGGTGGTTTGAGTTAATTAGCTGATTAGAGTGTGGCACCAGGGGCCATCAATTTTGAACCTTTTCACAATATTCTAATTTTCTGATATGATGAATTTGAGATTTTCATTTGTTGTCATTTGTAATCATCAAAATTAAACAAAATAAACATCTGAAATATATGAGTTTGTATGTAATGTATGAATATAATATACAAGTTTCACTTTTTAAATGGAATTACTGAAATCAATCTACTTTTTCATGATATTCTAATTTTATGACCAGCACCTTTAGTATTCTGGTGAGGATTTTCTGGGGTGTTTTCTCCATCTGTATCTACAAATATTTACAACTACCTGGTGTGACTGGGTCTGGGGAGTTAATGGGAGATGTCAATAAAAGGAAAGAAGGTGGCAGCCATTTCTATTAGTAAAGTTATAAAAATACTTTCTGAGAAAATCTTTGAAGTTCTGATGTGAAAGTAATTAACTAATTATTTTGTAAGCTGGCCGTGAATGGAAGCAGGTGAAATTTATGATATTTAAAAGAGGAAAGTTTGGCAAAAAACGAGAAAAGAGAAGAAATCTCAATAAAACAAAATAAGTTTTCACAGCGTATCTGTTACAGACCGTATGTAAATGCAAAAAAAAAAATATATATATATATATAGATATATAGATGCTGCAGCACTTCAGTCTCAGTAAATACTTCATGATGTTGGTCTACCTTAAGGGTCAAGATCATTTTAGACGGTGTTATGGACTTTAAATACCTTCTATATGTGTTGATAAACATTGTTCAAATCCCTCAGCTGCATGTTTAATAGAAAAAAAGAAAAACCGATGGATTTACCTGTTCGTACCTGTCCTATCTGGGTTTACGAGCTGAGAACATGGCTTACTGGTATGAGGTTTTACCAGTAAAATCTGCTGTCAGGGTCATGTTTTAAATAGTTGTTATCAGAGGTTTGGTCCTTATATAGTCTGGACTGTTTTAGCTGAAGGTTCGGGGTATTACATTAATAGGATCTTAGGGAGTGTGAAGGAGCCGCTGGGGGGTGAAATTCTGACCTGGCGTTAATCTGGATTAACACGGTTTAGATGTGAAAGGACCTCGTGGACGGAGAAACCTGCAAGGAGATCATGTCTCTGCTAATCATTTCAGAAAATGGAGGCATCAGCTTGTGTTTTCCTCACATCACAGCAGGAAAAAAAAACTAGTTTACTACATTATTAAACTTTTTTTTATTAGCAACTTTACAATATTAATTCCTTTGACTTCTTATTTTCTTCCCTCTTCAATTTGAAAGTCCAGACTGTCTTTCTGAGCAATAAAAGTGTCAATTGACTTCCTCTTTGCAGACATGTCCTAAGACACACAAATGAGTTAGTCTCCTAATCACGTCTCTTTATTTATTTTATCATCCAAGGAAGTCATGACAAATGTGCAGCATCATATTTTCTGCTCGATATTAAAAATCTTTGCTTCGCTTAAAGGATTTTATGATGAGCTTTTGCGGCTCCGCTCTTCTAATGCATTTTTAATGTTTCTTCTTTCTAGTCTTTCAATTCTAGATTGATCGTTTAATGTTTGGACCCATAGATTTACCATCAAGCCTTCCACTTAAAGCAGCTTTTTAAATGCTGTCAGTTACTTTCTTTACATGCAAAATAATACAGAAGTATTAATACAGAAGAAAAATCTCATTTTGCATCAATAAATCAGCTTATTGTGCTCCAGTCTGTTCATGATGGAGTCTTTTTAACAGGTAATCACTGTATGAAAGGACAGTATCGTCTGAGAACATCTGTAAAGCCCTGGTGGTGGTCTGCTCCATAAAACCAGACTGCATTCAACTAATGTGGACTTTATGATGGAAGCAAAGTCATGTTTGTAACAACTGGTGCATCTAACAAGGAATTTAGGAACAGGTCCTCCCCTAAATTGAGTCAGTCTGTAAAATAAATGCCTTTGATTAATTTTGTTTTAGTTTTGGACCAAAATATAAGGAGCTAATAACAGCCTAATATCTGATTATAATCTGTTTAAATCTTTGAAAATCAAATAACACGCATTTCTTCAAATCTGCACCTTATTTGTCAAAATTATTATACTTTTTTTTTCAAGAATAATTAAATGCATTCATATTGGAAATATCAATGACACATATTACAGTTTGATCCTAATATAATGCTCTCGAAGCCCAATCTTTTTGCCAGTTTGTAAAAAGTTACAAACTAAGGAAGCTCATGGGATTGGATGAAGGTATTGACCTTTCAGCAATCGCTCATAGTAAGCAAGAACATGGCGAGAGTGGAGGGAAACAGCAGAGAACGGAGAACGACTGTGTGAACATCAATCTACCATGAACAACTTCATGAGCAGTCCTATAGAGTCCAGTTCAGTCCCAACTCTATGGTGCTACATTGGGGCCATAAAGTTTTAGCTCCATGCAACAGAATTTAGCTCCATGAAACTCTCTTCATACCGTCCAGTTAATGTACAGTACAGGCAGATTTAGAGGAAAATGTCTATAGAATTTGATCTATTGATCTTTGTCAGTGTATCTGCAAACAGGGCAAACTGCACTTTGTGTGTGTGGGTGTGTGTGTATCTGTCTAGCCCTCAGAGTGAGGACCATTTTTCCAATTTCACCATCAAATTGAGGACCAGTTGTTGCAAAGTGAGGACATTTTGCCGGTCATCACGTGCTATTTTGATAATGGTTAGGTTTAGGGTTAGGGTGTCAATAGGTCAGGGTTACGGTTAGGGTGAGGTATGCATTGGTAATGGTTAGGTTCAGGGTTAGTTTTAGGGTTAGGGCATAGAAATGGTTGAAAATGACTGAAAATCAACAGAAGTCAATGGGAGTCAACACATGGTCCTTAACAAGATGGCAGAACGAGTAGGGGTGTGTATGTGTGTTGGGATGTTGAGACATCTTCATTTCCATGGTGATCTGATTTTAAACATTACAGTCAGACTAAGAACCATAAAGGAGGTCTTAGTCAGAGGGAAGGAGGTGGGTTCTGCTAGCTTCACACCAGAGACCCTCACTGGTAGGACAGAAAGATTGTCAAAGTGAGTTTGGAGCAAACAATCAAACGAAGCTGTTCTGACTGAATCAGGCAGTGGAACCAGCGCTAATGATACTCCTTCAGGTCCATCTACAGAACTTAGTTGCCGCGTCTTCTTCTCTAAAAAGTCATGTTTGCATTCATGTTCATCATCTCTGTGCTGCCCTTTAAGGACTAATCTTTCAAACAGCTAAAACCTTTTTATTTTCCTAAACTGGAATGTTTAAAATGTCCTTATAAAACCTGGAACCCTAAAGAACTTTTATTACAATCTGAGAAGTTTTTCTCTAATCATTGAGAGACTATTTATATTTGATAAAAACAATGTTTAAAAAGTGCTAAAAATCAGGATTTATGTTTATTTAGTCATTTTTTGCATCACTAGCTTCAGTGACACAGAGCTTTCCCTCAAGTCGTTCTTTCTCTCCTTTTGTTGCACTTGGTTTCCCTCACTGTATTCCTCAAGCCGTCTCCAGTGACCCAGTTTTTCTCAGGAGGGAATTCAAATTTCGCAGGTCTGTGCTCACTGTTTTACCTAAACCTGTTGGACCAAGCCAAGCTGCATTACCCTGAGCTGTCTGGCCTGGGGACAATGGGAGAACCAGGTGTTTGCTCTCTGCTTGCTTTCATGCATGTTGACTCAGTGATGCCGTTCCATGTCGGCCATTTGTTGGGTTAATCTGCAGGAGATTGACTTTTGTCTAGATTCATATGAGGGATGGGGAAACAAATATCAGCTTTAGTGGCCTGAATTTGCTCTTTCATTCTCTGATTTTCTACTCTGTGCATTTAGAGGAGCTGGAAAGCTTAGGATGTTTTTCTTTACAGTTTCAAAAGTTCCCTGAAGGTCTCATTGCTCTTGTACTAAACCAAACAGTGATTTAGTTGTTAACATTTTATAAAAAGATTTCATTTCTTTTCCCCTTTAGAAATAACTCAGGCCGTGTTTTCTTTTCAAAGCACTGGTAGGTTGTTAAATATTTTAATAGGAAAGAGGCTTTAGGGGTTGATAGACTACCCTGTTCTAACACTTGCAGACAGAATGTGATCATGGACACCTTTACTAAAACATAAACTCACAGTTTAAAGGCTTACAGCGTCAGTTAACTAATGGTGAACCTTCATAATTAATTTCAAGGGGAGGTTTATCTTTGGCAGCACATTTGTGAGATGGAGCAATACTAAAAACATAATTGGAGAGTCAGAGAAACTGAGTCAGGATGTAATAGTTTAAACTATAGCTTCATGCAAGCTAAAAAAAAGGATTTTAGGAAGCAAATGCATTAGGATGTCCAGGAACAAACCAAGATGAAGATGAGCTGAAAGCTCTGGAAGCTCCAGTGTCTCTGTCTGCAGTGAAGCCAGTTCCCCCTGATCTTCTAAACTTGACTGAAATGTGCTGCTTCTACATGAAAAAGCTGCTTTTTCCTTTGGGAAAAGTCTTTTAATAAAGGGTGACACCAATGGAGATTTTTTTTTAAAACATCTTTTTTGGTGTCCTGTTTGGCAATCAATGTGGCAATAAGAATTTTTGTCTTAATGCCAGAAAGAGCCCAACAGATTTGACCACGATCTCCTTCGCCATGCTTGATTTATATGTGTAAATGGTTTTAATGTGGTTTATGTTAGGAATAATTCATGTTACGTGGATACTAAATAAAAAGGGAGAAGAGGTGAAAGAAAGATGATGCAAAAGAAAGATATTGACAAAATTTCATCAGTCTGCTTTATCTCCTGCAAAGAGAGATAAAAAAGAACAGCACAACCAACTGATATAAAACTAGATACAATACAGCAGGCATCCAAAAGTGGGTCCTCGAGGGCCGCTGTCCTGCAGGTTTTAGAGGTTTCCCTGCTGATTTACATAGATAGCTGATTAACAGGCTTTTGCTGAACTGCTATCATCAGAATCAGCTGTAATAAAGCAGAGAAACATCTAAAACCTGCAGGACAGCGGCCCTCCTGGACCCACTTTGGGGATGCCTTCAATACAACAACATACAGTATTAAACAGTACGGAATGCATTAACTTGTAGCTGGAGATAAAAATGGGCGAGTATGTAAGTAACCGGATGCAAGCACCTGTGGATGCTTGTGAGAGTGGGATTGTGTGTGTAAGGTTTATCCATGGGGGAAATGCTCAATAGTGCATATCTCACCCCTAAACCCTAGGTCACCAGGAAATGATCAATAATGGGGCTTAAAATGGATTAATCATAATGCTAGCACTAATCTTCAATAATTACCAAAGTTCTAACATTAGCCGTGTCGTTAATGTGGGAATTATGCTTAAAAAGGAGATTAAATGAACCAAAAAGTGGTGAAATATCAATGTTAGCCGTATGGAAAGATTTTCTGTCAAAGTAAGGCCTGCTGCTATTTATGCTTAGCACAGCTGACAAGAGGAGAAACAACATCTGTCATGTTCAACACAGTTTGCTAAAACATAAAAAAGAATTTCAACAGAGAGGTGAAGGATCGCTCTAATATCAGCAGCAACCAGGTTGATGTGGGGATGAAATGTTTCTAGAGGACTGCAGAAGGCTGTGGAAGTGTAACATCATGATACATGATAAGGAACATTGAATCCAACATTAAATGTTCCTAGAGATGCGTTTGTATGTTTGAGCCTTTATGCATAAAGGCTTGGAGAAAATCAGCTGTTGATTCAAAATTGTGAATCCTGTTTAGAGAAAAGTTTTTTTTTTGTTGTATGATTGAAACCATGGAGCAGGACGTTTATGCTCCTGCAGATTGGATGTAAACTTCCCAAGAACTTTGTTTATCTTTCAGTTCTAAGATCTAAGAAAGTCTTGGTGTTTGTATTTCTCATGCAGTCGCTCCCTAACCCATTTCCACGATGCTATCCTCAGTAAGAGGATGAAGGCACTTTTAGCTCTCTGCTTCAATTCTTCACACACTGCATATCTCCTCCTGCAGTGCAACTCTGCTTTTGTTAATGTCATCTGAAGAACGGGCTGCTGTGCATCGCTCCTATCAGCGCTCTGCAGCACCTGCTGCCTCTTCTCTCCAGGGCTGCTCTGTTCAGCCTTTTCCCTCTGGATCCCCCGTCCGCCCCGCTCTCCATCTTTGATTGATGCCTGACAGGGAAGTCGGACGGAGGCTGAACAGACTGGACTTGCTCTGCTCGCTGCTATTGATTCTTTTTCACTTAAGCCATAATGAAGTATTGGCCAGCCTGAGGGAGAGCGTCAGCAGTGCTTAGTGAAGCAGCAGGTGAGAGCAGCCTTGAGACACTGGACTTAATTACCACTGCTCCTTGTGTTTTCAGCTCGGCTTTGATGGTGTTAGTGTTATCTTTGTGCTGGAGTCAGCTAATCATGGAGCAGAATAGAAAGAGAACCAGACAGAACTGAGGTCCAGACAAGGACAACTTTCAACTCTCAGCGGTCAATATCTGTGTCTTAAAAATGGATAAACTGATGGTGGAATTGGCCCGATGTTGCAGGAAATGCAATAAACTGAAGAAGTTTGTTATTTTCCAATTTGTCTTGAACTGATCTGTCAATATTATTGATTAGCCATACAGTTTAAATAAATGTGACAAAGCGATGGAGGTGAAATGGAAGGAAGTTCTTAAATTAATAGTCTCACTATGTTTCACCTCTAAAAAATGAAGCTGCAGGAATAAACTTCCATGTTGGGGTGAAAGGGATCCACCTGAGGAGGGACAGTCACCAGAGGAGATCTTTAGGTAGACCCAGAATCACTGCTGTTTATCTCTCTAGATGTCAATATTATTTTCCTGAAGTGTTTTTGGATAGATGTCATACAATAAGGATTGATTGTTGGGTTTTTTAAGCTGTAAAGACATAACAATAAAACAGAAGAACTAATATTCACTTAAGATTGGCAGAAAAAATATGGTTTTATTGAATTTAAGTAAAATTAAGTGTAAATTGTTGAGATCATGATGAGTAGCATTGATATTACCATTGCCTCCGTCTATTTTATTGATTTTATTGTTTATTTTAATGCATTTCTTGTATATTTTTACAGTTTCCTTAAGTGCAGAAAAAGGCGCTTTTAAATAAAATATATTATTATTATTATTAGTAACATGCTGATTATGTCTCTCTTAGCCATAGAGTTACAAAAAGATGACTGTTTGGTGCAAAATATTCTCATTTCTCGCTTTTACCTTAAAAAAATAAAGAAATCATTTTAGGATTGCTAATCATCAGAATGATGATTAGTCCATGACAGTTAAAAAAGACCAAAAAAAAAAAAAACCCTACAAATCGTAAAGATGAGTAACATCAACATATTAGCCTCATGTTGCTTTTTCTTTCCCTGACATTAAGAAAATATTTGTGATTTAAATTTATTGGATCTTCTGTTGATTTAAGTGAAGAAAAGAAAAAGCTGTGCAGTATAAAGTGTCAGGTAAACGATTCATGGCAAAAAAGTTTGGCAGATTTTTACAAGCTATTGTCAAATTAGTGAATTTCTGATCATTTATATGTTTTGATTGGTGATGGGACACGACCTCGGAGTGGTTAACCAAATAATCGCATCTTCATTTGAAACCATATTGACAAATTAAGCCAACTTTTCAATTAAAAACCTCTTTTTGCTGCTCAGTTATTGAATGATTATTCATATGAGCTCAACAAGACATTTATTTCTTGTATTTAATCATTAGATGCAAGAATCTATAGAAGTGTGAGCATTCAATGAACATTAATTATAGAAGAATTTCTACCAAATATATGTACAGAAAAAAGGCATAACATAATGCCTGTTAGAGTTTTACATTTGCTAGAAACAGAAGTTTTGTTTTTTATTACTGACAGAACTATGACAGTTCAGCCCAGCCCTCCTGTATATCACACTTATGAGGCATAAGACTGAATTTCAACTTGGGTTGAACAATTAATCACATTAATCGATTATTAAAATAATGGTCAACTTATTTAGTGATAGATTAATCGTTAAATAGAGTATAGAGACTGTAAAACATACCTATAGCTGACAGAGTGACCGATTTAGAGCAGTAATTATACCAAGATTGTAAAAAGAATATATAAACTCTGCATTTAAGATAAGAATAATGTTTTCCTCTGTCAGTATATTCTATCAGAACTCCCGAAATGGAAAGGTTTTAGTTTCACCTGGTTTAATTCTGTTTGGCTAACCCGTTATTGATCAAATAATTGAAAAAATAATTGACAGATTAATCATTTTGCAAAATAATCCTTAGTTGCAGCCCTAATTTCCATTAATAAGGAGTTCAATTCTCCTCAGCTGCAGCTAAAATATCTGGGATTGTTGGTTCTCCTGTTGGTGCATAATATAAGAAACACCCCTCAGGCTCCTCTTTATATGGATGCATACTGTACTCACTGGAAACATCTGCTTGTGGCTGAAACTGTACACTATTCAGGGCTTCCTCTATGCAACAGTGTCCACAGGAAACCATGTGTTTCCTCCCTCCAGATTTACCTTAGAGCCGCAGTAGGTTTGGGTTCAACATCATAAATGTTTATAATTATTCCAACTGTCAGGAAGTTTGACCAATTAGTGTTAAAGTGATCCAATTTAGATAAACAATGTTTTGATCAACATGTTGTATGTGAATTAATAACATTGATTCTACATTCATACTTTTTGTTTTTCATTTATTTTCCAATCATTCTGAAAATAATTTGTTTTGGTGAATTTTTCTCACTCTGGATCATTTAAAGTGTCCGCTCGCTGAATGGCAGCACTTCTTCTCTGTGTTTGGACCTTTTGTTTCTTTGTCAAACCTTTGCTGAAAAGAAAATCTATTTGGATAAACAGTTTTGTTTTTTTTTTCATCTTAAATCCAGGAAAAGTTTAATCTGTGTCAGCTGCAAGAGAGAGATTTAGCTTAGAATAAGCTGCCCTTAAATGGCCAAAATACACAGTAAACACAGGATACAGGGTGGAGGAAGAGAGACTGGAAAATACATGACGAATAAGCAATAATAAGTGTAACCGGATAGAGGAGAAAAGGTTAGGAAACATGGAGAAAAGGAGGGAAACCAGCTGGAAACGGCTTTAATAAGACAAACAAGAAGTGATGATAAAAAGGAATGGAAAGTAATTATTTAGCCAACCTAAACACCAAAGAAACATTTGTTTATATCTCTCACAGATTCTATAATAGATTGGCAAACACTTCAGCCAATGAACCAAAAAGAGATATACTGTATATTGATTTTGGCCTCATATTAGATCATTACATTTATCAAATAAAACAGTTGATAGGAAGTGTATCTTTAATTTATACTGACCCACTACACACACCCAAATATTTTGTATCTATACTTTATTCTTTTAGTCTTTTTAGTCTTCTAACTCCTGATGAATTCTGACTTGTTCTATTGGGATTTAGTGTTGCTGTTTATGACAAAAATCAAAAGCAACACACAGCATACGGTTGTATTTAGACATCACCATGACATGCACTCAGTGGCCACTTTATTAAGTACAATATTGGGTTGGACCAAATTTTGCCCTCGTTTCTTTCTAGGTGTAGATTTAACTTGTGTGGTAAATGTTTTCGGAATATTTTCTCTACCCGTCACCATGATGGCGTACGCTCCCACAATCCCTGCGGATTTGTCAGCGGTCCCTTATTCCGCCTCATCCCACAGCTGCTCCTTTCTATTGGGATCCAGTGAAGGCTGCTGCGGGACAGCAAGCAAATTCTGCTGATCAATAAGCCATCCGGACACGACTCACGTTTGGAAAGCAGTTCTATTCAGCATCTCATCTGAAGGCACTTCACAGAGAAAATTCAGGCTAGTTAAACTTTTCTACTTCAGAAAAACCAGTTAATTTCATCAAGCCATTGACTATTTAGGATCCATTTCTCCTGGATGAGCATAATCCAGGTAACAGTTGACATTTTCTTGCATCTTGTTGACTTGGCAGCAGTTCCCTGCTCAGAGCATGGAGTGGAAAGGAAATCAGACTTTCATTAAACAAGAAAACGTCCTCTGGGATTAAAAATAGACGGACATGGTCAGTGACAACACTCTGATTGGCTCTGGCTTGTTGCACCTCCTCTGAGGTTTAACTAAAAGGCATTTTACCCCACATTCTGACCCTAAGTAAGAACATCACTTTATCTCATATCGCAGTTTTTTCAATCCTTTAAATTGATCCTGTAGTTTTTCATTTTGACATGATTTATTTGGTGCTACTCACCTGTCAGCGGCCAGAGTTTTATGGCTGACCTGAGTGTGTCGTATCTCACATATGGACCCTCTCGCCTTTATGGGTCATTCCATAATGGATTGCCAGGACTCTGTTCTGTGTTTGTACAGTGGAAGAAATATTACTGCCAGCACAGTTCTTGCTGTAGGTGTGTGCATGCACATGCCAGCTGTTGTACGCGAGCGTTTGGCCAGAAGGGCCCTGTCAACCTGCGTGCAGGGCGAAGTGAAGTGACAGATTTGGATCAGCAGGGGGGCAGGCCGGCCACTGCAAACTCTGCTGTAGTTAAATAATGTAGCACCTCTAAGTCATTCCCCTGAATTATGGAGACGGAGCTTTTGTGTTTCCTGGGAGCGTTTTTATTGCGACACAGTCGGTCTGCGCCTGACGGCCCCGGGAAAGAGACCCAGCAGCGACATCAGCCCATCAGGCTGTCTGGAGGTCAGTCTGGGAGAGGCTGCGGGCTGACAGAGACGCCGTTAACGAGGTAACACCTCCATGCTTGCAAGAGTTTCGTCTTTTTCACTTATTATTTAGACTTTGTGAAATAAAGTCCTTGCATGATTCTTTGGTTTTAAGCAGTTAGTGAAATCAAAAGATTTTAAATCCTTTTGCACACATTATTCACTTATATTCCTTATATCATCTTAAGTTGTTTGTTTCTTCCAGCACTTATGTAATCCATGTTTGACTCATGGCAAATAAAAATCATTTTCGTTGGAAGAATAAGTCACAAGTTGTTCATTTTCAGGAGGTAAAGAGGCGACAGCGGCTTTAATCAGAGCAGACAGCAGTGAAGTGTACAATTAGAGGACATGGTTACAGTTATAATGTAAGTTATTTAGACGGTGTGTGGCCAGATTGGGACACAGTACCACCTGCCTTGCACATATCTAGCTACTCTTTGCTTTCACACATTCACCAACTGACAGCAGCCGATAAGAACCCTTAAAGGTCGCGTGAGTGCGTGCGGTCCGGTCTGAGTTATTGCCTCTGACACCTGATGTCAAAAGAGTGGACTTCCTCGGCAGGAGTCACAGCCCTGCACGTCCTCTTTAATGTCACCTCCTCTATAGCTGCTGTCCAAACTCCTTTATGTGATTATATGCTTTTAATATAAAGGGATGTGTGGGTTTCTATTGGGAAAACTTCACGTGTAGTTGTCTAACTCGGAGAACCGGCTCTCTAACATTTTCTGTTATTAATAGAGGACAACATTGATGTCTGAGAGCTGTTTTTGTAGAGCTGTCCTGTTGCAGTCACCATTATTATACAGCTAGCATGGTGACTAATGACCACATTTATGGTCGGAATCGGCTGTATTGGGTAATTTTTATAGCTTGACTTTCACTTGGGTATCATTCTAAGGCATGAAATCAATCACAGTTATTGTTTATGGTGATTTTAATTTAGGAAAATCTGAATTGTTCTCACCAGTCCACTCCTTGTGCAACCATAGCTCAGACATCAGCTGATCGCCTGTTGTTCTTCAATGTCTTCTCATCACTGATAATCTAGCCCGCAGTGTACTACCACCAGCTGCAGACATTTAGTGTTTTGTAAATGAAGGTCACCATGCAGATGGGATGATTGAAATCAAAGCTGGTTAAAAAAATTGAATAATCGGATTTGGTTGGAAATAAATCAAAGATTAGATTTTTTAACCATATTGCCAAGCACTAGTATACACACATTGTTTTTAGAAAGGAGAAGAAAAGGTTAAGTTAGTGCAAATATGCATGGTATCGTCATGCGTAGCAGCGTTCTGGAAATCTGAGGGGAAAGTAAACGTATAAACTGCCTCTGTCCAGGATGTGTGGGGTCTGCAGAGATGTTTGATGCCTTTTGCCTAAACCTGTGCAATCCTGATAGAACAGAGGTCATGATTGGACCTGTCCTCTTTCACGGATGAACATATGGCTAAATGAGTGAATAATAGCATTGCAGAGAATGGCTTACTTCGCACATGGGCATATACAAATATGTTTAGTGAAATAAAAAGTTCCTAAAACTTATTTCTTTCCCAGGTATTGATTCCAGTCTGTTTTTTTGACATTAGGAACCTCCAGGTCGTAATCGTTGTTTTCTTTTGCTTTATCTGAGACTTGAGTCGTGGGGGCAGCAGACTTCCCTCTGAGGATGGAAAATTATTTTAATGCAGAGGAAATGAGTCTCATACCAGCAAATATTAGAACATCTAAATGATTGCCTACCAGTATACAAAAGAAGTTTCTCCTTTTAAAGGTATTGCTCAAAAAAAAGCAACTTCGGTTGAATAAAAGTCAAGATGTTCAGGATCAGAAGAGCAAAGTGCTGCTTGCAGGGAACTTTAAAACCCCTGAAATTGACCTGATTCCAACCAAACGTCAATGGAAAGAATAAGATCTGAATGGTAAGAATGAGTTTTCTGAAATGTTGACATTTTGAGACAGATTAACAAAGAAAGTATCAAAATCACACAAGTAATCCATGAGACGCGTTCCTACCTTTAAATCAATTAATGAGCTGATTCGTTTAGATTTCTCTGTACTTACCAATTACCTGGGTTGAGTTTGACCATTAGTGATACAGACTTAGAGAAAAAAAAGTTCATTAATATAGCCGCTGTATGCAGAATAATTCAGCCTTAAGACTTATTACGGTTTACTTCTGTGAAATGGTTCCTGTTTAGTGACTTTTACTTTTCTTTTTGCTTCTGAATCACCTTTGATTGAATCCTTAGTGAAGTCAGCCATGCTGGACTGATTATTCTGTAATTATATCATCTGAAACCTGTACTCTGTGCAAACAGAAAATTTGAATAATTGGTTTTCTAAAAAGAAACGGTTACAGAGATGTCTCATTCTGTGAGCTGAAGGTGTCAGATTTAAAGTTTGCAATGATTCCTGTGATTAGTTGAAGTGTTATTGCTCATTTTCTTTACAGCCTCCACCTTCCCTCATCACTTGGGGTTAAAACTTTTGAATGTGTAAATAAATTTTTAACTTGGTAAGAAAAAAACCCCAAAAACAGATGGATTCTTTTTAACCATGCAACTTCTTCAGTTAAGGTCTGAATCAGTGTTTAATGTTGCTGATTTGAGATCTTGGGTAGAAGGATCGGCTTTAGATGTAGTTGCATAAGTTGCCTGCTAATTATGTTTGATAAACTATTGAGTTGGAAAATAAAGAATCCAATTTTAGAGGGGTGTGGTCACCCTCATTCATCATTTAGCCGCACCCCTGTAAATATAGAAAGCATCTAATTAATAATGTTTATGGAGTTTTTACTTTAAATTATTTAAAATAAATGCATTTTATGTCCAAAGAACATCATCATCCCTTTACACGAGGGTTTATGTCGAGTTATGTGTGACACTGGAGTCGGACGGAGAGTCAGAAAAAAAGGGAATACACTGGAGATCAAATAAAGGATGAAAGAGACGACAGCAGAAAGGTAGATGCACAGAAGACGGACGGGGAAGTGCGCGGCAGGTCAGACCGTCAGAGAGCAGGGATGCGGAGAGCGCTGAGAGGTCCCCCGGTGCGGAGATGAACCAGTGTCCCCCAGCAGGACAAGGGGAAGGATCTATCAGCGGCTTTTGTTCCAGAGCGTGTTATTGTTGTTTTAGGCAGCATGAAAGATTCGCAGAGATGAAAAGAGAGGCTGGCTGGCGAGGAGAAGGCTGCTGTGATGGAGACGCCGGTGTAGCTGTAACGGACTGGGAGGAGCTGAGGTTGTCCTCCAGATTAACAGAAATACAGCAGGCTGAAGGAGGTAGGGTTTAAACTGCGCTAAAAGAAAAAAAAACAGTTAAATGTCTGCATGATCATTACCAGTAACCTGATGGGATATAGGAAAAATAGGAGCAGGATTAAAAGTTTAACAAATGAGGAAAAGCTGGAAATAATTTATTATACATTTGTTGTCTAGTTGGGCTTTAATATGAAACATTCTATTACCTAAAAAAAAAAAAGATGAATTCCCTGATTTTCCTTCAGCATTTTAATCCCTCTACATTTTCGGTGCTCATAGTTATGCTGCTGTTCACATACGTGCCTGAAGTAACATTGCATTTGGATTAAACTCTGCATTAACATGCTGGTTTTGCAACAATGGGACTTTTCTAGATTGAGTAAATGAAGGCATGAGAGGTACATCTTAACCTGCACCAAAACCTACAACCTACAACCTTGAAGTGTTTTCGACATCAGACAATGATGGCATGAAATGACACTAATCCGGTCGCAGCTGTGGTTTATTCTGCAGGATTACAAGTTCCTCTATGTAGTTTAAAAATGCATAGAAAAGATTTCACTCTAGCACTTTTCTGCCCTTTGCTCTCACACAGCCTGGACTTCTGCAAAAACCAAAAGTTAAAAACTCCAAAGCAATGTCCCCTGACCCAGGAGGGGGAAGTTATTTCTGAGGGAACGGTCCCAGCTGTTCCCTTAGTTGGATAACAGGAATCTCCGTGTCAGAGTTTTGTTGTTGCAAGCAGAACGCAGCATTATCAGCATAGCAGAGGTTCCTAAAGTCATATCCATCACCTACTGAGAGATTTGTTTTTGAGTCTCCCAGTTAACCAGTTCATGTTGTTAATGTGATTAGCAGTATGACGGTTAGCTCCACTGGTATACCTGCTAATTCTAGGCTGGAAGAAGTTGCAATAATTTCACTGTAATATAATTTAAGTGCAGAAGAGCGAAAGGTTGCTCCACTTGTGTGGGCTTTCCTCTCCTTATTCAGGCAATCACTGTTATCTCTATAGAGCTCCTGTGCTATTCATGTCCGCTGTGACAGAGTGCAATCAGCTTTGAGAGAGAACATGCTGCTCCTTGTTGAGAGTGGTTCTTGCTTATGTGATAAAGTCTTAACCTCTCGTCCTAAATATTTTATCAGCCGTACAATAAGCTGCTGACACACTTTATTTTGGTAAATTTGCATCGGATGTGAGTAGGCTGCACTGCTTTCACTGTTACCTTGCAGCCGCAAGTTCCCAGGTTCTAATCCTGGCCTGGCGTCTCTCTGCATGGGTTAATTAGTGTTCCTAAAATGCCTTTGGTTATAAAAGTGTGCTTGGTTGTCTTGAGCATCTCTGAGTGCATCCATGTACCCTGCTGCTCGCCCAGGGACTGCTGAGGACAGATATATTGGTAAAAGTGTCACAATTTTTACATTTTTACCATTTTTACTGACAGATATATAGTTGTTGGATAAAAAAAATAGAATTTAAAGAATTGTTTAGTTTTGAGACCATTGATTAATACATTCAAAGTAAATTTTATTTTTCGCTAAAGTTCACAAAATTAGGTTAGACTTGTAATTGCATTGACCCAACGATAAAGACAAATTTTATCTGATTTATTTTGAGTTCCAACAGATGTCATCGGAAGACATTTTACTGAGCAAACAGGTTCATATTATATGAAATCATCATCTTCTGACACGCTTAATCCAAAGTGGGGTCGCGAGGGGTGCTGATCTCCAGCTGTCTATGGGCGAGAGGCGGGGTCCACCCTGAACAGGTCGCCAGTCTATCGCAGGACAACACAGAGACAAACAGGACAAACAACCATTCACAAACACACTCACACCTAAGGAGAATCAGAGAAGTCAATTAACCTAACAGTCATGTTTTAGGACTGTGGGAGGAAGCCGGAGTACCCAGAGAGATCCCACTCATGCCCAGGGAGAACATACAAACTCCATGCAGAAAGAATCAAACCCAGAACGTTCTTGCTGCAAAGCAACAGTGCTACCCACTGCCCCACTGAGCAGCCCACTAGATGTATTAAAATTACCTTAAATGCATTTAGAATTAGAGATGAAATCCATCAAAATATATGAAGCTATAGATTACATTCAATTAGATAAAAAAAATTATTGGATTAAATGTAATCTATCGCTATAATCTATGACATAAAGTAAATCCCAAGTCTTAAAGATAAAATGTCAGACCACAATACTGCTGAATAGTAAGACACAGATGTAGTTTGTGTGGCTTGCTTTTAAACAGCCGTACCCTGATCTGTAAACTAACAGTGACACTTTAATGGAAATGTAAGTTCGGTTTTTTTAAAGGTCAATTTGATTCAGTTGAATCCTGATTAATAGTGCGGCTGCCAATTGAAAAACTTCAAAACGGACTGATCATCTGATTTACATTGAATTATTGCTTAAACAGTTCATTTTCAACAAAAACCATCAGCTACATTAAGAACTAAGTTTTTTTTTGAAAGAGCAGCAAGGATATGACGACGTTGTTTCCATGAAATTCTGAAATCCGATCACATTGCTTCATTTCTACTGAACATTATGACGGGTTTCTAATGCTGAGGCTGGGTGACTTTTGCTGGGCCTGCAAATATATTTGCTGTTTTGGTTCTTTCTTGTTTGCATGGAAAGATTGAAATGTCTTAAATGTTTCTGCAACCAGTCATCATACAGTAATACAGGTGGTACCTGTTGGCTGAGGTTTGCTGTACCAGACTGTGAGTTACAATAAGGATTTATGTTGTGCTAATTAAGATAGATCTCAACCCAATGATCGGTTCCTTTGCAGGCTGAAAAGGTTCAACATTTAGCTGAAATATCCCTAGAGCAAAATTAGATTTAACAATCTAAAGCAGAAAAGAGAGGGCTGTTTTTAGTTGTGTTCTGAAAGACTTTTAACATCCAACAAAAGGTTTAAAGCTTTTGGTTGATCTGCATAGGCATGAGTTTCCATTCAAGCTTTGAAAAACAAAACAAAAAGCAAACAGGCGTCTTCAGTGGTATTTTCAAGCTACATGAATTGTCATGAAACATTTTCATCTTGCTGAGGAATTATTTTGTTTTTTAGTTTCCATCAAAGGAAAATATGTCTTCTGGTGTCTGTTTCCTTCTACTTCCTGTTGAATTTTTGTCCCTTTGGATGTTTTTCCTCCTGCACTTCTTTTGACAACGTCATCCAAAGGTCCTCACCTTATTTTACCAACATTAATGATGCTCTGTAAGCTCTCTAACACACTCCTAGACCTCCTATGCACTTTGAAATCAGTCAGGGTCCTGAACAGTTCACGCTTTTCTCTAAAGCTGGGTGATTAAAAAATATTTTTTTAACTAAACATATCTGTGATTCTCTGGTGTTGGCCTTGCTCTTTGACTTAAATCAGTTTTTTATTTGGGCTACATTTATTACAGCATGTAACTAAAACACCAAACATGGATGACTTCTTATAGCTACTTGATGTATTAAGTTCTTTAAGCAGCTGTTGTTGTTTTTCAAGAGAAGATTTCCCATTTTCTTGTCTCGGTTTTACATCTCAAGCCGTTACAGAGTTTAGTGTAATCTTTGCAGACAATAACATCTGTTCCCATATTGTAGAACAGAGGGGGGTTTGTTGGACTGTAATGGATAGATGTAACATAATACAGAGATGACAGCAGCTTGATGTAGACAGCGTTCTTGAGTTTTTGCTCCTCCTGCTTTACCTTTAGCCCACATTTCCTTCCCTCCTCTGACTCCTGCAACGAGACGATGGACAGGAGGTGCTGACAGAGCTGAACACTGATTCGCTGTGTGACAGAGGAGGTCAGATCCTCTGAGGTCAGGTTTCAGATGTGCTCAAAGGGCACATATGCCCGGCGCTTCCTCTGTTATACAGCCAGACAGAGCAGAAAACGATAAGAATCCTGCTCGCCGTGGCTCTAAAACAAGAAGCTTGGCTTACCTCTCTGGTGTTCAGACCAATTCAAGCCATGTTATTGTTTTCCTGCTGGGGAAATTATGTTTGGTGCAATAAAACTTAAAGGCTTAGCGGGTACATCTAGAGATAAAACTTAGATTGAACTTCCTGTGCAGACATGTTTCTCAATAAAGAAACTGGACAAGCTGCTGAAATAAGCTCATTGCTCACCTTTACTGAGTCATCTAAAGAACCACTAAAAGCCACCTGCTGCAGACAGGATATGTTCAAACATGATCTACAGGCTAACAAAAGCTAAAACAAGACATCTAATAATTCATTTAAAAAGCAGGTACAGCAAGTCGCTCTTTATGGTACGACTTCCTGCCATGTCTTTCCTCCCTCCCTCTTTATTCTCTATGGAAGCTTTTCCCACGTAGGCTGATTTTGCACCGGCTCACATGGGATATTTCCACATGCTGTACTCCACAGTGCATGGTGATAAGATTTTCAGATAAAGAAGCTGTTTTTGCTGGTTGTTGAATTGTCATTCAGGCTGGAACCTCTCTGTCTCAGATCCTGCCTACTGGGCTGGGGGTGTTTTACAGCGTTGGACCCATTAGGGTGGTCAGTTTCAATTCAGTTTATTTATATAGCGCCAATTCACAACACGTCATCTCAAGGCACTTTACAATTCAACCAGATCATACAGTCAGACTTTTCCAGAGTTTTCTGTCTAAGGAAAACCAGCTGATTACATCGACTCATTGACTCAAATACAATCCCTCACACTAAGCATGCTTGTAGCGACAGTGGAGAGGAAAAACTCCCTTTAAACAGGAAGAAACCTGCAGCAGAACCAGGCTCAGTGTGAGCGACCATCTGCTGCCATCAGTCATTGGATGCTTGTAATAACATAGTTTCTTGAAAACTCGGCTCTAGCAGCATTTATTTTTTCTTCATGAACAGTGCCACATACATCTGTGTTTAAAACTTAACTCAGAAAGAAAAAAAACAACAAAACAAAGGAAGAACAGCTTGGGTTAATCAATGGCTAAAGATATCAGTGTCTGGTCTGGCTTGATCCAAATACCTCAAATTGTAGCTCGTACCTTTAGTTTCTACTGCTTATCTTATTCTTTCACTAGTCAAAGGTAAGAACACTATTCAAGGTAGGAAAGGAGCTCCGAACTGCAGAGCTTAAAGCACACTGGCTTTAGTCTTCCGGATATAAATACGATGCTCGTTCTGTCACACAAAGGATCAGAGTCAATTGTATAACATCAAGTGGCGGATAGGAATGTCAGGAGGCATCCTGCTTCCTCTTCCTAGCTCCTTCCTTACAGCATTATTCATATAGCACGTCTTGTGGTGACCACATCCATCCATCCATCCATCCATTTTCTGTCACGCCTATCCCTGCTGGGGTCGCGAGGGGTGCTGGTGCCTATCTCCAGCTGTCTAGGGGCGAGAGGCGGGGTGCACCCTGGACAGGTCGCAGTCTATAGCAGGGCAACACACAGACAAACAGGACAAACAACCATTCAGTAAGAGAAACCAATGAACCTAATAGTCATGTTTTTGGACTGTGGGAGGAAGCCGGAGTACCCGGAGAGAACCCAGGCATGCACAGGGAGAACATGCAAACTCCATGCTAAAAACCGCAGGCTGGGAATCAAACCAGGAACCGTCTTCCTGCTACCCACTGTTCCACACAGACGACTTTAGAACATGAAATATGACCAGTTTATTGTGACCTTAAGCATGTTTGACCCATTTTAGAATGACACCAGGCGTAATGGAAAAATATATGATTTATATAATGTATAGAAGTGTGATTATTTTTTTATATATTCAGTTCACCCTTTGTGTACCCTTACAGTGACTTGCTGTTTATCTTTATATACTCTTGCAGCAAAATGCCATACAGCATGGCAGCATTTCAGACTGTGCTGATGTCACGGCTGCAGCGCCCTACATCCATATGAGCCCAGTTAGGCTCAGACATATTTCCCTTTTAGCCTTATGGTTTTCAAAACAGTGAAATGACTGGAAATAATGATACTTTATTGTAGCACTACCATTTCCTTTCTTTAAAAGAGAAATACTTAAGGAGCTTTGAGAAAAATGTGATGACATCCTGTGGCAAAGCTCCAGAGTGTCAAATACCCTCCAGCTGCTTATGTTATGAAACAAAGCAATGATTGTGCCTGAGCAACATCTACAATAAATATTTCTAAACAAACATTATGGCTGAGGGTTGGACAGCAGCGCTGTTGGAGCAGCAGGGTCCTGCAGCAAATCCTGAAGGAGTTTGTCTGGAATGAGTTTGCATGTTCTCCTCGTTCATGAGTGCTTCATTTCTTCCCAGAGTCAGAAAACATGTCTGTTTGGTTAACTGGTTTCTCTAAGTTGTCTTCATATGTGTAAGTGTGTGTGTGGGTGAGTATGCCTGTCCTTCCTGCAGTTCTCTGTATAGCCCTATGATTTCTGAATATACTACAGCTCCTCCATGAAAGGACACGCAGCTATTCACTATTGCTCTGTTTAGAAATAAATTTTACATTTTAATGCAACATGAAGCTGGATCTCATTTTATCTCCTTATTTCAGAGCCAAATAAATCCAGAAAAATAAACACATGTACACCAATTATGTATTCTTCCAAAACAACTGATTTAATGGGTGTAAAATCAGATGAGGACCAAAAGAGCCCAAACAACTACTATTTAATTTATCTATTCATTTGATTTCTTTGGCTGTATAAACAAAGTTATAATATTGCACTTCATGAAAAAGGCCTAAAACACCCTTAAAAGCTTGATACATCAAGTGCATAACAATAAATATCACTAATCGCATAGAAAAAGATGAAAAGAAGGTTGGCCAAAACCTGTTTCTATAAACTTCTCTTGGATCACATGAGTTAAGGTGATCTTAAAGAGGGAAAATCCAGCTGTTAGAGTGAGGATGCAGAAATAAAGGCTTTAAGGGTCTGTTAGCATTCAAGTTTAAAACTGTGTTCCTCCATATGGGATTAAAGGATCTTTAGGTTGGTTGTTTAACTACTTTTGCAGGCATTGCTTTTTGCAGTTGAGCAACTCTGAGGATCGAGTTCAGTCTGTCAGTCCCTTTTCCTCCTGATTTATGGCGTGTTTGAGCACTGTTTCCTCGTGTTAACATGTCATCATGTCGGTGCTGAAGTGTGTGTGGAGTTTGTTTGAGCGCACGTGTCTGTGTGGGTCGGTAACTCCTCAGGATGTCTGCGTCCTGACTGGTTTGGCTTCTCGGTTCCCTTTGGCTTTTTCCAGCATCCTGTTTTCACACACAGACACACCTGGGTCCTCATTGATCTGGACCTCGGATCATGGGACAGAAAACCTGCTGAGACCTATTCAAGTTCTACGCTAGCTTGGTTTTCACACACTAAAACTTTTAGATTTTTGTATAAACAGCATCATTATTTTTAGAGGCAGGTTGACCTTTTTAAATTGATGTTTTAGAAGCTGAACTGCAAGTTTTTTCTCTAGTAAAAACAAAGCCTGTTACCTGTTTAGGTGCCAAAGGTACCAAAAAAGCTACAGCAACCACGCCCTCTGCTGAGATCGTACATAAATGCAGCAGAGAGGAGGTTCTATTACTGCTTTATGCCTTAGCCAAAAACTGAAAGCAGCCTATCATTTAGTATTCAAAAGCACACATGGCTTTCCTTTCAATGTTAGAATTGACAGGAACAGGGTACACATTGGCTTTATTTTGAGTTAAGGCCAAAACCTTTCAAACTCAAGGAAATTAGATTTATTGTTAATACCATATGTGCCGATTTAAAGACAAGGATGATCAACTTTATTGGTCATACTGTATGTACATTTGACAACGTTTATCTTATGCATTTAACCCACCCCTCAAGCAGAGGCTTAGCCCCTCAGTGGCTATTTGTTGGGTTTGAACCCAGTATGTTGCAGCCTTTTTCAGAAAGTCAGTGTTTTGTTCTTTCTGTCCATTTGGCCATCAATTCACTATGATGATGGTAAACCATATATATATATATATATATATATATATATATATATATATATATATATATATATATATATATATATATATATATATATATATATATATATATATATATATATATATATATAGTAAAACGATTTGGGTAAAACGTGTCTTTCAATTCTTATGGGCTTAAAGCAGGGGTGGTCAAGTCCAGTCCTCAAGAGCTACAGTACCATCCTGTAACTTGTAGATGCATCTCTTCTCTAGCACACCTGAATCGAAAGGCTCAGTCCCCTCATTTAGCTCAGGTAGTCATGGTAACGAGCCACTTATTTGATTCAGGTGTGTTAAAAATGGGGCGCAACAAAAAGTTGCAGGATGGTAGCTCCTGAGGACTGGACTTGAGCACCCCTAGCCTAAAGGAATCAAACCCAGCTAATGATCGTTTAGCTTCTTTCCTCTGGTATTTTTACCTTTTAACTTTGCTGCGTCTTCCCTGATGGAAAGTCTTCTTTCCATCACCCTAATCTGCAGCTCCCTCAACAGATTCTTTATTTAAATATAAATCAAGACTCTGGTTGCACCAATGCACCCATTACTTCCAGTTAGGGGCGGGCATTTCTTAATTTTCTAACAACTAATCTTTCGACAAATTTTTCAATAAGTAGAAGAAAAAAAAATCCCTACTGCTGGGGGTTGGCAGAGTAGTCGCCTGTGGTGACGCCAAGTAAAAAAAAAAGTTATATTTATACTATGTGTGCGTGTGCTCATATGATAAACCCTCTGTCTGTTGCCGTCTCGAAATCACAAAAATGACAATAAATATGCATGCGTAGTGTTGTTCAACCTTGTTTACCAAAACATCACCAAAGAGTGGAGGGGGTCGCTTAACATCCAAAGACAGTCGATCATCCTACTTCACAAGATTTATAAAAAGCACATGCTAACTAGGCGTTTTTAACAGTAATCAACTACTGTAAGGTGGTCTTGTTCTTTTCAGAAGCATCCTCAACAAGTCCTGTTTTTCTTTTAAGGTGCTTCTGCAGCTGTTTGCTCAGATCAAAATAAATACGGCTGACAAAATGATAGTCATCGATGGAAAAAAATCTGTCGATGCATTTTCATCGTCGACTAAACGCAGCAGCACCGATTTATTGTATGGTTTATCGTTAGCGTGATAAGTTAAAAAATTCCAGAAACTGGGTTATTTGTCATAATTGTTGTTTTTTTTTCTTTTTTTTCCATTGGGGTCTTTAACAATTAAACCAGGTGATATAAATCATACTATTCATGTTACTGCTGTCCTGAGGAAGATTCATGGAAACATTTATTTTTCATGACTATTTGTGATTTTGAGGAAGTGAGTGCAGAGGTTAGCAGACACAGTTACCAAAAAAAAAAACACTGAAGGAGCACTGTTTTATTTATTTTATCGTGATCACAAAATATCACACAATATTGAGATAGCTGTTGCTAAACCTCAACATAGAAAACTATATTGGAAAGGAAAGCAGGCAAGGGCTGCCCTCAAATATCCCCTGCATTGTTTTTTATTGTTTAAATTATATGTAAGGGTTGTATAGTGATTGTGGTAAATCTAAAACTCTGGTTAGTATTTGCAGATTTCAGTTTAGTTTGTATATTTAGTTTATCTGTTTTCATTGAACTTGTGACTGGAGCATTTAGTTGAGACTATGAGGTGAATTTTCCAGGTTTTTTTAAGGCGTGTCCCTTCACATTGCCTGCTGGCTGAATAAATAAACCTTAAGTCTCCCGTTACAACAGGTGCAAGTTTATCCGTTTTTATCTAACTGTAATAATACACCGGTTATATTGTGTCCTATAACAGTATTACCATTAGATTCTGAGATTTTTGTTTCATTAAGAAGTTTAAAATCAAAGCTTTTCTGTTTTTTGTTTGTCCATCAGTTGAACAAACATCCAGTTGTCTAAACCTCGGCCTTCTTTTTTAAACAAGATAACACATTTCTCATTTTTGTCAAAATAAAAATATACAAACATAATAAAGAACGCAAACAAGCAGATCATATTTACTTTATCCGAATAGTTATTTTTCCTAGTTTCTTTCAGTATGATTAGAGGAAATTGCTAAATAGAAAATGTATAAGAAATCATTCTTATAATTGGAATTTTTTTAAAGCCGTGCTGATATTTTTATTGATAGCTAAGATAATGATTGGACCATTTAAGTTTGTTATTGGTTTTTGTTCAAAGTGATGCATTTTTGTTGCAGCATGAATAAGCAACCGTTGTTCTGAACATTTAGCATAAAACATGCATTTATGTTATTTTGTTTATAGCACATGGCTTCAAGATAAAGTTTCTAACAATAAACATTTAAGTGTTTATTGTTAGAAAAACTTTTGCCAACTTTAGTTTTTGAGATGAAATATGCTATATAATATGAGACTGAAGTTAGCTTCTGAAGATTAGCATTTAGCTTTAGCATAAGTTTTTTACATTAACTACAGAAGTATATTTTATTATAGTGACATTATAACTTTAAGATCAATTACAACTTAAGGGAACGTAACTTACAACTTATACTTAAACTTTTAACTTAAGGAATTCATACATTTTAATTCATGTGACTTAGGTTATCTTCTATCTTTATGTTAGCTTCTAGCAGCATTATGTTTAGTTTTTTCTTATTTTCAGTATTCATACTTTTAAGGATAACTAAAGTTTTGCTTTTACTAGAAACCGCTTCATATTTTCATTTCACTGTAAACATCAAGTCTTTTACAGCTGCTTTTTTTATCTCTGCTTCTGTCTCCTTGAACCCCAGTCGGCCTCGGCAGATGGCCGCTCACACTGAGCCTGGTTCTGCTGGAGGTTTCTTCCTATTAAAAGGGAGTTTTTCCTCTCCACTGTCGCTACAAGCATGCTTGGTGTGAGGGATTGACTTGGAGTCAATGAGTCGATGCAATCAACTGGTTTTCCTTATAGAAAATTTGGAATCAATTCGCCTGTATGATCTGGTGAACTGTAAAGTGCCTTGAGATGACATGTGTTGTGTATTGGCGCTAGGGTTGTCAAAAGTATCGATACTCAAAAAAGTATCGATACTGAAACGTTGTATCTGGATACAATACTCATTTTCAAAAGTATCGATACAGCCATCTAAAGTGCAGAATAGTGGAAAATGCACTTTCTGAACACTGTGTGATTGAATAATTCTGTGCATTTTTCAGTTTCAGACTTTTTTTGTAACAGGTGCAGCTGCTGAGAATTATTTTTGTTTAACTGGTTTGGCTAGTGTCATTGCTATGTCTGCAAAGCATAGCCAAGGAAGGAACACTTAATTTTAATTTTGTTGGTTTTTTATCAAGCTTGCTTAATACTGTGCACAGCATACAACCTCAAAATATTATTCTTATTGTTTTTTTTTTTTATTTCTTGTATTTTTTAGTAATAAAATATTTCTGTTGAATTTTAAAGTCTTTGTTTTTATTCTTGTGGTATCGAAAAGGGTATCGAGTATTGAATATTTTACTTAGTATCGGTATTGAGTTGCAAAGTTTAGTATCGTGACAACCCTAATTGGAGCTATAAAAATAAACTGCATTTATTTGAATCAAGGTAGGCTTTTAATGGCTTTGAAGACTATGGTTCAAATTAAGCTCTTTTGAGGATAGTTTTTAGTGTCCATGTTCCTCATATTTAACAGGCTTGAAAGCATTCAATAGCTTTAGCTGTTTTCAAAGAGATATATGTTATATTCTGTTTTTATGAACATAAATAAAACATTGTTTACTTTTGCATTTGATGCAGAAGTATAACTTGATTCTAAAATCCATCTGTCCTCCAAAATCCAGGCACACTGCAAGATGCTGCTTCAGTGGTCACTGTAATGTCACACTGATGGAGAGTCAAACCACCACCTGTTGATCCCGTGGTGACGATGGTGATGACTGGCTCTCGTGCTGCAGCCACATGCACTTATTTTCTTTGCAACCAGATGGAACCAGTTTGTAAATGTGGCTCACGGTTGGTTTGGTGGATGAGCCTGGAACATGTTGCTGTGAGGGACTCATTTCAAACATGGCTGCTGCATTTCTTCTCCCTCTCCCTCTGCTTCATTTTCTCTCTCCCTCTCTTGCCTCAATCGATCTGTCGCATTTTTTCCTGAGCATGAAATGGACCCCCAGTCTCCAGGCAAGATGTTAACTCTGGGAGTCATGGTGTGTCAGTCCTTGTGTGAATGTGTTATCATATTTTGCTGTATCACTCACCTCCCCCCTCCCAACAAAGTCAATTCGGTTCATTCTAGTTTATTGACATGATTTAAAAACAATACAGATTTTACTGCAGTACCTGTTTACCCTAAAACAAGCAGCACTCACTCTCTTGTCCTGTTTTCCAGAAAGTATTTCTCTCTCCAGCTGTCATGGTGACAACCCCTGTGCAACCCTGGGGGTTAAATCAATTTTCTTGAAACATAGCGCTGATTTTCCTTCTGTGTGACAGAGCAAAAACGAGAGATGCAGAGAAATAAAAACAGATCCACATTCAGCAGGGACCAGAGAGGGGAGAAAAGCCTGGAGCCTCCCAGGCATTTTACCCATGCAGAGAATGTAATGAAATCTGAGCTACTTTTCCTCTCCTCCCCTCTTCATCTCTCTTCTTCCATAAATATGGCAGATAAACCAGATGTGTGTTTAGCTGATTACTCTCAAGTTGGTCCTTAAGATTTTCTCTCCTTTTTTGCGCCTTATAGAGCAGCTCATGTTTAGAAACAAGCACTAAAACTGATCAGCACCAGCAGTTGAATCCACCTATGAGCAATCGGGGCATTATTTATAAGACCCTGAGGTTTCCTGGAGTCAGTGGAGCCGTTGCACCAAACAGGTTTCTTCTAGCTGATATCAACTTACAGTTTGCCTCCATGTCTTACCTGTTGATTCTAATTTTGATCAGTTCTTTAATTTTTTTTTTTTTATAGGGATAACATACCAAAAGGGAAAAATGGGCTGCGTGATTTTGAGGCAGAAACTTTTAATCAAATGGAAAATTATAATGAAATCTCATGATGCGTCTTTAAAATAAACTGAAATTTTATTTTAAATAGACTGAACAAACTAGTGAGAAAGGCAGCTTCTGTCTGAAGGGCTGGTTATCCTCCCGCAGCAGTGTGTAGCAGTGAGCTTGACGCAGATATGTTTGATTTATGCACAATATTGAAGCATGGTCTGCGCTATGTTATTCCACGCCACAAGGCAAGAGGAACAATCAGGAACTAGCTGTGGGTCTAGATTCGTCCGAGGCGGTGAGGAAGTGGGGGCACGTTTGTGCGACAGCGGTGGGACATGAGGGCAAAAAAGAGCGGGGATCCAGGTGAAAAAAGGGTCCCAGCGTTCTCGCGCACCTCGCTCTTCTAGCTGGTCCATCTTCACGACTCGTTTTCCTCAATGGCGTTCATACAAACAAAACAAGCCGGTAATGTACCAAACAGGAAATACACATGGTGTAGAGCGGATGTAGATTTGACCAATCAGAGGCCTCCTGTCTGCGGTCACCTACAATTTTGTAGAGGTGCAACAAAGTGTTTGCGGAAGGGGCGGGGCCACATTGCCGTTCACTGCGACACGCACGCAAACAACCTGGTTTCTGGGTATAAATCAGCCCTTAGACTGCACTCTGGACTTAGTGGAGGAAGTGGCTGAGAGGAGTACTGTCCAAGCTTATATCCATCATGGACAACACCTTCCACCCTCTGCAGCAGACTGTAGAGGAGCTGAGCAGCTGCTTCAGTCAAAGACTCTTCGTCCTGTTTGTAAAGAGGAGCACTAGGTCATTCATCCCTGCTGCAACTAGACTCTACAATGCCACACTACCATCGCAATAACTTGTGCAATGTATGTGCAATTATTACTTGATACCCTATGCAATAACTATATGTATAAATATCCATCTATATAAATATGCATGTAGACACCCTGTGCAATAACCCTGCATAATAATCCTGCTATTTAAAAAAAGAAAAGCTGTCATATGTTGACATACTGTATATAGTGTATATATTCCATGCACCTTTTTCTTCCTTTGGCATATTCTTCTCCTTTGACTATTGGAGCTGATGCAATTAGTTAATTTCTACACTGCAAGATCAATAAAGTCAATCAATCAAAAATTGCATTTTGCATTTTGTTGGATTTTGTTTAAATTGGTGTTCCCGTCTGATTAAGTAAAGTTTGTTGGGTTCAGATCTTTAGCCAATTCTTCATAAATACTTATTTGGCGTTTATCTTTTTAATGCGGGTTTGGTGCTCATTCTGAGTAGTTCTTATGGTTCTAAAAGAAGATTTTTAATAGTAATTTCTTTCTTTTCTTTTCGAATCTGATCAAATGGAAAGTTATGTGTGGAATATTTGTTACTCTTGGATGATTAGGAGGTTTCATTAGAGGACATCCTGATGCTGCTGTCTGTGCGTGTGCTTCCTGCAGAGTTTCAGCCTGTCCTTAATGTTTACATTGCAAAGAATTGGCTGCTAAACAAGCTCAGCCATGACTGCAACATGATTTATAATGCCTTGCTGAGGAGGACATCCTGAGGCCTTCTTAACTGTAACTGCTACCTCCAAACTGTCCTTGAACATGAGAATCTGAATCTGCTCTGATAATTTTATCGTATTATTTTGAAACTTTAAACATGTTTTGTGTTGATTTGCTTCTCTGGGTCCTCTGCATGCTCAAGAGTTAAGAGACCTAGTTTTTCTGATACATCATTATTATTCCTTTGTAAATTTGTTAACAGCACAACCATGTAACGTGTTTTAAAGTCTTTTTCCCAATTATATTAATGACTTGATGTCAATTCATTTTACAGCATTGACACACTCAACTAGGGTTGGGAATTGATAAGATTTTCATTATTCTGATTCCCTTATCGATTCTGTAAAAGGATTCGATTCCTTATCGATTCTCTTATCGAATCTGTGAAACAACGAACTTGGTAAGTGCACAGTGACATTCCTCTACCTTCGCCTGAGACATTCTGTTTCTGCCTGCCTCGGTGAAAACAGAAGGCAGTGAACGGGAGCTGCCAGCCTCTGAGCCAGTCTGGCTACCCGTCTCCTCACAGTCATCTAAATCTAATGGAGAAGGCATCTGCTTAATGAAAAAGCATTACTGTACAATTTAAGGAAATAAACTCATCTCCCCCTGATTTAAATAAACGAGCGTCTCCTTTCTCTCGTTCCCTGAACTGCGGAGCAACTTCGTAGCATGTTTACTAACCCCAAAGAGAGGTAGGAAAGTAGTTTTATTTCCAGAAATGGCATATTATTTACTAGGAACCACATTAAGCACAGCCAGTGATATAAAACTAGCTACTTACCACCAGAGTTTCCTTCCATGCTGGTCATAACTTTAGCTTCTGACGGAAGCATCAAAAACACGGCATTTGTGGAAATATATGCCACGTGGTCTGCGCAGGTGTTTCTGCATGTTGGATGTATTTCGTCCCGCGGATGTAATTGCCACTTTGCAATGATTGCAAAGCACCTTATTGCCATCTTTCTCTTCCTTAAAATGAAGCCAAACCTTTCATCGCTTTGACCACTTTTTGTTTAGCTTTTCTAGACTTACGCCTGCTCACGTCGTACTTGCTTACTGAATGCCGTGTGCGTAGCTTGCATAAAAAACGTGACGCAAGTCGTGCTGCCCAGCGCTCTAGGCTCTGGTGCTGCCTGGAATCGTTAAGCGAGCTGCCAAACGGTGCCAGAGAATTGGAACACATGCAACAGGTTCTGAACAGGAACCAGTTTTCGATTCCCATCCCTACACTCAACACTATCTTCCTAATTCAATTTAAACAATCATCTTTCGGTTTGTTTATGTTGTCGTACATCCGGTAAATGTGAGCTGTACAGGGTACGGTTAGAGTTAGGTGACTTCATGCTCTGTTAATGTGGAAAACTGGGAAAATCTGCATTCTGTCTCCCTTTTCATTTATATTCTCACTAATGTCTTGTTTTCTTTCTCACTATTTATTTCTTTTGACTAACACGCACAAAATATGAGATTTAGAGGGAGGGTGAATTTTAAAAAGCAAAGAATAAGGTGATATATTTCCTGACTGAGGACTTCTATCCATCACCTCCGTATTCTAAATCACCTCTCTGAAGCTTTATTAATTTTAACATTTTTGGGGGCTGAATTAGGAGGTGTTAGAAATGGTGTGCGGACGCGGACGGTGGGGGAATCAGTGGTTTATGGATCTTAATGGGCTCATCTAAATGTAAATGAGGAGCGAGGAGGAGACAAACTGTCTGCTGCTACTGCTTGGGTGGGAAAATGTTTTGCTGGGAGGCAAATCATGTTTGGCTTTAGGGTTCATTTCGGTTCTCCTCAGCGTGTTTTACAGGCAAGAAGGGATTATAACTCAAAGTTGGCTTTTAAAGGATGATCATGTTGGAGGTGTCGTCTTTTAGTCGATTAAGGAAAGAATTAAACTTTTGTTGGTGTTGCATTGAAACCAACCCTTCATTTATACCCTAAATGGATGTTTATTTAAAATCTGTAAATAGAAATTAGAATGATATATTTTGGGTCTAATATTCAATCGTGATCAACAGGTAGACTGATCAATGATCATCTTCCTGCTTAGGCATGAATAATGACTGACTTATTTTATTCTTGCAGCAGTTTTAGCCCCATAATTAGGAAACAGACTCTAAAAAGGTCCGAGGTTCTACTGCTTGTTTGGTAGAGGTCCTGCTGTCCTCGTCGAATGCAGACCTGCATTAGACGCACTTTCAGCTTCCTTTTGGATCCATAATCTAACCCTTAGATGCAGTAATGTGGTAACGTATGTTCAGAAAAGAAGCTTGAGTCGGAGAAAAAGCTAGAGAATGGGGAAGAATGCCAATTTCAACAAAAGTGGTTGGAAAACGAGGAATTCGGGGCATGGTTGCAGCCTGTCGACGGGTACCTGTTGGTGGCATTCAAATTATTTCTAAGAGCATTAAAAGAGCATTAAAAAGCATTAAATTAGAGTTATTCATTCCTGTATAAACCCTGAAATATGAGTATTAACGTATCAAAGTATAAGCTGCTTAATATTAACTCAACAGGTATTCTCACAGCAGGCTAGAAAAGCGGCAAATTAGCAAGCAAACACATAAACACACTGCTGTCACACAGACCACCACATTATACTGTTGCTTTTAAACGCAAAATACCCATAAAAAGATATCAACACATCTTATAGAATCTGTAAAAAATGAGTAACACTTACAACCATTGCTTTCTGAGAGATTAGCTGCATTGTCGCGGCCCTGAGACGATGCACACACGTTTTTCTCTTGTTTACGTTTTGACTTCCTACCTCTGGTTTGGAAGATTTTCAAAATAAAAGCACCACAAATGCATATAAAAATAGAGAACAGTATATTAACATTTGAAAGTCGTTTTTAAGTGTCTTTTAAACATATTAAACATATTCAGGGCAGAAGACTAATCTTATTGACCCAAGTTTTAGGCACATTGTCAGTGGTAGTTTCCTGTAGTAGGCAGGTTTTTATTTTAGAGTGAGTTTGTCAAAAACCAATAGATAAATGAAATAAAAAAAGCCAATTAGACTGTACCTCACCTTAGCCATAACACAGTATTTATTGATGTTATGCATATTATATATTTTTTCCTACCCTTACAATGACATGAAAAGATGAGCACAGCCCCAACTTTCCCTCTCCATCTTAGTCAAAGTGTTAGTGTCACATCCCTGTAGATGAAAGTTACTGCAACTGTAGATGAAAGTTACTGCAATGGATGAAAGGATGAGTTAAAAGTAGATTTAAAATAAATGTTCAATAAATAGGATGCATTTTCCATTCTTACTATCTTTTTCACATTTTTTTAAACTCTTTTAAGGATTTCTGCGAGTAGTTACACATAAGTCTTATTCAAAAGATTTGAATTATGTTGTTAATGATTTTTTTCTTCAATTATTTCAATTTAAACAAGCGGAATAGTGAAACATCATAATGTTCAAACAGACAAAAATATATGTATTCTTTTACATGAAATTGGCTTTAATTCCTGTTTGGTCTGGTAAACTGAATTATATTCAGATATGTTCTTTTTTTCACACCGCACTAATCAGAAAGCTGGGCTTTGGTGCTTTATAATCAGACATATAGCTAAAATCAACATGACATATAGCTGAAATCAACATGTTAGTCAAACTGCTTCCAACAGCAGAACCACCTAAAAAAACATATTTCTGCAGCATTTATCTGCAGGTTTTTGGATAAAGATCCCACCTGCAGAAGCTGTGCAGTTTGAAATGGCTCCATAATCTGAGTGTTTCTAGGAGATGAGGCTCCAGCTGCTCTGATAGCAGGTCAAACTGGGATTTGTGTGCTTGATTACTGCCCAGTGCTGCAGATATAACCACCCATGCTCTGACTGAGTGTGTGTGTGCCAGAAGATTAGCTATATTAGCCATGTCAGATAAACACATGTGGCTGGCACAGATGCTGGTGAAACCCAATCTGTAGTTAAAGTGTATCAAGCTAGCAAAAGGTGGGAAACACATTCAGACCTGATATAGAAAGAAAAACTAAGTGTGATGCGGCTTTTCGAGACTGCCTGAGGTCTAAGCGGGTTAAACACTGACTGTGTGGCTGATTATTGCGTGTTGGGGAGTCTCCCACTCTGGGATCATCATTTGATGGCTCCAATCTGGAATCTGGAATTCATGGCTGGAGGATGACGTCCGTCTTTAAAAGCTATTTAAACATAATTACTGAGAGACTTCACATTGCAAAAATGAATATATTTCACATTTCAGGTTTAGCTGTTTGCATTTCAGATCTTTGCTGCTCTGAGGCATAAAGGACACCAGCAATCACCCTAGAGAAGCAACTGCTGCTGCAATCTGGAGAGGGTTACAGCTCATTTCCATACCGCTTAAGGGCATCAATCTGCAGAGATAAAAATATCCGCAAGTAAAGAAAAACTTTTAGGATAGTAAAACCAGGAGTTGACCACAAGCAAATCTAACCTAATATCCTTGTGAGTAACTACCAAAAGCCAAGAGCCTGCACCTTCAGGCTCCAATAGACTTAAGGGCTGGTTATACTTCTGCAACAGTATGGTCTTCGCTATGTTATTTCATGCCACAACGCAAGAGGGACAATCACGGACTATCTTTGGGTCTAGATACGGCCGAGGCAGTGAGGAAGTGGGGTCAAGTTTGTGCAACAATGGAGGGACATGAGGGCGAAAAAGAGCGTGGATCCAGGTGGAAAAAGGGTCCCAGCGTTCTGGTACACCTCGCTCTTCTAGCTGGTCCATCTTCAGGAGTTGTTTTCCACAATGGTGGTCATACAAACAAAACAAGCTGGTAAGGTACCAAACAAGAAATACGCATAGTTTAGAGTGGATGTAAATTTGGCCAATCAGAGGCCTCCTATCTGCTGCACTGTCTGCGGTCACCTACAATTTTGGAGTTGTACAGCAAAGTGTCTGCGGCAGGGACGGGGGCACGTTGGAATTCACTGCGACACGCACGCGGACGACCTGGTTTCTTAGTATAAATCAGCCTTTAGGTGTACAGTGGAAGCTGCCAAACTGTCCTGAAGCATCTGGTAGTTTATAATTGAGCATATCCATAAACTACACATTGCTGCATTTACCTGCCTGCCAACGCGTCACGAAAAGAATGCAGCAAAAACCAAGTTCACACCTGTCAGTGCTTCACAGATGGGTCATAAATAATGCTCAGGTGTCACATGTTAAACTATTCAATGTGAAGACTGAAGACAGTTTCTCTAGCAAATCAGTGTTTAAAATGCGACACCTCAATGTTTATACACCATGGTGGACATGTGCTTCCAGTTCACCCTCAGTAGATGTCTGCTAATCAAAGTATACCCAGCTTTTCAGATCCATTTAGACCCTTCAGACTTCAGTTAGCATGTTCAATGTTTATGTCCATAATGTGCATCACATTTACAAGACAGTTAGGAAACGACTTATGGTGCATCTCCAACTATCTTCTTTTGAGGAAAATATGGCAATACTGCGATTTGAAAAGTTTCCTTTCAGACCAAGGAAAACATTTGGGTTTAACAATGATTTTGGAGGAAATCAAGCACAACATATCAACACAAACACTAAATACAACCTGGTTAGCATGATAGAGGAACACTGATAAAATGGGCTCTAACTTGGTTAGATGTTGTAATGTCTGGAGAGAGAGACAGAAATACAATGCAAATATTTTTTGCTTTATGTGGTTTGATTCATTTAACCTTTCAAAGATCTGGTGGATTTAACTGGGTAACATGTAAAAGTCTGGAATAAAGAGGGTGTACTTTCTTTTAGGGATATGCAATATTAGAATTTTGGCCAACATCCAATATGCTGTTTATTTTCTCCCTCCAGTTCTTTAAAATTACATTTTAGCCATCGGTTTCTGAGGCATTAAAAACATCAACACCACTGACTTTTTTACTTCAGCATCTCTTCTACCGCAGACTCATGCGTCAGTTGAGTGGGATACTCATAAGCTTCACTTGTTTGTCACAAAAACAGTCCCTTATTGCAGAATGGCTGATATCTAATGTTTAGTTTTGAAGCTAATATCAGCCTGAACCGATAGGATGATGAATGGTGCATCCCTAATTTCTTTTTACTGTAGATGAGTTAAGCTCAGAGTATCTAGATTCCTCTCTGGCCTCTTGCCTGTTTGGAGAGTTGATATCAGCTCTTTGCTTTGCATCGTCGGCTCTTTGTCTTGTCTTGTCAGGACTCCTTGGCATTACCGAAATATCCAATAGTTATTAGGTTAATTAAACTGGCAGTAGCCAGATTGATGTCTAGAACTGAGTTGAGTTCTACGTTATACATCTGGGATGGCTGCCGTTCAGTTTCTTCAGGAAAATTAGAGATGTTTAGTACAATACTTTGATCTGATTGGGTGGCGTGCTAATCGTCGCAGCCAATCGTGACGTTTAGTGTTTTTTCCAGATCCTCTTGAAAGAAAAGCACAGACATCTTTCCCATCTGCAAATGCACAAAGTGCTTCTCTTTGCATCTTTTTTAAATGAGACATTGTTATTTCAGCTAAATATGAGTCAGTTGCGCTATCAGCAGGTGAGTCCTCCACGCTATGTTTGTAATGCCCCTGCAAGGTCCTACTCTCCAATGCTGTCGTTATTCCTACATGTTCCGCCCCAAAAAGCATTGCTGGCATGTCATTGGTCCGAATCGCTGGTGGTTACGAGACAAGCGTATTAGCGGCAGTCTTTCGAGATGGATTTGTTGTGAGAACGGAAACTGAGATCTTGTGACAATCCAGGGTAACACCAGTCTGTGGAAATCAGATTCTCCGGTGCTTCACACCCAGTAACTGTGGCTGCATTTGGCTGGTTTAGCAGCTACACCCTTAAATTACACATTCCCGCTGCCAAACCTGGTTCAGTCCTCTCTGAACTTGGAAAAATGACACTTTGTCTCTTTTAGTGTTTTAAAGCCGTAGACACTGAAGGGTAACCTGCTTATCTGGAGAACAGGCTTTCTCCAATTTGTCATTTCTCATTGTTTTTTTTTCTCTTCAGCCTGAGCTTGGAGAAAAAGCTCCATTACTGATCCTGCTGTGAGCAGAAGAAAAACTAAAACCTTCACTCTGAAGTATAAGTTCGAAGGGACATTGTCAGAACTAATTATTTAACACATAGGGACTCGGATCCAACAGAAAGTGACTCCTAGTGTTTCTTCTATCACGTTTTCAATCATCTCTGCTGTCAAACCAGGTTAGATCTCCTGCTTGGAGTCAGAGACTAACTTTTCTTCTTTTAGTATTAATGCAGCTGCAGCAAGGTTTGATTTGGACTGAGCCCTGCTGGTATAAGATTCACTGTGCTCTCTCACTCCTGAGAGGGCATTAATGGGAGCCATTTGTTAATAAGTGAATCAAAGCTGTGCAGAGAGAGGGACTCATTTTAGCTCACTCAGTCCAAAGTTTGCATGAAAAGAGAAATGTGCAGAGAGGCCGAGCAGCAGGAGTTATAAAGATCAGCTCCTCTCAGATTGAAACCACATTGTTGCAGCAGCTCACGCTGGTATTTCCTCCCTGTCAGAGCACTCTGGGATGCTGGGTGGAGCGCTGACAGGGGAATGTGAGTGCCTTGCCAAGCAGCACTGCAGCTGACTCTGGTTCAGCACATGGATGGAAATACCTCCGCTGCTCCCGCCATGCAAGGCAGGAGACAGCTGTGCTGCTTTGGAAAGAAACTCCATCCCTCACTGACCGTCATCCCCAATGCATACCGGAGGTTTCTCTGCTTCGGGCTTGAGATGACTCCTCCCATCACTCTGAAGCAATTATATCAACTTATTGTTTAAAACTGACTGTGCTCCACCTCTTAGAAAGTGGCTTTATCTTCAGAGCTGCTCAAAAAAACTGGTGAGGTAACGATATCAGTCTATCCTTCAGGGTTTATATTAGTGTCAATAAATATTTTTTTCACTTCTCTTTGCAGAAACTTTGTGCATCTTGGCCAACAGTTGTTCAGACCACAACCACATGTTTATAATTACATACTGATGGTGGTGAAGATTAGTCCAGTCTTACTTTTGACCCATTGCAAAGATGTAAAGCAGTTGTTTGTTTCATGTTTGCCTGGTTTTGTGCAGACAGCGTCTTATCTGCAAAGACTGTCCTGATAATGCAGAACCTCAAAGCTTTGAAGATTGGCCTCCGTATTTATAGTTACTAATGCGCAGAAGTGAGTCATAATTACTTCTACCTTAGTGTTGTTTTATTTTGTAAGTTGGTTACATTTCAGTTTTTTTTCAAAGGATCTGTCCTTTTTTTATTCTAGATTTTAGCTGCCCTTTCCATGCATTTTTAGAGATTGTTTAGTTAAAACTAACCCTAAAAATCGCATAGACTTCTGCAGAACTCAGAGATTTGAAATTTAATTTAAGAACCATCTTGAACAGGGGCTTTGCCACATTTTAACTGAGATATGTAGTTTTTCCAGGATGTACCCCGCCACTCGCCCATAGACTGCCAGTTATATTCACCGCAACCCTGGCAGGACTAAGCGAGAGAGGATGGATGGATGGATGGATGGATGGATGGATGGATGGATAGATGCATGGATGGATGGATGGTTAGATGCATGGATTCTCTAAGAGGTGTCAGCTGATAGCTTGATATCCAGTAGATCAGGAATTCCCAAGCTGTTCCAAAAAAACCATCCTGCGGGGGCAGTGTGCCATCATTTTTACAGTCGGCATCAGAAGTAGACACCTGAACTTAAATAAAACCACCAGATGTTCCAAAATGGCCGGACATCAGTCCTAGCAGGAAGTTTAATGAAGTCCTATTAAATGCTCTGACCTTAGGTTTAGATTTCTCACCCACCAATGTTAGGTTTAGGCTTAGACCCCATGGGAGGGCATGCGTCAGATATGAAATGATGTTTCATATCTGACTAAAGTTAGGTTTTGATTGCCTTTAAAACTTCTGGTGTGAACTTTTATGCATTTTTCAAACTTTTTTTTCTCCGTTTAACGTCAGAAGCCATATAGATAATGTTTAGCACTCAGGTTTCATTATCTGAGGCTGTTCACTTCAAATCCTTTTGGGTAAAGGGGGGGCATTTAGCAAAACTTTCTGAGCTGATTGGGTGTCATGACAACCGGTGCCCACCTTAGCAGCAGACGCCATGACTCTGATTTAGCATAGGGAACCAAAACCACATTTTTACCCTCTTCTTGTTCCTCTACTAAAGATTAAATCATGGATTCTATTAGTATTTTTTTATCCTTTTTTTATATAAATATTTTTATTTATCGTCATACTTTTTTAGCTTGAACACTGAAATTTGAATATTTAAATTTGATAAATTTTGGCGAAAAGTAAAATGATTTTCTAGTGTATTTGTTATTTCATATTTAACAATGCCACAGTAGGGTCAAATATGTAAATAATATATTTTAGAGCACACTGTGAACCCTGGAGATGCAGAAAATCCCCCTCTGTTAGCCTCTAAGCCTTCGGGCAGCCAGCAGGGTGACCTCAGCCCTGTTATTTCTGCCTTTAGCTGATTTATTTCCCTTTCAGGAGAAGCCAGCTGAAATCTGTGTGAAAATCTAGCTCAGTTTGATGGTTTTACAAACCAGTGGATTATACTGTGTGTGTAAGAGTTTAATCTGCAGGAATTATGGTAATTTGTGCTGAGAGACGGCTGTGATTATGGGCAGTGGTGTTTGTAAAATCGAATCCAGGGCTGATGGAAGCCATCCTCACTGAAAGCTGATTTTTATCTCCCCTGTTGGAGCAGCCGTCCCTCTAAAAGGCTCCCAATCCCATAAACCTGCAGCTTTATTTATCCAGTTAAAGATAACACATGGTGTAATCCAGCAACGCCCTCATTCAGCGGCTTCTGGAGCAAACTGGCTGCTGTTTATTGTTAAACGACACTATTATGGGAAAGTTCCAGTTGTACCTTTCCACATCCTGATTTTCAGACCAGTTGTGCAGATTTTTAATTGTTAAATTTTGGGTTTTCTCTTGCTCAGTACAACAAAAAACCAACTAAAAACTAGTTTAAAAACCAACTCAGGCTGGATTCCGTTGTTGCCTTTTAACCCAAGTGTCTAAAAAGGTTCATTTTCAGAGCCGTTAAAGGAAGGAGCTTCTCTTTCTGCTTTTTTAGGATTCTGGTGAACACAGCTGCTCCGGTTCTCTGTTGGCCCCCTGAGATCCACACTCAGCTCCACTGACAGCCGCAGTCTGGGTCACTGCTTCCTCCTCCTCATCCTCCTCCTCTTCGTCCTTTTCTTCACATTGCAGCTGGCGGATGTAATTGAAGTGAGGAGGAAGCTCTTTCTTTGGCATGCGGCAACACAAATGATGTGGACTCATCACCTATAGCTGTTTTTATTTAGTCTTTAGGGTTATTTCATTCATGCAGTTCTGCAGCCTCTCTCTCACACACACACACACATCTGGAGGGAAATATCCGGTTCAACAGCTTTTCTGCCAAAGCAATCAAGTTGCAGAGAGACGGTTTGTGTTTTTCTGGGCATTGGAGAGTTTTCTTTCAATGTGTCCAAATTGTTTCAGGCTCCTAGCTCAAACCACAAACTGCCAACTCTCCCTCTTATCATTTGAAATTACAGTCAGGCCGTTGTTTCTACAGACAAATTTCTCCAAAATTCTTTCTCTATTTTGGAGAAATTTCAAAAATGTAAAAATGGAGGGAAACTATCACCGGAACAGTAGGTCTTTAATGAGGTAAAGCATTATGCTACATGCTTATAGGAAGTCCTCATAATTTCCCAATTAATATGAGTTACTATACCCTCTGATTGATCAATGGTTCTGTGATATTTTATACTTTAATCACATTAAAACCAAGGGTGAACTTTCCAACTCCTCAGTTTGGACCAAACCTCAGCTGTCTATAAGATGGATTTAGATTTTACTGCAGAATACAAAGTAGTTCATGCTTCAAGGTACCCTGGTTGTCTGGGTACATTATCAGCCCTCAGCTTCACCGCCATGTTTAACTGTCGGTAAGAGCTTTTTGTTGTTGTTTTTTCTGATAGTTATTTATGATGATGCACAATTCTTGTGCTTTATTTTAAATCAACTTTGCAATCCTAAGGCAAGCAGGCATTTTCTAAGACAGGAGGTTTTCTCTTTTAACTTTTTCAGTTATCCAGCCTTGAGCTTTAATATTTAACACGCTGAGGGCCGTGGAGTCTCAGGTGGTGTTCTTGGGTTTAAGGTTAGATTTTCTGAGCATTTCTTGCTCTGACCTTTGGAAGAGTTTGCCCTCCCCTCCTGACAAGGTGGTCAACTGTTTGAAATGTTCTCCATTGTAAAGAATCTTTCTTGGTTCTGAAGAGTTCTGTGAGAATCCCAGATTAACCCTTTATAAAGCAACCTAGCATTTTTGATCACTTGCATACTCCTTACAAATGGAGCCCCTCAACCCGTCCCTCCGTGAGGTCTAGAAACACATGATCTATATCCAGCCATTCAGCAAAGATGCTGCCACATGGCTGTACTTTATATTTTGGCATTTGACCAATTAGATGAGCCCTTGAATGATATATTACTTACTGTAAATTAAGTTGGAAAAAAAGGTAAGATGCTAATTGAAAAGTAAGAAAGTAAAGCTAAAATGTTAATAAGCCTAGTTAACAATTATATTTAGGTTTATAAACTAAAAAATGTAAGTGCAAGTATCAGCATTAATGCCTCTAAGGCTTAACCTGACAACAGCCAGATGCATGTCTCGCTCCGCCCAGCTCCACTCACATACATCTGGGAACCTGCTCATTGAAAGTGATTTCCCCAAGCGAATTTATGGTCTGTCCAATCAGGACGCAGGGCGGGTGTGTCCTGGAGTGGAGAAGCGACCGTGAGATTCCAACAACAATGGCGGCTCGCATTGAGGAAGCAAGCGTTAGCATTGATGCTGCTATTTCTTCTGTGTTGTCCAATCTATCTGATATTGTTTCATTAAAAGAACATCAGAGAACGGCTTTGAAGGCTTTTGTTGGTGGAAACGATGTTTTCGCCCTTCTCCCGACCGGATTTGGCAAGAGCTTGATCTACCAAATGGCTCCTCCTCTCACAGCGTCACGGGTTAGCTTCGGTGTGAGTGGTTGAAATAGCACGTCAATAAAGATGACAGACAAGTGGCTTATCCAATCATATGCAAGGAGTTTTGATAAGGCCCAGCCTTCAGTAAAGGCAATTCCTATGGCGGGTTCCCAGATGTATGTGAGTGGAGCTAGGCGGAGCGAGACATGCATCTGGCTGTTGTCATGTTATCTAAGGCTATGTTGTACCAAAAAATGTGTTTCTTTCACTCTCATGAATTTCTTATAGAAGCACTTTTGTTTTTTTTCTTAAATATTATATATTCTGGTAAGTTGGTGTTTCTAGTTATTACATTGAAATTCATTTTTGCCATCAAAATATCTATATTTTTTTTAATGTTACAAAAGTAATAAGGTCTTGTCCTTGATTCCAATAACACTATTGGCTTGAAATTTGTAATTTCAAAGTATTTCACTGGGTGCCCTATAAAGGGTTAAGGAGCAGCAGCAGTTTCTCTTCTAAGGCTGATGGTTCAGGCACCTGCTGCACCAAATGATACAAAACTGCTGTTTTATTTTTATAGATTTCATATGAATAATCAGATAATTAGGGTTTCTAATCGATAGGTCTTTGTTGGAACTTTTGCTCCCAAATATTAAACCCAATCATGGAGCAGTAATGTTTCGTTGGACCCATTTGGTGTAGAAGCTTCTTGCTTTTGCCTCATAAAGATTATTTTTAGGCAATTAATCCGAATGAATTAATCCTAAATAGATTTGAGCTTTGGTTGTGAAGCCTGTTCATTAGGAGTCTTCATGTCTGCAGAGGATCACTTTTTCTTTCCTGGTGGCTGTAATTTCAGTGGGAGCCGTCCGGTTAGGACAGATGAGAAGCCGGGTCAGAGGGTGAGGTTGTTAAATGCAGTCAGTTTGTTTATGTGATTTATGTGTTTGTCAGAAGTCTGTCGCCGTCTCAGCCCTGAAGGTAAATATCAGGGGACTGACAGCCGGCTCGGCTTCAAGCACAGGTGCAGGCCTGCTATTTGCATGTGGGTGTTGGTGCTGCTGGACCCAGCAGGATCCACTATCAAACGTCCTCCTGCTCTATTTTGGGAGTTTTACTCTTGGAGCTTCACACAGATGTTCGCTCTCATCTCATCCCTCGTTTTCTCAAACGTCAGGATGAATTTCTGTCAAATCAGAATCTCTGTTTATCATCTTTCTTCTCTGCGAGTCTCTGATCTATTTTTGGAGTAGGTAAATTTCCACCAGGTAGCTTAGATTTGTTTCCGCCTCCCACGTAAACACACCTTCCACCTGTTCCCTGTCGGTGATAAAGCTCCGTCTGTGTCCAAGCGTGATATCTGGATGGGGAAAAGTTCATGTTGATGAATGTAGACACGCAGCAGAACTCACTGAGACTGTTTTAGCTAATTAAAAGGTCAGCTGACTCCACCTGTGAGCCGAAACAAAAACTGAACTGCGCTTATTTGCATCCAGAGATCTAATCTCGGTGAGTGAACCGCCAAAACAGCAGCAGCAGGGCAACTCGGCTTCAGAGGTATACTGCTGGTTCCAGGAGCTGAACAGAGATGCAACTTCTGCTCCTCAGTTGTCAGGGGTAGAAAAGTTACCAAAAAAAGCAGTTTGTTAATGTTGTGATGAAGCAGAGGCAGGTTAAGGTTGAGTGGTGGGGTCACTTTGTGGTGATGCACATTCAGCATCACAACTGGCTTATTTTAAAAAGTCATTTTTTAACATGTTGCTTTGGTCATTATGTTGGTTGCCATATTGTTGCTGTACCATCTGGTACTTGTTTGATCATGTGACTTTGACGCAGTGCAGGATTATGGGATGTTAACTAAAGCATAAAGGCCTGGTTACATTCCCGCAGCAGTGTGTCACATCTAGCTTGTCGCACATATGAAGCATATTTTTCATTTATGCCCAATTTTGAAGCATGGCGCTATGTTATTCCACACCAAAACGCAAGAAGGACAACCAGGAACTAGCTGTGGGTTTAGATACGGCCAAGGCGGTGAGGAAGTGGGGGCAAGTTTGTGCAACAATGGAGGCACATGAGGGCGAAAAAGAGCGGGGATCCAGGTGGAAAAAGGGTCCCAGCGTTCTCGCGCACCTCGCTCTTCTAGCTGGTCCATCTTCACGACTCGTTTTCCCGCAATGGTGGTCATACAAACAAAACAAACCGGTAAGGTACCAAACAGGAAAGGCATAGTTTAGAGTGGCTGTAGATTTGACCAATCAGAGGCCTCCTGTCTGGGCCACTGTCACCTACAATTTGGGAGAGGTGCAGCAGAGTGTCTGCGGAAGGGGCGGGGCATATCTGTGTTAACTGCGACACATGCAGACGACCTGGTTTCTGAGTATAAATCAGCCCTAAGAAGAAACCGATAACTTCGTTGTTGTGGGTTTTCTAACAGTATTGAAAGTGTAGGAAAAAAATATTGAATTGGCTATCTACCATAAAAGCTATTTTGATCAATCGAACCAGATTTTTTTTGTTTTACAGCCAGTTTTTTTTCCTTTTGTACATTTTTGTTTAATTATTCACCATTAAACATTTTACAATCATGTTAATACAACTTTAAGCATTTAACTTACCTTGCAAGGTAGAGGAATTGCACTGCTTTACTTGCCCTGACTCAAAGCCTAGACTTAGTAGGTTTTTGGTTTAGTTTTAGTAGATGGATCAGGTCCTAACTCAGCTTTAGGCTTCTCCAAAACTGTACCTCTGACACTTTTGCTGTTTTCCTTAGTTTCTCTGAGGCTTTCAGAGCTTCTATATTTGGACTGCCCTGGATTTTGTAAACGGGTATTAAATAAACGGGGTTAAATTGAAATAAAATCCACAGTTTGGTTAGGGTTTTTTTTTTTGTGTGTGTAAAAACTTTAAGGATTGAAAAAAAAAACCCACATGATTTAAGATGGTCTCTGTTTAGATCAGAAATGGTCAGCCTTTAATCAGCGGTGTGTGCAGAGTTTAGATTCTCTCTAAACGACTCTTTAATCCAGACCATGTTGTAATCTTCTGTATTAGACACATGACACTCCAGCTGTATGCGCGGCGATAACTGACCCCGTGACCCAGATTTTCCACAGAAAGCTGCACTCGCATCACAAGACGTGCAGCTTGATGAGGGGACTTTCCTCAGACCTGGCTGGTTGGCTGAAGCTCTGCATCAGGAGGAAAACTGCAAAAAGATGTCCGAACGCCCTCCAGGACACACTCATCTATCTCTGCCTCCCTCTTTCCTTTGGACCGTCTGTTTTCTGTTCGCATGCAGGAAGTGAGATCATCCTCCTGGATTTGTTTTGATCTGAGATGACTTCATTAGTTTGGTTGATCTCACAGAGCCTCAGAGCTTTGAATCTGGGAAATGTTTGATTTTCCTGCTACAGTTTCAGTTACAATAATCATTTAAGACAAGAGTCTCTGTGACGGCTCTTCAGAATGTCTATGTTTAGTGTTTGAAGCTTAACTTTACAGCATTTTTTAATTTTATAGATTTTTACACAGAACTACCAGCATGAAAAACAGCATTTTTTTTATCTGATGGAAAAAGACTGTCTAAGTTCACGCTAAAAGAAAGGGTCCGGTTCTGCAGCCAAAGTCCAAATAAAAAGAAGGCCTGTGGACTATTGGTCATAACCCTGCTGGGAAGGTGAATCTGACTGGTTTAACCCAGGGGGCACTCAGTGAAATACTTTGAAAATCTAAATTTTAAGCCAAAAGTGTTATTGGAATCCAGGACAAGACATTATTACCTTGGTAACATAAAAAAAAAAAAAATGCACATTTTGAAGGCAAAAATCAATGTAAATGTAATGAAAAGAAACGCCAACTTGCCTGGATATACTTGTATATTCAGGCAAGTATATTATATTTGTTAAGAAAAATAACAAAAGTGCTTCTATAACAAATTCATGAAATACACTGAGAGTGAAACATTTTTCTTTGGAACAACATAACCTTAGCAGGCATCCCCAAAGAGGGTCTTTGACTGCCGCTGTCCTGCAGGTTTTAGAGGTTTCTCTGCTCCAGCACAGCTGATTTACATTCATTGTTGATTAGCAGCCTGTTGCTGAACTGCATTCATAAGAATCAGCTGTGCTAAAACAGAGAAACCTTTAAAACCTGCAGGACAGCAGGCCTCCAGGACCCACTTTGGGGATGCCTGACCTGGGCTACATTCACACCGCAGGCTTAAGCAACCCAAATATGATTTTTTTTTTGTCCATATCTGACCTGTATCTGATCTTTTGTTGACAGTCTGAACAACATAGATCTGATTTTTCCCAATGGGCCACTTGGCTATGTGGTCCTTAATCCGATACGAATCTGATCTTTTCAAATGCTACCTGTGTCTGAACGGCCAGGTCATATTCATCCGACCTAAACGTCATTAATACCCGACAGGGTCACTCTTCTGCTTGTTGCTTCACCGAAGCGGCAAGAAAAAGGACAACAATGGCGGACAATGATGCAGAGAGCAGTATTTATGTTTAACCATCTTGGAAAGATTGAGTTTTTAAGATTGAGTTTTTTAAGGTTGGGAAAGACCACTAGATGTTCTCCAGCGCTACCATCCATGTTTACCTCTGTAAACACAGAGCACGCTGGCCTGTGATGTCATTGCGTCTTCTACTGCGCATGCGGGACACTTAGGTTGTATGAATGCATTTAACAAAGGAGATCACATACAAGTCGAATATATTTCAAAATGTGAACGGCAAAAAAAAAGAAAAATCCGAATTGAGCATCAAGGCCTGCAGTGTGAACGTAGCCTTAGAGGAACGTAGCCATTAATGCTGATACTGGCACTTACATTTTTTAGTTTGTAAACATATATATAATTGTTAACTAGGCTTATTAACTGTTGAACTTTACTTTTCAACTTTTCAATTAGATTTAAATACCTTTTTTTTTCTTGATTTAACTTTTTTTCCAGCTTGATTTATAGTATCAATCATTCAAGGACTCATCTAATGGGTCAAATACCAAAATGTCCAGCCATGTAGCAGTATCTTTGCTGAATGGCTGGATATAGATCTTGTGTTTCTAGACTCCAACTTGGCCTATAAAGGGTTCAAACTTGAACATTCCAGAATAAAAAGCTGAATTTGAAGGAAACCGCCTATAAAAGACAAACTTCCTTCCCTTTGATGCTGAGATGTTGTGGTTGCTCATGTGAAATAGCATTTAAAGTGGCTGATCTTGACGCATTTGTCACTGTCTGCTCTATACGTCAGAGTTCAGCTGTCAGACAGATGTCTTCTCTGTTCTTTTGGGCGGCACAAACCCATTCAGGACAAATCCGCTCCATTAAAACCTTTTTGGGAAACAACAAACAAACAAAAACAACAGAATCTAATTCTTTGTGCTTCTGCATCAGTTGCTGATGAAAGCAGACTGTACATCTCCTCTGTTCTGATGGCAGTTATTGTCAGAGCAAACTCAAACATCCCCTGGGTGAGTTCATCCTTTCCCTCGCCTCACTGTGAAGTCGGCCGACAAACAAACTAATTTGTTTGTTTTGCTGATGTCACCGGGCGGCGTGTTTAGGCAGGTTGGACCCAACCAACAAAGGAGGAGGGGGGATTTCATTTTAAACCAACACACACACAGAGCCTCTCTTCACACCAGTCTGAACTCAGGTGGAGGTGAAGCAGCTGTCAGCAAATCTGCTGTGGATCTGCACGGGGGCGTGCACAGGGGCATGCACGGAGGCGTGCACGTGTGCGTTTGTGTTAACAACAAAGACAGCAGTGAAATGTCATCAGACACCTTCAGCCTTTTGTCTTCAGAGGAGCTCGAGCCTCAGCTCTGGCTAACTAATAAGCTGCTCCTCTCCGAGTGTGTGTTTAATTAAGACAGTGTGTGTATGCGTGTGCGCGTGTGTGTGATCTGATGGGGAATAAGCAACCGCTGGTTTCAGTCTCAACCACAGAGCAGGAATGTTTTTTAACTCCTGATCGCTCTCAGAGTTATGCTCGGTGAGTAGCTGCAGGACTCTCTTCACTTTCAGTCACTTCTATCACCTGATTAGAGCTTCATGGCTGCAGTTTTATCAAACTTTAAAGGAAATTTCCTGAAGATCTTATTTCATTCCGGGTAACAATCTCAGCTTTTCTTGCTTTCTAACCAGAGTTTATTTTGTGTCATTGGCTATGATGTCATGGTGCTATGCCGACCATGTTTTTAGAGCTGCAGGATGATCCTTGCAGCTGTTTCTGAGTAAATAAAGGATGTAAGCGCCGTGTGCTGACGTAGGCATGTGGAACCCCTCACTGGGCAGGATTTAACCTGGACTCACTTTATTCTGATCCAGACTATTTAGAACCAACCAAAACTTTGAAAGGGGAAGCAAATAAGGATCCAGTTATCTGTGTATATGCAGTTATTCATGTTTTTATAATGACAGCTGATACATAGTTGGAATATTGTCTGGATTTATTTTGACATGGAGTATCAGGTTGTTCTAGTTTGATATCTTGGAGTAAAAGAAATAACAAAATGGTTATTATTCAGTTATAGTTTGCAGTTGTTTTGAAGTATCTTTTTTACAGCACACATACAGTATGAGGCTGAAAAGTTGCTTTTTCTGTGTTTTTCAGCCTCTGGTGTTCAGCATGCACCTGCAGCAGCAGCCTACTGTTTCCTGAGTTTTTAACTTTTTATTCTCCTTAATTTTTACGAGGTTTGCTTTAAACCTGAACTAATCATGGTGGCAAACCAATATCTCACTTCTTCAGGATGCCAAGAGTCACATTTTTTAAAGATTTATTTTTTGTTTTTCCACACAGAACCCTTTCCCTTGCAAATTAATCCTTCTTTCATAGATGTAACATCTTTGAAGGCTCTGTAATCTTTGCCGAGTTGTTTTATTTTATTTTGCTGATGTCATGATACTGTCTCTCACCTGGGAAGCCTACTTCGTCATGCGTGTTTTTGTTAGATGGAGTGAGAGAGAGTGGATGAGAGATGCTTTCAGGAAAGATAAGATGATGGTTGATAGTGAAATTAGAGTTGTTTTGGAAATCTCAAGTGAAACAAAGCTCAGTATATTTTTAGAATATATTTTGCCCAGTGCTAATCTGCAGAATTGCTTTTAGTAGTGTTTTTTTAGAGCAGTTTTTGATGTTGGAAGGAATCAAAATGAGGAGCAGCCTCCTTACTGGCAGTGCACAGCAACAGGTGGAGGAGGGAGGGAGAAAACCTCAAAGAAAGCACTAAAATCCTTTGTCCTGCATCTTTAAAGAACTTTAACAACAGTTGCTGCATATCCATAAAAAAATACATGAATTGTTATCATAGAAAAATAAGTTCTCTCAATGGAAGAGCTGAAATTTAGAGAAAAAAAGTTTTTCAATAAAAGAGGCATTGAATTGAATATATTTAGCAGAAACTGCAACGGAAACACATTTTTCAACTCTGCAGCTGGCCCTTGGAGGAGGATGGCGCCCCCTGGGGCCATGCCTGAAATATGGATATATATCATGTGTTTACACCTGCCGCTGTCATTGGAACAAACATTGTATTTCTTATTTAGTAGAAATAATACAATTGTGAAATTTTGCATTTTAGAAATGTGCAAGATATCGAAATTTTAGGTGGCTTTACCTTTGGACAGCAAACAAACAGTCAATCCTTAGATGTATTTCTAGATCTCTTCTAGGGCTTAATAATATTGCCAAAAATTAAAATTCCAATTATTTTATAATATCGTGATTAGGATTAAATTTTTATTTTTTATTTTTATTTTGAACCAACCACAAGGTTGCAGATGTTTTTATTGGAGGTTTTAGTTTTTTGTGACGTTGAACGCGTGCTTGTCCAGAGTTTATTATTGCAGCACTGTAATGTAACCTTTTAGTAAAAAAGTGCTTATTTCTGCTGGCATGCATGGATCTGCATGCTAGCTAGAACTCTCTCTACCTTTCTGTGTGGCTGCTAACCCACTTTAAATGCCATTCTTAGTTTTGCATTTGTGTTGCTGTTTTTGTTTTGGAAGAGTGTGAAAATATTACAATATTGCCTGGATGGCTGCAATGAAAATTTAGAGCCACATTCCTGGTAAATTCAACACAACTAATATCGAGCGCCTCAAAATTGCATTTTGTTAAGGTGAGATAATATAGCAAATGCAATTAATTGCCCAGCCCTATTATCTTCTGCAAATAAGTCATGTAGTCAACCTGCTTTTTTATTTTTTTTAGGATTTTGCTCCATGACACCAGAGTATGCTCCTATTGATAATTTATCTCTGAGAACTAAACAACCTTTAGACCAGATGTGTTTGAGTAGGAGCGTCCATTCATCGTGTTGCATTGATGTGATGCGTTGTCGTCACGTTTCGGTCTGAATTATTTCCGCCCATCAAAAAACTGACAGCAGTAATAAAACCACATGATGCAAACGGATTAATTTGTTAGCTGATGCACCTGTAATTCTTCCCTCCTCACTTACTTAGTGTTAGCGGTTCTGCATCCCAAGATGTGTACCATTAATCATTTGAACTTTGCAGTGAAGCCCCTCCCACTTTATTAATGGTCGTGCATGCTTTGGTGTTAACCTGTATTACCATTGATCTAAACAATCCCTTTAACGCCGGTGTTATGGTTTTTTCTATGAAACCTCTGCTGATTGGAGGAAAGAAAAAATTAAAACTGCTATGTTTCAAATTGGCAAAAAAAGATTTAAAAAATCTGTTCTCAGGATTCAACATAACAGAAATGTTTTTAACGGTTTTTGAGTGTGAGGTCATCTGTTAAACTGACAGTGCTGAAATGTGAAGCCGTCTGCCACGTATGGAGACAAGCAGGCTCTTTCTTCTGACTGTGAGTTTCAGTGCTGACTCAGCTTGTTGTTTCTGTAAACACCTGCTGCCTCTAACCGCTCTGTCACTGGATCCTGGGGCGGGTTTGTGTTTTCCTTTCCCTCCGTCCTCAGGGAGTCCTGGGGTGTTTCCTCCTCCCTCCTGCTGGGCTTAAATTAGGCTTTTTTATGCAGACAAACTCCCTTATTTTATCCCATCAGTATTTATTATTGATCACATTGTTCAACATTATAAATAGCTACGATCACTTTGAACAATAAAACAGGAAAATGTACTGAAAAGTGCTCGTATTCCAAGTTTTATTCCTTCTTTATTGCTTCTAATATTTCAGATCATTTGTGGTTTGTTCTGCAAACCAACATATAAAGTAAAAATTTCTGAAATGCAGTTTTTTTTTTTTATTACAGAAACTGTAACCCATCTAAAAATGCCACACCGTATTAACTCAACGAAATGAAATTATTGCAGTAATTCCTTCCTCTCTGTAGGATAGAAGATTTATTGGAAATCAGGTTGATTAGATGACTTCATCCACAGATGAATCAGCCCTGAAGTTCTTGGAAAAAGGCTGTAATTTTTAGCTTCGGACTGAAATCCATGAGCGATAAAGACGACGGTAATAAGACGTCAGTTGAAGGAGCAGTGACACTGCACAGTTTTTACAGAAGATTTATGAAGCTGCTGTGTGTTTGTCTGTGATCCTTGGTGGTTGGTGATAAATCAGCTGTCTGTGAATCCTCATACGGAAACAACACAGGACATTCAGCTTCACCAACAAAAAGATTATTTCAGGGAAGGTTTTTATCTGGATGCGGCTAAAAGATGCTCAGTGTAAGGCTAGCCCCGGGGGTTTAGGACGCAGCGATTAAAGGAAACTACCTGATGATTCATTTACTGGAGTAAAACTGAACGTTTATTGCAAAATACTCAATGTTAGCTTGTTGAATGTGTTGAATGTTGAATGTTGCAGGGTTTTAAATAGATTTTGAGTAAAGCACGAGTGGATTATTAAGAGCAATATAATTTTTTTTTTCTCCTTTTCAAAAGTTTTCCCTAATAGCACAGGATCCTATTAAACAGGTGACACCAGATTACTTTATAATCCAGGGTTTCTTAATTCCAGCTCTGCAGGTCCTGCACCTTCTCAGATGCTTACATCCTCTGAAACAAATGACCGTATTACCTCCACAGTCTGCAGCCAGCTTCTCCAGATCCCAGATAATGACTTGATGATATAACTCCAGTGTGTTAAAGCAAAGAGACATCTAAAAACTTAACTAGTTCTGCAACTAAGGATTGATTAATCAGTTTATTATTTTTTTTTTTTATTAATTGATTAATAATCAGATAGCCAAAGGGTCCATAAAGAAGATATTTTACTAAATTAAACCAGTTTAAACTAAAATTTTCCACTTGAGGAGTTCTAGATAGAGTACACTGACAAACAATTTATTTCTAAATCTTAAATGCACAGTTTATCACAGTATTTCACAATTTTGGTATAATTGCTGCTCAAGGTTGCTCTGTCAGCTAAAGGCATTTTTTAGAGTCTCTATAGTCCAGTTAACAATTAATCGATCACTAAATTAGTTGACAATTATTTCAGTAATCGATTAATAAAGATGAATTGTTTCAGCCCTAAACTCAGCTTAACTTTATTTATAAAGCTCTTTGAAACGGCCACAACTGCCACAAAGTGCTGCACACATCAGGTAAAATTAAAATAGTATAAAAACAACATAGAAGTTTAAAGGAATAAAACAAATATAATAAAATGTATTATTCAAAACAAGTAAAACCAGACTAACTTTACTTCAGAATAAGCAAAGTTAAATGAAAGATTAAACTTTTTGTCTTACACACATAATTACTGATAAATCGGAAATCCTGATAATTCAGAAAGTTGTAAAACCTGGGATTATATTCTGAGGATCGGGGATAAGAAAGCAAATAACAGCTTAAACAATGAAATTCTGCAAATGTCATCCTTTTTGCTAAAAAAAAAACGATACAAACAAATGTCGGAGTATTCTTAGACTAGTACTTTAAAACATCGCTAGCAATCGATACACATGAAGAATGCGCAGGTTATAACTTCAAGAAGGTGGAATATTTAACAAGAAACTGCAGCCTGTGCATCGTTGATGCTCAGGTTTGTGAACGCATCAGAAGATGAGCCTCTCCTCTGATGGTTCTTAGATCATGTCACCTGAAGCTGCGTATGACATACACAAATACAATTTGTCTGAGGATACAGCCTTGAGGAACACCCTCTTAAAATCAAGTTTGTTTCTATAAACAAAAAAATAATAATTTCCTTGACTAATTTAATCAGTTTGCAGTTAATTCAATTGTCAGTTGTGTTATTGATGGATAAACAAAGATCAGCTCCGACCAATCAGAGACATCTTTAATCAGACAGGATATTTCCTTTAACTTCCCTCATCCTTATCCAGTTTTGCAGCATAAAAACATCAAAATAAACTTTCCTTTTTAGGAACTGAATAGATAAAACTCATCCTTTTTCTGCTGAAACTCTTTTCTTCATTCTGCCCACCTTTCCATCCATTCCTCTTTAATATCCCAGATTGTTGACTGTCGTCTCTCATGGCTGCTTCTCTGACTCTGTATATGGTCATAAAATCTCAGCTGAACATTTCAACAGAAACCAGCCACCGACACTAACATTCTTCCACAACAGGAAGGTTATTTAGTTGAGAAGTAAAGTCTCATATCTGAGCATCAGCATGTGAGCTTAGTGTGATTATCCAAGAGCAAAGCATTAATATTTAAATACTCTAGATGCTAAACTCCTTTGCCAGCCTGTCAAACAGATGCAGAAACTGGCTGCAGGATTTTTTCTGCATCGTCTTGCTTTATTCTGCAATGCTGGCTGATAAAAATCCTAAGACTCAGTTCTCTTTCCTTATCAAACTTGGAATAACGCCCCTGTTAAATTCCCTCTTTTCATATGACTCCACCACAGTTTAACTTTGATTATTCACACCTAAAACAAAATGCATTTAAGGAAAAGTCACATTCAGAATACAAACTTCTGAAAGTTCTTTAAGTATAGAAATTATCACATACTTTTCAATAAATAAGTGTTTTTTTTTTTAAATTAAGAGTAATTTCATTAGAATGTGCTTTACTGGAGACCTCCATGTTGGTTAAAGAGTACTACTGCCACCTACCGGTTTGTGATGTCACTGTGTGGTATCGGCTGTTGAGCAAGTCCCAGTGCTGTATCTGGCGTTTGTCACAATGGGCTATTACCCATGATGGGGATGAGCAGTGCACTATGCAGAGCAGAGAGTAACGGATTTTTTTTCTCTGGCCAGATGTTCGATGGCAAATTCTCCCTGTTCAAGTTGGCAATCCAACAACGAACCTTTAGTGGATCATAAATTGGAAAGGTGAAATAACATTTTTTTTCCCACTTTTACCGATGAAAGACAATGAAGGTCTTCAATGGGGATCCCCGACCCCTATGGGGTCCACGCAGGTACTGCATGGGGGTTGCAAAAGTTTTGGTTGTAGACTTTTTTTTGTTATATATTCCCCTCTGCAATTTTTTCCACTAATTGAAATGTCTTTAAATAAACATTACTTGAATTCAACACACTGTAGTAAACAGATAAATGGAAGCAGAAGATGTCTCTCAGTCATCAATGCACACATTCAGTGACACACAGGAGCTCTTTCAAGCTGGGCACCGTTTCATTCACAACACCTGTCCCATCAACCAGGAATCAGAAATACTTTAATAATGCCAAAAATGCAAAATTACTTTCATTGCATGACTCCATCTGAAATAGAGTGACTATAAGACCAGTTTGGTATAACACAATTTCATACAATATATATAATTAGGGGGTCCTCGCTCCATCTCACCGTCAGTTTGGGGTCCTTAGCCTGGAAAACATTGAAGACCCCTTTATGACAACATCCAATTGTCAGTTTAACTATAGCTCTTGTGAATATCAATGATGAAGTCCTCTGGAAATCTTAAGTAATGGTTGTTGTTTGCAGATGTGTCTAGTTGTTCCCATTGATTTAGCTTGGAGAATGGCGCCCGCCTTACTGCACCGTGACGTCACTGCCGGAAGATGTCAGGAGTGAGGCGTTACTATATTTGGGAAAAAATTGCCATTCCCGGATTTAGTGATCATGATGAAAAATGTTAGTTTTTTACCGATTAACGCTAAATTAATAAAATCACTGCAAACATATTAGTATTAGGTATAGATAATAATCCATAGATTATTCCTTTCTGACCGGACTTTTAATTTAGATACAACACAGATGGCAAAAACTTCAAATTATGTTTGTATCATCAACTAAATGAATTATATAGTCTCTAATTTCTTCAAAAACAGAAGATATGTATGTAATGTTTTGCATGGTATGATAAAACCAACAGATTGTTGATTCAAATCTCCAAAAATAAACTTTATATAGCCTGAAATGCTAATTATGAAGAGAGGGTTATGTAGTGGAACACAAAGCACTGTGATTGTTCTAAAGGATACATTTTCTCTGCAAATGATGTGCAGTGTGTTTATGTACTTTGATAAAGTGAACAAAGGTTAAGCTGAAGCTTGTTCCCAGACATTAGAATCACCTCAAGAAGACGTTAGGAACCAGAGAAGGTCAGACCTCCATGCCTTTACCTCCCTCTGCATCTCGCTTTCTCCGCTCAAAGCGTTCACCCGTTCCCTCCTCATCTCTGCAGGGCTTAGATTCCCTATCGGAGATGCTAATTACCGCCACGTGTGCCGCCTTCACGCCCCCGAGTCACACCCCGTGGTTCTGGCGTCGTCACAAATGACGTGGGATTCTTGACCGAAGCCAGTTAGTCATGTGTCTGTGCGTTTGAGAAGGATTTGTCAGGTCAGCCGAGCAAACGGCTTATTTTCCATGTTGGACAGATCTGCCGCCGGTTTAGTGTTAAATGATGTGGGTAGGGGGTCTTGCAGACAGCAGTCAAGACATGTATTTGTGCTAACCTTGATAAACTGAAGCAGTGTGCCCTAGTTTATGTTCAGATAACGCTGTAGAGCAAAGCTGTCTTTATTTGAACCATTACTTTACTTTTTGTCTGGTCTAAACTACACATTGGGAGCTATCTGAATAACTGAGCTGTTGATCTGTTTGTGTTTTTCATTAGTAGAGATGTTTTTTCTTGCAGCAAAGCAGAAAGTGATTTATTTCCCTTCCTGTAGGTTGAGGTTTTTGCAGATCCACCAAGATTTATTGTGGAGATGCAATTTTTTTTTTCTTGTAAATCAGAACAATATTCTGGAGATTTATCTTTAAAATAAAACTTTTTTTTCACAAACAGCAACCAGAGAGTTTAATGTTATAATCTTAATAAAATATGTTCAAGTTGAGTATTAAAAACATATCAGGAGCTCTTTGTCTTTTTTCCCAGCATGCTTCACTTACTGGGTTCCGTAAAAATTCAAAAAATATCCACTGGACTTGGTTTTCAAGATTTGAAATGTCTGGATCACTGCGGATCCAGACATTTCAATTGAGAAAGCTTCCTGGAGAGGTGGCGAAACGTCTTCAAATCTTGAAAACCAAGTCCAGTGGATATTTTTTGAATTTTTACGGAATGACTTTGACCTGGATGACTGAGAACCTTCATCAGCACTTCACTTACTGGGTTTTTACTTCCTTATTATCCTCTTATTGTTTCTCACTGCTGTGAAGAAACTGTTGGTTTTCATTACTTGCTGCTTATTTTTTTAGAAAATGTTTTCTGTTTTTTCTAAAACTCTAGAAATTGTGTCAACCCCCTGCTGCCTCTTAATTCCATGAGATTTTTATGCATATTTGCAATAATCTGTGATATTGGAGCCAGAGGATCTTTGTTCTGTTTGGAAATGTGCTGATTTATGACTGGGTCAGCAGGTTTTGTGATGTTCTGTTGAAGGTGAATTAAATGCACCTGTAATAATGCAGGTCCCAGTTGTATATGCCTTCTTCTGCAAACAAGCAGCACCATCTGTTTCATGTTGAAGGAAAACATTGACTCAGCATACCTAGATAACCCTAAGTCAGAACTGTTTGAGCGTTGAGCCTGTTTCCTTTTCTTTATTACTTTCATTGGTGACAAAAATTGTTCTTTTGTATTTTTTGTTTTTGTCTTTTTTTCTCTATAGAGTTAAATAAATCTATAGGTTTTTTTGTTATTTATTTGACAGGCATGCTTAGTTAAAGTTGATTCCAGAAATGTAATCCTCTTTTTTTGTTTCTTATAGGTGATATCACACAGAAGGGCTATGAAAAGAAGCGATCCAAGCTGATTGGAGCCTATTTCCCTCAAACACAAGGTAAAACTGACTTTTTATTTAATCTCTCCCAGTATCTAACCACTTGTTGCTTCCAATGAGTCACTTTATTCCCCTAAATTACATGTGATCAAAAGCACAGTAGAGCACCACATGATTTGGTAACCGTGGCAATATTTGTTGCTGTGTCCCGTTGCTAATATGAGCCTAGCTTGGTGACACCAATGCTGTTGTTAAATGAGTTGATGAGAAGTGAGTATATTGAAAAAGCATATTCAAAATTACCCCTTCTTGGTTTCTCTGTTGCTTTATGTCACACCTGAATTCCTTTAGTTCATAAACACATTTTAGCACAACAGAAGATTTCAATTATGATATTTATTGGGATTAAAAGCTTTACAATAAAACTCGATCAATAAAACTATAAATAATAAATATTGTTTGCTTTTTGTCGTATTGTTTCAACCCCACCCATTAGAGGATCCCAGCATGATCTGCCTATTTTAGGTTATTTTTCATCATCTCTTCGACTAGATAACTCCCTTTTATTAGAACTCAGTAAATAATTAAGATCATTTTTTAAAATGAACCAGTCATTAGGATTTAAAGGGCTTCAATGGAAAATCTTTTCTGATAAAATGTCAGGATGTGCTTTTTGCCTTGATCAAAAGTCTGCAAAAACAACAACAACAAAAAACAAAAACATATCTATATATATATATATATATATATATATATATATATATATATATATATATATATATATATATATATATATATATATATATATATATATATATATATATATATATATATATATATCTATATATAGAAAACATAGGGCTTTTAATTCAAAAAGTCAGGTCTGAGAGCTGAACTAAATTTATAATTAAGAAAAAACGCTGCAATGTCCATTAAGATAAACAAACCCTGGCTAATGGTCAGGTAAAGGTTAAGTGATTAAGTAGGATTTGAAACTTTTATACAGTTCTTCTTCTTTTTATTGATAAAAAGAATTTAACCCACAGCTCCACTTTCCCTGGAAAACTCAACATATTACTGTATTACCACTTAATTACTTAATCTACTTTATACAGACACAGTAGCTCATGTGTTATCGATGTGACCAGCAGGGGGGGCTGCAGCCCTCTTACCTTACTTTCAAAGTCACTGAACGTTAATCTTGCATAAATGTCGGTTGTTAAACCCGATGTACAGCGTAAATATGGAAGTTAGACTTCATGTTTTAAAATAACACCTGAAATCAAATTGAATCGATGTAAAACAAAAAAAAGAACTAATCAGTTAATTCAGTCAATGCCAGACCTCCATCTCAATGTGGGAACATTTGTACCACTTCCAGGGCATCACTGCTTTATTTTGGCTGCTTTTCATGGCTGTTCATGCATCAATGTATCTTGTTAACTGGTTCTAATGGCTACCAGGAATCAAGAATTTAACCATAAAGACCAAAGTTTGACTCAGCTTTATGTAACTTATCTCATCGGTTGATTACGGCATAATTACTTTGGCATTTTGTAGCAGCAATGAACAAATTTTTCTTGTGTAACGTCACAGTAGTCCACCATTTGCATCAGGTATCTTTGGTATCAGCAGCTTTTTTTGCATTGCACCTCTAAGATCAATTAACGGATATCTTGGAATGGCTTCGACTTGCAGCAACAGGTTATTCAAATGAGGGATGCCATCCCTACAGGAAAGCAGGTCAAGGTTTTTCAGAATAGAACTAGTTGGTACAGATTCCTTGGATTATTCTGTGAAGGAAGAACCAAAGGAATTGGAGTAATCTTAACTACTGTAATCGAAGCACAAGATGGTAACCAAACAAGAAATGCCTGTTTGGTGTGAAGAGTGGGAAAGTTTTGGGGATTTTTCATGTGTTGTCTCTATGGCACCAAACTGCCCCTTTCATTTTACAACTTTTTCTTGTTTTTGAAAATGCCAAATGCCACCTTTCCCTTTTCAATGGGACTTAGACTTCCTCATTGTATGTTGACCACTGTTCTGCAGCTGAAAGTTGCTTAATCTGTCAGGCCTTTCATATTTAGGCTAGCACAGAAAGGAAAGTTAGGGGGAAAAACTAGTCTAATCTTAGCTCAACTAAATGAGAAGTGTTAAAGCTTCATAAGCAGATTTAATTGGTTTATTTGAAGTATTATGGGTACTTTTTTCTACATCTTAAAATTGTAGCAAAAGATTTTTGCAGCAGGATGTTTTTAATTACTTTTGCTGCACAATTACTCTTGTGGTGAAAATTTCAATATGAGTAGAGTGAAAATGACTGAGGGGTTTCTAAAGTCTTTCAGAAACCTTTGGACGCTATAAATTAAGATCACTTTATCACTTAACTACCGTGCAGAATGTAAAGACGTTGAAGATTTCCTATGAATGTTGCATATAATAAGCAGATTTGGATTAATGACCTTTTGTTCCCTAAAGTTACGATATGAAGTACAAAAGTATCACGTCTCTTCTTAGGCCTGTGATTTTCTTCCTTGCATTACAGAAACGCTCAGACTTTTTTAGACATGTAAAAACACAATTTCCTGTTTCTTTTAAAAAGACTTAATTCCATGGAAGTTTAGCTGCAAGTTTACATAGCCTTTACATAGCTATGGTTATCTGTTATTCTTTTTCAGCCATTAAACTCGTTTGTTCAAATTTCCTGATAAGAAACTCAAAATTTTTCTTTTTAATCTCCTGAGTGTTTTATTAAAGATCTGAGTTGTACTAACTGAAACAACCTTCTGTGATACCTAGATTCCCGAAAGGTGATTTAATACAAATGATGGTGATAAATAATTGTACTTAGACAGATTTTAATCTATATTCCAATAAATAAAGTTTAGTGCGTCTTTGTTTAAAATAAGCAGAAAATCGATTTCTATGCAGAACAAAACGTATTTTGAAATCTTTTGACTTGGATCTCTTGTTACCTCAATAAAAGGAATGAACATACATGTCTAAGCGTATTAAGATTTTTTACATAGAAACATAGAAAGTACAGCATCATAAATATTGAAGCATAAAGTTCTTCTGAAACCTCTTGGATTTTTTTCCTGCAAAGATATAAACAATATCCTCTTCATGCAAATAAAGAACAGTTACATTAGTGGTTAAACCTCTGGTAACTCAATAATATGCACACTAAAGGCGGAGGACCAAATTCAGGTAAACCTCCATTCAAATCTAACTTTATTTTATTACCTAAGCAAATAACTCTGGACTCAGAGCCTAATTCTAACCCGTCCACCTCAACATTTAGCTTTACTTCGCTCCGATGTTTACAGCTAAAGCTCATGTTGAAAAACATCAACAGAATCTCATCATTTGCACAAAACGAGGATTAGACCTTAAAATTTAAAAGCAACCACACTCTTAGACTGTTTGCATAGAGCCTGTCTTTGAACACCACAAATGGCTTCAGTGACTACTTTTTTCCTTAGGAATAAGTTTTCACAGTTAATGTTAGGACTCATTTCCTATAGTTACACAGGCACTGAATGCTCCCTTTTGTTGCCTAAAACCACAGAAATGGCCTTGGATGTCACTCTTAAGCTTGAAAATGAACTATAACATAAATATGGACTTTACAATAAAACTCCAATAACCCACTCAGCAGTTACATGGAAGGAAAAGCATTGCTGTGAGATTCACTGTCAGATCAGACATCTGACCTCCTGCCAATAAGAACCTCATGCTCAAAGGTGTCAAAGGCTTTCCTCTAGTCTTGAAAATAAGACCTCTCCTACAAACCTCCTCTAATTTAGGTCCAACATTTAAAGAAATCCCCCCCGATATTTTAAGATGCATCATAGAATGAACTGACTGGATGGTCATTGCTCTGCCCTTGTTCAGTATGATGTGGTTGGTTTTCTCATTGTGAGTAAAAATATGTCATAATTGTATGTACTTTCATCTAGAGCAGAGGTCACGGATCAGCGGACCGCGGTCCAGATCCAGACCCACCTGCTGGCTAATTCGGACACAACCTGATTTAAAACATGTATAAACTACCGGATGTTGTTGGACGACAGTGTCGAACTTCACTTGCGCCGCTTCTCCTGTCAATATGGTAAAGTCCTCGAGAGCGTCCGGCACCAGGCTACAGGTGATGCAAATTAGTCAATGAGCTGCTGTCAGTCTGGGTTGCTGCTGCGAGTCTCTTTTAGACACAGCAGGCAAACCTGCGGTAAGCTGGGTGATGGGAATGAAGGAGAAGACAATTAAAAAAAAGAGAGCAGAGAAAGTGTGGACTGCTGAAAGAACTGCGGTGAACTGGTAAAAGAAAAGTGAAATGGTGTGCTCGAAGATGACGCTGCACATTTAGAGTATGTTTGGCTCAACCTGCTGCTGTGAAGCAGGATTCTCCAGATAAATATCGATCCAATTTGATATGTGCTTCAGAATGGCTTTGTTGCCATTTAAACCCAGGTTTAAAGCCTTGCAGGGCAGCATAAAGCCCACTGCTCTCATTAAGCCAGAAAAAAGAAAAGAGAAAAAAAAAAAACAACAACAAATGATCAGTTCAGGTGTTTTATTAAATATATGAATCAGGAAATTGTATTGAATTATATTCCAACGATTGTTGTTCTCTACTTAAAAAAACAGTTTAGTTTTTAAAATGGAAAATTGTTTTATTCTGTTAAAACATTTTTTATTCAAAAATCCAATGTATAACATGGATGCATAAAAACCTCATGTTAAAAACCTCGAGTTAAATTCTGTTTAAAGTAACAGATTAAAAATGTCTCCGGACCTTTACTGGTTGATGGTTTTCTTTTCTCGGACCCCGCTGATTTTTAATGGGTTACCCCTGATCTAGATGATGTGAGCGCCACTTAGTTTGTGCTCTAATTCTCAGTCTTTATCCCATTACATGTCCGAAAAGCTGCTAAGCTATTAGCACCAGTTTAGCAACCATTCCAAGTGGCTTTCGGCATTCCAACATTCTTTTTCCAGATAACATAAATATACAATTTAGACTTAGACATAGACTCAACTTTATCCCTTGGGATTACTCCTACAGGGAAATTCTGGTTCCAGTAGCTTATATAATGTACAATGTTTTAAAGCAAAATACGATTAAAGATAAAAATATGACAGACAATATAAAAAGAGTGTATATAGTACAAATGAGCATAAGAAAAGCTGTAATGTCCTAGAATATATTTCACTTTGATATAAAAATCTCTGCACAGTAGAGGGAAGACTACATAGTAGTGTACTGATCATATAAATAAGTGAAAATTAAACAGGCTACACAGTAGTTGCAGGTGTTATTGCACAATGAGAGAGAAGAATATTGCAAATGAGTGACAATACGTAATGTTTTGCATAAGATGTCCAAGGAGGGAGGTGCTGACCCTCGTCCCTCTTCCTATCACCTCCTCCTTCCCCCAGATGAGGAGTTGTACTGCTTGATGGCTCGGGGAACAAAGGAGTTCAGCAATCTGTTGGTCCTGCATGTGGGAAGGAGCAATCTCCTAAGATTCATTAGCTTTACAACAACAAGGATATATATTGGTTTCCATCTAAATGCAGGTTTTTAGTAGTTAAATGTTTTATTAGTCCGCATTAAGAGGCTTGCCATCTATGCTCACAGTCTGAACAAAAGGGCTAAATCCATTGACCTACATCTCTTATAAAAAAAACTTCTCTCTTGTTGTTTATGTAAAGTTAAAGTGGCTTTGTTGTCTGCAGACTTATCTGCATTATTTTCACATTATTTATTTTATTCAAACAAAGGGGTTGTTAAAGGCCGCAGTAGTTTGTTTATATAACCCCCAACTCTGCATCTTTTAGGCATTACATCCTTGTATACATTAGTTCCATAAAATTACAAAATATCTGGAAAATTTTAAACCAGTTCACTAGACAATTGCACTGCCAAGTAAATACCAGCCATTTTTATGTAACTTTTACTAAAAACTGATAACATATCAACATATCTTAATTCTTATGTAACACAACAATGACCTGTATGAATGACATGCAATCGTTCATCTATTCTGGTAAAATCCCCAACTGGTATCATCATAACTTACAGGAACTAAGAACAACCTTCCTGTTTGAAGCCACGCCCATTTCTGGAATGAAGCGGAGCTTGAATTGCCACCCTCCTCTCAGCTGTATATGTTTTGATGAAGCCAAGCACCTCCAGTCATTTCTTCTTAGTTTTCTGGTAGCTGCTGCTGACGGAGGAAAAGATGGCACAGGGGATTCAACTGGAACGCGACAGATTCTGCTGCTCGCTCTGCTTAGATCTGCTCAACAATCCAGTGTCTGTACCTTGCGGTCACAGCTTTTGCCTGACCTGCATCAACAAGCGCCTAGACAGTGAAGAAAATTCAGGCATTTACAGCTGCCCGCAATGCAGGGAGATCTTCATGTCGAGGCCTACTCTGGTAAAAAACAGCATGATAGAACTGGTAGTTCAAGAGCTAAGGAAGAAAGATCCGCCTGACGTCCAGCCTGGACCTCCAGATAATAATGGTGATGCTGAACCTGGAGCTGTAGTGTGTGATTTCTGCTCTGACAGGAAGGTAAAAGCCATAAAATCCTGCCTCCAGTGTATGGCTTCCTACTGTGCCACACACCTCCAGCCTCACAATGAAGTGCCACCTTTAAGGAAGCACAAGTTGGTGGAACCAACTGCCGATCTCGAGGAGAGCATCTGCCCTCAGCATCTAGAAGTGATGAAGATGTTCTGCCGGACCGATCAGCGCTGCATCTGCTACCTCTGCTCCAAGGATGATCACAAAGGCCACATCAAAGTCTCCACGGCTGCTGAGAGGGCAGACAGGCAGAAGGATCTTCAGACAGTTAGACAAAAAGTCCAGCAGATGATCCGGGAGAAGAGGAAACATGTGGAAGCTTTTCAGCAGGAGGAAGATTCACTAAGTAATGCCGCTGGCATTGCACTGAGCTCCACCGACCAGGTCTTTACTGACTTCATTAAGACAACTGAGAAAAAACTAGCTCATATGAAGGAAAAGATACTCTCCCGGCAGAACTCTGAGGTGGGTCGGTTCAGAAACGTTAGGAACAAGCTGGAGGATGAGGTTAAAGAGTTGAACAGGAAGGATGTGGAGCTGGACAAACTGTACCGTACAGAAGACCATACCCATTTCCTGTTAAAGTATCCTTCACTGTCTCGTCTGAGTGAACCTAAAGGTCAGCCAAGCATCAGGCTCCGCCGCCAGCGGAACTTTGAGAGGGTTACTGCCACTGTTAGCGAGGCGAAAAAGAGACTGCACAAGGTTCTTGATGAAGAATGTGAAAAGATTATTCTTGCAATCACTGGAGCGAGTTTTCCCTCCACACCTCAAACAGAACCAGAGGAGACCCGGTTTAAGTCCTCTCAGATCAAACCAGAGCATGGACAGACCACCGCTGAGTTTGTTCAAGGCAGAATCTTACAGACCCTCGTTAGTCCCAATCTGAACAGCGCTGACTTTTCAAAGCCTAGATTTCGTGATTCCAGACTCTCTAGACAGGTCTCACTGGACTTGTATAGGGAAGAGCCAACGGTTACATTTGCACAAAATGGTAATTCGGGTAAAGAAACGGAGGAATTCCTCCCCATCAATAGACAAGAGAATCCTGATCTTATAAAAACAAACAAACTTCCTGAAAGGAGTCCTGATGTTTTACTGGGAAGAATTAAAACACCCAGGAAGGTTTTACAAACTAGAGCTCAATTTCTTCAATATGCATGTCAAATCACCCTCAATCCAGACACTGCTAACCCAAACCTAATGCTAGACAAAGAGAACCGAAAAGTCACCTGTGTAGGTGAAGAACAGAACTATCCCAACCACCCGGAAAGGTTTGCGTACACCTGGCAGGTCCTGAGTCAACAGCCTCTAACTAACCGCTGCTACCTGGAAGTGGAGAGAAACACCAGGGGAGTCATGGTGGCCATCTGTTACAAAGGCATCAGCAGAGCTGGGACATTTAGCCAATGTATGTTTGGGGAAAATAGTCAATCTTGGGCTATTGATTGTTTCAAGAACAGCTGTGAGTTCAGGCACAACAGGATCAGAATGTCCATCCCAGGCACATGGTCCTCCAAATTAGGAGTTTATGTGGATCAGAACGCAGGTGTTCTGTCCTTCTACAGCGTCTCTAAAACCATGACTCTCCTCCATAAAGTCCAGACCACATTCACGGAGCCTCTTTACGTTGGACTCTGGCTGTCAGATGGAGCAACTGCAGAGTTCTGCAAGCTGGAGGAAATATGATTTATTTTAGTTTTTTTCAGTTTGAGGAGGGGACATTTTGAGCGAAAAACGGTATGCAACTAATAGCTGCAGTACAGTGTATGTCAGTAACCCGTTGCTATGTATAGACACCTTTGCATGTATTATGTATCTTATCAATGCATCTATTTTCTTTCCTGCTTCATATGGAGAATTTTAAATAAAGCACAAATATGTGTTTATGTCTTCAATTCAAGCAAAGCAAATATCATTTGAGGTAGGGATAAACTTATTGAAAATGTTTTCTTCTCTCTTCGCTTTTTCTGTAAATGTATGGAAACGTCTCCTCACAGTTTTACAAATAAAGATGTTTACTCCATTAGAGATTTACAATCATGTCTTTCTTTGACTTTTTCATATTTGTTTCTGAACCCTTAAAATCACCTTGTTAGATCAGAATGAAGACGTCTCAACATTAGTCTGAATTTGAAGCAGAAGTTGAAATCCAGCTAACCAGGATTAGAGGAGTGACAGAGAGAAAAATATTATGTTAGTTCAATGGATTCTTTTTAGTAATTGGACTTTTTTGCAAAAAAAAAAAATAATAATAATAATTTAGAATGCATTTGCTTTTTTTATTCTAATTAGAGAAAGATGTTAAACATTAAAAGTTAAACTTTATTTTTATCAGTGTTGAAACATTTGGTTGATTTTATCTGGGGGAAGAGTTCCATTCTGTTCTTTATTTATTCATTCATTGAACTAATGATGATCCATTCAAGCCGTTGGTCGGCTTTTCTTATCATCATTGATCTGGGAATATCTACAAACCTTGAATACTGCAGCATCACAACCAGACAGCCTTACAAAACCCAAAACCATTTATTAGTCCAGACAGCCTTACAAAACCCAAAACCATTTATTAGTCCAGACAGCCTCCATGATGAGACTTGGAACGTTTTTTTCTAATATTAAATAAAGATGTGAGTCGTATTGTTTTTACACATTTTTCACAATTATTACCTTCCCTCTATCTTTCAGCAGAGGAGCCTTAACTGTGCAAATCTTTCTAATGTTTTATCTAATTTTTATTTTCTTGGGAGAATTAAAAAAAGAGGATTAAACATATTAACTGCAGCAGCATCGTCTTACATATCTAGCTGTGTTGCATCATTTGTATTTTTTCTTTCTAACTTGTTACCTTCTAACCCAGAAATAATATTGGAAATATTGCCCTGAACAAATGAAACTTTAAGTGGCTGCATTGAAAAAGGCAGTTGTGGGATTGAAACAGATTAATTGAATGTTAATCTGTGTGATGTATTGAAATCTTACTAAATTGAAGTGAGAATACAGCACCAGTGTGAAAATAATCTGAAAAATATGGTAGGGGAACAGGAAAAAAAAGACTACAGCTGTCAACTTTAAGATATTTTAAATGGACATCAGATATCAGGAGCAGAAAGTTGTGTTTTATAATGTTATCATGTTACAATACAGACACTTCATGGACTGAAGATCTCCAGAGACAAATAATCCTGTGTGGATTATCAGACATTCATGCCATTACTGTCAACTAGCAGTCTAACACCATCACATTCTGCATTTTGATGCAGTTTTCTTTACAACAGAGCTGTTTAATGCATGTTTGTTTTTATGACATATAATTATTCATATAATCTGTTTTTTTATATTTGTATTACATAAAATCTCCTCCCAGTTTTTTTTTTTTTTATACTGTATGCTAAAAAGTTCAGCATGACCTCATTAGAAGGTGACCTTCAGGTTAGTTTTTTCTCACTTATCTCTTTGTTAGATAATATTGACAGCAGCATGTCAAATACCTGCTTGCATTTCCCAGCAATAGCTGTGACGGTATGCAAAGAATGTCACCTGTGTGACAGCTACTGTAGAAATTCCTACTTGCAGCTGGTATTCCAGAGTATTGCACTGGTAAATTATGCAAGGTTGGTGCATGCAGACATGCTGGTTAGCACCTTTAACCCTGCAGCATGGCGTCAGGTTAACCTGAGACTAGAAGTCAGCAATGTAAACCATATGAAGCAGACTTTTATCTTCACTAAACAGTGTTCAGAGCTAAACGCTTAATACTTCAAAGCTCTATTGAGTTTGTAAGCCTTTAGTGTCAAGAAGGCATCACACAGAAAACAAGACATATTAATTTACCAGGAAAGATTGATTTAAGGCGTAAATAGATGGAAGGGGAAGCCTGTTTAATGACCATGCTGGATAAGGAGCACTAAGGGCTGCTACTTGGACTCTGGAGAAGGGGAAATCCATCCATCCATCCATCCATCCATCCATCCATCCATCCATCCATCCATCCATCCATCCATCCATCCATCCAGACTCCCCAGAGGAAACAGGAAAGCGAGGAGTTTCCCAGACTTGCCGTTTATTCCTCCGTTGCCTGGTAGTCATTAAACGCTTGGCTAATCAACGTCTAGCTCCTCTCCTGAGCAGCAGCGGCAGCTCTGTGAGAGCTTCTAATGAAGACGGACGAGGGTGGAAGTTTGAGGCGCAGACGGATGGTTTCAGATCATCAGCTGCTGTGGAGAAGTGGTGGTGGCTGTCTGCTGCAGTTATGCTGTCCTAATCAGACATATTGATAGGTTGCTGTAGGGGATTCATTTCTATGGATGTCTGGTAAATTGCTTTTGAGGCTTTTACTGCTAAAAGTAAAAAAAAATAAAGCAGTCCAGTGATTTTTCAACGGGCTCATTAGTGTTCATATAATTGGATTAGTTTCCAAAGCAATCAGAGTTTTGAAGTAGTTTGTTTCCTGGACCTGTTGCATTCCTCACAAGTTTCTGGAGACTATTAATAGTCTCTCTGCTGACTCATGCATGTCTGACTGCCATGTCATAGATCCGAAGGTTTCAACACCTAACATTTATCATTTAACCTTGGTAGGAGTCTGGTTTTGGCAGAAATTGTGGGAAATGATTTTTATTACCTTTACAACTGTTTGTATTGTGTTTAGAAAGGGTAGGATGTTAAAAGGATGCTTCACTTTTATGCTTTTTTACATATTTTAGTTGGCTTAGGGAGTTTTATTTGCTTTCTTGAGTTGTTAGATTTGTTTTGAATCAGCAGTCTTGGAAAACAGACTGAAAGACTGTGAGCCACAAGAACCAGCGATGAAGACCGCTGAATTATTCCACCCAAAGGGAATGAAAGTCAGCCAAAGTCCATAGAAAAATACCCCCAGAAAGACTAGAGACGTCTTTAAAGAGAGAAAACCCAGAGGAAAGACTTTTGTTTTTCACTCCTACTTTAGCGGTTTTGAATTTCCATAATTTATCAAAAGAGGGACCAAGAAGTTTATATGAAAATAAAACGAAGCATTTATCAGATTAATCGATGACCCGTGAGGGTGATATGTTTTAGTTATAAAGTAAAGTTCACTGAGGTGTGGACCTAAGTTTACTGCTCTTTTTAAAATCCCCATTTGTTCCAAAATGTGAATTTAAAGCTTTTTTTCCTCCTTTATGAAGAGCTAGCTTTGTATATTCATTTGACTTTGTTTTCTATGTTTGAAGATGTTTTGCTTCCCATCCAGAAAGCTTACTCAATTAAAAAAGTCTGGAGTAATGTTGATTTCCAGGCTTATAGAGTGTCCCAAACAAAAGCCCTGTTATGGCTTAGAAAGCATTCAAATTGAACCGAAAAACAGGTCCACCCATTGGTAATGGGAAGTCATTGAGGTCGCTGTTATCCTACAAAACCTGATGCTGGCCCATGCCTCTATAAAGGGGAGTCGTTAGGGTCGATGTTGGCCTGGTTAAACAGTCAAGATGTTTTGGTCCCCTGCATAGTGATGACGATTGACATGATAGAGTCCACCCCCTCTGTTTAATGTTGGTTTTTCTCTCTCAATATAAATGGCTTCCTTCATGCCCCTTTCAAACCACCAGGGTGGTTGGCCATAACAAGGCTTTTGTTTGTGCCTCTCTATAAGCCTGGAGCTCAACACTTCTCCAAATATTTTTAATTGACAAAGCTTTTTTGGTGGGAAGTGAAACATCTTGAAGCTAGGGAAAGAAAGTCCAGTGGTTTGTTTTTTAACCTTTTTGGAATGACTATGACCTGGATAACTGACCCCCAGATTCCACATACTCTGTCAGTGCTCCGCCCCGCTCACGTACGTCGTGCGGATTACTTGTCTGTCATGTTAATCAGTGAGAGCTGTTCCACATCCTCCGCTACTCCTCTGCATGTCACTGTCCACATAAGTCTTCTCCGTCTGCCACTGTCGAAATACGGAGCAGAGCTATTTTTTGCTCCGCTCTGGTCCGATCAGGTCAATATCCGCAATTGCAATCACACCAAACAGGAAAAAGAGAAGAAGATCCGATTTGTCAAATTAAAAAATATTAATGACAGATCAGTGACTAAAAATTAGAGTATATTTTTCTAATATATTCCCAAAAACTAAGAGCGTTTAATGGAATGATTGGACGCAAACTATTGGTACTTCATCATAGCAGGAAGCAGATTTCTCATCTGCATCAAATTATTTATTTTACACTGAGAGGCTTAAAAGTTTAATCAAATCCATTCAATAGAAACTTATTTTTGCGGGAATGGATGAAGAGATGCTGAGTTTGGAGGTAGAGAAGAAACGAAGTTCATAAAAAAGCTAAAAAAAAAAAGTTATCCCTGTTACAAAAATCTACAACAAAAATAAAATATTTGGACAGAAACTGCACATATACTTGATGCTGATGGGGATTTTTTTAATGCGTCATATTAAATTAAGCCTTCATTTCCACATGTTTTGCTCCTATGAATTTAATAATAATATCGCTCATGCTCTTCTGGAGCTCAGAGGAAATTGGATCGGAGCAAGATGGGAGGAACAATGGAGCCTGTAGGCTTTGCTTTGGGGAGGCGGTCTGGAGCGTAGCGGGGCGGATCGGAGGGGGGCGCTGACGGAGGATGTAGGATTTCAGGGTGAGAATCTTCACCACTATATTCATTAGAGTTTTAGTTAATTCTGGTGCTATGAATCTTTCCACAAATCCCATTTTAGAATCAACAGATGAAACTCTTCCATCAGTAAAAAGGCTGTTACTATTTCAGTAGGAAAAAAATAATTTTGGCAAAATATCCTGATTATTGGCTGCCTGATATATATCGATCTTTTAGTTCCTAGTATCGATTTTTTTTTTAAAGCAAAACATTTTTCCCTAAAACTGAGGGAAAATGGGCTGTGGAGCCCTTTAGCTGTTGGGCGTCATGTCTGTAGTTTTAGGCAGTCAGTGGAAGATAAGGACTGACTACAACCCAAACAACATGGATCCCACAATAACTGAATGATCAATATCATCTGATGAGCATATAAAAGGTTTGCCATTTTATCTATACATTTAATTTTGATAGCAGGAAAAATATCGCAATGTAAGGTGATAACGTAATCACCATTGCAATATCATAATTGCTAACCCTAACCCCAGCTCGCAACATCCCTGCCAATACTCACCCCTATATTTCACCCAAATCTTGTGTCACCAGCATCTGTCAAAAATTTGAAAAACATTTTTTTTTTACATCAGCTCTGCTGTCTTCCACCTCAGTGGTTAATAAAGTGAAGGTGTTGAGTTGACCCACATCTCCTTTTCCAGGAATGGATCCCTCCATGGGCCAGGAGCGGAGAACACCGGTCACCCCTTCCTCGTCCTCCCGCTATAACCGACGGCGGTCCTCAGGCTCCCGGGATGAACGCTACAGATCAGGTAGCCAAACGTTTACGGTTTGTTTCTAATGGTAAACATCTAAGCTGCTGCTGCCTTTTAATCATCAAACAGATCCACGAACACACAACACAAAGAGCTATAACAGGTTGTATTTAAACGTTGGTAATCCAATAACATTTAGTTTAGACTTAGACAATGTTTGTCATTTTGTGTACTGTATACAATTTCTTTTAGTGCAGCTTTTCTGACATTAAATTAACGTTTCCATCCCATAAAGTGCTGCAGCAGGGATCAAATGTAAACAGAATAGGAGACAAAACATGATGCAAAAAAGTTTCTTCAGTGTTTGATCTGATGTCTTTAAGGGAGTGACTAGTTTTTGAGTAAGATGAGATTACTGTTAAACTGTAAATCACCCTGATTTAAAAGCATGGCTTCGTACAAAGACACTTTTTGCAAAAGAGACTAAAATGGTTGGTTTAAATAGACCCTGAGGGGCGGGGCTACGTGTGGGAATGAATGATCAGGGTTTAGAAGAAATGTGGATATGAGAGGATGGCAACAAGCGCCATCATCACCCATTTCATGTATAAAGCCCTTTAACGACAGACAAAGTGAAGCAAAGTGCTGTACATCAAAGGTGTCACAAAGGAGGTGGTTGTTAGACAGGACCCAAATGCAGACAAAGCTTGAGGTGGTTACTTGAATGTTTAATTAAACAAAAGTTCAACAAAAGCAAAATCCAAAACATAAATCCACAAGAATCCAAAAATGCTCACAAGGGGACAAAGTAATGACGACAAACCAGCAAAGACTGACTGAACAAGAGGAGATTATATGGGAGAGAGAAACAAAAACCAGGCTGATTAGCAGATTGGGAGCAGGTGTGAACAGAAGCTAGAAGGGAACTAAGGAAAAGGAGACTGACACAAGAGTGCAAACAGGAAATATCTAAGAACTCAAATACAATAAAAAATACCTAGAACACAAGAATCAAAATAAGGCCCCGTCCACACGAAGTCAAAACGAACACGAAACGCTGATATTTTCCAAAACGTTTGCCGTAAAGACGGAGACGTAAAATAAATGTGAGCGTCCACACGAATGCATGAAAACTCTGCAAAATGTATGCCAGGCCTGTAAGTGGCGCTGTGGTGCCAAAGCAAAAATAAGCGACGAAATGTTGGGCATGCGCACTAACATTTATACATGTTTGCCCTGCAGGCCCATTTTCGTGGTTAAGTCAAATTCAGGTGCTGAACTATGTCGTCGATATTGCTCTGTTCTTCCGGGAGATATTCCAGAAGAAGAAGATTCTGTTGTAAGCCCGACAGCAGGGTGAGTAGCATTAGCAGCAACGGCGCCATTGTTGTTGTGATGTGTCGCGCATGCGTGTTTAGAGGCGACGCTATGACGCATGCGTGTAAAAAAAAAAATGCGGTTAGAGCGTAAAGATGGAAACGCGAAAACAGCGTTTCAGAATCTTCCCACTCTGAAGGCTGAATAAAAAAAAGATTGTTTACAGATCCCCGAAACGCCGGCTTCGTGTGGATGAGAGGCTGGTTTGGTGAAAAATGTGTGCGTTTAGGCCAGGGTTCGTCTTCGTGTGGACGGGGCCTAAGACTAATGGAAACTTAGGCTACTTTCACACTGCAGGCCTTGATGCTCAATTTCGATTTTTTTGCGTTGCCGTTCATATTTCCAAATATATGCGACTTATGTCTGGAATTAATGGCGTTCAGCTTGGATGAATGCGACCTGGCCGTTCAGACAGAGGTCGCATTTGATAGGACCAGATTCGTATCGGGTTCAGGACCACATAGCCAAGTGGCCTGAGTCGCATTGGAAAAAATCGGATCTGTGTTGTTTAGACAGCCGTGAAAAGATCAGATCCAGGTCGCATATGGGCAAAAAAATCAGATTTGGGTCACTTCAGGCTGCAGTGTGAACGTAGCCTTAGATACAACTAGAAGTAAACCATGACAAAAGGTAACAATGAGGAAACACAGAAAACCCTTACTGTAGTCTAATAAGATAACGTATATCAACAACATACATAGAATAAGAACAATAAAATTCGACAAAGCAATAAAAAGATGAAATTAGCAATGAAAGAGAGTAAGCGAAATTAAAAGAAAACTAAAATCAACTCTCAGCTGGTTTGAAAGCGAATGTGTAAAGATACAGAGGCCAGGCTGTTAAAAACCTTGAAGATATAGAAAAAGATTTTAAAATAACTCTTAAAATACTCTATCAAGAGAAGCCAAACTAGATAAAAGACAATCAGCAGCATTCTAAATTTATTTGATGAATCATTAAAAAAATACACTCTGTTGTCAATTTCAGTCAAAGATAAAGAAAGACTAAAATTTTAATCCAGATTAAAATCTCCCATCTTCTTCATAAACATGAAGTAAACAGGCATCTACAAACTGCATCCATCCTGACTGATGTCCCACTTATGTCGACATGTTTCCTCTGTATTCTGTGTCGTTGGGTTGCCTTCTGAAGGCACCAGGCGCCTCCAAATAAATCCAGCTGTGGCCAAGGCTAGTTCATTAATAGAGCACATTTCAGTGGCAAGGCGATTAATAGTGCTTTACAAAAGAGAAAAAAGCGTTAAAGAAGGTTAAATTAAGTTAACTATGTATCAAAGAAAAGATTAATAAAATAGAAAGGAGTAAGACTGTAAACTTAACTAATAATGTTCAGATAGCAGTCAAAATCTGATCCAAACAAATTGTTTTTGTTATCAAAATGTAAAACAACTGAGGGCTTTGGGTTTTTTACAGTTTTCTGAGACTGTATTCTAGATTTGTGGACTTTCTAATTTCAGTTGCAATTTTTTTTTTTTTCCCCTATGTCAACTGAAAATGGTGCTTAAAGAAAGCCTCCTTCTATGCATACATCTGTGTATATTTTGTTCAACTTTTGCCCCAGTGCACTGCGAATTGAAACAATGCTGTGAATTTCATTGGGTCAGATCATAAAAAGTAAAAAAAAAAAAAAAAAGTAATTTAAATTCGGTCACTTTTCTCCCTCATCCCTCCATCCATCTTTGAGGATTTAGTGGAGCTTTTTACACTGACAGTAGTTGCTGGGTTGCTTAAAAAGCTCCTTTAAGGACGCTCCGTGGGTACCATGTAGTTCAGTTTGCTTGCTATGGATATCTGCTCCTTGTTGGACCAACAAGCTGTGTTAGCAGTTTCATTCATGCTCTTCCCACTACATGATAATTAGGGTTGGGAATTGAAAAGATTTTCACGATTCCGATTCCCTTTTCGATTCTATGAAACGATTCGATTCTTTATCGATTCTTTTTTCGATTCCAATTTGGGGAAAAAAGGAGAACAAACAGTTTGATTATCAGCATCAACTTTGTTTACTTTACTAACTATTGCACAATCTTACAAACTCAACAAGATCAAGATGTCCACAGGAAATGTGAAACTGGAGTAACATCTGTGTTTAAATGAAAAATGAATACAAGAACAAACTTAATAACCAACAATGTCTAATAACAAATGATGGGATAATAACCTATTTTAAATAACAAAAAATACTAATTATAAAACAGTAGTAGGGAAAATGAACAGTTCTTTTGCAGAAAGATGAGCATATCTGCTTTTTCTGAAAGGATACGGGATCTTTCAGGGCTTATGGTGTCTCCAGCCGTGGAGAACACCCTCTCAGATGGGGTGGAGGAAGCCTGCACACAGAGGTAGTTTTCAGCCAGTCCAGATAGCAAGGGCAGCGTATCTTGCTTGTTCCACCACCACAGTGTGGCGCTATCCCTGCAGGGGATGGAGGGCAAGCTTTTATAGAGCTGGATTTCCTGATCTACCCTCTGGGCTAAGGAAAGACGGGGCTTTGATTTACAAAGTGACCGCAGCTCGTTGTCTTCCTCCTCGAATAGTTCTTCCAACTTGCGTAACTTGCGTAACTTACGTAACGTACGTAAAAAACGTGACGTAAGTCGTGCTCCCCAGAGCCGGCGCTCTAGGCTCTGGTGCTGCGGGAATCGAAAAAAGAATCGTTCAGCGAGCTGCCAAACGATGCCATGGAATCGGAAAATACGGAACCGGTTCTGAACAGGAACAGGTTTTCGATTCCCATCCCTAATGATAATATGCCTTGGGGCAGTGCACTTAACCTCAGGTTGCCTTCATACATATCTGAAGCACAAACAAAAAAGGTTTTTACTCAAAATGTATTATATTAAAGCAAGGGCGTAGGTTTGATTTGAACTTTGGTAGGGACACTCTGGTGTCATTGGTGCTATGCAATATGCCCTTTTTTATGCTCGATGTGAGCATCCGCACTGATAAGAGGAATTCATTGTTAAAAGAGAAAAGCAACATTTTGCTCCATTAATAAAAATGTTATAAGCTCTACACTCATTAGATGCTGTTTATCAATGTTTGAAGTATCAGCGGCTCTGATGAATGTGGAATTAGGACTGTTTTCCACTTTGAAAACGGTTTCATTTGAACGACTAAGAGAGAAGTTAAATACAGGATTTTCTTTTGAAGATATAGAATTGTGCAGAGTTAAACCCCACTCTTATATTTTTACCTACTATTCTCTCTCTGTATCAAGCAAAATAATACATTCATTAAAATATTAACTTCACTATAAAAGTTGAACATCTGGGCTGTAGTTACTCTGTGTAGCCCATTTCATGTACTTCATCTGGGGCTGAAAAAAATGAATCATATTAATTGATTATTTCAATAATCGTCAACTAATTTAGTAAGTGATTCATCATTAACTGGAGCATAGAGACTTTAAAACATACAGTAATATAAATGTAAAATGTGCCTTTCCCCACAGAGCAACCCACTTAGATTAGTTATTATATCAAAATTGTAAAAATATAAACAAAAAAATTAAAACAGTAATATCAACTAAATATCGGTAAAAAGGAAACCCTCACATTTTCCTTTTTAGTTGGCTGTGGCTAAGAATCAGAAATGTTGATGCTTACAGCCTTTATTTGCCCATTTTTCCAGCAGTCTTCAGAACTCCTGGCTGACCCAGAATATTTCGTTTTATAAAAGAAAAAAAAAGGTTTTTGTTTTTTAGTGCACATGATATTCATTTTTTTATTGGGACTAGTTTTGTAGCCTAATATTAATTGTAGTAACCGCTGCATTCTAGTGTGAATACATTTTCAATGTTGTGCTCCAAGCACACGCGGACTAGAAAACAGCCAATCGGAGAGAGAGAAGGTGGAACTTAAGGCAGAACAACCAATGAGAGTGGAGTTAAACAGCGCAGCACAGTTCCATGCGCTGCTACATGAAAGGGACAGGAGAGACCAGGCAGAGGAGCTGCGAGAGGAAAAGAAGCCTCTGCTGCAGTAACTACTGCTGTAAATCATAAACATGTTGCTCACATCCAATTATTGGTAGGGACAATTAGGTCGGTTCGAAATTTTGGTAGGGACATGTCCCTATGGTCCCTATGCAAACCTACGCCCATGTATTAAAGATAGTCTCCACATGCAAGGAATCAATAGCCTGACTTTATAGTCATTAGCAAATTTGGACGATCTAAGGACAGAGAGCATCCAGCTCATGATTTCTCCTCTTACAGAAACATTCAGCGTGAAAAAAAAAAAAAAGAAACCCAGTATATTTATACATTATATAAAGTGGTCACTTTACTAAAATAGGTACACATCAAAAGCCAGACTGAAGAAGAAAATATATTTTTTTCAATGCATGTGAAAATCGTCGCTGCAGGCTCATCCAGGAGGAGCTTGTCTTTCAAGTCAATGATTGGATACAATAATCTGGTTTTCCTTGGTAGAAACGTTTAACCATTTGATTGTGTTGTCTCTGTAAAGTGCCCTGAGATGAAACATTGTTAACTGACGATTTTTAAATAAACTGAATTGAATTGAAGAATCATGCATCCTCCACCAAAAGTGCTCTGTTATTTTTTTTTTTTATAAACTGTAATAAAACATGTCATATTTAATACCCACATTAAAGAAAAATGTCAAAATCTGCCGGTAAAACATAATGCATGTTATATTATGGCACTTTCTGTTCCTTCTACGAACCTCCTAAAAGTTTTATGTTGACTTTCAATCACTAGCACATTCACAATGCTACTACAGCACAATTACCTAGGCTAGCATAGCAACCAGACTGGTCTGTCAACAGGACTGTGACAGAAAATCTGATCATAATCCTGATAATCTGACTATATAGATTATGCATTTTGAGGATTACTCTCTCACTTAAAAAATAATCTTTAAATGACTTTTTAATGACCTGCACTTTCTACACAAATTCAAAAGTTTTCCATTTGTTGAAACTGACTAAACTGACTCCACAGATTAAGTTTTAAGGTGTAATTTTTAGGCTTAAAACTATCTTGAAAATTATGTTGTGACAAACTCAAAGTGTAAAAAACCATTTGTACACTAAGTTTCATCCATTAATGATGCAGCAGGTGGAACGTGCAAACCTTCAGCCCATTAAAAAGCCTTGGGAAAGCTAGATTAGGTCTATATTAGGGCCAAAGTAAAGCTGTGGAAAGTGAAATGACCTCAGTAAATGTGAACAGGAACGCTGCCCGGGCTTCTCAAAAGCTCAAGGCTTTTCAGTGGCAGCGGAAAAGATTCAACTACCAGGGTGGGATACTCAGGTTTAGGGCTGCAACTAATTATATTATTCTAGTAGATTAATCAGTCGCTGCTTTTTCTATTTGATTAATAATCTGATAGCAAAGCTTCCTTAAAGATTTTTTACAAAATTAACCCAGGTGAAAATAAATCTTCAGTTCTGGATAGAACATATTAACAGACGAATGCAAAACATTGCTTTATTTAATTATTATTAATTATTTTACTATAATTACTACTAAGTGGGTTACTTTCTCAGGTAAAGACATGTTATAGAGTTGATTAATTGATTACTATATTAGCTGATTATTTAAATAATTGATTAATTTAGGATAAATCTGATGAATTGTTTCAGCCCTACTTTGGTTAACTTTCTATTCAGAAAGATAAAAAAACAAGTAACTTAAAATCATTGTTAGAAGGCTAAGTTCATAGGTGTTTGGGTTTTTTTTTCCCAAGTTGCCATCATTTTGTTTAAACTCTTATTTAGTTTTATTTTTCCTGAGGTTTTCTTTAAATGCTTAGAACAGCATGAAACGTAGGGCATCTATTTGTTTCCAAATCCAATTTTGTGATATGACCATAATATGTGGATAGGATCTTGACAAACGCTATAAACAGCCAGCGTGTTCATAGTCGTCAGCTATCTAGTAGAGATCACTTACATGTTGATGTACACCATATTTGTATATGTTCATCAGATAGACGCCCATTTGGAAAATTGTTCTTCCTGTGTATTAAACTCTTTTTATCTGTATCGGCTGCACGTTGATATCTTTGCTCATTTTAAAAGCATTTATGCCAACTTCACTAAAATACTTAATATCAGTCCCAGCATCCAATTTGCTGAAAGGAAAATAGCTCCTAAATCTTCTAAAAGTAAGTTTGGCTGTTAAAGATTAAATAGCTGGTTAGTCCTAATTCTGTTAATCTGTTTAATCTAAAATTTGGACTGGTAATAGTTTTTAGTTGGATATATTTAGATCATTTCTTTTTTCTTTCTTTCTTTTAAACCATTAAAGGGTATTGAAATGTTTCCATTAAACATGTGCTCTAAATGATTTATACCTTTACTGTTGGAGGTCTGGCGGATAATCCCAATTCCACCTGAGAGTATTTTATGGCGGATGTAATTCACCAAAACCCATAACTTGTAGGGTTTTGGTGAAGTGTTTGAACTTACAGTATATGTTATAAAACATGTAGATGTGTGGGAATCTAAGATTTGGAACTGAATCGGGGTTGTGTTAACAGCGATCATAGAGAATAAGTAGTTTCTTTTAGGGAGGGTCTTCATTTTTAATCCAGATGCTTCCTGTACTTTTCTAGTAAAATAGTTCAACTGAGTCAACTTATGTTTATGCATTTAGCAGACGCTTTCATCCAAAGCGACTTACAAATTAGACACAATGCTACAGTTATCATCAATATGAGAATAAATTCTCTTGAGGTAAATCTCTCGTCAGAATCAGTGGTGAAAGCACAGAGAAATACAGAAACAGTAGAGGGGTATACAGGTATGGGTAAGAGTTAGGATAGGTGATACTCTTTGAAGATGTGGGTCTTTAAAAGTTTCCTGAAGATATAAAGGGACGCTGCTGTTCTTGTAGCGCTTTGTAGGTCGTTCCACAGTCTGGATTGTCTTAAGCATGGCTTAGGCACTGATAGACGCCAATCCATTGATGACCAGAGTGATCGAGTTGTGATGCAAGCCTTTGTTGGAGGGTGAGGGGAGCCGTACCATTAAGCACTTTGTAGGCTAACATCAGGAACTTGAATTTGATGCGGGCAGCCAGGGGTAACCAGTGAAGCTCAATGAACAGAGGGTTGGCGTGAGACTTTTGGGGCTGATTGAGACTAGACGCACTGCCGCCTTCTGGATCATTTGTAAGGATTTTACTGTACCGGCTGGCAGGAGTGGGTTACAATGGTCCAGATGGGAGATAACCATAGACTGCACCAGGATCTGGGTAGCATGTTGGGTTAGCTATGGACAGATCTTTCTAATGTGTAGTAATGTGAAGTGACAAGATTGAGAAACTGAGGTAACATGATCTTTAAACATCAGCTGGTCATCAATCATGACACCCTAGTTTCTTGCTGCCTTTGATGGACTTTTCCTGGGAAAACAAGTTACACATTCCTCCAGTTTGAAAGATTGATGGCCAAAAACCTGGTGTTACAGTAATCTGCAATAATTAGGGATGTGTCGTTAAATCTTTGTCATTTCTGAAAAAATACCAGTTTTGTAGCTTTGAGTATTGAATGATATCAATAATGACCTGATGTGATATCAGTGGGAATCATACATAATTGATAACTCATTTTGTGGTGTGGAATGTTAAAAAACGATTTGAAAATTTATAAGATAATGCCAAGATCTACACAACCAAATGCTCTAAGAGATCTATAAAAAGTGAAGTTGATATATATTCATTATCCAAAGCAGCCGCTTTTGTAATATAAATTATTCTTCTAATTTAACTAAAGCCTAACTTACATAGAGATGATTAATAGAACCCAGGCGTTTATAGTCTATTTGATAAAGAGCTAGTTATATCAGAGGCTATTTGCTTTTCATGGGATAAGTTGCTAAAATAATGAGTGCATCACAATATTTAGACATAGTTTTCAGTCAAGGTGATTCCACTATTTTAGTTAACGTAGCTTGAATCTTAGTTCTTTTATTTCTCACTTAAACTGTACATAATTGTCGTAAATGTGTTTCCAGATGTGCACACTGAGGCCGTGCAGGCTGCACTGGCGAAACATAAAGAAAGAAAAATGGCTGTGCCGATGCCTTCTAAGCGCCGATCACTGGTGGTTCAGACCTCCATGGATGCCTACACACCGCCAGGTAAGGACCGAAGCTCAGAATCACAAAGCTAAGCCCAAATTCTTCATCTTAGCAGCATCTGTCTTTTGACTGGAAGTAAAAACCATCTGGAGCGACTCAAAGGTAGTCTGGACTGGCAATGTGTGGGAAGTTAAAGATCAGGGTTATGGTTTGGAGGCGTTTCAACTGCAAAGACTTGGAGCTCATCAGCAAAAATAATAAAAGAAAGTATGCAAACAGCAGGTGATAAGGGGTGCATTTGCTATGATGCTCTTCCATTTATTAATGGGGCTATAAATGGTATATTTTCATAAATAAAATATAAATACAATCAGTTTTATTTTGTGTTAATTTTTTAGTATCTCACTAGATCAACCAATGTAGCCTACTTCCTTGTTGCAATTTTAAATGTATATGAATGATATTTGGCTTGATTATAATGCCAAGGTGGACTTAAAATAGTCAGATTATTACTTGCATAATCTCAATTTAATAGCATATTATTACAGAGGAATTCTCAGGGATTACAGCTCTTCAGCCAGTCCAATCCTAATTTTTGTTCAATAGGGTTTCTTCGACAGCATCCAGTTGTAATGGGGGTTATTTACGGCTCCAGCTGGTGGGTTTAGTGCTGTGACTGATAGAGTTATAAAAATCAAACATGGCTTCTGTTTTTCCTGCTGCACCTGAAACAGGATCTGACCTGCTGGGTGGTGGAGATCGCAGCGGCCCATGTCTTTATCGTACTGCTGTCGTTTAACGAGTGTCTTAACGAGGCCATTACCTGCCTGGCAGAAGAATCGAGCCTCACACAGCTTTATTAGAAAGGGATTGCCCTCAGCAGGAAGTGGACTAAGTTTACTTATTCAAAGCTATAAAACCCACAGAATAGATGGCTGCTAAAACAACTTCAGGGTTGTTTCTCTAAAAGACATTAAGCAGCAGAGTTGCCTTTAAAAGCATCTCCTAATTTTCCACTTTTTAGTAGCATCCTTTTTACTCTTGTTTATCGATAATAAACTGCTTTTACTTGGTGAAGAAAGTTTGAATCAGTGTTTCCCAGAATGTTTGAGCTCCTTAGCTTTCATTAATACTCTAATGGGGTATTTATAAAAAATGCTTTTTGTTTTTCACATCTGAGGATTTCGGGGGTCAGATGGAGACGTCTCCAGAGCCTCAGATCGTGTTCGGCCCACATGTCTTATACTCGAACAACACAATGTAAAAGGAGCAGCACAGTGCAGCTGCCAAATCCAACTGCAGTCTTCCTGGATCACTTAAAAAAAAATGTTTTTCTTTCAGGTCCATTCATTCACTCTCTCATGAGGGCTGGAGATGTTTTTTAATTGGCTCTTTATGTCAAGTAGCATTAGTTAGAAAAAAATTTTTAAGATGATAAGTGATGTCATAATCAATCAAATTACTTATTTTTCCCACCATTTGTTCCCTTTTTGCTCCATTTGTAGAGGATTACAGTCCTAATTAGACGCAGATGCTTATTTCTGTATGTTAGTGATGGTGACATGAGACCTCATGGGGTACTGAACCACTTGTTTACAAACCAGCACAGCAAACTCACTTAGTAAAGTTTCAGAGTGAATCCTTGAACTTTCCAAAAAAACTCCACCCCTACCTTTGAAGGTTGCCCTCACTGTCTGCAGGCTGGGTGGGGCCGTACAGTATGTTTATCTGTATGCAAGCATACTCGGGGTGTTTAAGTCCAGGATATGTATGAAGTGGTAAATTCATGGGTTGGGTGGGTCATCCTCATAAGTGCTGAGACAGACAGGTTTCTTACATAATATGTGCAAATAAGGACATAAATGTGTCACAGCTAACGCAGCCAATCCCCTTAATGAAATTCAGCTCATGGGCCTACATGCATTAAAGGAACCAGGGGCAGGAATTGTGAAAGAAAACACATGCATGTCCAGTTTTTGTTATTGCTAATGATGAAGCACTAAAATACCAAAAGCAATGAGCCCATCCATCTCTCCTATGTTTTGTATAGGCAGTGTGTGGCATAATACGCAATAAAACGGGCCGGATACCCTGTACAGACTTTTACAGCCTACAGAGTAAGACTTGATTGACGTGGTTATTGATGCCGTCTTAAAGGGGAACACAGTTTTCTTTTTTACATTGGGCCTTGATTTTACGTTATTACATCATGTTCTACTCACCCATATTAGTTTTGTGTCATTTGGAGCTGTACTGAAGAGATTCTGTTAGGTTATATCCAAGTAACGTCTTCCTATGGGCAACGACTTGAAGGCACAAACTAAGCTGTTCATAATTTATTCTTTATGGTACGCCAGCATTCATAACATGTAGGCGAATCACTGTCCCCCAGACATCCGTTGTTATATTTTTTATATTTATATCTTTTAAAAACATAGCGGCGTGTGTATGGCGTCATCTGCACGCCGGACTGGAGTTGTGACAGGCAGCCCAGACCACAGGCGGCTACGCTCTACCCCTACTATTCATTCGGCTACCTAATCTGTTCGTTCAATTCCATTTCTAGAGCGAGATCATCTGTGGTAGTAGCACTAGACATCTTCCAGGCATGTGAGTAAAACTAGCAGCAGTTCAGAGGACAGGATGAATGAACGTTTACCGGCGTGCGCGGATGACGTCATACACATCCCGCTGTTTTAAAAAAATAGTTATATAAAAAATATAACCGTGGATGTCTGGGGGACAGTGATTCGCCTACATGCTATGAATGCTGGCGTACCATAAAGAATAAATCATGAACAGTTTAGTTTGTGCCTTCAAGTCGTTGCCCATAGGAAGACGTTACTTGGATATAACCTAACAGAGTATCTTCAGAAAAGCTCCAAATGATGCGCAACTTATGAGTGAGTAGAACATGATGTAATAACGTAAAATAAAGGGTCCAATGTAAAAAAAACGGTGTCCCCCTTTAAATATGCACGGTGGTCTCATAGCAAACCGTCAGTTAGTAAACAGCAGTACAGCATCACCAGTGCAGTGCTGTGAATATGTCCTGTCTGTGCTTCTGCAGACACACCTTAAAAGTGACTAAATTTGACCGAAGCGATCAGAAACAGGTCCACATATGAGGAGGAGGGAGGCTGCATGTGCATGGAGATCAAACCATAAGCACGCAGAGAAGGAATGAGGACTAATGTGTTATATCGGGGCCGGGTGGAAGCCTATCTGTGCATGTAAAACATTAAACATGCATGCAAAGAGTAGGTTATTAGTGTCTGTATGAAATACAGCTGCTTGTAGGAGTATTTATTTGTGCTCCCTTTTGGTAGAATCTTGACACTATACTCTATTTCATTTAATGCCGATATGCACTGGTAAGAGCTGTGCAAATCTTTATTCCTCTCTAAATTTTCTACCTCTATCCAGAACCTAACAGCAACTCTCTAACAAACACCCACATTTCGACTGTATAATGAAGCCGTTTAAAAGCCTGTCGAAATGAGGCCTCAACCTCGTCCCATTTGGGTCCTCCACTAAATGAAGCAAGCTTTGATAGTTTTGCAGGAAAGCCCCCTTCATTACTCAACAAATTACGAAGCCTCTGTTCATCTCATAACGTCACCACCCTACATTAACATCACTGTTTTCAGCAGTTTAGTCTGTAGTTTAATGCGCTCATTAGACATTCTGTGGTGCTAGTTTGACTGCTGTTTTATAAATCAAACTGATTAAAAAGTTTAAAATAATTTTATGTATTTATTTTTGCTCTATTTCCATCTCTGTGTAACAAAGATATTGAGAAATTAAAGTATTTTTATTTCCTTTTACTCATTAAAACCTTCATAAATCCATGTCTGACTTTCTTCAATATTTTCCAGCTTTTCTAAATCTGGGTATTAAAAAGTTCCTTGAACACACAGAAGGAGAACTTTGTGGATTAATCCACATTTGGTGTTGTCGTGAGTCTGTTATTTTCACAATTAATCCTCTTTTTGCTCTGACTAATCAACTCTAATGTTGTAGAGTGCAGTGCTGTGGCTCGCTGTGGGGCTTTTCGTTCTGTGGACACAAAAAGAGAAATAATCTGACTAAATGGTTGTTAGATAAGAGTTGAAATGGTTCAGGATGATCATGCAGCCTGTTGTTGGTCCAAGTTCTGCCACCTTATTCCTAATTTGGGTTTATTTTCCTTACAGTACCAGGTTGTATTTATCACATGACTGCATGTATTCGCTGATGATGCAGTTCAGATGTTGAGAAAATCCCTCGGCAGCTAATGCTTTGCAGATTTTTTTTTTTTACTTCAAGGTTAAATGATATAGACACAATAATCTGATGGTTCCCCTTTAAAAAATCTCCCCAAGTCCTCCAGAATTCTGATTCCTCTCTGCATATTCTCATTTTTTAGCTAAGCTTACAGTTTTCTGTAAGATTTTGGACCCACAGCATCACAGGTCCTCCACTATGCCTTTCAGTTTTGTTTTTCACCTGATCCACATGCGGGTGTTTTTGTTGTAAAGGTTATTCTTAATGAGCTGTTTTTATTGAGCAACTTTTATAGAGAAAACCATGACAAAACAGTGAACAGAAAACAAAACAGATATTATAACTGAATTGATCATAAATATAAAGTCAAATGAAACAATAAGAATGACAAACATTCAACTAAAGGCCTGTTTAAAAAGGAAGGTAGGCTGTAAAGCTACTGTGTTCCACAGGCCTGGTGTATTGGCCTGAACATTTAAATAGTAAAAGCTCTATATAAGTACAGACCGTTTAACATTTTATGTTACTTAACTAATTTCTTGATATTTTAAAATGAACTTTTCCCAAAAGTTTTATATAATCTGTTAAATACATATTCTCTTTAAAATAGTAGGTTCAGAATCACTTTTGTATTTATTGCATGTCTACAGAATCTATAATGTATGGAATGTGTCCAGACCCCACCCCCCAACACACGCACACACATCCAGCTTTGTTTTCATGACATATGTGGACGTTTTATCGACTTGCATTCATTTTATATGGCCTAACCCAGACCCTTACCCTAACCCTAACTATTACCAAGATGTACCTAATCCTAACCTAAACTGAATTCACACCTTAGTCCTAAACCTAAACCCAACTCAATGAACAGAACTTTACCATATAGGGATCAGTTGAATGTCCCCATATGTACCTGTAAGTCCTTGTATATAGGATATTTTTAAAAATACTTCCCTCACATTGTAGGTAAAACAAGACTACACACACACACACACACACACACACACATTTTTCCCCCAGATGGGATTGATTGAACGATACCGTGCAGAGATGACAAGGAAAGCAGATCTCTGATGTGCTCTTGTTGAATTTGACTGAATCCAGACCTTTCTCAACATTAACACATCATGGAGCAAATGAAGAGCTGCTCTGCATTAAAGATGTTCAATTTTTTTTTTTTTTTTTTGTCTGTTTATTTCATGAGCTCATGAGTTGCCTGGTGAAATCTGTTTTTCCAGAGCTTGTTTGTGCTGCTTCACTTTAAGCACTGAAGGGTTGCTGCTGACATGCAGACGCACGTTTGCTAATCAAGCCTATCAGCACGGCATCCTGGGAGTAAATATCTTGAGACTGAGTGCTGTTCCATAACATTTCCAAGTGCAAGTGTCAGACTTTCCTTGTTTCAACATAAAGCCTGGTTTTACATATCCAGAAATGTTTGACCTTAAACAAATCCACATGTGGATCTCCAAGTTCTCAAACACGCTCGGATATTAATTACTCTGTGAATAAAAAGGTAAAAGATTAAAATAAAAATCCATAATAATTCTATCCATATAGTTTTTTTTTAAGGTGGTCTTATTTTTTTACCTTTTTATTGTTATTCTCAAGTTTCTTTATTAGTCAACGTTCTTTAAAGGAAGCTGAAAAGTAGGGCTGAAACAATTCATCGGATTAATCACGAATGAAATAATCGTCAACTAATATAGTAATCGATTAATCGTTAACTGGAACCTTTGGCTATCTGATTATTAATTGAAAAAATTATCAACAGATTTATCGATTTGCAATATAATTGTTAGGTACAGCCCTGCTGAAATGTACAAGAATCCATAAGAACACTTATGGATTCTGGTACACTAGGGATAAAAATACAAAAACAAATCAAAGTATAATTTACTTAATTTAACGTAAATGCTGGGAATTTACACCTCCTGTTCTTAATTTTTCCATTTTTTTCTGTCACAGTACTGGTCAAACACAGTCAAATCTTTTTTCATCACCATTTTCTTGTCGCTATTTCCGGTTTAAACATACATTGTGGAAATTAGGAAAATAAAAGGAAGAAAACCAATATAAAATGTAGACATTTCCCATCTAGTCTCTCCCACTGCAACAGGATTGTTTTCTATAAATTCATACCAGAATCCAGACCTTCTATTCTTGAATACTAATTTTCCTTCTGTTACATTAAGGTCTAAATGTTTGCTCTAAACATGGTGCAGGAGGTTGTAGTGAACCTCTCATGTCACTTTGAGTCCCATCGTCCTACCAGGATGTTTCTAGCAATCCTAATCCAAGCATCTCTTCAATGAGATTAAAACGTTTTTGTTTGAGGGCCAGTAGTTTCTGTTTGTGTTGTAACTTATTACTTTCTCCGTTATTAACTTCAGATTTATGTCAGAGATTTTTCTTTTTAAACGATAAAAGTCCTACGTTAGTTAAACATGATAAAAAGCTAAGCTTATCTGGCCATAAGGAAGAAGTTGATGTGTTCCTGGAAGTAGCTGTGTTGGATTGTTTAAAGATTTAGATGCAAAATCAGGTTTCCCCTTTGTCATTTCATGGTTAAACTTTTTATTTTATTTCATTTCAACCAAAAAAATGTATAGAGATTTAAACTTTTTGATTAAAATGCACTTTTTAAGTTTTTCTGTGCCATTTAACTCAGAACTTTTTAGGTTTTTAACCTGAACTCAGTGGATAATTCTGAGCTAATTCGACATATGACACAACTTAACCTAAAAACTATTACCGGTAAATTGTATGTTAAGAAACATTAATAGTATTTATAAAATTATCTTTTAATGGCTGTCATGCTGTCTGTGTTGAGCCTTTCTTCTCTGATCACCCGTCTTCCTGGTTCTCTTTTTCAGACACTTCCTCTGGATCTGAGGGGGAGGGTCAGGGCGATGGCGACGAGGAAGTAGGAGGAGATGGAGAAGAACAGGATGGCGGAGGGGGAGGAGGAACTTCATCCAGCAGAGAGGGTAGCATCAGCATGGAGCACTGGATCAGCAGGGCGGTCCACGGCACATCCTCCACCACCACCACCTCGTCCACCGCCTCCTCATCCTCCTCTTCTACTCGTAGCGGAGGAAGCGGGGCGGCCGCTGGCAGGCTGGCTGATGTGCTGGCCCAACACGTCCATATCTCCTCCCAGCACCACCTTCGCCACCATCGTCATCATCATCATCACCGTCATCAAAAAACAGGTGAAGTTCTGAATACATTCTCTACGTCAGTCACTGAGCTGCATTTAGGGACGTTTTCCTCCTACAAAGCTGGATGTTTGAATCCTTACCTTCAACATATGTCAGATATCTTGTTAGTAATATTTAGCGTATCCAAGCTTTTTTGGAAATCATCTGACATTTTGTCATACTTTATTGTCAGTTATAATGACACAAAGATATTTAGGTTTAAACTAGTTATTAATACAAACAATTCATTTCAGTGTAATTATACGGCAGCAATTTACAACACACGTCATCTCAAGGAACTTTACAGACAATTCAACCAGAATATGCAGTCAGGTTGGTTCAAGGTTTTCTATCCAAGGAAAACCAGCTTATTACAGCAATCTGAATGAAGCAGAATGATGAAAGGTGGGCCCCATGTCCTCCAGCAGTCTAAGCCTATAGCAGCATAACTATAGAGATAGCTCAGGATAACCTGAGCCACTCTAACTTCAAACTTGATCAAAAAGGAACATTTTAAGCCTCTTCTCAAAAGTAGACAGTATGTCTGCCACACAGACTAAAGCTGGTTGTCGGTTCCAAAGGAGAGGAGATTGAAAGCTAAAAGATCTGCCTCCCATTCTGTTTTTAGAAAGGAACCACTAGTAAAGCTGCAGATTGAGATTTAGGTGCGCTGTTAGGAAATTAAGGAACATTCGGAGTTTGACCATTTAAGGTTTTATATGTGAGAAGCAGAATTTTAAATTCTATTCTGAATTTAAAAAGAAGCCAATGAATAGAAGTTAGGATAGGAGAGATATGATCTCTCTTTCTAATTTTCATCAAAACTCTGGCTGCAGCATTTTGGATCAGATGAAGGATTTTAACTTCCTGATAGTAAAGCTTATATATAGAATTGAACAGAGGCATCTTTCTTCATCCTGACATCAGAATTGACCTCTGTTAGAAAAAAGTATTTCCATTTGCTATTAGTTATTAGTTCAAATCCTGACCTGAGGCCTTTCTGGGGATTAGATTCACCTCTCCACTCACCTAAAGAGGGCTGTAGAGCGACATCAAACCACTCCCTCCCTATATGGATTACATATGTATATGGGGAAATAATTAACATTAACACCCCAAAATGTTTAAACACATCTGTAAAATACATCTCAAATTAAATTAGACTCTGTTCTTAAAGCTACAGTGTGTAATAATTACAGGGATATACAGTCAGAAATGTAATATATTATACATAACTATGTTATTTTATCATCATCTACGAGCTCAGCCTCTTAACCTTAATATTTGCGTTGCCTTAGAATTCGTTATTTATAATTACATAGGAGCGGGTCTCGCAGCCATGGAGGCAGACATCTTTGCACTACGGCAGCGCAGAGCCAACAAACTAGTGATTGCGAGATCGCCAAAACGTCACAACGATGTAGAAAAAATAACGGGTATATTTATTATCTTAAGTCTACATGAAATCTATACCCTACACAGACTAATGAAATACTATCTGTAAAATTATCTATGTAAACAAACCTCATCACTTGAGAAGGTAGGTGATGCGGACGTCGTGGAAGACATTTTGTCCCGTAACGCTCGCCGTACTGTTGGGGGGGAGAAGCGGTGGGGGGGAGATGTTCATGTTGCTGCAGTCTGACCGCTAGATGTCGCTAAAAGTTACACAGTGTAGCTTTAAACTATCTAGAGCAGATGTAAACACCTGGTCTGTCTTTAAAAGTCATTTTCTCAATAACTGACCCGAGCAATCAAACATATTTTAAATTTTTCCTAAGGCCTAGATTTCCTATAAATGTGTGTGAAGGACTAAGGTACAAATCAATAATCAAATGATGCTATAGAGACAAGACTGAGTTAATTAAGTTTAAAATTGTTAAGAATAAAACAAAAATGTACATACTAAAGAGGGTGTATCTGTGGGTATATCCAAAATTTTGCTCTAATATCTAAACAAATATTAGACCATTACAAGAATTGATTACGGAGAAGTCAAAGGGGAACAGTTTTCCTGTTCTCCTCCATATTGAAAGTGTTTGCAGACATATGAAGCAAATTCTTCTCTAGTTTATGAGCAGGTAAGAAAACCCTCTTTGCTCAGTTTCAGTGCTGTGTGACAGCGGAAAAACGTAAACACTTTGCGTCTTGTTGCAAACCCACACATAACGCTTGGCTTGAAGTAGGAAAGAAATATTTGCTTTAAAGCTGAAGTTCCATAGAAACGAATCATACACGTACTGTTGGTTAACCCTTTTAATGAAAGGTTTCACTTGAAATTTGCCCCATTCCTCCTTACAAGGCTTATCCATAGAAGATTAAGGTTGGGCATCACAGAGGATCTCAGAAAATAAATCCAAAATATCTGCCTTTAAATGGGATAGTGAAATGACAGAGAGGCTTCAGCTGGTTTAACCTTCATGTCAGATTATTGCTTCTTACACCCCCCCTTTTGGAATAACCAACAGGCCACTTTAAGGCTTGTTTTATGGAGTTAAACCCCCCCTGAGGACATTTGGAAGATCTCTGAATCACAGATTGAGAGGAAGGAGACCAGCTGAGCCTCAGAGCTGCTCGCTTTTAAAGCAGCTTTCCTCCAGGTTATTCTTAGCTGTTTGCAGCCCAGCTTTCCAATAAAAGTGAGTAGATCTGCTTTCACAGAGTGGCTGGGTGGGCTTACTATTCAGGCTTTGATGTTTATTGGTGTTAACTGGCGGGTGTTGGATGATAACTGGTATTTATATCCCTGTGAAAGGCGTGTAAATGGAGCCTGCTTCCTGTTTGAACCCCGAAGAAACCTGTTTAAAATCAAATTGTGACCACCTCAGATGCATATCATGAAGTTTTGTCTCTTATTTTTTCAGATTAATCTGTTGGGGGGATCTCATTTTTTTTTTGTCCTAATAATCCACCGAAGGTTTTTTTTCTTTTGCCATAGAAAAGTTAATAACATAAGGATGAAAACATATAATCCATCCCTGTAATGATACCAGTCCACCATTTTAGATCATCTACGTTGCGTGGTCATATTCATTTACCTATTTACTCCTTACATTGAATGTAACTTTCATTTTGAATATCCACATTAGTATGGAAAATTCCTGCATGTAAAAAAAGGCCCTCCCCTTGTGCATGTTTCACATAGTATTATTCAGCTGCCGCTCGACAATATAGTGACTAATCGACTTTTGATTGACATATTTTGTTAGCCAATAATCTTAGCGTTGATATATTGGAAGCGTAGGGGTGGTCTAAAAAATATAGGGTTTATTTACCTGGGTGAAGAGTGAGAGGAGAACCTAGCGGTTCTAGGTGATTGAATGAAAATTTATGTAAATCTAAACATATAGATTTATTTTTTTATGGTCAAATTAGTCATAAAATTCAAATAAATCAGTTTGGAACATTTGGTCCAAATTTGGCACAATTGTGCCGAATGGATCTTTTACATACAAAAAGGATCAAAAGCCTCATTGACACTACCATTTTGAAACCATGCCTAGATCTGTCAGAGCACGGTAACCAAGATAACCGTTGGGTGTAAATGGTATGCGCAACTGAACTGGACCGTAGCAGACTCAACCCAGCCGTGCTAAACTGGTACTAGTTCATCAGCAGGGCTCCGGTTGGTTCAGTTCTGGCTCAGTTCTCAGATAACAAAGAGTGCATGAGCAGACCGCATCATCTCCTTACAGTCAGCCTCTATAATAGTGAAGCTTTAAACATTTATAAAAACTACCTACCATGCCACACGATTTCCAGTGATGATTCTGCTTAGTAGTGTGATGAACCTCAACGCCTGTCATTGTTTCCTATGTCTCTATGCCCTGATCAGACTATCATCTGTCGTATCAATTACCAAAAGCCGATTCTGTCAAGTAAATTCACCAAAGCCTGCGTTCTTCGCCTGACTCTGAAAAAATATCGAAATGATAACAAAACATAATTTCCTGAATATTATCCGCCATCATGGTTTGCTTGTTTGCCTCTAGAGAGGAGTAGTACCGATAAAATCTCTTTCAGTGCAGGTATGAATCAGGCCCACTGTGGCTTTATAACTGTTATTTCTACCTTTTTCCTGTCGCTTGCTGGGGCGGCGTCATTACTAATCACTGTGGCGGAGGGAGGCCTGCTTGTTGTCCCGCTGACGCGGCTGCTGTCCAGTTCTGAAGGTATCTCACAGACAGATGCACACAGAGCTTCCTGCCAGCTCCACCCAGCCATGGCCCGGGTCCTCTGCACGCCGTCCGTTTGCTGGTTCCTCTTGTTTGTTTGGGCTCGTTCCCGCTGATTTCCTGCGTCACTGTTCCCTGCAGTCTGACATTAGTGGAAAGTTGTTTCCAGGGAAGCGGCAGCAGAAAAGCGTCGGGGCCTTGACGTAAAAGCACTCAGCCGTCCTCGGATAAATGAAACAAGGAAAAAACAGGGTGGTTAGAGGTGACAGGCTGGACTTTTAGGTGTGATAAACTAAAATCAACTGAATGAATCCGATGTTTGAGGTTAGACTTACTCATTTCTAACATTGCTTCTTTCAATTTTCAGCAGCTAAAAGCAACAATTTACACACTGTTTTTAGATGTTATTAAAAATATTTGTAGTTGAAGGTAAACTGCCCTCTTCACAAAACATCTGAATAAGTCAAAAGCTTTAAATGGCTTTTACTTCAGAAGTAAATCAATGTTGATTCTGGATGTGAAGAAAAGACTTGTTCAGTCCACCTTCCTGCCACTGCTGGATTATGGAGATATTCTGCTCTTCCTCTTTAGTCCTCTGCTGCACGGGCATACTTTTTCACAGTGCACAAGGCTTCATAACCAACTCTGCATACAGAACCCATCACTGCCAGCTGTACTCGCTACTCTGAGGACATAAAAGCACTGCCTGATATTCCTTTATAAGACCATTTGGGGCAAACTGCCCTTATATCTAAGTGGTCTTCTGCCAATAACTGTTACAGCTGCTCTCATTGGCTTCTCCTCACTGTCCTGAGGTTCTCAGATTTGGGCTAAACTTGGATTAATTCATCTACATATATGGATTAATATTAAAAGTTCTATGCAGGTTCAGCATCTCTAAGTTGTTTTATCTGTGTGTTTTTAAATGGGATTTTTCTGGTGGCTCTTGGCCAGGTCTCCCTCAAAAATTAGATTTCCTGATAAAATAAAGGTTTGATAAATGAAAACAAAAAATAAGATTTATTGAGTTTTTTCTAGATACAAGGAAAAACCTTTTTCAACATGTGTTTTATTTAATATTATAGAAAAATGGTGAGCGGTTAGTTTGATTTTTCAAACTCTTCTAAATTAAATGTGGAGAAAACAGATTCATCGGATTCAGAATCAAATCCCATTTTGGATTAAAAATATCCAAAAACCTTTTTAGCCATCACCTGAGCACAACTAATAAGTCATGTAACTTTCTACTTATAGTGATACTAGTATTAAATTAAAATTCATGGTTCCTCCATTTTATATAATTATCTGAATGTCATGTGGATGAAAAAGTAGATGACTCAGAGTTTCCCACCATGAACATTTAAAAGTAGCTTACATCCATGGTCGGTAGAGGAGCAGATATTCTTTGCAAGAGCTCTCCTTGCAAAGCATTGTGGGATTGTTTTTTGGGGTGAAATAGAATAAAAAAATTGCACAGACACCATGCAGGGAGACTGAGTGGTGTGACCAACAGGAAGTGAAAAATAGTGATCATCTGTCGAAACAGTCAGTTTGCTGAGTTCACTATAGTCCTTGCTCTATATAGTGATGGAGCGGTTGGGGTCAGGCTGGATGTTTGGACACAAACCAAGTCTGTAAAACTTTGCCAGCTTTCCATTGGATGTTTTTTGGGCTTAGATGCTCCTGTGTATTTTATTTTTCCGCTGAACGTGCCTAATAAAACTGATCAACTCAGAGCCCAAAGCAGAAATCGAAAAATTACATTTTCAAGCTATTTATCCATTTTGTTTATATTTGATTTAGTAGGGAAATATTAATAAAAAAAAAATAACTGTCTCTTTTAATATGCTACCTTGGAAAAAAAAGAAAACATTTTTACTATTTTTTTCAATGCTGGTTTTATTTAAAAATAACAAATGAATGAAAGATCCATTAAAACTGTGTCTGGCTAAAGTCTGGCAGCTGGGGAAAGAAAGTAAAACTAGGAACAGAGCAATAGCACAAGCGGGTCGTTGGGAGAGGAGAAGCATCTCCACCGACATGCTGCAGTTTTTATCATTAAAGGCTATGCTTAACAATTCGATCAGGCTTCAGGATAAATGACCGATTGGTCGTATAAAAGCTAAGAGAGTTTGGACATCAACAGGGAACTACGATGGTTTCTTATTCCCGGATGTTAAGATCCCCTTTGCTTCAACAGAACAGACCAGTTTTACTTACTCAGTCCATAAGCTTTAGGTTCAGATCCAACAGTTTGTGCCGTTCACTTCTGACTCCATGGTAACCAAATATTCTGACATTTTCACGTCACAATTATCCTCCGATAGCTGCAGCTAGTCTGTTTATTATAACAGCCTGTGTGTTAGGGAGTCTGTGAGCAAATTAAGGTTATGTCTGAATTCTAAGCAGTTCCAGGAGGCATCTGCCCCTGCAGCAGAAATGCTTTAACCCAGTCAGCGTCATGGAGGTTCTCTTCCTGCCCACTTCGCTCATATCCTGTCCAATCTACCTCAGACCTTGGAGCTCCACTTAAATTTGTGGATTTATGAGAGAAGAGGTTTAGTGCAGAACACTGATCAACGACTCAAGGTTCACTTTTATTTATGGCTTAAAGGATGGCTTTACTGAGAGCAGAGCTCTGGCACTTCCTTGTATTACATTTTTATTTAACTTTATATGTTTTCTCCTACAGAATGTTCTTTAGACTCTATGAAAGTGTGGAATTATGCCTCAAAAATTTATTTCTTATTTCCTTTACAGATGAATTTATGTTCAGGGTTTTTATATTTTGGGTCAAAGCTGCAGGACCTGTTGCACATGATTTTTTTTTTTTTTAAGTACGCATAGAAAATGTCTTCTATCTGGCCTTTTTTTTTTTTTACTTCAATGAAAGAAACTGGTCTCTGTAGGATTTTTTGTTCTTACTAACTTGTTTCCTTGTCATCATTTTATTGTCCAGTAAATTGAAGGTGAGGAAATACAATCATATGATAAATTGAGTATTTGGGGAACAAAGACTAAATATCAACTACCCTTTAAATTCAAATTCCCCCTAAATTTTAATCTAATAACTAATTGTGACTCCTTTTGAGGTGTATTTTGGATTGTTAGGCCATTATTTTGGCGCTCTATTTTTGCTGAATATTTTTTTTTTTTTATCATTGTCTGTCTGCATAACCAAAGCGTCGTTAAGCTTAATATCATAAACTGATGGTTACATATTCAGGATTTTCTTGATTCAGTTGATTGCTACAAATTCTTTAAAGCTACAGTGTGTAATAATTACAGGCATATAAATTCAGAAATTTAATATATTATACATAACTATGTTATTTATCATCACCTATGAGCTCAGCCTTTTAACCATAACATTTGCGTTGCCTTAGAATTCGGTATTTATAATTACATAGGAGCGGGTCTCGCAGCCATGGAGGCTGACATCTTTGCGCTACGGCAGCGCAGAGGCAACAAACTAGCGATTGCGAGATCTCCCATGACGCTCGAAAATAACTACGGCAAGTTGAGAGAGATGAACTGAGACGGTACTGAACAGTAGATGGCAGTATTATGCCTGAGAAGCGTTTAGTCTGCCTGAAACCAAAGAAGAAGAAGAAGCAGGTATACTGCGCCTCGGTAACAAGAAAGGTAAACAAGGCGGCAGGCGTGAGTGACTTTGCAAACTGTTTGGCACTGTGTGGCCAAACATCAGACGAATGGAGGATCATGCCTACTCTGTATCACAACGAAAAGCGGCGGACACCGAACCCCCGTCATCTAAGAAGCGGAAACACGACGAGAATAAACGCAAGAGTGACAAGAAACGACAAAAAACACGGATCAACATTGGCACGGCATTTACACGATGGAAGTCACTGATGGAGGAAAAGGGTTTTCAAAGTGACGCTCAAGTTGCCAGTTTTCTCTTGGACAGGTAATTAATCCTATACACACAATTGTCTAATATCACTGCAGTTTTTGGAGTACAGGATGCTCAGACCTGTCTAAAACAATAACATGCTGCGTGATGATGCTGTTACTCTCCAGTATACTTATTCAGCAACGTCCCTGACGTTTCACAGGTAATGATTCAGTAATTTTCTGTAAAATAATTTTCTGGATATATACCTCGGTTACTTCTCTCCGGCTCCTTTGGAGATCTTCAAGCCTTTCCTCCTCTGCTCTCACCCCGCTGGCTCCCCTCTCTCGCCTGGCCCCAGCTGCACGCTCACCCCGGCCTCTCTGCCCTCTTCCTTTCCCTCTTCCTTGCCTTGTAACCCCCGTGCCACAAACAAGACTTGGACTCTGTAAACGGGGAATATATATTCTTCCAGCGAACACAATCTCGCTGTTAAACTAATGACTACAATTACTTCGTCTGTTTATATCACCATGCAAAGCAGCTCACCAAAACGTCACAACGACGTAGAAAAAATAACGGGTATATTTATTATCTTAAGTCTACATGAAATCTATACCCTACACAGACTAATGAAATACTATCTGTAAAATAATCTATGTAAACAAACCTCATCACTTGAGAAGGTAGGTGATGCGGACGTCGTGGAAGACATTTTGTCCCGTAACGCTCGCCGTACTGTTGGGGGGGAGAAGCGGTGGGGGGGAGACGTTCATGTTGCTGCAGTCTGCAGTCTGACCGCTAGATGTCGCTGAAAATTACACACTGTAGCTTTAAGAGCTGAAGCTGGAAATCGACCATCACAGCACAACCGCCATGTTTAACTGCTGGTCTTATGTTATTTTACCAAAACTGTATGATTATTTTTTTTAACATCATATTTAACAAGATGTTCACCTTCCAGAAATTCACATTTGTCATTTCTTCTCATTCCAAAAAACGCTCCCCTAAACGTCTCTGGGTAGTCTGGATCTTCGATTTAATAACTCGTGGGCTTTTCTGATTCCATGCTTTCGTTGCTCTGTTTGAACAATTCTCCAATGAGGCAAAATCCTTTGAAAGTGACCCTCGTAGACCAACAGAGCAGTCTGTGATCCATTTTAGACGTTATTTTTCGTCATAAGCTTTTGCAAACAATCAGATTTGATCTAATAATGAATATTCTAATATGTAGGAAAAATCAGCTCCTCTGTCTGATTCATCTAATAATTAAGCAGGAAAGTCTGGTTTATGGAGGGTGCTGGTGAAGATTCTCAGTCATCCAGGTCATAGTCATTCCAAAAAAGTAAAAAAAAAAAAAATAAATAAAAAAAAAAATCCTCTGGACTTTGTTTCCAAGTTTGAATACATTTCGCTTCCCATCCAGGAATCTTTTTCAATTCAAAATGTCAGAAATAGAGTTGCGTTATTTTAGCCAATAGCCAACTTTGCCTTAGCCAATCATTGGCCACCTCTGCCATTTTTCCCTTTAATACAGACATTGGCAGCAGTAACATGATCAGTTTGGAATGTTCTAACTTATTTAACATTTCACTTTTTCATATGTTAACAGTTACTTGACAACAAAAGTCTGGTGGTTAATTATGCTCATCAAAATACGTACATTAAAGATGATAAATACAGAATTCATGCTCTTTTCAGAACTAGATTTTGACTTGGGGGTAAAAATTATGTCTCTGCAAGTCAGATAAATAACTACTTTAGAAATAACTTAAGTACCGTAATCAATCTAATATAAATATTGGTACATGTAAATATGAATTGTATGCAGAACGACTATTGATAAAAGTAGGTAAGTAATGACAGTGAATAAGATGTTCACCCCAGAACTCAAATCTGAAAGAATTTTCTCCACTACACCTTTCATAAAGACAGCATAGATGTTTAAATATATGCATCTATTTGTTAGCAAAGGCTGTAGGAAAGTATAATTAGTCTTTATTTAGAAATTATGGATGTTCTGCTTGTTCATTCTCCTTTTGGAACAGTGAAGATTCACCCTGAGGTTCTTGCGCCTGTCTGCTTTCAGCCATCCCTCAGTGTACACCGGTTATTGCCTGACCACCCTTAAAAATAAAAATGTTCTGGCTACGCCTCTGCAAAGGACCATATGTTTTTACTGAGCTGGGGTTGTGTGAGGTAATTATAAGCAGATCATTTCCCTCACACCTTGTTTCAAGGTGCCCTCCCCTCTTGTTCCTCACCTGCAGGCCTTTTAAGCCACCTCTCCTTGAAGAGGAGGAGGAAGGCAGACTCAGCTGGTTGGGTTCAGAACGGAAACTCCAAGTCGGGGCGCTCCGGTAAGTAGGAGATCGGAGAACCCAGGAAGCTGGTCCATCTTGTGCCATCCTTTCAAGCAAATGTGGACGTCGTATCCCTCCGTGGTTCTCCCTGATTTCCTTGCCCTCAGTCTCCCCTTCCTCCCTGATGATTGTTCCCTAATCCCTCAGTTTCTAGGCGTCTGAGTTCCAACAATGTGGAAGCAATCATTTCAATGCTAACCCTTCCAGCATTGAGCTGTTGATGCATGGAATAAGAAAAATTCCATGTGAATTGTTGATGATCATCAACAAGAATCTTATAAAAACAGCTAGTAGTTTTCTTGTTTTTGCTTCTGTTCGGTGTTTTTACAGTAGATGCCAGGGATTCTGCACGTTTCTGCTCCCAGAACATCTCCTTATTCTCATATACAGTAGCAGCCATTCAAAATTGCCCTGCCCAGTCAAACGCTTTCCTCCAACTCCCAGCTAAATCCCCTCCAACTTCCAGCCACTGGTGTGACCCCAATGCATATTTTATACTCTGACTCTACCCTTGCATTGAATTACAGGGTCTGACCAGGAGATGACTGTTCTCTTTAGTTCTTAAGGTCCACAAATCATGACAGAAAGAATATTTTAGTACAAAGATTGATGTTTATAAAGGAATTGTAGAAGACCGGCCAAGGACAAATCAAGAAAAGTATGACATTTTGAAGGCTACTACTGAACCAAATGGAGATTCCCTTTGAACCAAATGGAAAAACCACAAATTCGCATTCCCTTTTTGTTTACTTCTTTAAATTTGCTTAAAGTTTGCATTTCAGTTGGATGGAAACATGGCTACCATGAAGGCGTCACACAGGTCCTGTGGATTTCTGGTTTATATTATGCACAGATCAGGTATCTTATTCAGGGTCTGTAACTAAGCCACTAGATTTAAACCTAAATCACATAATTGTTAATAATTTCTTATTAATTTACAGACTCTACTAACTTAGTTTAAGTTAAGGTTTTAAAGTATAAAACTACAGTTATGCCAACTCAACCAATCAAGCCAATTCTTGTTTCCTAAGGGATTAAACTTGGAGTCCCTCCTTTAAAGTGGTGCCAGTTCATCAAAACTGTCAGCCAAAGTCTTTGCTGCGGTTTGTCCACCTTATGAAGCCGGTTTAAACTGACTTTGACTTTCATAGGGAGACAGAAAGGTCCCTCAGTCAGGCTGGTTGATTACTATTCCAGCAGTGAATGAGGCGTTCATCATCTTCCTCCCCAGCCAGCACCAATCTTCTTCTCCCATCATCTCAAAGACAGTCAGAGGTTGATGCAGCTGCATGCACGGCATCTCATCCTCTCACATATGTTCACAAACCGATGAACTACCCAGGACTTTAGAGAGTTTCTGTCCTGCTCCATGTTGCACAAACAGCCCAGATGTTGCAGAGGCTGGATGTGAGTAATTAGCATGCCTGTCCTGCATGCAGCAGTGTTAGTATTCAGTTCAGGTCCAGACGAGATGTTTCGTTTGTCTGGCCGTCTGCAGCGTCCCTGCAAGTCATCTCTCTACCTGGTTTCTTTGTAGTTTTCCCTCAAACTGTCAAATCAGTTTGAGCTTTGATTTAGTCATCTTTTTTAAACATGGATGCATCTCATCTAAAAGCTGTACATTCGGGCAGCTTTTAGCTTCAACCAGGGGCTGCTGTAGATTCTCCTTTCAGTGGAGTTAAGATTGTCTTGGCTAAAATATTTTCATTTAATACAATTATGAACCACTTACTTTTGTAGTTTCCTTTTGTTTTAAAGTTGCTTTACTGATTTTTTCATCTTAATAGATTCAGTTTAACAATATGAAAATTGGACCCAGAAGAGCTGATTCTCCAACATCCATGGATTAGATTGTACTGAATTTCCTCCCATATGTGTTGCTGCATTTCTTTGACTAGAAGCAGTCACTCCTCCTATTTGCTACTTCATACTTTTCCATTTTTAGTCTCATTGTGCCCCACTATTACAGGTTAAAATGGAGCAGTCTGCCTTTCAAACCAGTAATCAGGCCGGACCAACCTGTCATGAAGGATGGTTATAGATCCCAAAGATATTTCTAAATATTGTAATAAAAACAGGAATAAGGTTACTTAAAATGGTTTATCACATAATGACACCATCCATCCATCCATCCATCCATCCATCCATCCATCCATCCATCCATCCATCCATCCATCCATCCATCCATCCATCCATCCATCCATCCATCCATCCATCCATCCATCCATCCATCCATCCATCCATCCATCCATCCTTTTATCACTTAAAACTTACCTTTGGAGAACAAAGTGAATTCCAGTGCTAACCTGTGCTGTTTTATGAACCCTTAAGGTCAAAAATAATTCACTGAGATGCTTTAGTTATAAAGGGGTGAAGCATTCAACCCATGTATGGAGGCCTCAATATGGCTGCCACAGGTGAGGTCCCTGACCTTTGACCTCTGTAGGCTCACCCAACTCCTCTAAATCCATATTTCCTGTCGGTTTCAAATAAATAATTTCAAATAAAGGCAACTAGTGCAAAAAAAGCATTTAAAAGAAAATATTTAGTAATAAAAAATATTAATTTCAGCACTAAGCATGACAATGTAAAGAGACAAACATTATACTATACGTCTAACTCAAGTTTAGTTTCGTATCATTGACTATTCTGCCTTATTATTGAGTGTCGGTGTGAACATGCCTGCTGTGAAGCTGCACAGGTTCAAGAAGTTTGATCTTAGCGGCTCTTATCTGAAGCAGCCGCAGAGCAGCTTATTGAACGGAGTACGTGAGGGGAAAGTTAACATATAAATTATTTAAAGCAGAAGCAGAATATTTCTTTGAAGCTTTAATTTAGGGTTTGGAATGAAAGACATGAGCAATAGTCATATTTTCCACTTTTTTACTGTGAATCATGTTCAGAATGAGATTAAAAGCTTGATCCTGTCTAAGCTGTTATTATCAGCAGGAAAATGGATGTTTAATAAAAAAAAAAACCCTCCAAGAGCCACTCTAACCTCTCCAGGGAACAATTTACCTGCAATCAAAGATATTTTCCCACATTTGAAAATCACTAAATGCCAAAATTTAACCACTGTAAATAATAAACAGCCTTTAGTCTTCTGAATAACGTGTGAAAAAGAGAAAAAAAGCTTTGACTGTGATGTGCACGCTTCAGGTGTATCATTAACATATCAGTACGCTGAATATCGCTATCTTGTCCATTTATTTTAGTAGATCTAAGCAGTCTGACTGAGAGCAGAAAGAACCCAGCGTCCATTTTCTGGACCCTTTTATGATTTTCAGTTTAGATTCATCCAATCATCTTTGCATGGCTTCACAGTGCGACTGTGAGCAGCGTCCTGCCCAGAGAGGTAAACACTGTTTGATGCTGTTGAGCTGCATTCATGCCTCATAAAAAGGATGAACATGTGCAGAGTCCGAGGCTCGCTGGGAGCTTTGAAACATCAGAACAGCGGAGGATGATCCAAAATGTGGCTCGAAACGGGCTAAATATTGAGGGTCTGCGGAGAAATTGGTCTTTTAAAGGTAGTTTAAACTGGAGGAGTTCCGGTTGATGTGGTCTGACTGCAGGATCCTGCTGGGAGGGAAGGTTCTGGTTCATGTTTTCTGCACGTTTCACTCATTTCAGGGTTAATTTTAAAATGATCATCCAATACTGAAGCTGTTTATTCTCTAAAGCAACAATTTAAAACATCACTACCAACTCCCAAAAAAGGAAGAACGCTATTTCATTCTTTTTCACTTTTTAACAGTAATTCCGTTAACAATTATTTTTGTAGTTTTGTTTAGAAAGATTCTTGACCAAACCTATATACTAATAACCCAAAGGGAGGTCCTGACCTTATCTTTGACAACCACAGCTTTAAAGGACAGATTGAAACTAAATCCAAAGTGTTAAAACTTGTCGTAGAATGCTTTTTTAGAGTTTTATTTTAGGATCTGCAGTAATGTTAATGATGAGTCCCATTCAATGTAGATTTTTCTTCTTCAAACCAGTGTTTTCCAGCCCTTGTTTTCCCTGAAGAGGTCTGGGATTGAAATGAACTTAAGTGGCAAAGAAAGTCTGTGTTTGCATGAAAAATATGCAAATTAACACTCTGTGATGTTCAAAAGCTGTGTACGCTTATTTTATTGTGTCAAACACCAAGGTCGGTAGAGTGCCTAAAAATTTGAATTACAGTTAGAGCAGCAATTCTTCATTCTACTGTTACTCAAGTAAAAGTAAAAGTAGCCATTAAAGAAATTACCTAAAGTAGCATTGAAAAAGTATTTTAAAAACAAAAAGTTACTCAAGTACAGAGTTACTACTCATGATCATAACAACTGATTTAATATTTAACAAAATGATGTAAAATGGAACAAAATATTAAGTGATATGCTAATTCTGGTGCTTAAAAGAATAGGATTAAAACAAACATACTACAATTACACAAAGAAAAGTTTTGTAGAATGAAAATAATTCAAAAGAAAAAAAAATCTGTGATAAAACATACAGAATCAACGATTACAGTAAATAAGACTTGGTTGAATATCAGTACGCTGTGTTTTCGCTCAACCTTCTAATAACAAACAACACTGCAGACTCAGATGGAAAATAGAGTTTAACCAATAAGCCTTCAGTACATGCATGGTGCATTCATGTCTAATATAAAAGATTTTTTTTATTAACTGAAAGTACTCACATTGGATGGAGTAGCCAAAAAAATGTTACTCGGGTCAGAATAGTGATATTTATTTTATACATATTTTTACCCCAGTAAAAGTGCATTGATGTAAAACTATTCCTTAAAGTGCCTTTCTTTTTTTCAAAGGTTACTCAAGTAAATGAACTTGTTACTGTCCACCTCTGTCAAACACACCTGTTTGATTTATAAAAAAATTATTCTCTTAATTTAAAAGTATAGAAAGTTAAAGAATCAATATCCTGCATGATATTTATATTTATAACAGGTTAGACTTCGAGGTTTATAGATGGATTCAGGTTTATTAAAATAAAAATTCTTGCACTTTTAACTAGTGTTGCACCGATACCAGTATCAAGCAGGGCCCCGATCCAGCTCTAAATTGGTAGTATCGGTATCAACAAATAGGGCACTGATACCATTTTGAGAGCCAAAAGTTTATTCAACTATTGTCACCCATTCCAGGTAGGAAATACAAAGTTCTACTGGATTCACTTTGTATTCGTCTTTTTCCTGCTTCACAAAGATAGACAGCAGCTTGAAAAAGCCACGATTGCAATTATTTTACATCCAAGTAGTCACCACTCATAGATGTTGGTAGTTTGTCTCCTGTTTACTGCAGGCATTTCTATGCACACTGTATGTAGGCAGCTGCTGCAGAACTCTGGTTATCAGATCCGTGAACAGAGGTCAGAAATGTTTACATGGAAAGAAAAAAGATCTGGTGTATATTACAAAGGAAATGCAATCAGTTAATTAGCGACGTGTTGGACGTTGGTTTACATCTATAAACCCACAGGGATGTATGCGTGCTGATGAGTGGTTGTGCATGTGTGAGTGTGTGGAGAGATGCAGCGTTTTGAAAGACTGTGCATCCATTACGAGTAGGAGCCAGTTCTCTATGCTTCCCGTTTATGTTTTAAGATAGTGGGAAAAAAATAAAAGGATTCAAAGCATTAATCGCTGATGTTTTGATGTGCAGGATGCCGCATCCAGAGTGAATCCTAGTATGTATCGACTCAATGAAACTGTTTTAGTGATGAATCGGATATTTTCTACCTGACATAACTCCAGTTAAACCCTAAGAGAAGTCGCTTTAGATTCTAAATAAGGCAGATTTAAGAACATGCTGCTTAGATGTGGATCGGCCCAATCTATTTGGTTCTGATTGGGATCTGGTGCTTACAGGCCTCCTTTCTCCTCATGTCTCTTTCAGAAAACCACTCCGCTCCCCCAGATGTGACCGGCTACACCAACAACACAGGCAACACCACCACAACAGACGGGATCCAGGTAGAGCGGGCCACAGGCGGCGGGAATGCAGCCCAGAGGCAGACCCCTAAATATGGAAACGCAGAGCTGATGGAGACCGGAGACGGTGAGAGGACCCTGAAAAGAGCTGCGGGTGGGAGAGGGGAGGTACCGAGAGCCGAAGTCGTCCAGAAACGACGGCTCTGTGTCTCTCTGCAGAGACCTCAGGGATGACTGCAGACAGCGGCTTTTTGCTCCATCCTTTAATCGTTCCTTCTCTGGAGAGAGCTGGAGCAGCAGCTGATGGAGTCATACATCAGGCACTGCAATCGATGCCTCTGCACAGTTAGACGTTGAACACAGCTCTCAGTCCATCAGCTGCCAGATATAACAGATGGGAGCTGATTGAGATGCTTCTCTCAAAGGTTTTATTTCTATTTTTGTATCAAACTAAGTTTTTTTTGTGCAGGAACTTTACTTTGATAAAGTGAAACTAATTTGAACTCACTAAAGTGGTGATTTTCACTGGCAGATAATTTGATATAGAGTCAGAAATGTCACTGACTCTTCTTCACTTGTTGCTTCTTTGTTTTGAGGTTAATGAACCTTCCTGTTTTCTGTTTATGTTTCAATAAGAGGAACATTTTTTTTCTTTTTTTTCTTGCTGCAAGTGATTAAGAAAAGGTGTCTAGCTTCTTTTTGTTTTTTATAAATTTTGTCAGTGTTCCTGCTGTCTTTAAAGCTAAATGAATCTGTAAAGGATTATTTTTTTATTTATTTTGGCGATAAAATGATAGTAATTGGTAAAATCCAGGTGGCTTCACTGGAGTCATTTATATGAACCTTTTTGACCAAAAGATCCTCATCTCTTCCTGTGATTAGAGGTACTTGCCTTTGGATCTATTTTCTGTGATTATTGGTGCTTTAAATCAACTAAGGTTTTAAACAGTGAAGCAGCCTAGCTTTAAGATCCAAACTGGATTTCCATTTCTCACTTGGTGGATCCCTCTCGGTTTATTTACAGCTCTCAGAGAGTGAAGCCCCCCCATCACCCTCAGAGGTTGCTTAATATGAGTAATGATGAGATTTGTTCCTTTTGCGTCTTTTCTCTCTCTGCCCCAGTCGGCCTCGGCAGATGGCCACTCAAACTGAACCTACTTGAGGTTTCTTCCTGTTAAGAGAGTTTTTCTTCTCCACTGTCACTGCATGCATGCTTGGTGTTATGCATTGCTGCAGAGTGAACAACACAAGCGAATATACACTGTAGCTAAATGCTTATCCAGGAGGGAATCATGCAAATTCAATGACTTGATGCACTCAGCTGGGTTTCCTTAGATAGAAAACTTTTAACCAGCTTGAACAATAAACTGAAATTGATTGCATTTGATAAGTTGGATCAATTCGTATTGAATTGACTTTTAATCTCTGTATGAATGGTTTACATCAGGGATGTAAAACTCATTTTTAAATGTTTAAATTTGGTGCTTTCAGCATCATCAGGTTTTTAAAAGGGCTGGTTCTGCTTTATAAACAAAACTGTTGTTACATCATTCCCTGCTCTTTATTCCTATTTATTTAGCATTGTTAGCCACTTTGTACACATAGAGCATGTGCTTCTATTTTAGAGATCAACCGATACAGGTTTTTTTCCTTTTTTAAGGCCGATACTGATACCGATTATTATTTCTGACCAAGTTGACCGATCACCAAAAGTTACTGCTGATACCTTTGTCGATTCTTGAAGCAGAGTTTATTTTTTCTTGCTCCACATAATAAATTTTTTTTTTAAATGATTAAAAAAAGTTATACAATTATCGATTTAAACAAAAAGGAAACAGAAATAAACAAACAATAATGGATAGCAAATGGATACATGTTCTATAAACACATGTTTTTATTTGTCAATGCTGATACATAAAATTGTTCAGAAATATCGGTGTATCTCTATGTTCTGCTGATATAACTTGTTTGGCCCTTAAGGGCCAGATAATTTTCCAGGAAGGGCCTGATTCAGCCTTAGAGCTTTGATTTTGACATGCATAGTTTGGGGAGACTTTTTTTTTCTTCGAAATATGATATTTTTGCTATATGAAATATTTGACTTTAATTGCAAACCTAGCTGTAGGTCAGGGTTGGCATAGGAATGCTTGGTCCAATGCAGAATTGGATCATATAGTCGGACCAACAATGATGTGATTTTCTTAGCTTCCTCACCTTTTACGCTAAATGCTCCTTCAGTGGCAGAGCAGTAGGAGAAAGACTATTGGCTACTGCAGCTCCCTGACAGACAAGAGGCTCCTGGCTTAGTTCAGGTCAGTAGTTGTGTCCGTGAACCTTGAACTCCAAAAAAAAAAAAAAAATGCACCAGGGGGCTTCATCACAACAGCTATAAGACTCTCTAACCACCAATGTTCCCAAAAATTTAATAAGTTGTTAAAATCATGCTGATTTTGCCGTTTCTATCTTAGTCAGTTAAATAATATGCTGCTGTCATTCTGCACATCTCTGATGTTGCTGCTATTTTCAAATATCCATTACTGTAAAAATTTCCATAGCTGAATATTGGTTATTTATTCTCCAGGTGCACAGTTTTTATATTTTTAAAACACTTTACAGTACAGTATTTTATTTTTTTATATTCTAACCTTTCACTGTTATATCATTCTTATACATTTTTCCATGGTCCACATTTGTGTGGCCATTTTTTCTATAATCTTTTTGCTGCTGTTAACACCAGAATTTCCACATTGTGGGACAATAAAGACATTTTCTTTTCTGTTCTACTTGCTGCATTATCAAAACATAAGAAACAACAATGGCTGTGTAAATAGCTCATTAATAAGAGACAAACTCATCCTCTGGTAGGATGATGACTCGGCATATTAATCCCACTTTCTTCCTCCAGGTCTTGATCTTGTTAATGTTTATTTTCAACGATTTAATTACAAACTGTGATGTTTTTTACATCGACCAAACAGAGCCTTGGTTTGCAGAAAAAGGGTTTCAACTGCAAATGTGTGTCCCCTGCAGGTGTTCCAGTCAGCAGCAGAGTTTCAGCCAAGATACAACAACTCGTCAACACGCTGAAGAGACCCAAACGGCCTCCGTTAAGAGAGTTCTTTGTGGACGACTTCGAGGAGCTCCTGGAGGGTAACAGCCTTCCCTTTATTCCCCCCGAAAATATATTTCAATTCACGAATATGGTCCCAGATCCCTCTTCTTTCTGTGGTTTTTCCCATCCAGCATTTGCTTCGCCACATGCAGCTGAAAAATACTCCATTCAAACAAATGTTCGTCTTCTCTAAAGTGGGCTGTGACAAAGCTGATGAATATTTCCCTCTGTTTCCAGCATCAAACGCTGCTGAGCGAGAAGCTCGTTGATAATTTAAGCCTGAACAGTGAATGTTAAGAAGACTGGCTTTGCTCAGTGTGTCGTTAACATTCATCACCATGGTGGTTTGCTTGATTAGAGGTTGCTTCCTGGATCACTCAGCTGTTTCCTAGTCCAAACATTTGAGAGAAGTTTGCTTTTCTCTCGTAGCTTAAAGTCCTTAAAAAACAAAGCATTACTTTTCTTAATGGTTTTGATGCCGTTTGTTCATCTTTTACTTTTAACAGCCACAAATATATGTGTAAATTAGACACAATAAGCTTTGCTTAAGGTCCTGGAAATGTTTAAGACTGAGGCAGTTCATGATGAATTATAGTAGGTAGTGGGTCTTTATTGGATTTGACAGCAGTGATTAGGGGTGTAAATCACATCCATCATGGCGATTCAATTCAGTGTCGATTTCCTGACCCAACGATTCCATTATTTTCCATACTCAAGAATACACCACAATAGGATTCGATTTGATTAATTGGTTGATTTTTTTTAACACCTTACAGGCTAGACAATGTTTCATATTTGAAATAAATCAATGAAAGCTGTAATACCGTTATGCATTTTTTTTTTTTTTTTTAGAAACAACAGCAAATAACAGAAGTAGAAAAGTTGTACTCCACCTATTCCTATGAAAACCTCATTCACTGAAAAATAATAATACCCCAGCGTTATAGATTCTGAAAGGCCTTGCATCAAAAAATACTGCACATAATCAGTGCAAAGAGTGCAATTCAATACCTCGGCTCCAGACGTCCCCGCCCCCTCCACAGACGCTCCGCTGCACCTCTCCCAAATTGTAGCTGACCGCAGACAGTGCCACAGACAGGAGGTCGGCTTGTTTTGTTTTTATGACCGAAATTGCGGAAAACAACTCGTGAAGTTTGACCCGCTAGAAGAGTGAGGTGCGCGAGAAAGCTGGGACCCTTTTTCCACCTGGATCTCCGCTCTTTTTGGCCCTCATGTCCCTCCGTCGTCAGACTACTCGCCCCCACTTCCTCACCGCCTCGGCTGTATCTAGACCCACAGCGTGTAGCACAGACCACGCTTCAATACTGAGCATAATTTAAAAATGTCTTTTTCAAGCTTTCTGCAACACACTGCTGTAAGAGTATAACCAGGAAGCGAGGTAGGAGGGCAAAATAGGATTAGCGCCACCGCAGCACGGGAGGAAGAATTACGCCCAGGAGCAAATGGATAAAAATAGACCGGAGGAAAAAAAAACATTAATCTATACTCTTGCGGACATATCGATGCATCGATACAAAACGATTATTATTTACACCCCTAGCAGTGATTGGTTTCAACAGCAGTTAGAACATCAATGAAAATTCAGGGAACTTAGACAGAAGCTCAAAGGAAGAAATTTACATTTGAAAAAGATGGAAAAGTAACGCAACTTCTAAGCATTTATAAATTCTAAAAATTTTTGTTTAAATCACAAGTCAGTTAAATAGTCCACTACTTCATCAAAGTCTGTAATAGGACCCAAACTGTCTGCTTCAGATAAGAGGACAATGGTCTACATGAAGCATCCAGGCTACAGCATGCTGGAACTCCAATGTCTGTTTTGAAGCCAGTTTTACATCAGATGAGGGTTTTCTGGTCATCCAAGTGAAAGACCAAGCTGCTCGGAGGCTTTTAAACCTGTTAAGCACGGTAATGACCGCATCATGCTGTGGGCTGCTTTACTGCTATTCGGTCCAGGTGCATTAGAAACAGTGCAATGAAGCATTGAAAGTAGATTAACTCCAAATTATTCAGCCTTTTCTCAAACCAGCACCTGGATGATTGGAACTCAGACCCTGTGGGTTTAAAGTCTGTCACTGGAAACACACTGGTGTAAAAAACCCACAGAGAATAATGTCAGATGCCTGTAAACAGCTAAGGAGCTCAACGTTTTTGTATGACTTGCTAAGTGACATTTAACTTTTAGTGGGCATGGGGGTATGGATCCAATTGAGCCTTTTTATGGTTTTGATTATATGCAGAATAATTTACTATGTATCCATTTCAATAAACGTTAAAATATCCTAACTTATTACAATCTTTGTCTTTCATATAGAAGATTTCATTTTTACTCATCCCTCTTCTTTTATTATCTGCAGTCCAGCAGCCAGACCCCAATCTGCCCAAAGCTGAGGGGGCTGAGATGGTGGCCATGCGGGGCGAGCAGCTGGGCGTGGTGACCAACTGGCCCCCGTCTCTAGAGGCGGCGCTGCAGAGGTGGGGCACCATCTCTCCAAAGGCGCCCTGTTTGACCACCATGGACACCAACGGCAAGCCGCTTTACTCGCTCACCTACGGTAGGGAGGCTCCCTAAAATAAATATTAGTGTTATTTTCTCTTTAGCATTTTCATAGAGTTTGGCGGAAACATCTTCCATCCCACATGATCCTGCATGATCTGACTCATAAAACTGACTGACTGTCCCCAGTTTGTCATGTAGAGAAATAAATGCTAAAAACTCTTCAGCTTGGAGCTGCAAGCTTCTTCCAGCTTGAAAGCACATGCAGCTTCTCCCCAAAGCTGATTAAATGAAGCACCAAACAATGTTTAGCACCCGCTGTGTGAGCATAATTCCCCTAATGGCAGCCAGGCAGAGCTCTAAGCACATTAGCAACCTGTGAGAAATATGTTTTAAAGAGAACTGCATGGGTACAGAAGGAGGGAGCCTTTATTTTTTTAAGTTTAAGTTTTATTTCTCTCGTTAAGGTCCAGTTTTTCAGACTTCATTTTAAATTAATTGCCAAGTGTCTCCTTGGGCAGTTTCTACCAGCCTTATGTAAATGAAAACTTGGGATTGCAGCCTCTGCAGTGATCAGGGAATATGGAGAGATTTGCTTATCTAATAATGCAAAAAATGAAAAAGACATTTGCTATTAGAGATAAAAGTTTTATTATTATTTTATTGATGTATATGAAAAGATCAAAACCGAATGGCTTTATTGCTTTAATTTTTGGGGGTGAAGTTTTTACTGATCAGTTTGAGTATGGTTTTTGTCTCAACACTTCTTTGGTTCTGTCTTCCTCTAAAGTGGGGATTGAAAATATGCATTTCTATTGGTCTCTGCCTGCTCGCAAAAACAGTGGCACTAATATATATGTATATATGCATATATATATATATATATATATATATATATATATATATATATATATATATGCATATATATATATATATATATATATATATATACTTTTTTTTCTATCCATACTTATGGGGAGTCGTGGCCTAGTGGTTAGAGAGCAGGATGCTGCACCAAGATAGGTTGCAAAAATTACTGGTTTAAAATCCAGACAGTCAGTCTCTGTCCCAGAACTTTTTGACAATGCACGATGAAGTTAACAGTTGTGATGACAACTGCAAGATTCCTCTGCCCTCGTGGAAATGCAAGATAGTTTTACATAGTGAAGCACAACACTAAACAACTTTTTGCATCAGGGCCAGTTAATCAGCTATAAAGGTCAATGCTTTCTACAGACAAAGGAAGAATTAAGGGACACAGTGAGGCTGGTTGTGAGTAAATTTGTGTCCAATGATTTTGTAGCTCCAACCAGGCTGGGTGAATATTGTACATAAATGAAATGATAAATCACAATTATAATAAAGGCTCTATATGAATATTTGAAGCCTAAGCTAGAACATTGCCTTGGTGGCTGCTGCAAAGCAAAGCCTCAATTGATGACCAGCCTGCGCCACACCCTGGTCATATATATATATATATATATATATATATATATATATATATATATATATATATATATATATATATATATATATATATATATATATATATATATATATATATATATATATATATATATATATATATATATATATATATATATATATATAACATAAGCCATTGTGGTTGATGAAGCAATACTAAGTGACTGCAACATGAGGAAAAAGGAACATGAGAAATACCAGGGGCTCAGAGAAGAGCTGGTGAAAATCGGGAAGGTGAAGGCGTCAGTGGTACCCGTGGTCATTGGGACCCTCAGTGCAGTGACCCCCAAACTTGAAGAGTGGTTACAGCAGAACCCTGGAAATACGTCAGACATCTCAGTCCAGAAAAGTGCAGTTCTAGGATCAGCAAAGATTCTGTGCAGGTCCCTCAGGCTCCCAGGCCTCTGGTAGAGGACCTGAGCTTGGAAGGAAAAAAGGGAGACCAAAAAGTATTTAAGTATATGTATATAGACCACGCCTAGAAATCATGACCGGTTTGGTAGTGGGTCAGTGATGGTGTGGGGTGGCATTTCTGTTGGAGGGCCGCACAACCCTTCATTTGCTGACCATAAAGGATGCCTGACTGACATTAGGTACCACGATGAGATCCTCAGACCCCTTGTGAGACCATATGCTGGTGCGGTTTGCCCTGGGTTCCTCCTAATGCAGGAAGGTGCTAGACGTCATGTGGCATTAGTCTGTCAGCAGTTCCTGCAAGATGAAGGCATTGAAGCAATGGGCTGGCCCGCCTGTTCCCCACACCTGAATCCGATTGAGCACATATGGGACATCATGTCTCAATCCATTCACCAAGCATCCGCCAACCAGGACTGGCGGATGCTTTAGTCCAGGACTGGGAGGATATCCCTCAGGAGACCATTCAACACCTCATCAGGAGCTGCGCAGGCATTGTAGGGAGGTCATATGGGCACACGGCAGCCACACACAATACTGAGCCTCATTTTGACCTGTTTTAAGGACATTACATCACAACTGGATAAGCCTGTAGTGTGTTTTTGCACTTTATATCTGTGTGTGACTCCAAATCCAGACCTCCGTTGGTTAATAAATCTGATTTCATTGAAGATTTTTGAATGATGTGTTGTCTGCACATTTAACTTTTTACAGAGCAAAGAATTTAATGAGAATATTTCTTTCATTCAGATCTAGGATGTGTTATTTGAGTGTTCCTTTTATTTTTTTTAGCTGTTAAATCTGCAAAAAAGAAACGTGAAGAGATCAGGACACTCAGGGGAAAAAGTGTGATGGAAAATCAAAACCGAAGCACAAAAACACGTAGGTTCAGCTTTAGCTTTCACATTTTGAATTACTCTCATATCCTTTGTTTGAGAAGTTTGAGAAATTTTCAAAGTTTCGTTTTTGAAACTCGTACTTTGCTGTAAATATCTAATACAGATATTAAAAGCTTTCAGGTGATAACTTTTTTTTTTTTTTTCAAAAAAAGTGAAGAGGTTGCATTCACGTTCAATCTCTAATCTAGTTCAGCACCAACATGGCCTAAAGATGCCTTTAGCAGCCATCCTACAGTCATTTAAAGGGATAACATGAACATACATCAGAAGCTCACCTGCAGCTCAGCCACAGGTTGAGATTTCTAAATTCATTTATTCCAGTCGAATCACATTAGGTCCTCCTCCCAGGTTCGCTGCTGCAGTTAAACCCATACACAGATTGAAACTGATTTTTTTTTGTTCTGCAGCCTGGAGACGGAGAGGTTTATTGAAGAAGCACAGAGAAAACGGCTCCAGGTCCCAAGGCCATAAATAAAGACATTTAGCTGCTGTGAACCGGGCTGCTGGGTTCCAGGTCCTCATGAATTTAGAGTCCCACCTTCCTGCTGAGCTGCAGAGTGGATGAAATGATCCTGGGAGGACCTCAGATAGATCACAGCATAGCACAGATCATCACACAGGGTTGAACGGAATACAAAAAAAAAACATAAAGAAAAGTGTTTCATCAGCTTCAATCAGAGCTCAATATTAGAAGAAAAGCTGCATGGCTGCAGGATTTCCATTTTATTTTAAGTGGAACCTCCAAGTCTAGCTATTTATTTCCCCAATAATTATAGAGCATAATAACTCATTGGTTTTATTTAAACATTTAAATATAACTTAACCCTATTTCAGCGATAGATATGAAATAAGTGTGTGACATCTTTTTTTTTTTTTTTTTTTTTTTTACAAATTTTGCCATATTTTTTAAACTAAACCATTATTTAAATGAAATAAATGAATTTCTGTTTTGAAAGTTAATTATATTGAAGCAATAAAGGTGTCCTGGATTTAACAAACCAAAAATAATAATAAAAACATAAAAAATCTTTCAGTTAATCGCTTTTTGTTTCTACCAGAATATCCCTCTAGTTGTTACTGATATGATTCAAGCAATTAATATATGTGAGGGGATTGCTGCAACCCCTAAAACATAGTTAGGACCTGTCCTAACAAAGTACAAATACTTTTTTAATCTTAAGTATAAATTTTGCCTATCTATACTTTACTGGAGTGATTATTTTTTAGACAACTTTTTACCTCTAGTCCTTACATTTTAAAAATAGATTCATTTTTTTTGTTTGTTTCATTTAAGCTCATTGCTGCAACTCCTAAAACAGAGAAGGAACAATCACTCATGTGTGATATATTGGGGACCATTGACACTCTATCTGCATATGTAACGTGTTAAACAAGCATGTGAGGAGTAGTTTATGAGTACCTGTATGAAATAAAGCTGCTTGTAAGTGTATTTATTGTGTGTATGAACTTTTGGCAGAATCCTGACTATAAATTTGAATCATTTGTGTTTTTTGCAGGAAATTTCCCATTTTTCATAAGATTTGCACCTGTTGGTGAATCACTGTAGATCTCACTACTGTAGCACAGAGTTTTAGATTAAAAAAAATAACTTGGCAGATATTTCCCGTGTACATCCAGAGTTTGTGCCAGTCCTGGTCCCAGAGGATAAACAGACAGCAGCTCCATCACCGTAGTTTTCTCTAAGCAGCCGTTCAGTTTTTTGTCGGTGTGACTGATGTGAGAGGAGTGATCTCGCTGTAGATGAGACGATATGAGCGCTCACCAGACTGTGAAATGTCCTCAGCCTGCGTTCAGGAGTCGGCCACCAGAGGCAGAAACACGGTGAGGTATTAGCGTGGCAGGTTTGTGTTTGACGTGCCGTGCTGAATTTAAATCTCCTCTTTTCTCTCCCTCAGTTTGTATCTCCTCTTTATCTTTGATTCCTGTCATGTTTCGTGTTTGATGTCGGCCCACAAAGACAAACTTGTTTCGTTTCTTCCTGCCGGGTTCTCCTCCGCCGCAGGAGAACAGACGGAATTCATGATGCCCACATCTCCTGCTGTCCTTAAAAGTTCATTGACGCTGCACTGCAGATAACCTCTCATAACAGCCAGGAGAGAGATCTATACTTTGATTCACAGAAAAAAAATAGTTCAGAGGAATCCAGAGTTCAGTTTCTCTTGGATGTTTATCAGAAAGTTAATAATTGAAACAAGCCACACTGTGTAACTTTTAGCCACTAGGGGCAGTAGACCTGTAGCTTCTCCTGAAAGCAGCTGGCAGGCCTGCACATTGACCAGCCTGGTTTGGAACCACTTTGGACCAGCAGATTGAGAAGTTATGCAGTTATTTGTAAAGAAAAGACTACATTTACCCCTTTAGATTAATTCCTTCATCAGAAAAGCCAAGTTATGTTTGATCATGTAAGGCAGGAGAAGTTTATTTACATGGCACAAGACAAAGATCAAGTAGAAGGAAAATAAAAGCAGAATAAAAGAAAATGAAGATAAAAACATGATGAAAGCAGGAAGGATATCAAATAAAACAGTTGGATCACAACTTTAAACTGATAATCCATCATTTTACAGTTTAACAGTTCTGGAGAGTTTGGCCCAGTAGTTAGAGCGTTGCGATTGGGTCCCAGAGGTTCTGAGTTCAAGTCTCGCCTGCAGACTGCCACTCCCAGTCCCTTAGCAAGACCCTTTAGCCCGGACTGCTCCCCGGGCACCACACAATGGCAGCCCACTGCTCCCCAAGGGGATGGGTTAAATGCAGAGAGTGAATTTTCCTATCGTGGGAAAATAAAGGGATTCACATTTACTTAACAAACAAAAGGGGTTTTTAACTTTGACGGAAAAGAACTCAGGCTTTCAGCTCTTTACTGCCTTCTGGAAGTTTTTTTCCAGATAAGTGGAGCTTAGGAACGAAATGCTGCTTCCAGGGAGCGTTATCACAGCAGCTGTAAGACTTTATAACCACCACTGTTCCCAACAACCTCAATAAGTTGTTACATTCATGATGATTGCTGTCATTTTTCACATCTCTGATGTTGCTGCTATTTTCAAGTATCCATTGCTGTAAAAATGTTCATAGCTGGATATTGGTTATATATTATCCAGATGCACAGTTTTTATTTTGTAAATAAAACTTTACATTACAGTATTTTATTGTTTATCTTTTAACTCTTCACTAGTATGTTATTCTTATAAATTTTTCTAAGGTCCACATTTGTGCAACAATTTTTTTCTATAAACTTTTGCTGCTGTAAACACTAGAATTTTCCCATTGTGGGACAATAAAGGGATTTTCTATTCTATTCTATTCTATTCTATTCTATTCTCCATGTTTGATTTCTAGATCTGGCTGGAAATAGAAGACCTGACCTTTTTTTCCTGTTGCAGTGTTTCTACACAGTATTTCTCTTGCTTGTTCCTCTTTGGTCGTATTCATTCACTCTGAGCTCATGTTTGATATTGGGAGGTTTTGTGAGAATTCCCTTGTTTGAATTTTCCAGACAGAAGCATGTTGCTGTGTGGAGTGCTGTGCTCGCCGTGTGTTTGTACATCACACACTGAAAGACCAAACTTGTTATATCTGTATGTTTTTATCATTCTGTGGGGCCTCTTTGCATTTTAAAACCTTGCCATGTGGATCCGTCCTAACAGGTTTGTAGACTGCATTCAGAACAAACGCACTAGTTTGGCCGTTAGGGTCACTAATTGGACAATCAGGACTCGTGATTTGTTCTATTTCACCCTGTGTTTGCATTGTTCCTACATCAAGACCAGGTTGATTATTGTAGATCACTGTTACCGTTCAATTAAATCAGCCTTTGAACAGTTATATTTGACAGTGCATTGCATTTAAAAACTTCTCAAATTGTGTCTTTAATATATCTCTTTATATTCCTCTTTTTTTTGTTATGTCATTGTTATGCTTTAGAGGCAGATAAGGTGAAACATCAAAGCAGGAAACAAAGAGAGCAGCAATGAACAGGGGAGAATTTTCAGCTTTTTTTGTCTCTGTTAATAATTCAAACATGAAAACATGGAGACATGTGGCCATCTCTGTTTGCCTTCATGAATCTCCAAGATCTCATTATCTGCTACTCATTAGTTCTGTCAAACACTTGGGGGAAAAAAACTTCTCATCTCGTGCAAAAGCTGAGTATTTCACGCTGGATTGCCCATGCATAATAATATCTGTGTAAAGCAGTTTGAATTAAAGGATAAAAAGGGGAGCGGATGAAATTGATTCCTTTGTTTTGAGTTGCAGCATTGATGAATGGAGCAGACTGGAGCTGACAGGCAAGCTGAAACTGATCAGAGAGATTTGACAGTGTTTATTGACTGTTTGTGGTTCAGAGTGAGTTTTGAAATGATTCTGACATCCACCTTGTTCCAGATGGAAGGATTTCCTTCATCATTCTCTTCCAGGAGAGGTGAAGGGTTGACCTGTGTCACCTAAAGCTGCTCGACCTTTAGAATAATAGCTTAAAATAATTATTAAGACACCAAACATCTGCAACAGGGTTCACGACTTCTTCTGATTTGTTGCGGTTCTTACGTTTGACTGCATATATTCTCTCCATACATGTGTCAAATTATTAAGACATTTTTCAAGCTTGTTTGGTTTATTTCATATCAAGAAAGCTGAGTAATCAAATTCAAACTGCTCTTCCTTTGAGATGCAATTCATGACCCATCAAACCAGACTTGTGTCTGTTCTAGTCTAATTTATGGAGCTTAAAAGCACACAAAATGGGGCTTGAAATTTGTCTCTGCAGACTTCCACACAAAGGTTGTGATTTCAAAAAAAAAAAAAAATGCAGCTCTGAACAAGCCGGATCGGACGAGTACGCATATTTAGGAGGGAGGGGGAAACTGGCAACACAGGTGACTCAGACATAAAATTCACTACATATGGTTGCAGTCGCAACCTACTAGCACCACGCACTACATATGGAACTTTAATCACAGATATATGCAATTGATGTATACCTAGAAGGTTTGAGTGGGAAAAGGCTTCTTGCAGTCAGGTAATCAAAAGATTAAAAATAATCCATAAATAATTAGAGTACAGCTAATAGGTATGTTGCTTTCCGGGATTATTGGGGGTTTTGTTTGCTTTATTAATGAATTAATTAAAGCAGTTAACCACTCTGCAGTTTCTGTCAACTCTTACCATCGCAAAATAATCTATAAAGTTGAAATATCACCGTCAGCGGTCGACTCCATGCTGCCTGGATGTCCTTGTTAATGTAATCAGTCCATTAGATTCTGAAAGGGTCATTAAAATACTTTTCTTTATTTAACATGTCTACCAAATACCGTATATTAATCTTTCTTTCCACCTCAAATCCAAACACCTCAATTAAACGGTGTTTTTTTTTCTTCTTTCTTGGTTGCGATCGGAAACCATTAAATAGCTTTGATCATCTGGCTCATTTAAAAATAGTGATGTTCTTGCGTTGTATTGCATGGAACATTTATGGTTGAATGTGGGGGTGAAGTGGGCGGGGCATGAGGTGGGGCTTTGGATAAAAACCTTTGAAGCGCACACATGATCTATAGAGGCAGATTTCTTGGTTCTTGGTACTTTCACTTTTAGTATAGATTACGCACTTTTTTTTATAAGTGAAAACCTTGTTTTGTTCTGCTTGCAGGTAAACTTTGGTCCAGAAGTGTGAAGGTGGCCTACAACCTGCTGCACAAACTGGGAACCAAACAAGAACCACTAGTCAGACCTGGAGACCGGGTGAGTTTAGAGAAATGAGGCGAGAAGAAGTGTTTGTGGTCATAACCTGCTTTACTTTCTATGTCAACTTTTATAACCCGGCTCTCATCTGTATAAAGGACATTACTCCAGAGGTCCTTTGCTTTGTTCAAATGTCTGAGTTATCTCAACATGCAAGTTTCTGAAGCATTTATCATGCTAATTTACCTGGGGGCAAGGATGAGACAATTGCTTTTTATTGATGTTACCAAACGGAAGAATGAAACAAATAAAAACAAGGAAATTGTTCATTGTTTGAAAAATGACATGAACCAAAAAGCTATCTGCAGCTCTGGAAGCTCAGGTATAACACATGAAAACTGTGATCAGATCTAAACACGACTTAAGCTGAAAGTGCAACAACTTAATTTTACCATCATTATTATCATAAAACTGCTAAAAGTTAAAATAAAATATAGAAAACTGGTCTAAGCAACCTATCATTAACAGTTTCCATGCCAGCATACATAACTTGTATATCCTACGTTTATTTAGCATTATGTCTTTACTACAGGGGCCCTGGTACCTGTCTGTAATCAACAATCTTAGTTAGGCCTACGGAGTCTTAGAAAAGTAAACTATATCCACTTTTCATATGTAAATATCATATTTTGCCTAAAAGGAATTGATTCAGAAAGAAGAAAACTTTCAGCACAATTCTAAGAAATGTTTAAACACAAAACCAAGTTAAGATTACAAGTCTGACCATCAAAGTCAAACATTGCTGCTCATAGATTTTCAGCAGTAGCGACTGAAGAAAAAGGATCCAACTAGTTAAAAATAAGCTTATATAGCATCTGGAAACCTCTGGCCTGAGAATCAACATCTGTGAAATTAACTCTGAGCTTTCATTATGCTGGGAGTACGTTCCATATCTAACTTTAAAAAGGTCCCTTAACGCTTGAAGGTTTAAGACATCAGGCACTTTTTAATTGAGGCAAAAGATTAAATAACAATAAAGTAAAGTAGTAGTAATAGTAAAGCCACCTAATAAATAGAATATTGTGATCAGGAGCTCAATCTAACCTGACAAAAAGACTTATATGTTTATAACTTATTGATTTCTGAACTAGACAAACATGTAGCCCTGAAATTCCCTTTGTCATCAACTAAAAGATCATTGCAGACTTTCTAACCATTTGTAATACTAAGTCAGTTTGAAATTGCATAAAGAAGCAGAAGTATAGAACTGGATCCTGAAGCAAACTGGGAGGTATTACAGTTTCTGTTTCTATCATCAAATGAAGAATTTATCACGGTAACCTTAATGGTGATGAAGCTTTTAGGAGTTTTCTGGGATTTTTAACTGAGCTTTGTTGGTGTAAAGTGTGTGCAGGTTTGTGGGGATGGGATGTCTACTCCTGGAAGGATTAGCTGTATTTATTTATTTTTAATATATAACAATAGCTTTATAGCAGTTTCTAGACTGATTGGCCAAAGAATCTGCTTCTCTAAGATCATTGGTGTCTTTTCAATTCAGTTTATTTATATAGCACCAATTCACAACACAGGTAAACTCAAGGCACTTTACAGTTCACCAGATCATACAGTCAAGTTTTCTATCTAAGCAAAACCAGTTGATTGCTTCGACTCATTGATTCGAAGGCAATACCTCGAACTAAGCATGCTTGTTGCGACAGTGGAGAAAAAAATCCCTTTTAACAGGAAGAAACCTCCAGCAGAAACAGGCTCAGTGTGAGCGGCCATCTGCTATGGCCGACTGGGATTCAAGGAGACAAAATCAGAGATACAGAAAGAAGCAGAGATACAAAAGGCAACTGTCAACCAGCTCCACAGGAGGCCCTGTCCTGGAAAGACACAGCCAGGCAGACAAGCTCCAAGCCAGCTCCAATTTCAGGGGATGAAGAGAGCACATCTAGTTAGTCACAGTCAGAGAAACAGGACTACACTGAAAAACAGGCCGTGCTCCAACATCTATAAGCAAAGGCGTTTATGGCAAGTTGGAGATTGATCCCAGAAATACTTTAGAAAGGGGAAAATAGAGACAGAATGAAGCAGAATGATGAAAATGATTTCCATCAAGGCCTTTGTTCCGATGCATCTACTCTAAAACTGCAATCAGGCCTGATTTGGTTTCCCTGCAGGGATCAGATGTTATAATTACCTGCCTGATCAATGTGTTTGATTAGCAGCCAATAACTGGTCGTCTGAAAGTTTTCTTGTTTTCCCTCTTCTTTAGAGACAGTTGTCATCTTCAAATAATTAAAATGCAGCTTCAGGAGAACACTATTAAAAAATGTTTCAAGTTACCTCTTTAGCACATCCTGGAAACAGCTCGCCTCACCTCTCCCCTGTTGCGTTCTTCAGATTGTGAGAACTTGCAGTGCATCTTGGTTGAATTTCTTGGCCTTTCTGTTTTGTGCTGTTATAAAACAAACGCACCAAATGAACGATTCTCAGCCAACAGCCCCCCTTTCCTCTGTCATTATTGCCTCTTTCCACTGTGGACCTGTAAATTTGTTGCTCAGAACATGAAAAGATCTTCAAACTGAAGTGGAAAAGGCTTCAGCAGCAGCGCCGCATGTCTCTGATGTCACGCGCCGTCCTAGTGTCTCTGTGGTATCCGTTTCATTTTTATTTTAGGTTTGATCTCCAGTTCAGCTGGAAAACGAGTCAAGGCTGATACAATGCTGGGTAATACAGCATCTTAGCCACAGGACTGTGTGTTTTGATTATAACTCCTCAGATTTCTCCACTCTTGCTGAGTGAGAATTACAGAACAGTCTTTCTATCCTTGAACATGTTGGACTGGGGGAAAAAATCTAATTTACAAAGATGTTTACATGAATGAGATTTAAATGCTAAGAAGCTGACATTGTTTATGTTGGGAAACATACAATTTCATGTGTGGCGTTTATTGCAGTTTAACTAATTCACTTATTCTCCATTTGTAATTTAATTCTCTTTCTCTGCAAATGTGTTTTGCTGAAAAATATTATAATTATCTCTCTGAAGTGTTTAGACAACATATCACCATCTGATATCGCTTATGCTCCTTATATGCAATAATCCACTCCAGTCGGATTGTTTAAGGATTGTTTTTTTCTTCTGGAAACAACATATAAAACATTTGGACTCAACATACATCCAGATCCATATAATAGAATATTATTATTTTTTTGTTTTGTTTTCACTACATTTAGGTCAATTGATTTATTATGTGTAAATTTGCACAAAGAATTAAAAATTTCAAGCCTTTTTTCTTGTATTTTTGATGATAATGACTAAATAAAAACTAATTTATGGGTGTCATAAAGTTAGAATATTCACAGGATTGGAAAAAGTCACCTTATCTTAACCCAAGTGATCCTAAATTTTACCTGTTAAAGACTAAACTTCATAGGGAAAGTTCCGCAAACAAACTGCAACTAAAACCCTCCCAGAGTCTGGTTCTCAAAATGTCCGTCTGTCACTTAGCCTTTGAAACTATTTTTTTTATATGTTAGGTCCTCCATATATTTCATTGTGATCATGTAGAGAACCAAGAATGAGGGTGACACTCTCTAAATATTAAAGGACCATAGATAAAACCCTGAAACTCTAGGAAAAGTAAAAAAAAAAAAACATACTGTATATTATCTTTATAGTTGTTTATTATATATAGTTATTATTCTTATTATTATTATTATTATTTTTTTTATTATTATTATTATATTACTAACCTATAGCCGCTATAGACATATTTTGACTTGCAGCTCCAACTCATAGTCCCGATGAACAGTTATGTATCTGAATCTCAGTGAATAAATCTTAAGAGAATAATTTAAAGCCTTTAGAGCACAGAGTTGGCAGATAAAATGATCACATATTCTTACAAAGCGAGCTTCAGTGTTTGAAAGGATAAAGGATGAATTAATAATGCATCTATTGTCCTTTCCTTCACATTTTTACTTTTCAAAAGCAAAAAGCTTTTAATACCATTACTCTGGTTGGAGTGATGGTGTAAAACAGATTCAGAGGTGAACCCATCTGTAGGCCTGCTCCTCTGCAGAGCTGATTCTCTTTGTCCAATAAATGATAAACAAAGCAGCCATTCAGAATCTCGTAAAGAAAAATCTTTACACTCATGCAGCAGTTGTCTTCTGATGCTTCCTGTCTTTGCAGCGAACTGCAGATGAAGCCTGATGAGCTCCAGCGAGACCTGCAAATATCAATATTACATCTGTTAAAGCCTCATTACAAGGCTCCCGTTCATTCCGCTGCACTTAGCCTATAGCACACACTGGATAGATCTACTTTAGTAATGTGTATAAAAGCTATTAAACAGCACTTTAACAGGGTTTCCTGGTAATGTCACAATGGGCAACTGGAGCTGAACTGGATCCAATAAAGGCAGAGATTACATCCCCACTGGGGTCTAGAAGCATGTTAACTGTAGATATGTTCATGTCCTGTGTGCTTGATAGCTCATGTAGACAATTATAAGGTCCACATGTGTCTCTATATGAGAGGCAATGGGGGATAACAATCTGTTTCCAATCAATGAAATCCTGTAGAACAAGAAAGCGTGTAAAAAGCTCACAGATCAGGAAGGAGTGGCTTATTCCAATAAACAAAGTAGGATACAATGATGTAAACGTTTCTGGATTTGGTCGCGTTCAAACGGTTTAAGTCTGAGGGGAGGAAAAAAAATCTGCTGTCAAAGAACATTTAGGAAATGTTCACAGAAAGAGAAGGATGATTATGATTAAAGGGGGGATATAAATAAAAACACGAAACAATGAAAAGGATTTGCATGCATGTCAAGCCATGAAGGGACTTTGTTCAGCAATTAGCAACATAAACCAAATATATGTTTAAAAAAAAGGATGGAAAGAAATATTTCGAAATTTTCAAATGATTGTTTATTTCAATTGCTGATGAAATATACAATATATAGTGCTATATGCATGTTATTACAGATGCATACAGTTCATAGTTTAATTATATGAAGGTGTGGGAGAAGTTTGAACTTTTCCAAAAGCTATTTAATGTCAAGATGCTTTGGCTATGATATATTTGTTTTCCTGGTTTAAATAAAGGTATATTATTTCTTTTTAATTAATAATAATAAATGCTACTCCTTTTCTAGTGGTCCAAAAAAATTAAGTTAAAAACAATCCACTGGACTTTGTTTCCAGGTTTAAAGACATTTCGCTTTCTGTCCAGGAAGCTTTTTCAATTCAAAATGTCAGGAATAGCGTTTAGTTTGAGGCTTTATACTGTATAAATGATCGAACTGAACACTATTCCTGATGCTATTTATTTATTTAACTTTTTTATGTTTTTTGGAGTAACTATGACCAGCATATTTTTCTAGTGGTCGTGTTACAATAAAACCACCTAACAAAAGGTGGCACCTAAAAGCAACTAAGCCTTAAATCTAACACTTAATCAGTTTTTGTGTTTAACTAGTCTCTCTGTGATAACTTAGTTTGTATGTCCATAGGTGGCGCTGGTCTTCCCCAACAACGACCCTGGTGCCTTCATGACGGCTTTCTACGGCTGCCTGCTGGCTGAGGTCGTCCCCGTGCCGATAGAGGTACCGCTGACCAGGAAGGTAATGATTATTTATTATTCTATCTGTTAAAATGAACCAAAAATTTCAGAAAAAAAACTGAACAGATTTTTTGTAGAAAAAAAGAAGAGAAAATATTAATATTATTATTTTTTTTAAACAAAGCTGAACCTTACTTCATTCAGGGTTTTATTTCCGAAAGATTTCAAGTCGTTTTTCCTAGTAGGAAACATAAGCCCCCCTAATTTGCAGAAACAAAGTGAAAAAGGTAGAAAGCAAAAAGAAAAGAGACATTTTATTTTCTGGAGATGATAGTTCAATAATTTCAGATAGGAGCTTTTAGCCAATAAATAGATTCACATTTTTAAAAACAGTCCAACTTATTGGGAATTAATTCCTTAAAATATTTTAAAAATAAGCAGTGTAAATTAAATTAACCTGCTGCTGTTATTGTAGTAAGTGGCGATAAGGAAGGATTTCCATGCTCCCATTGCTCCAGTACAGCTGATCTTCAGCAGGAAGCTCATCTTCATCAGTCTGGTTTCTCAGCCTCTGCTGTCTTTGTGTTTGCAGGACGCCGGCAGTCAGCAGATCGGCTTCCTGCTAGGGAGCTGCGGCGTCACCGTGGCTCTGACCAGCGACGCCTGCCATAAAGGCCTACCCAAAAGTCCCACCGGAGAGATCCCACAGTTCAAAGGTCAGGCTCCCGAAACCTTTCACTGGGACTTTTCTGTCCATGCAAACATGAAGTCATATCTGTCAGCGTTACATCTGAACTAGTGTTGAAAATACAGCAGAACTACATACTGAATAAACTCTTCATCAACAATGTAAGACAACTGAAAAGTGTGGAGTGAGGTGAACGAAAAGCTGAGTCAGCATTTTATTAAAGAATCATTAAACTACAACAGGCTGAGCTTCTTCTGTTCTAACTTTAGATGTTTTTGCCTTTCAGAAGCAAAAAAATTAATATCATGAACTTAGTTATTTTTGATTATATTAAATAGAATATATATATATATATATATATATATATATATATATATATATATATATATATATATATATATATATATATATATATAGGAACACAACAAAGAAACAGATTATAATAAGATGATAAACCCGATTGATAATTGGTAATCTTATTACGCATTATGTCACATTTTAATTTTGATGGGGTCATTTTATACTAGTTTCTGTAGTGATATCATTGATTTCCTCCTTTTTTTCAAACATCCCCTGAGAGTTAATTTGTGTTTTTTGAATGTTTAACTGATCTCCCACCTCTGCAGACCTCAGCAGGCGTGAAACTCTCATTAATGTTCTTAAGACAATAAAAGGATTTTTTTTTTCTGTTATTTCAAGAGTCTTCAGATCTCTCTTTGAAAACATGTCTGGCAGCCAAACAGCTCCTCCTTCTGCCTCTCCAGTCGTGTTTATGCTACACTAAGCATCAAAGCTAAAAAATAACCCAACTGATTAAATGATGTTTTATTTATTGATCTTTTCCTGTTGTTTTACAGCTTTTATTGGTGCTTAAATGTTTTTTTAATTATCAGTTCAGACTGCCACATAATTAAGAACACAATCAAAATAAGAGTCTCTAGTCTGTTTAATCGTCTTTATTTTTTAATTTAATAGAAAAGGACAATATGGTAGCAGTTGAATAAAAACAATTCTCCTTTCTAGAAATCTAATTTTCTTCTCTTTCTAATGATTTCTTATTCTGGCATCCGCCCAGTTTCATTAAGCAGACACTAGCTTGACTGCTTCATTATGCCAACAAGATCATTTTGCGTCAAGTTATTTTAAGGTTCTTGAACTGTGAACATTGATTCATTTATTTACAGTTAATAAGAGTTTGAATTTACAGACCAGAACCGGCCCTTGTTAATGTTTAAACTGCCCAGCAGTGGAAAGACATCAACAGGGATCATAGAGGAGCCATTTAACGCATCTGAGTAAACAGTAGCGCTAATGCATCTTCTGTTTTATTATGATGCAACATTTAGCTTCCAAGCTAATTAGAAATTGTTTATTCCTTCTCTCTCTGTTTTTCACTAATGGAGCTTTCCAACATTTAAAATTCATTATATGACATCCTAGAAAACATACCATTGGAGCCTTATAAGTTTATTTATTGCTAAAGTTAAGAAATGCATACAAATATATAAAAGAACAAAATATCTAGTTTTAAATATATTTTATCAATATTAATTATGACAATTATTAATAATAGACTATTAAAGTTACTTTACTAGAAAAAAAAATAGTGAAGAGCTTCACAATCTGTCTGGTCTAAGTAGTTTTAATTAAAAAAGATTATTTGTTATAAATGGAATAAATGGCTCTGATAGAATCAGCTTTGAGGAAATTAGCCTGACAGAGAAAAAAGCTGGGTTTAGACAGCAGGCAGCCAGGCTGAAGGATGGAGGACGATGATGTGGAGAAACTCAGAGGGATGCAGATCGATAGAAAAACCCACCATCAGTCCAGAGAGCAGCAGGGAGAGAAATCTCTCCCTGATAAATAAGCACGCTTTGCTTTGCAGTAATGGGTTTATAAATAGAAACATGATGCCAGCAGATTTAAGATTGTCAGCGTGGCGCTCATTAAAGCAAAGTGCTTCTCCTATCGATCAGCTTTAAGCTCCTCTCAGTCACTCATCTGATGCTTTCTTCTGTCTCCCATCCATCGGCAGTAATTCAGACATTAGTGGGAATCAGGAGTTTTTTGTTCAGTGTTTTACACCCTGTAACCTCTCAGCGCTGAGTGAGCAGCACGCCTTCCTACCAGGACCAGTCATCAGCATGATTCCTCCTTTCAGCAGGAGAATCAGTTTAAGAATGAACAGTTTAAATGAAGTAAAGCTTGTGTCTTTCCTGTCCTGGTCTCTTTGTGTCCAGGTTGGCCCAAGGTTCTGTGGTTTGTCCCAGAGTCCAAACACCTCTGCAAGCCGCCCAGAGACTGGTTCCCCCAGATCAAGGATGCCAACCAGGATACCGCCTACATCGAGGTAACAGCAGATATTTCCACCTGTTTAATCACAGCAGATATGCATCTTCTTTGATCAAAGAGATGCAACCTTTCAGCAGGTCAACGCCATCATCCCGGCTGGTCGGTTTGATTTCTAGGAGACGTCCTTTTCAGTAATTGCTTCTCTAGTGAGAAGAAATCTCTCCTTGATTGCATTTCAGATTGAAAGAGGCTGAAACAGAACCTGATTAAAGGAGAGGAATGATTGAAAAATGACCTGTTTCTGTCTGGGGCTTTACCTTCCTTTTTTTCTGTGGCCTAAAAACATTTTTTTCCAAAGAATATCATCCCATTCTGATTCATCGCCTTTTTAGCATCCTGTAATGGTGCTTTGTTTGACTTTTACAGAGAGTTGATCATATTTTGACTGAAATGTAAAAGATTATTGTGACCCAGCAGTTATCAGAGATAGTTTCAGTTTTATTGCTTAAATCTGCCTGTTCTGTTATCAGAGAGGCTCTCTTCCCACTGATGAAGTTGACTGACAGCTAATATTTACTGTCAATCATTCTGGCAGAAACTAATTTACCACAGATCAGCTCAGGGGTTTGTGAGGACTGCTGTCAATATTTTTATTAAACACCTGCATTCAAAAACTAACAGATGAAAACAAAATGCCTGATAATGGATTTAAGAAATATTTACAGTGATATAAAAATGTTAGAAACACCAAACCTTCACGCATTTTTAGTAGTTATTTACAGAGAAGGTTCCTAACTAGTTACATTTACTTTTGACAAAAATGTTCTTTGAGGTGTAATTTTCTGTTCATGTGACTAATTACTTCCAATACTTGAGTAATATCCTGGTATATATATATATATATATTTTCACACTAAGGATTGAGTTTTATATGTAAAAATGTGGATTGGGAAAAGTGCTTCTTTCAGCAGAAAAATATTATTTTGTAAACATGTTTAGGGCTGAAATAATTAATCGATTATTGAAAGAATCGTCAACTAATTTAGTAATTGATTTGTTGTTATCTGGAGTATAGAGACTCTTTGAACCTGCAGTAATTATACCAAGATTGCAAAAAAATATACAAACATTTTGCATTTAAGATTAAAAAAAAAAAAAAATGTCTGTCAATATGCTCCATTAAAAGTCTTCAAGTAGAAAGTTTGAGTTTCACCTGGTTTAATTTCCTAAAAGTCTTCTTTAATGAACTTTTTACTATCCAATTATTAAACGATTAATAGACAAAATAATCGACTGATTAATCGATTTGCAAAATAATGGTTAGTTTCAGCCCTATTCATGTCATTTCTCTATAATTTAAAATTTATTTTAGTCTTTATAATACCAGATAATGTCTGACTTCATTATTTCTATACATAAAATCATATGTGATGATCCAGCAAACACTCAGAACTTGAGTAGCCTTTTTACCAAATTATTCTTAACTTATTGTAGTACTGCTATTACTGTACTACAATTTGGGGTATTCTGCTCACCTCTGATTATTTACAATTTTTCCATTTTCTTTTACCTGGGAAAACAGTAAAAAATTACAATTGGACATTTTTTGTAAAATAAATGTATAGAACATAAAAAAGGACAGAGGACAAATGTAGAGATGAAGAACTAATTTCCTGAAACACAGAAGAAGAAAAGTGGGGATCTGGTTAAAACTTAAGTAATAAAATAGGTTTCCTAAGTACCTGCAGATGGATGGTAGAAATTGTACCACAGGTGTAAAATGTTTCCTCTGCAGATCAGTTAAAGATAATAAGGCTGATATGCAGATCTTCCAGGTTACAGAATAGCAGGTATCTTCACTAAAATTTCTCCTGACAGATTATTTTCCATACAATAGGTTCAAATAGAGAACCGTCTCAGTGTCTCTTCTTGTCTCTGCTTATGTGGGACTCATTCTGCTACATGTGTCCTCTCGTTTTTTCTTTAAATGGCTCTCCTGAAACGATTCTGTAGTTTTAAATAAGCATGTGTCAACAGAAAAGAAACATGTTTATTCACTTATAGACTAGTTTTTAATGTCACATTTAATCAAGTAAAGACATAAGAAATCCTCAGGTTACTTGCCTTAAAAATTTCAAGTCACTTTCTGAAACTTAAGTGTCTTTTTTTTCTTTCTTTTTTTTTAATACCCAAAACCTACAGTAAGCTACTTATCAATTGGCACTTTTCCCAATTTTATAGGATATACAGAATGATTTTACCACTTTTTAGAACTTACATGTTGTTAAAGAAGTAAGAGGTCACGTTTGAGGAACTGGAAGGGTCATCTACTGATTTCTGAAACCTAAAAGTTATCTCCATAAATCCAAAGTTTATTTTTTATGGCTTATATGTGTCATTATTGCTTAAGTAATAAATAAAAGCTAATTTGCAAAAGTTTCAGGTTACTTTTTAAAATATAATATAACAAAAAAAACTTTAGGTCACTATTTAGACCTTACTAAACTTAAACTCAAAAAATACCCAAAAGATTCATTTCTAAATGTTTTATTTTTGTGATTGGGGTCATGGCAAAACAACTGATTGTTTTTCTTACGCCTCCTCCCTCCAGTATAAGACCTGTAAGGACGGCGGTGTCCTCGGCGTCACCGTGACGAGGATAGCCATGCTCACACACTGCCAGGCCCTCACTCAGTCCTGCTCATACACAGAAGGTAACATGAAACACTTGCCTTAGTTCAGGCAGTAAAATGATTGTTTATTCTCAGAAAACCAACACCTATTAACTCTGATATCTCCCTGAAGTGTCTGTTTTTGTTTTTCTTTCTATTGAAGACTTTAAACAAATCTATATGCCTGATCTGGTTGAATGGTCTTTGTAAATTGCCTTGAGAGGACATGTGTTATGAATTAGCATTATATAAATAAACTTAATTGAATTTAATCAATCATGAATCTTCAGTTGACGTTTTTTTTCTTCTGTTTGCAGCTGAAACCATAGTGAATGTATTAGACTTCAAGAAGGATGTAGGACTGTGGCACGCTATCCTGACTGTAAGAAAACGTATCTGTCCTTCTCTACTGCCTTAAATATACATATAAATATACAACATGAAGAAGATTTGTTTATTCCAGATTTAACACATTCTATTTTCAGACATATTCTCTCCGGCTACTTTATTAGGTACACCTTGCTAGTACCAATTTGAACCCATTTTTCCATCAGAACTGTCCTCAATCCTTCGTGACATTCAACAAGGTGCTGAAAAACACCTCAGAGAGTCTGGGCCATATTGACATGCTAGCATTACGATTGACAGCGACATCCAAAAGTGCATGTGGGATGCCAGTTTTGCCAGTTGGGAACCGGCTTATGCCAGTCGGGAACAGTCTTATGCAAGTCGGGAACCGGCTAATGCCAGTCGGGAACCGGCATATACCAGTCGGGAACCAACTGGGTTATGCCAGTCGGGAACCAACCAGCCTATGCCAGCCGGGCACCAGCTTATGCCAGTCGGGCACCAGCTTATGCCAGTCGGGAACCGGCTTATGCCAGTCGGGAACCAGCATGTGCCAGTCGGGAACTGGCTTATTCCAGTCGGGAACCGGCTTATGCCAGTTGGGAACCTCCGTGACATTCAACAAGGTGCTGAAAAAGACCTCATAGAGACTGGGCCATATTGACATGCTAGCATTACGATTGACAGCGACATCCAAAAGTGCATGTGGGGTGCCAGTTTTGCCAGTTGAGAACCGGCTTATGCCAGTTGGGAACAGTCTTATGCCAGTTGGGAACAGTCTTATGCCAGTCGGGAACAGTCTTATGCAAGTCAGGAACCGGCTTATGCCAGTCAGGAACCAACTGGGTTATGCCAGTCGGGAACCAACCAGCTTATGCCAGTCGGGAACCAACAGGGTTATGCCAGTCGGGAACCAACCGGCCTATGCCAGTCGGGAACCAGCTTATGCCAGTCGGGAACCGGCTTATGCCAGTCGGGAACAGTCTTATGCCAGTGGGGAACAGTCTTATGCCAATGGGGAACAGTCTTATGCCAGTCGGGAACCGTCTTATCCCAGTTGGGAACCAACTTATGCCAGTTGGGGACAGTCTTATGAAAGTTGGGAACTAGCATATTCCAGTTGGAAAACAGCTGAGCCATAATGGGATGGTCAGCAATAATACTTAGCTGTGGAGTTGAAATTGGTGCTAAGTGCCCCAAATTATGCCACACCATTACAACACTAACACCAGCCTGAACCTTTTTTCCATTCATTTGTTGTCGTATATGGTGAACCTTTGCAAATTTAAGACTCAGTTTCCTTTTCTTAGCTGACAGGAGCGGCACCCCGTGTGGTCTTCTGCTGCTGTTGCCCACCTGCCTTAAGGTTTAGCACGTTGTGCATTCAGCAGAGGTGGGGGCTGTGGACCCATCAAGTCATCTCTGTCATATATTCGTTCTGTCCAGCCACTGAATCAGGTGAGGTCTATACAGTGAAGTAATTGGACTCACCTGATGAGTGGCTGGACAGAACCAACACATGACAGTAAGATGACTTGATGGCTCCACATCTCCCCCCTCTGGCACTCAGAGATGCTCCTCTGAGTACCAAGTACTTATTTGAGTTACAGTTGCTTGAACCAACGTAATCATTCTCCTCTGACCTGGAATCAACAGGAAGATCAGGAGTTTTTTAAAATACCCCAAAACCCCATCTGGCACCAACGTTAATGCCACGTTCAAAGTCACTTAAAACACATTTCTTCCCCATTCTTATACTTGCTTTGAACTGCAGCAGACCTTCTTGACTATGTCTATTGCGTCAATGCATTAAGTTGCTCCAATGCGTTTGGCTGAAGGAAATTAGTGTTAACGAGCTGTTGGACAGGTGTGCCCAATTAAGTGGTCGGTGGGTGTATTGCCTCCTCAGGTTAAATGGATCTACCTGATTCATGAAGGGCTGCTTTAACTTAAATTTACTTAAGAAATGTTATCCTAGGGAACATTATATTGGCATGCTTTGTGTAAATGTCCATATTTGGGCGAAAATGCAGAAAATATGTTTTAGTTTTTGGTAACCTAAGATTTAAAAGTAAAACGGCATCATAATAACTGAGTCAATGGTGTGATGGTTAAAGACCCCGACAGCACACAAATATACAGAAATGATGGTATTAATATAAATATTATGTAGAAATATTTGTATTAGTGAATATCATTTTTGAATGTTTACTTTCCTGCTCTGAAAACACAGGAAATGAGGATAAAATATGATCCCAGTCCACTGAGTTCGTTTAAGCTTCATTCTTAGAAAGATGAATCACCCTGAAAAATCTTTTAATCTCTTCTTCTGTCCCTCAGAGTGTGATGAACATGATGCATGTCATCAGCATTCCCTACGCCCTCATGAAGGTGAACCCTTTATCCTGGATCCAGAAAGTCTGCCAGTTTAAAGGTAACTCAAACAACCCTGTCATGTTCAGAGGTTCATTCATTTAATCTATTGTCTTCATGCTGTACTTTTATACTGAGTATTTTCAATATGTTTAAAGCTGGTCCTAATCATCTATACCTCTAGTAGTATTGTGCTGTATGGGCTGTATCACCGAGGTTAGAGGGAAAAACTGCATTGATATTCTGTATGCTTTGCCACATATCTGGTAAATTCAAAATAAGAAATTTTCTGTTTCAAATCTTGAATAATGAAACAAGGGTGAGGAGAAAATTTCTGAAGAAATTCTTAACAAGCCAAAGTTGGCCATACAGTTGCTTTCTTAGGTGATAAGCAGCAAAAATATGCTGATATATGTGAGACGTTGCTATGGTGAATTCTTTCCTACTGAGCCCCTAAAAGGACACTGAAAAAGAGAGAGAAATAAAACTTTTTTGTGCAAACCAGTTAGTTTCTCATGCACAACAGATTCTTTCTTTTGAACACCATAGAGTTTCTTGTGCGAACCAGATACTTTCTCCTGCACACCAGTTAGTTTCTCGTGCGCACCAGATACTTTCTCCTGCACACCAGTTAGTTTCTCGTGCGCACAGATACTTTCTTGTGCACACCAGTTAGTTTCTCCTGCGCACCAGATACTTTCTTGTGCACACCAGTTAGTTTCTCATGCGCAGCAGATCCTTTCCAGTGACCACTTTCTTGCAGGAGGAACAAACTGGTGCGCACAAGAAAGTTTTTTGTTTTTTTTTCTAGTTTCCTGGTGGATATACCTCAAATCTGACTCTTCTGACATTCCCATCATCAACCAGATGACCTGACCATGCCATCTACCCTGACAACTCAGCTGACTCACTGAAGTGATTTCTACTCTTATCCCGACTCCTACTACCCTGGACACAGCTGTTATATCCATCATTTCTGCTAACGTGGGCTCATTGGACTATTAACCGAAGCCTTCAGTGTTAAATTTAATCAGTTTACCAACATATACAGCATATTACTTCAGGAAAAAACGTCACCTTTAACTAGAGTTAAAAAATACTGGCAGAGAGTTTTTGGCCTAGATGAACAAATTCAGCAAAGCAGACAGAAAAGCAGCAGGTAAAAGGAGACAGAAACGGATATTTCTAAAAGAAAAAAAGGATGAGATTACAAAGTGTGGACATAAAATGCATCTAAAGGACAAAAAAAAAAATATTTGTTTTGGTGCAGGTTTAAAATCACAAGGAAATGTTAATGGCATTGTTTATTTATGTAGAAAACATTTAAAGGTTATTCCCCTTTTGTTCAAATTATAATTTTTCTTTTTTGAGAAAAAAAGAAGCAAAAAAAAGTTTTCTTGTTTTAGTTTCTTGCTGTAATCCCCTTTGTTTGTATAAAATGAAAAATGAAACCCATTTGGTTGTGTTGCTACCAAAAAAGGACAAAAACTGAGGAAAATTTGTTATTGCTACATCTGAGTAATAGTAAAGAGGCTATAAATCCTGTTTCTGATGCTTCTTTCATTTAACTTCATCTGTTTATGATTTAATAATTAAGACATTTGTTTAATTTTACATCACTGTTCACAAAAACTTCCAGGAGGTTTTATCTGAATGATTAGCCGTCTCCTCTCTGCTCTTTCTTAATGAAAGCTAATGGATACATTCTAAGTTATTTCTCATCAAAATTTTTCTAAAGCCTTTTAATCTTCTTCCCGCAGCAAAGGTGGCGTGTGTGAAGTCCCGGGACATGCACTGGGCCCTGGTGGCCCACCGGGACCAGCGAGACGTCAACCTGGGCTCCCTGCGGATGCTGGTGGTGGCAGACGGTTCCAATCCCTGTAAGAAGACCATCTCTCTGTGTTTACAGATATGCTGCATGTTTCTAAAAATTATTATTGGTATAGTTATTCTTCCTCTTTCAGAAGTGTATCCTTCCTATACATCATCCTTTATATTTACAGAACGTTGCACTGAATGCAGCTGGTTGTCTTCATTGCCGTGTGTTTATATTTGACATGGAGTTAAATATAAACTGTAGGGAGTAAATAGCATCTTAGTTTCAACCTGGCAGTTAGTTGGTTTACCCGAAAAAAGGCAAATTATAACAAAGAGATGACATTTAAATTATTTATGATGAGTTTCTGACCATGAAATGCTGGAGCTGCTGGAAGAGCAGTAATGAGCTGCATTTGTAGCTCGTTTTAAAAGCTGTCAGCTCATAAAAGTGCCTTTAAACACTAATTAGATGGAGTAAGTCTAGAGGTTTTTATTTGAAGGGCCTCCTCAGGTGCTTGTCCGTTTGGGGCCCCTCTAGATCAAAATCTTCCTTTCTCAATGACCTGAGGCACGCTACCTATGCAGCAACAAGAGCTTTGTTGAGCAGATTGAGTTGAGCCAAAAATATAAGAAATGGAAACTGATCACTGAAAATATACTTAAAACAACAAGGCGGCTTGAACGGCCCTTGCACCTCAGCTTTTCTCTGGCCTGTGTGTAAACAGCAGGTATGAACCTGCTCAGTCCTGATGTCGCCATGAGGCTGTGCCATAACTGTGAGGTTACCTTCAACAAAGATCAGTTAGAGTTGGGTGAGAAGTTTTCAAAATCTGGCTGAAATCCAGGCTTCATCATGGAAGCTGTGGTCACTTCCTGTTTTGGCAAAAGGACGTCCTCTAATTAAAAACATTTTCCATTGAATAAACATTTATTTATTAAATCTGCAGTTTGAATTTATATTTTTACAAGGGAAAGGTCTATTTACACGTCTTTATTGTGTGAGGAAAAAAATTTTATTGTGTAAATATCACTACATGTGGTCATTTAAGGAGATATTTATATTTATATTTAAAAAATTACCCTTAGACCCAAAATGGCCGACTTCCTCTTGGTTTCAGGACACACTGCTGCTCTCTATTTATTCACTGGATTCATGATAGGCCGAAAAACCTGAAATCACCAGTTGCCATCTTGGTTCTCTCCACTCTTACATAGTCGACCATAAAAATGCCTGTAATCCAATGTAATTACCATAACAGTTCAATCAATACAAGTATATTACAATTACATCATCATTTTAGCACTTTTGGCTCATCATCAGATAGTGTGTGTGATGTTTTTAATATCTGACTACAGTATTATTATGCTCCATTAACACACTAATTGTTTTGATGGATTTGTATAATATGTTATATTACATGATTTATAGACCTCATGGACTTATTGAATATGAAATGTGATGTGCTTATTTTTTGATCATAAATCACAGTAATCGACTGATGCTATAGAACAGAAGGTGTGTGTCAAAGTGATGGATTTATCTTTGCTTTAAAAGTGTTAAGCCTCCCTGGAAATGAGAACATCAATGTTGTTTGATGCTATAGCGCACATATTTTTACATTCTAACCAGTCTAACTAGGGAGTACCAATATGGCGACCGGTGGCTTCACTTTAACGCTGTACTACCAGCGTATCAGCAATACAGTGAATTAATAGAGATCAGTGGAAAACACCCCTAAAACCATTTTTTTCTTTTGTTTTGCAGGTCCTCTGCCAGCATAATAAAAATTGAATCTATGAAATAATCTCCCTTAGTTTAGGGGCGCTGTAGAGCAATATGGCCACACCCATTTTTATTCCCTTTAAATACTAAATCTCAGGCACGGCTGCTCCTAAAAATGTTTGTGAGTTTATTTACATGTACGTCACAGAATAATAGATATTTAAGTTATTAAAGGCTTAAATCTCATCTCAAATAGACGGTCGGATGATATTGGTTGGTTCAGAATGCCTTTTTTTATCTCTTCTAGGTAGGAACATGTTGGACTGCTCTGAGCTTTAATTGGATTTATTTCTGATGGTTTTCTGCTTCACACAGTGCAGATCTTTAAAACCGAGGGACATTAATCCCTAATGAAGCTGTTTGTGTCTCTCAGGGTCGATCTCGTCCTGTGATGCGTTCCTCAACGTCTTCCAATCCAAAGGTCTAAAGCCGGAGGTGATCTGTCCCTGTGCCAGCTCCCCGGAGGCTTTGACTGTCGCCATACGGAGGTTGCCTCACACATTTCACACAGAACAGTAGTCCTCTTTAACTTCATTAATTATTATCATTACCAGCCTTAATATGATGTATTTAGAAAATCAAAAATATAAAGATGATTCATCACCAAAGCAAAGGAGAGGTGATATTTCTATTTTAATATTATTGTCTAAAGTTTTTTGGCCCCTTGTTAACCAGACAAACAAAAAGCACAAATGAAGTCTCTCCTTGAATCAGTAAACACATTTTGCTCCCTCGACTATGGGAAGCAGACTCTGCTGCCATCGTTTAATAAAAGAGAAGCGCCTCCTTGCATCTGTGCCAGTTAAAATCAGAGCAACCACCGCAGGTCTTCTTCAGTCCAGGCGGTGACTGATTTTTAACTAATCAACCTTGCTTTATCGCCTTCTAAAGTAACTTTGTTGGTTTGCACCATTAAATGTTTTATTTGATCCAATAAATAAGATGTAGAAAGTATTTCCAGAACATTTCCTCTCCCTGTGTTTGATTTGTTCAGGTTCTACTGGTTGATGGGATTCAAACCTTCCTGTCTGAACCCTGCAGGAGTCTAACAGCTGCTGTTGCTCCCATGTTGGCTGTACTTTACAACATAATACAGTTTAAGTTCAATCCTTAAATCTTTATCAACGATGTTTCTGCCTCTTCAACCTTGTGTCCTGATCTTAGCTCAACGTTCTCACAGAGGGAGAGATGCAAAGTTTTTTTACTTTAATAATATTGGTGAAGATTCAAATTTGGTAATCTATCTAAAACGTCTGGAGCTGGACTTCCTGTATTCAAAAGAAACTTTGACAGTATGTCACTTTTCTCCCTCTATTGTGGCACACTTCCCAAAACATTGATTTTTTTTTTGTTGTTTTGCAAAATCTACATTCAATATGAAATCTCCTCTCATTTTATTAGAAATGTTAAATAAATTTTTAAATTTTTACTTGAATTAAACTCTCTAATTATAATTGTATGTATGTTTTCTGCCTATTTTGTCTTTAAAAGTCACTTAAAACCCATCAGACTCGTAAAACAAATAAAACCTAAATCAAATCCAATCAAAGATAATAAAAACATTCACCGCTTTTTTAAAATGGTAACCAAATAGTCTTTCAGTTAAATTTAATCCTTTTTTAAATAATTAGGTGTTTGTGTTGGCTGAAATAAAAAGTACCCCCCCCCCCCATATTTAAATTTTTTATGATTTTAAATGGAGAAAGGTTCTTTTTTGCAATGACTTCCTTCCTGTTCCTTTTACCATAAAATGTGTAAACTTAAAGAGATGTTAAAGAAAAAACCATGTTGATCGTCCCGCTTCTCCTCTCTGATTGGTCCTCTGCTCTCCATCAGACCGTTGGAGGAAGGAGTGACCCCTCCTAGCCGCGGCGTGCTCTCCATGCACGGTCTGAGCCACGGAGTCATCCGGGTCGACTCGGAAGAGAAGCTGTCTGTTCTAACTCTTCAGGATGTGGGTTCCGTCATGCCTGGAGGTAAACGGATCTAATGAGCTTAATGCATAATCACAACCTTCAGCTTTATCATCATCATTGACCTCATTCTTTATTCTCTGTGCAGCTTTAATGTGCGTCGTGAAACTGGAAGGTGTTCCTCAGCTCTGTAAAACCGATGAAATCGGAGAGATGTGTGTTTGCACGGTTGCCACGGGATCCTCCTATTATGGTCTGGCTGGTATGACGAAGAACACCTTTGAGGTACGTGTGCAAAGGCCGCTATCCTGTCAGTAATTGATGTGTCTTCACCTCATGTCCTCACGGCTTTCTTTACAACAAACCTGCCAGGTGTTTCCCGTGTCCAACAACGGGACGCCCATCAGTGAGTTTCCCTTCACCAGAACCGGTCTGCTGGGATTCATCGGACCTGCTGGTTTGATCTTTGTCGCTGGGAAGATGGAGGGGCTGATGGTGGTAGGAGGGCGGCGCCACAATGCTGACGATATTGTAGCCACGGCGTTAGCTGTGGAGCCCATGAAGTTTGTCTACAGAGGCAGGTACGTGGCGAACGTCTCACTGCTGATGGTTCCCAGTCCATCAGGAAGTTATGCTCCAGTTAGGAGCTGAGAGATGTGCTGCAGAAACACACGAGTGGAGGATAGAAGCTCACTCAGTCTGTGTGATCCGCAGGATAGCTGTGTTTTCTATCACCGTGCTTCATGATGAGAGGATTGTGGTCGTAGCCGAGCAGCGACCGGACTCCACCGAGGAAGACAGTTTCCAGTGGATGAGCAGAGTTCTGCAGGTTAACGCACACTTTATCCTCCTTGTTTGGTTGTTCTACCATATAAGCTGCAGCACTGTAAAAACGAAAAAGTTAGTTCAACTCAAAATTTCAAGGCAACCGGCTGCACAGAATTTTTGAGTTGAAGGCATCAACTTAATTTTTTAAGTTTTGTAGAACTACACTTATTAAGTTGTGTCAGCAAAGTTTTTCAAGTTCTGCCAACTAAGTTTTTTTAATTCAAGTTACTGGAACTTTCAAGTGTGTAAAAACTTATTATTTTAAGTTCAGATTACCATCCCCTGTAATAACTTACATTTTTTAGTTTAAATCCCCCCCATTAAATCATCCATTGACAGTAAACATGCTTGTCCCAAGTGGGGCAGGGTACACCCTGGACAGGTCGCCAGACACACAGGACTAACAATCATTCATGCACACACTCAGTACAATTTAGAGAAGCCAGTCAACCTAACAGTCATGTTTTTGGACTGTAGGAGGAAACCAGAGTACATGCAAACTCCATGCAGAAATCGAACCCAGCCAGGAATCGAACCCAGATCCTTCTTGATGCAAGGCAGCAGTGCTACCCACTGCGCCACTGTGCAGCCCTGACAGTAAACCAGGTTCACAATTCCACAATGTAAACAAGTAATCTTATGCTTAAAGCATATCAGGTTTCAGCATATATTTTTTTACTTTCCAACTCCTGTTGAAACCTTACAAATAATGCAATATTGCCAGAGATGACAGGAAACCAGTGCCTTAGTCTTGGACGAGTCCTCAGGGAAAGTTACCACCAGCAGAGTGACCAGATGGTTACATGGAAAATCCATGAAAACCCCGTAGCAGCCGGTTGCCATGACAAATTTGAAATGAGCATGTGCAGATAAGTTGACCTCGCTCGGACTGGGTGTCAACTACAACTTCTAAGTAAACTCAACTTAATTTACAGAATAAGATGAACTTTTCATCAGAAACTCATGAAAGTGAGTTCAACTGGCTCCCAAAAGAGAGTTGAAGTTCCAACTGGCAATTTTATTGTCAGTGAAGGCAAAAATCTTAGTAAGGTGAACAATTTTGAGTTGTCGTTTTTACAGTGAGGGTGCATTTAGTCTATATTAGCTTTTTATGCATATTTTCAAAGTCCAAGCTTTATAAATGGGAATGTGCATTTAATTTCAGAGTGTTTAGATGATATGTGTATTTATGTAGCATAGGAGGACGTGGCCGGGGGAGGTTAGCACTCCTAAAAGATATTTTGAAGATATTACCACATGATCAATGAATAGTCAGATTCTTTGAAAGCAGCAGGGCTCTAACTGACCTTCCTTCCTTCCTTCCTTCCTTCCTTCCTTCCTTCCTTCCTTCCTTCCTTCCTTCCTTCCTTCCTTCCTTCCTTCCTTCCTTCCTTCCTTCCTTCCTTCCTTCCTTCCTTCCTTCACAATTATTTTCTGTTGCTTGTACTGAAAGTCTCTTTGATATATAACTCATCCTTGTGGTACCAGAGCAGATGAAAGCTGATTTAATCTCCAGCTATGCCTGATTCCGTGTGGTAACTGGTGATGCTTTAATATCCATCTGTAGTTTTAGGAGCTACGTTAACATTTTACATTTATTTCTTTACCACTAAAGATGCAAAACGTTTTTTTTCTTCTTTTTCATCTGGTTGTAAGCAGATTTAAAGAAGCTTAAAGTTGTAAATGAATAAGAAAAATGAATGTTGGTGTACAGAAGTAGCTGAACACTGACTACTATCCCAGGGCTGCTGTTGATGCTGCACAAATCACCTCTATTTACTATTTAGTAATGTTACTTTAATTTATTTCAAGTTAAATTGTCTGTCTTCCCTCTGACCTTGTTTTTTCTAACCAACCCTAATTATCAGGCGATAGACAGCATCCATCAGGTAGGGGTGTACTGCCTGGCTCTGGTGCCCTCCAACACTCTGCCTAAGACACCTCTGGGTGGCATCCACCTCTCAGAGACCAAGCAGCTCTTCCTGGAAGGGGCTCTGCATCCCTGCAATGTGCTGATGTGTCCACACACCTGCGTTATCAACCTACCCAAACCCCGGCAGAAGCAGCCAGGTAAACCATACCGAATCAACAGAGATTCATTATAATAACAAGTAAAGCTTGCTGGAGAAAAAATTTGAACATGTAATTGAATTTTTAATGGTATACTTTTCTATCAGAGTACAGATACAGAGAGCATTCATGGTGATATGACATTTTGCCAACTCAAAATATTAGATTGCAAGTAACAATATGCTAGTAAATAACCTCAGTCTTACTCAAAAGTAACGTTAGTGTAACCTGGAAGTAACATGCCTGTTACCTGAAGGTTTTTGACAGTTGCTAAAAGTGTTATAAAAACAGTAACATGGCTGTTTTTGAAAGGTAACCTATGTGTTACTAGAAAGTAACATGGTTGTTACCAAAAATAAAGTGTTACCTGAAAACATAATGTATGTTCCCTAAATCCAGTGCCAACAAACTAGCGATTGCGAGATCGCCCATTACGCTCGAAATTAACTACGGCAAGTTGAGAGAGATGAACTGAGACGGTACTGAACACATAGACTAATGAAATACTATCTGTAAAATTATCTATGTAAACAAACCTCATCACTTGAGAAGGTAGGTGATGCGGACGTCGTGGAAGACATTTTGTCCCGTAACGCTCGCCGTACTGTTGGGGGGGAGATGTTCATGTTGCTGCGGTCTGCAGTCTGGATGGTAGATGTCGCTGAAAATTACACACTGTAGCTTTAAAATGAACAAGAATGGTCCCTAAAAATTGTCACAAATGTTCCCAAAGGCAGAGAGTGGAGCATTACCTGTAAGTAGCACGCATGTGGCATTCGTGATCCCTGAAGGAAACAAGAGTGTTCCCTGAAAGTAACGCAAATCTTCCCTAAAAGTAACATGGGTGTTCCCTAAAAGCAAAAGGAATGTTCTATGTTCCCTAAAAGTAACAGGAACATTCCCTTTTCCCCAAAGTAAAAGGGATGTTCCCTCAAAGTAACAGGAACATTTCCTGTTCCCCAGGTTAAGAGGGAAGTTCCCTAAAAGTAACAAGAACTTTCCCTGTTCCCCAAAGTAAAAATGATGTTCTGTAAAAGTAACAGGAACATTTCCTGTTCCCCAAAGTAAAAGGGATGTTCTGTAAAAGTAACAGGAACATTTCCTGTTCCCCAAAGTAAAAGGGATGTTCCCTAAAGTAACAGGAATGTTCCCTAAAAGTAACAATAACTTTCCCTGTTCCCCAAAGTAAAAGGGATGTTCCCTAAAAGTAACAGGAACATTCCCTGTTCCCCAGATTAAAAGGGATGTTCCCTAAAAGTAACAAGAACTTTCCCTGTTCCCCAAAGTAAAAAGGATGTTCTGTAAAAGTAACAAGAACTTTCCCTGTTCCCCAAAGTAAAAGGGATGTTCCCTCAAAGTAACAGGAACATTTCCTGTTCCCCAGGTTAAGAGGGAAGTTCCCTAAAAGTAACAAGAACTTTCCCTGTTCCCCAAAGTAAAAATGATGTTCTGTAAAAGTAACAGGAACATTTCCTGTTCCCCAAAGTAAAAGGGATGTTCTGTAAAAGTAACAGGAACATTTCCTGTTCCCCAAAGTAAAAGGGATGTTCCCTAAAGTAACAGGAATGTTCCCTAAAAGTAACAATAACTTTCCCTGTTCCCCAAAGTAAAAGGGATGTTCCCTAAAAGTAACAGGAACATTCCCTGTTCCCCAGATTAAAAGGGATGTTCCCTAAAAGTAACAAGAACTTTCCCTGTTCCCCAAAGTAAAAAGGATGTTCTGTAAAAGTAACAATAACTTTCCCTGTTCCCCAAAGTAAAAGGGATGTTCCCTAAAAGTAACAGGAACATTCCCTGTTCCCCAGATTAAAAGGGATGTTCCCTAAAAGTAACAAGAACTTTCCCTGTTCCCCAAAGTAAAAAGGATGTTCTGTAAAAGTAACAAGAACTTTCCCTGTTCCCCAAAGTAAAAGAGGTGTTCCCTAAAGTAACAGAAATGTTCCCTAAAGTAACAGGAATGTTCCCTAAATGTAACATGAGTGTAACACTCATGTTACTTCAAAGCAACATACGTTTTTCATGAAAGCAGGGCTATATTCACACAGCAAGCAAATGTGACCCAAAGCTGATCTTTTTGGGCATATAAATCTTATATCTGACTTCATCTGTATAGCATTAAGTTGTTTTTTTTGTTTTTTTGGTCTAAAAGAAAACCCGATTTTAACCACTATGGCACTAAATTGTATATATACCCTGATAGTTTCCTAAGCTCCTGCTGTGAATGCTTTTATCTGACCTTTACCTCATTGCCCTGGCTGCCACTATACATCCACACAGACTTCTCTGCAGTAGCAGGCTATTACTACTCCAATAAAGACTGCCGTTGGTGTTCCTATCTTCCTTCTGCTTGTTTACAATATGGTCATTATACTTTAACACAGAGATAGTGGTATCGACTATTACTTTTTATTTAGTCTGTATTTTCCTTTAACTCTGATTTTTTTAAGTGCATCCATTGCATCCATTTTTAATCGCCGCTGCTTTGTGACATCTAAATTCTATCTTTGTTACCTGAACTGTTCAGACAGAAGTATAATGGGGTGTTGCATCTAGTTAACAGTATAACAGATCACATAAAAAAAATTGGGGGGCAGAAAAAAGAAAATATGAATTGAGCATAATTATCTGCTGTGTCAAAATAGCTTAACCAATAGGTTTAAGCCTTTAAAAGTTACTAGAAAGTTAGTCAGTTTCTTGTTGGAACACTGCAAGTTCTAAGGTCACGTTACTAACATTAATATAATTATGTTGACCATATTATTTGATTATACGGTACATTGGAAGCTGTAAGCACTATGAAGGATTTAAAAGCTGTGAAACCAAAGTTATTAGACCAGCATCTGCAAGCATAACCCATCCTTCTTTTCATCCTCCTCTCTTTCTTCCTGTCCAGAGATCGGCCCTGCCTCTGTGATGGTGGGGAATCTGGTGTCGGGGAAGAGGATCGCTCAGGCCAGCGGCAGGGACCTGGGTCAGATCGAAGACAATGACCAGGCAAGGAAGGTGTGTGTGTGAGGGGGCGCTGCTGGTTTTCATCACAAACACCACACATCACATTAAGCACCAGTCACGTTATGCTAACCTTCATTACCTTAATGCCACTATTTGTCCAGTTCACCTCTGCATCTCATCACACTCATCATCATTTCTAAATATATAAGTAAAAGCTGGCTTTGGTGAGAAATTATGGAGGAAATAGGCGGGAAAAATTTAAAATAAGAGTAGCATCAAAATGTATAAAATCACCAGTGAGAGGTTGGAAGAAGAAATAATAAAGACAGGAAGTCAGATGAGGCTTGATGGATTGCAGGTGGTGGTGTTTGTCCCTGACGGAAGTGATTTTCTCCTTGTCCCTCATAATGCAGAAATGCCATCAGTTACAGCTTGAGATTCCCTGCAGCAAAACACATTCAGTAGACTCTAATGAGAAGTGACACGACCCAAAATACAAACAAGCTGCCGTCACGCCGCTCGCCTCCGTGTTTGTTTAGAAAGCTGATGTTAAGGAGATTTAGTCCTACCAAAAACACAGGGTGGATGCTTCTCTACTGCGATCACACTGCAGATTCACCAGACATGAAGTGGAACAAAAATACTCACAGTTCTGGTTGATCTAGAAAGCCCTGGATGTGAATGGAGAGAAGAACATGGAAAAATAGATTTATGTCCAGACTGTACCTCCATCCATTCTTCCATCTGTCTTTGCATGTTAAAGCAGGAATCCCGTAGACTTTTCTTCCATATATTCATTGTAAACGTCTAATTTTACTCCTTAAAGAAATACTAGAAGGAATTGAGAGCTCTGGACATCCTGACCTGGATATGGAATATGGAATCTCAATATGAAAACCTGCCCTTAGCTGCTAAACAAACAGTTATTTTCGTGTGTTTAGGTTAAATTCTAAACCAATGATGGTCGATATAAAGCAGCCTTTAGTAGAATCAGGAAAATGTTTTAGTTTTGTTTTCTCTTTCAGCAGAAATTGAAAAGATATGCAGATGCTTCTGGAAATAAATCAACTTGCAATATAAAATCTTACAAAATGATGTTTCGGGAGAAAAAAAATGCAGATTAGATGTTTAATGCTCTGATTTGCTTTATCAGGGTTCCTGCAGATCCTTAAAAAGTCTTAAAAGGCATCGAATTCTTCACTATTAAAATGAGGCCTTAATTGCAATCAAAATGTCTCAAGTCAGTCTTTCCTAAATCTTAAAATTGTCATCAAGTCATAAATAGGATTTTATTTTCATAATTTCTATAAAAAATTAGAAAAGTTCATGATTATTTTTTTTTATATTTACTGAACAGCTTAGCTGTAACCGTTATTTGTGCCATCTTGATAGAAGAACCAATAAAAACGATGTTGCAAACAGACCTTGGGGGTGATGCACCAATAACTTTTTATCAGGACAAAGTGGGGAAGTGTAAATTCAATGAAAATTGGCGATCCAGCAGAGAGTTTTCTGCATGGCTAAAAACAGTACCAGGTGATGTAAATGAGGAACGGCGTATTTTGAGCAAGAAGCCATTCCAGCTCGGCACGATGGGAATCAAAGCTGTGGAGTCAGACATGTAAAGAGTGAAAAACAAAACGTCAAATTCAAGTTACAGAGAATTTGATTATTTCTCCCTTTTTCTCAGTTCTGTTCCACCCTTGTCTCTGCAAGGCCTCTACAGCCATCTCTGATGTCAAAAAAAGCTCCAGTAGCACCAAATCTCCGGATAATTTTTGGTGGTTCACCTATAATAAAAGCAGAGCTATTATGGACTTTGAGTAGGGATCAAAACAACGTTTGTGAATTCCCTTCATTAGTTGTTAAAATATATCTGTTATTAGTGTGTTTTTAGCTTTCTTCCTATATGGAAAGTTTCTCAAAAGTGTAAACATTTCTACTGGGCTATAAAGTTATGGTTCATTCTAAAATAAGCATCAGGTTAAATTTGTTGCAACCAGGTTTTCTTGTGTTTATTGGGAAGTTGGGCTTAAAGTTTTATTTCAAGGGACAAAAAAAGTCTTAAAAAGTCTTGAATTTAACTTGCCTTATGTTGTAGGAATCCTGTTTGTGTTTAATAATAAGGTCCAGTCTACATATTATGTAAAACAAGACATGAAAAGCAAAAGGTTCTTTTTTCACTTCTCTCTGTGGAAGCAGACATTTTCACACAAAGCTCAGCTATCCATTTAATTATAGGAGCATTTAATTCTTCATGATGTTTTTTTTTTATTCTTGTGTTATAGTAAAAAAATAAAAGTTTGAGATGTTTCTCAGCTTGTACTATGATGCTCTTCTTCAGGAATGTTAGATTTTTCCATTCTTCCTGCTGCTTCTCATCATCTGCTCCTTCACCTCCTCATGTCCTTCCACTGATTCAGTCATTGTTTTTAGCTTCATCTTCATTCCAGTGAAAACCAGGCCCTCTGTGTGGATGAGTTCACCTTTACTCCCCCTTAACCTCTTGATGCCCATAGTTGCTAAGATGCAACCAACCCTTTATGTTACGTACATAAGCCAAGATAGCATGACTATTCCCTCACTATTACACATTCATTGTGGACCTAGGAACATTTGACAAGCTCTTGTTTCCGTTACAACTGGTTCCTAATGATGCATGTTATCACTGACCGTTATAAATGTTGTCACAGATTTTTAATATACATACATTTCTATTTATTTTGAAATAAATGCAGTTTAGAAATTTCAATATGGCAACTACTTAGGGGCAAAACATTTTTTTTTTTAAATATAAAACCAAGCATTAATAGATGAATTTTTTCTTCAGGTAAAATAAAGTAAATAATATCCTGGGTTAACTATAGTGATAAATACTACTGCGTTTTTTGCTCCATATTGGTCTGAATTATGAGGTTAGATGGAGAAAGCGTTTTCTCTAAACAGTGGGTGTTAAAGCATGGAGCAGGAATCTGGGAACAGACTTCAGGTTCCTGTTTTAACGTTTAAGTTATTTCAGAGTCGAGATGACAGAGAGTAGAGTGATGTTTTCATCTGCAAAGGAAATATAGGTTCCAGAAGTTGGACTCAGAAAGCCGACTTTATAATGACAAAACAGGAAACCATGTGGAGTGATGTGCTGAACAGGCAGACGACTTGGTGCTGAGCTCCTGAGCTGCACAGCTGCTCTGATTAAAATGTGCAATAAAGAAAGATTAGCCTGGTGATGGATTATATTAAACAGGGAAGGGGTAACATAAATTAAAGCGATGGATGTATTGTTTCAAACGAGCAGAGCTTCGACATCGAATGGTTTTAACCAGCCAGACTTTCTGCTAGTTGCGTTTTATAGATGAAGCGTCCTCGTTTGACGTTGCGTTTCAGATTCGATACGGTTCTGATCTTATGGTCGATTGTTTGCTGTGGGTCCAGCCTTATCCGCCTCTACTGTGACTGGCAGCCGGAAAAAACCCCCCAACCCATAACGATCATTTTTAAAGGGATTTCTCTGGTGGAACTGGGATAAATTATACTTGGCAGCAATTCCTGAAAGATTCATGAGACGCAAAACTTCTTCTTCCCTCCGTTCTATGGACCATTTCTCTTTTTCTCTCTCCTCCAGAAACACCACATTTTATATTCCTCTGTGCTGTTAATTTCCAAACTGAATCAGTAATTCTCTGAAGCCTTGTCAGAAGATTCAGTCCACAAAATGTAAAAAGGTTTCCCAGAAACCGCAGTAGACGGAGGCACAGTGGTGACATTTCAAAGTGATTGTCCAGCTGAGGAAATGTCACCATATGAAGAATTTATTAGATTAAATAATGGCGCAGACGTTCCTGCCTCCTCCTGGTCCATTTCCCTGTCAGCCTGGAGAGAAGCTCAGCAGGGTTCTGCCTGATTACCCATCTGAAGAAAACGTCTACTTTTTATTCTGCTCTCTAAAAGCTCCCTGCAGACAAACAAATCTCTGGAAATCTATTTCTCTTTTTCAGTTTTTACTTCTTTTTTTCTGTGACGCTGAAATGTTTGATGTCAAATATAATCAGAGTAAATAAAGAAACAGTTTTCATTCCATTCAATGAAGCTGCCCAAACCTACCTAATGCTGGAAAAAGCAGATGTTGACCCTCAGTTAACCAAACACGGTGGTGGTAATATGATGGTGTGGAGCTGCTTTGGGATCAGATCGACCAAATGTTTCCATAGAAGCAGGATTTCTGCTCCCTGGCAGAAATTCCCCAACAGGAAGATCCAGAAATTCCTCTAATTTAGAGTTTTTTTCACCTCCTTCATATTCTTAAGCACTCCAGCAGAGATGGATCTGATCATTTTCCAAAAAGAAGGTTTTTCAGCTAAAGTCCAGAATTACAGTAGATCTGATTGAGAAGTGTGGGAGGACTGCAAACATGCAGTGAGTGAATAAATTAAATAAAAGTGCTTAATGGGTTGTTGCTTTATCTTTCATGTGGAAAAGTTGTTTTTTGAGTGTTTTCATTTGAATAAATTGAATAATTATGTGGGATTTGTTTTATTATATGTTTATTTTTGTCTGATACTAAAGTCAATTATATCTGAAACATTTTCACTTTATTCAATTTTGTGTTTTGTTTTTTTTAAATAAGCTGCTGCTGTCATTCAGTAGTCGTTGGTTTGCAGTTTTTCTATAGAGATAGTTGATAACAATAGATTTTTATGTTTTTTATTCATTTTTTAGTTCCTCTTCCTGTCGGAGGTGTTGCAGTGGAGAGCGCAGACAACCCCGGACCACGTCCTTTACACACTTCTTAACTCCAGGGTAAAAATATTATTGAGCATCAGTGGGGAATAATTTGATGGAATCTGTATTTATTATTTGTCTCACTCTTCTAAATTAAAATTGTAAGAAGGTTTAGTTTGCTTGTGAAGACATCCATCACCTCTCTTTCTGACCTGCAGGGGGCGATAGCCAGCTCTTTGACTTGCGTTCAGCTGCATAAGAGAGCAGAGAAGATCGCTGCTGTGCTGGGCGAACGGGCCCACCTGCAGGACGGAGACCACGTCGCACTGGTTTACCCTCCAGGTGAACTCAGCCTCTTCTCATTTTGTGAATCAATTAGCAAAAAAGATGTCTGTGAAATTAAAAACTGGTTATTAACATGTTCTAACACCGATCTTTAAAGTAGAAATAATAAATTAGTCACTGTTAATGCAGAAAAGAGCCACTGGAAGTCACTGGAAGGTCCATTTCTAAAACAAGTGTTTTTTTCTAGTAGTCTAGTCAAAGTCCAGAAATTCAAATGAAAAGCTGCAAAATGAAGTTAACCAGTCTGTCCATGCAATGTGAAACTAATTAAAACAGTTCTGCAAAATAATAAAAAAGACCAAACAAAAACAGCCGCTGTTGGTGCCAAGTTATCAGTTTAATTACCTTTTCATATTAGTGTTGGTTGGTTGGAAAAGCCATTTCTCTCAAATCAGTAAAGCATCATTTAAAAAATGCATTTTATATCCAGTCAGGTCACTTTTTGTGTGATATTAAAAGTAGTTTAGATGTTTAGATGTGTTTAGCAGCCTGACTGTGTGAGACACAGACGGCAACTAGATCTGAATTGGGAGAATTGTTTATATTAAAACATATGGAAAATTGTCCAAAGATTGTCCTTTAATTAGTCTCTAGCTCTGTTTACCGACTATAACCCTGGTAAACAATAAATCAGCTGAAAAAGGGATGATTTAGCAGAATCTGACAAATTATCACGCAATAAACTATATTTAAACCTGCTTTAGACAACATTTAATGAAGGTATATCAATAGAGGCTGGCCTTAACCTTTGAACTGACTTACTAGTTTTAGCCATGATGTTTTTTTTGTTTCGATCGATTGAAGCTGCTCAGCCTCTGCAGGGTTCCAGAATCAAAACAAACAGAAGCTCAGATCTTCCTGAATCTCCTTGAACCTCAAAGAACTGCAACCGAATGTCGAAACACGATCGACTATGATGTCATAGGAGGGACTTTAGAGGTGGAGCTGAGCTGAGTGGATACTAGTAAAGAAACAAAGGAAGCATTGATATTTATAACAAATAAAGACAAAGTGTTTTTAATTGAGAACAGAAGTGAGATGTTCAGACAACTGCAGTTAGGAATGGATCAAATGACCTTTGAGATGGGATGACTGATGTTCAGTCACAAGTTGCAGACCTGAGGAGAACGAATTGTAGCAGAAAAACCACATTAACCTTAAAACTCTCTTTTTTGAAAGCTGTATCCTCTGATCTCTCTCTTCCTTCATCTGAACCGCTCCTATTTTATCCTCCATCTTTTCTTTGTCTAAAACTCTCTCTGTCATTGTTTCCTTTTGCGTCGTTCTCAATAACTCATCGTTTTCCTTTCATCCTTTCTTCTTCTACTCCTCCTCCAGGTATCGACCTCATCGCTGCATTTTACGGATGCCTTTACGCCGGCTGCGTCCCGATCACAGTGCGTCCTCCTCACCCACAGAACATCGCCACCACGCTGCCCACTGTCAAGATGATTGTGGAGGTAAAAGCTGCCGACCGATTTAATCTGTGTTGGAATGGCATCACATGCAGGGATGCTAGGAATACCGCAGCTTTAAAGAAAAACAGGAAATCTGTGGAGCAGAACCCTGGTGGTCTGTCATTTCCTCTGATTGTTGCAGCTGCATCACAGTTGCAGTGTAATGCCTCTAATGGACAGTATTTGTTTTTTTTTCTTCTGTTTTTTGTGTGTGATGCACCATTTAGGTGAGCCGGTCAGTGTGTGTGATGACCACACAGGTCATCTGCAAGCTGCTGAGGTCAAAGGAGGCTCTGGCGGCCGTGGACGTCCAAACATGGCCGCCCGTTATTGACACAGGTACAAGCTTTCCATGTAGATCTGATGCTACAACAAAGCAGAGAACTTTTCTGACAATATAAATGTGTAAAAATGCTCTAAAGTCAAACTTTCTAAACGAAAATATAATATAGAGAACAAATTAATCTGATTATAATCATACTTTATTTGCTTTCTTATTTTAAAGTTAACATCCAGGCCTTGGGTCTATTTTTTCATTTTATATAAATCTTTAGTGTATTACAGCTTAAGTTTTGAGCTGTTCAAAGAACAAATTTATCCTGTTTTTCCTCCAAGCAGCCTCTGTAATCCTTTGAAAGAAACAGCCTCCAGACATCTGATGGCCTGTTGCAGTTTTGTCTTTGTTCTTTGGCTGCTTGTTTGCTGCTTTTACATCCTTTTATTGTCTCCATCTCTGGTCCTAAAAATGTTCTACTGCCTAAACTTTCTTTAAAAGAGTTTAAACTGGTTTCTTTCAATTTTTTCAGCTGGAGCAATAAGAACATTCATGTATTTTTTTTCAGGCTCTTTATAACAAAGAGCCTGAGCTGATGTTTTAATTTATTTTTTGTTCATTAACATGAACTGAAGCCCAGGGATGGACTGCTTCTCAGTGGAGGTTCAGTCTCTGGCTCTAGGAAAGGAGTTTAAGCATATTTACGTACAGTGGGGCAAAAAAGTATTTAGTCAGCCACCAATAGTGCAAGTTCTCCCACTCAAAAAGATGAGAGAGGCCGGTAATTTTCATCATAGATATACCTCAACTATGAGAGACAAAATGAGAAAAAAAAATCCAGAAAATCACATTTTCTGATTTTTAAAGAATTTATTTGCAAAATATGGTGGAAAATAAGTATTTGGTCAGTTACAAACAAGCAAGATTTCTGGCTCTCACATTCCTGTAACTTCTTCTGTAAGAGGCTCCTCTGTCCTCCACTCGTTACCTTCATTAATGGCACCTGTTTGAACCCGTTATCAGTATAAAAGACACCTGTCCACAACCTCAAACAGTCACACTCTAAACTCCACCATGGCCAAAACTAGAGAGCTGTCAAAGGACACCCGAAACAAAATTATAGACCTGCACCAGGCTGGGAAGTCTGAATCTGCAATAGGTAAACAGCTTGGTGTGAAGAAATCAACAGTGGGATCAATTATTAGAAAATAGAAAACATACAAGACCACTGATAATCTTCCTCGATCTGGGGCTCCACGCAAGATCTCACCCCGTGGGGTCAAAATGATCACAAGAACGGTGAGTAAAAATCCCAGAACCACACGGGGGGACCTAGTGAATGACCTGCAGAGAGCTGGGACCAAAGTAACAAAGGCTACCATCAGTAACACACTACGCCGCCAGGGACTCAAATCCTGCAGTGCCAGACGTGTCCCCCTGCTTAAGCCAGTACATGTCAAGGCCCGTCTCAAGTTTGCTAGAGAGCATTTGGATGATCCAGACGATGACTGGGAGAATATCATATGGTCAGATGAAACCAAAATAGAACTTTTTGGTAAAAACTCTACTCGTTGTGTTTGGAGGAGAGAGAATGCTGAGTTGCATCCAAAGAACACCATACCTACAGTGAAGCATGGGGGTGGAAACATCATGCTTTGGGGCTGTTTTTCTGCTAAGGGACCAGGACGACTGATCCGCGTGAAGGAAAGAATGAATAGGGCCATGTATCGTCAAATTTTGAGTGAAAACCTCCTTCCATCAGCAAGGGCATTGAAGATGAAACGTGGCTGGGTCTTTCAGCATGACAATGATCCCAAACACACCGCCCGGGTAACGAAGGAGTGGCGTCGTAAGAAGCATTTCAAGGTCCTGGAGTGGCCTAGCCAGTCTCCAGATCTCAACCCCATAGAAAATCTTTGGAGGGAGTTGAAAGTCCGTGTTGCCCAGCGACAGCCCCAGAACATCACTGCTCTAGAAGAGATCTGCATGGAGGAATGGGCCAAAATACCAGCAACAGTGTGTGAAAACCTTGTGAAGACTTACAGAAAACGTTTGATCTCTGTTATTGCCAACAAAGGGTATATAACAAAGTATTGAGATGAACTTTTGTTATTGACCAAATACTTATTTTCCACCATATTTTGCAAATAAATTCTTTAAAAATCAGACAATGTGATTTTCTGTATTTTTTTTTCTCATTTTGTCTCTCATAGTTGAGGTATATCTATGATGAAAATCACCGGCCTCTCTCATCTTTTTAAGTGGGAGAACTTGCACTATTGGTGGCTGACTAAATACTTTTTTGCCCCACTGTATTTCTTACAAGTGATAGGATGGAAGTAAAGATGGAGAGAGAGATGAGCTTCATCTGCAGACATTACTCCTGTTTGTTGTGTTAAAGAAAGACCTTAGCTAAAAATCAAAGCTCGTCTTCCCTGGATCATGAGCTTCCGCTGAGTGGCAGCTAGACTCCTTAGAGACGGGTCGAGCCGCTGCTTCTCTGCATCAAAAGGTGTCAGCTGATTCAGTTTATGCATCTGAGCAGAATGCCCCCTGAAAAAGACTTACATCAAAGACAACCTCAGAAAGTCTGGAGACCTACATCAAGACCATTTGAAGAGATTATAGCAAAGTCTGGATGCTTAAAACTAGATATATTTAAGAATTTATGACTCCAAATGTTTTCCTTTCAGATGATTTGCCAAAGAAGAAGCCTCCCCTGCTGTATAAACCGTCCAACCCCGACACCCTGGCCTACCTGGACTTCAGCGTCTCCACCACAGGCATGCTAGCTGGAGTCAAAGTAAGCACTCGCAGACAATGGATGGATGTTAAAGCTTTAAATCAGTTTAGCCGATGAAGAATTTACCTCAGGATGCTAAAGGTGAGGTGCTGCTTGTGGAAACTACTTCTATCCCTCCTCCTCAGATTTAACAAAAGATTTGACCCTCCAATGCCAGCTGCTATGAGAGGGAGATAGTTTGGCGGTGATGACATTTCCAGGATAAAAGCGATTATTGATTCCTGCTGCAGAGAAACATACTGACTTCCTGTCCTCCATCTGGTTGTTATTGTGCCTGTGTGTAAATCCACTGATGCACGCGTAACCTTTCCTTTTCTGTGTTTATTCTATCGATGCTGAAACCTTTGGTTTGATTCTCTGCAGGTACAAAAAAAAAAAAAAAAACATATAGTTTTTGTTTTGCTTTCAAAGTTTAAAGTTTTGAACCAAACCTTTGAAGGTTTTCTCTGTAAGATAACGCTGTCCTGAAAAACAAAAATAAACTGAACAACGAAATGTTGCTTCTTTTAGCTTTTAACAGTAGAACAGGAACCTGACATATTCCCTGTTATCATTCCCACCTTCACTTATCAGCAGCTTTTAGGTGCAATCGAGGAAATTGGAGAAAATTAAAGCCTCTATCTCTGTTAAGGATCTATATTTAAGGCTGAGTCTGATGTAATTTAATCATTATACACAAGGATAATGTTCTTATCTTTGCCTCCAAGTAAACCAGAGACTAAATCATCCAATCCAACTAAAATATTAACATTATTCCAAAATTTACAGACTTAGATTTATGTCATTCCCTACAGTCTACACCTAAAATCTACTAATGATGTAATGCCTAGTAAATATATTTTTTGACCCAAGTGTATTTAATTAGATGATGGGATTACATATTATCACAGCTCTAAAGTTCAGTTTTAATTTATTTATGGGAATAATTTAAACTGGATTTACAGTAAAATGTAGTAGGCTCAGGATAAATTATCTTTACAGTAAATTTGATTTATTTTGAAATTTGACAGTAGTTGGATATATTCAGAGATTGAATATATAAAATGAAACCTGTCATTCAAAGTCTTGTTTTAATTGGTAAATAAGAAACTAAAATTAATTTCTACTCCACCTGAACCCACTTTGGTGCAAACTAAGCAAGTTGAATTATTAAAAAGCTGTAAACAGGCTTAGTAAGAGTGGAGAATAATGATGTAACAGGTTACATCGGATTGCACTGCAGTGCTCTTTGTGTGCTGAGACTTCATTATCACCCCACAGTCAGAACCCAGTAAATGTATCTAACAGCCAAAGTTCATCTGGATTCTGCAGCCAGTTTTAAAAGATGTCTGAATGTTCAGAGGGAAGCTGTCCTGAGTGTGTTAATGTCGCCTAAAGCTGCAGATGTGACGCTTTGCATCGTCATGACAACACAAAGGACGATAAAGCATCATTAATGAAACAGCTGTTTAAAAAATAAGGGGAAGTAAAGCCAGCCTGTTTTCCCCTGTGCTGCTAAATTGCCCGTTCATTGTGATTAATCATCGCACTTAATGAGCAAATCAGTCAGCGCCGCCATGTTAAAGCTGGAGCCAGACACCTCAGAGGAAAAACAAGGCGTCCCAGTCACGAAGACGCTGCTGCATCCAATCTAATCAATGTTCTGTTGCTCCATCAATAACAGGCAGTTTGACTTCATCCTCTAGGTTGCCTTTAAAAGTTACCCAAATATCATCATTTCTACGTTTTCTAAATCTGTAAGGCATGTAGTAACAGAGGGAGATTCTTTCTGTGCTCTAGATGTCTCACACCGCCACCAGTGCCTTCTGCCGCTCCATCAAGCTGCAGTGTGAGCTCTACCCATCCAGAGAGGTCGCCATCTGCTTGGACCCCTACTGCGGCCTGGGCTTCGTCCTCTGGTGCCTTTGCAGGTGAATACAACAATAAATACATCCATTTTTTTTAATCATGATTTAATTTTAAAAAGTTAATCAAATTCTCAGCATCGGTTCATCTTAGTTAAGGTTGAGTAAAAAGGCAAGATCGAAAGAAAAAAAAAAGACATCTGTTAATTAGTTAATTTGACATTTATGTTGAGATAATTGTATTTAAATGGTGTAAAATAGAGAAATTGGCTTGGATGATGTTTTTGGGAAGTTTAGTCAAAGGTGGATTTAAACCAGTCTGAAGGAAAAAGGGAATGATGGAAAGAACAGGGACCCGAGTAATGAGCCAAGGGGGGTCTCTGTGGTTCCAACTATCCTTTTTGTAAAATGTTTTTTGGATTAACTGTTAATGTTTACTGTAATTAAAGGATTCTCATGTTCTCTTTGGGTCAGCACTTAAAGTTTGGAAAAATGTTAATTAAAATCCACACTAATCATTTGTTACGAATGAAATTATGCGACACGAGCTTCCTTAAATATCGTAATCGGTTTTCATTCTAAATCTTTATTTCCATTATTAATACTCTGTTCACCTTCTGTCTCCTCCTCCTCAGTGTTTACTCAGGTCACCAGTCCATCCTCATTCCTCCCTCCGAGCTGGAAGTGAATCCGGCTCTCTGGTTGTCGGCCGTCAGTCAGTACAAAGTCCGTGACACTTTCTGCTCCTACAGCGTCATGGAGCTGTGCACCAAAGGCCTGGGCCTGCAAACTGACTTACTAAAGGTAACTTTATCAGCTGCATGAATTAACTACAGAAATCTCTCTGTCTCTTCCTGATGTCCTTCCTGCTTCCCGCCATCCAGTCTCGAGGGGTAGACCTGTCCAGGGTGAGGACGTGCGTGGTGGTAGCAGAGGAGCGTCCCAGGATAGCGCTGACGCAGTCCTTCTCCAAACTCTTCAAGGACCTTGGACTCCACCCACGGGCCGTCAGCACCTCGTTCGGCTGCAGAGTCAACCTGGCCATCTGCCTGCAGGTCAGTTAGCTTCACCGTTAAACATCATGGCTGAAATCAGAGCTGGGACTCTGTATTCAGTTGTTTAATGTGTCGGAACATTTAGCTGAAGTTTGCAGGTATCTGGTTTTTGTCATTTGGTTTAGTTTTTTAGTTTAAATAAACAGCTTTCTGAAAATAATCAGCATCTCATCTCAGCTGTTTGGATGCTGATTGGTTGTCTGATTGAAGGTTGTGTTGAGCTCGTCTAGCTTCATCTAAACCAGGTATAAAGTCTTTAAGTTTTCACACCATGTTTAGGATTTTTATCATGGGTTATTGCAGGTTCCCCTTCTGCTGTGACTCTTTTATTTCACCCTAAGATATATACCCCTCCCCCTTTTTGAATTTGTATTTTTGCAGTTTTAGTTAATTCATTACTTTTTATGTTAGAAAAGAAGCTGCTTGCCATTATATCTATTCAGACAGCTTTTCTTCCTCCCAGTATTTTTTTTACAATCTGTTCACAAAGATCTGTAAGGATAGGCAATGATGTGAATCTAATAACTGATATTTAGCAGCAGGAAGCAGCATAGTGGTGCTCTGTTAGTCATAAAAGTCAGCTTGCCCCAATAAGCAGCCGAACCGAAGGAAAGGAAAATAAGACGAAGCATAAAGTCTTCATAAAATAATCTGAATTTTTAATACATTTATGATTTTCTATTTCCATCGTCCCTTAGAAACAGCTAACCACCTCGATCAGGTGTGTATGTTCCTGCTCCAACACACAGCCTCCTAATGAGTCGTTTATTTAACTATCATCTGCATGGGAGAAGAAATAGACCAATAGGCAACATAAGGTTAACTGGTACAAAAAAGGTTTACAGGTAAACCAACCTGTGTGGGGAAATGTGATAGCGGGTTGGCCTGCGGTCCTACCGGGGGACAGTGTGCTGCAATGGACTGACCATCCTGCACTTCTGTTTCTATAGCTTTGGAATTAAGCTTCAAATGTTTATATAAACCCTAGACTTCTGCAGGGTTTGGATCTGTGGTTTGGTTTTAAGCAAAACATAAAAACAACTTTTTTTTTTTAAATGGCAAATATTTTTTTTTCTTTTGCAAATAATGTGGATTAATCATGTCATAAAATAATTTTTTTGTTATCTAAATTTATTTTTAAATAAAATACTAAAATTCACATTAAAATTATTTAAGATTTGCAATGATTAGAACTCTGATATTAAACTTGCTGAAACCAAAGTGGAAGGAAGGAAGGAATGAAAGGAGAACAGAATAAAAAAACAGAGCAGAAAAAAAGCAGAAGTAAGATGAAGGAAAAGGAGACAGAAGAACATAATTTCAGAAAGGAAGGACGTAAAGATAAGAATCACAAGAGAAACAGTTAAGAAAAAGAAAAGGAAAGTTAGGAATTGGAAAATGCATATATTGGGAGAAAAAAGAAAAGAAACAAGGAAAGGACGTAATGACAAAAGAAGGATATTGTCAAGCAAGAATACAAGGAAACATTTAAGGAAAGGAGGGTGTAGGAAAGCCAGGTAACCTGGAAGGACAGAACGTCATAATGGACACAAGACATGAAAAAGCTTTTTCAAGTTTTACCGGACTCTGTCCTCCCCTCCTTCTGCAGAAACACATTCAGCTTTTTATTTCATATTTCAGCTCCATCCGTCCTTCCATTCCAGGCTGATCATTTCTGTCGCTTTCAGCTGCGGTTTAAAACCTTTAAATTGGACAGAGATGTTCTTATCTTATATCAAATGATCACTGTATTGTTTTTAAGATGTCCCCAAAGTCGGTCCTGGAGGGCCGCTGCCCTGCAGGTTTTAGAGGTTTCCCTGCTTTAGCACAGCGATTATGATGATTGCAGTTGAACAAAAGCCTGTTAATCAGCTTTCAATTAAAATCAGCTGTGCTGGAGCAAGGAAACCTCTAAAACCTGCAGGGAAGCGGCCCTCCAGGACCGACTTTGGGAATACCTGCTTTAGATTGTTATTCCATTTCCAGGCATGAATTTGAGCTACTAATTTGCTAACTGTAGATGATGTTAAAGCTTCAGCTGTTAGACTAACCTCCCATCCTTCAACCTGTAATTTCACAGTCTGTTTAAATGAATGAATGACAAACACATAACCTGGTTAGTTAAAGGCGCAGCAGTTAAACCTTGAAGGAGCTCAGATGACTCAGACTAACATCCTGCTGAAACACATTTTTTTAAAGCGAACTGGTTGTTTTGTTTCTTTAAGTTTGCATTTTGACTTTTTTCCTCCCTCTTCTTGTTTTAAAGCATAACCCCACCTTCATATCTCATACTTTGTTCTGTCTCCGTCCTCCCTCCTTCTTTACTTCCTTTGCTTCCTCTTTTATTTCCTCCTGGGCCCCGTCTCTCTGCTGCTGTAGCCTCACAGGCTGGGAAAGTTTGCCGACCAGGTAGGGAACCTCCATGAACCTTCCCCTGCCTGACGAACAGCACCGGGTTTGTCAGCAACCTGCTCTCCAAACAGCTTAAGATTAAAACTTTTTTTTTAAATCACTGGAAATTCCTTTTTTTTCTTACACTTTCTGCAGCCTTTTCAAAGTATCCTTCCATAGAAACATTGAAATGCATCAAGTTTTTTGAAGTTGCAATAGTCAGTGTTTTATATTCCTCAACTCTACTAGACCTCTCCTCACTCCCTCAATCTGGCATTTGCACAATTTCTAAATCATAGGAGGAGAGATTAAGCAAAAACAGCACAAATTTGCTTTTAGAAGAATCATGTTGATGCTTTTTCTTGTTAGGCTGCAGAAGGCTTCAGCCGTTGGAGCAACTTTACTCTTAATTCACCAAACTATTATGATCTTGGCGTTAAAAAAAAAACAAAAAATATCTCATAACTAGATTTTACCCCTGTGCATTTTGCTGACTGGTTTATGCATCAGGCAAATGCAGGAAAATGTTAATTAAAAGAGCAAATTAGGAACCAAAAGTGTGTTCCAGTAACCAAGTCAACTAATTAGAAGGAGGCCTCCATAGTGTAATAGATCAGAATTAAATCAAGCATATGGCTGAAAATTAGGTTTCTCTGGAGACCTTAATAATATTTTGAAGGTTATTAATATTCATTTCTTTGTAAGCAAAAATGTTGACCTATTTCTAAAATGTAAATGTTGTTTCTCACTCGCCACCAATTTTATTTTAAATTTAAAGGACATTTGCCAACCCAAATGTGCCAGGGGTAGGCTATGAATAATTTTGGACCTAACTGTAGCCAGTGACATACGTTAAAACATTTTTGAAAAGAAATATAATGGAGAACCTTTTATAAAATCTGTTTTCCTGTAAAAACCAGTGAATAAAACTGCGTCTTCTTGGTAGAAACTAGCAAACCCAGAAGGCTCCAGAGCAGCTAGTGGGGTGAATTAAAAAATGGCCGCCGGAAGCTCCAGATTACTACTGTATCTATTAACTATTAAACCATTATATGCTTTTTAACTGTAGTTTTACTGAACATAAACTAAAAGATTCAGAACAATGACAATAAAAGTAAATTGGGGTCTTTGTGAAAAGTTTTTTCTTAGCACTTTATCATCAAGTCACGCTTTAGCTAATGTCGCTGGCTAGCTTATTTGAAGATATCTATTTTCTGTTATGATTTGGTACCAGTTTTATAATAAAATCAACCTGTTGTGCTTTAGTTTGCGTTATTTACAGGAAAATCAAGAAATGCAAATAAATTATTATTTTTGTGTGAAAATCATTAGGCTAGCCTTGTGCTAATTTCAGACATCCCAAGTTCCCAAAACTAATTTCAGGGAGATGCTTAATGCCTCAAACATTTTCAGTACTTTCAATCTTGTAGCCTTGAACATCATTTTCAGGGGACTTCAGCATACAGTGCACCTCGCCACGGTGACATCATTCCTCACCATGGCCGGTTCAAGACAGGGGCCAACGGGGGTGAGAAATTCTAATGATGATCTGCGCTGGAACAGACGTGGTTACTGATAGGTCCTTTGGATCTATTTCATTCTTTTTCTTTATAAAATCTGTTTTACTAATTATTCAAAAACAATAAGGTGATAGCTTCGGTGGTACTGAGATAGGATCCCAGTTTTCATCTGCTAAATGTTTTTTTCTCCACAACAAATAAAAAAATGCTCTAATTTTTACAGATGAATTTAACAGTTTTTCTTGAGTTCTAATTCAAATTTTATAGAAAACGGTAGTTTTAACTTAAATTAAGTCAAATTATAAATGTATATTGACCTCAAAAGAGATAGAATTTCTATTGAAGCTAATTGAAAATAAATGTAACTTAATGCAGCTCTCTTAATATATTAGAATCTCTTGCCCTGTTTTTTATTTCATGCTTTTCTGGGCCCCCATGAAAACACGCTGCCCCCTCCTGGCCCCCTGGTATATTTGGTCTAGATCCGCCACTATTCCTCCCCTCCACTAGACGTGGATATACTTTAGTATTTTCTGCTTTAAAATTAGTCCTATATTTTCGTTTTTTACTCGAGGATTCAACCTCTGCCGTTTCCAAGGATGCAGGAATTATTGCCTGCCCGTTCTCACTCGCATTAAAAAACACCACTTCACAGTGTAGAATCCGGGATAATTTATCCGACTCACAGGCATCCATGAACAGCTATGTATATCAGGGAGACTCCCAGAACTTCCCGTAGACTTGGGATGTCTGTAATTTAGCCCATGATGACTGAGTTTGTCTATAAGGGTTTTGGATCTTTGGTTGAGACGGTTTTTATCCGGTGATGGATTCTCTTATGATTTTCTTATATTTGAAGAGAACCTGGGGTTTGGTTGAATACTAAGAAATCAGTTTCTGGTCTAAATTCTTTTCTGTTTTCTTATTTTTTCATTAATCCCAACTTAAACCTTTGCAGAACAAACTTCTGCTTTTAAATCTGTCATCTTTCCTCTACTTCTCTGCTCCTTGATTTGGGGCTTTCTGTCTGCATGTGGGTTTGATGGAAACACGTTGTAAAGTCTTGTATTTACTCTGTTTATGACACACTGTAATGTTTGTTTTGCTCTGTCACCTTCCACTGAGGTGGTCTCAGAACACACTCCTAATGTTTGCATCCTGTGATTAGAGATGAATGCATCCACTGCAGCCTGGGAGGAATTAGTGGTGCTAGTTATAGTGGTAGTAGTGTTTGGTTTGTGCTTGTATAATAAAATGACTGAAGTCTGTGTTCCTGCAGGTTAATCAGATGTTTTTTGTTACCCAGGGTACATCAGGACCCGACCCCACCACTGTGTACGTGGATATGAGAGCGCTACGACACGACAGGTGAAAATCTGTTTGCTCTGTGGCTGAAATGGGGATTAAAATGTTTTCTTTATTTGCTAAATATGAATGGGTAATACATTTTTTATTATTAATAATATTCTTTAATAATTTGCTTCCCTCATTTCCCCCTAGAGATGTCCCGATCCAGGTTTTTGCACTTCCGATCCGATACCGATATTATTTTTGGACTTCCGATCCGATACTGATACTGGCCGATACCAGCCTATCCGAGCATGTATTTAAGTTTAAGTTAAAGTATTTAGCCTTAGTTGTAAGACTCATGTTGAAAAGGGTTTTAGTACTCTTGATAACATCTAGCCAGCTAAATTAGGTGAGATTGAATAAAACACAATGCTTGGTAACAACAAACTTTCCTGTTTATTAAGAGATAAACACAAACTGGACAAAATTATGAATAGCAATCTGAAATTGCACAGTGAACAGTAAAACCGTAAACAATTAAAGGTGCAAGTATTACTGTAAGTTTTAATAAAAATGCAAAACAGGGAAACACTGGCGCAAAATAGTGGAATGGATCGTTTCAATCGGCGAAACTGGAAAATACGGACCGGATTTTTTTTTAAAAACTGGATCGGCAGTCTGGATCGGCATTTTACATGCTTTGCCGATACGCATTTTTTTGCCAATATCGGCGTCCCGATCCGATAAGTGGATCGGATCGGGACAAGCCTATTTCCCTCTCAGATTTTTTCAACAATATTTTATTACAAAGTTTTCGTGAATGAGGTTTATATTATATACTCTACCATATAATTACATTTTTATCAACAACCTAGAAAAAAAAAAAAAAAAAAAAAAAAAAAAAAACCTAGAACAAGAATTAAAAAACAACAGTGTTCCTACATGTGAGCCAGGTAATCTTTAAACGAATAACGTTCTATGCTTCTTACATTGTGAAAAAATAAATAAGTAGAGACAAGAAATAATAATATTAACATACAAACATGGATCAATCAATATGTCGTCTTCCTGCTCAGGAACCAAGCTTACATTTTTAACATATAAAAAAAAAAAAAAAGAAAGAACTTTTTTTACACTTAAAAAATTGTTATTCGTTCAAGTGGAAGGCGTACTACGTTCTGTTTTATCCACTGAATAACTACTGGTCTATGGGTGTTTTTCCATCAGTGCAATACAGATCTTGGCAATGAAATGATAATTTATTGGATTTAAACCAAACATAAAGCCCATGGATGGGGGTTCAGTGCAATTACTTTTGCAATATTTTTTTTTCTATTCTTTCCTCTTCCTAAAGCATTTTATTTTTCCACATGCAATAAAGTAGGGTTCCTTTATCTTCAGTGGGACCCAGTTGGAATGAATCTAAATCCTAACTGTAAATTTAACAAGGGGATATAAACCTTCCTCTGAGATTTTGACCCATATTGACTTGATGGTGCATCATAGGTAGCTGCACACTTGTGCTGTGAATCTCTCCATCCATCACATCCCTAAGGTGCTCTGTTGGAAATCTGGTAACCGAGCAGTCGATAGTAATCAATGTCATCTTATACAAACCAGTTTAAAATAATCTGTCCCTTGTGAAATTCTGCATGATCCTGTTTGAAGGAGCCATCTGATGATGGTGCCACTGCAATCATAAAGGGACAGTTATGCACAATCAATACCAACTTAGCGTTGTCTAAACACAACAGCCAATTCAAAACCTCAAATATACCAAAGAAAAAAACCCAGCCTGTACCCTTTTTCCCCGGTTCATCAACCAGTGGTCAGTTTGGGCTGGTGGTGGAGGTTATATGGGAGGATGAATCCGTCCAGTGATGTTGTGATCACAAAATGGTACAAGGCCTGTACTTATATAATGCCTTATTCTGACTAAAAGCAGAGGTGTTGTGCTTTTCAGATGTCATTCGTGGTTATTTGAGGTACTGCTGCATTTCTATCATTTTCAACCATCTATTCTCTGACACCACAAAAGTGTTTTTGCACAAACAGCTGCAGCTCTGGTGGTGTTTTCACTATTTCTGACCATCCTCAGTGACCTGACAGATAGATTTTCTACAAAATCCAAATAAATGTTCAATGTATGAAACACCCATGTCAGCATATCACATGCTCAAAATCACTTAAATAGCATTTCAAGATGCTGATTATTGTTTCTACATAAGATATACGTAAAAAAGTTGCTGCTGAATGCATTTAGGAATATTTAGCATGAAATATATTTGTTAAGAAGAAGATAAATAGATTTAACAGATTTTATCCACAGCTTTCTTTCTGATAAACTACAAAATTAGAAACAATCTTTGATGATATGCTTCAGTCTCTGCATGAGGCTCATTTTAATTTCTGGAAGTAACTCTGAGCTTCTTTTCTTTCTGCTCACGCTGACATTTTATATATTCAGTTCCCACAAAGCGTTGCCTTGGGTGCAGTGGGATCCTGCAGCTGTTCTGCAGGGTATCTTCAGTTGTAAAGTTTATTAATGCGATACAGTCGAGTGCTTGGGAATAAGGGACTGCAGCCTTGAAAACAAGCGCAAAACAAGAAATGTTGTCCTCACCTCTGATGAGACAGCGAAAAGTTTGAGTTTACAGAGAAGCAGAATAGAATATAAACAGCGTTAGTGTCCCACAGTGGGAAAAATTTGGACGCAACAGTGGTGAATGAAGTTGATAGAATACATGTATGTTAGCTCGCTTTATGTTGAGTCACAGAAAGAGACGAGGCTTTGATTAGTTCAATTTGAAGTCTTAAAGGAAAAACCAGCTGTCTGAAAAATTTAGCGATGTCTGAGTTTCAGGGGTGGGAAGTATAGCAACACCTTCACACATTACAGCCATGATCAGAGGTTTTTGTTCTGGACTTTTCCTAATAATTATAATTCACTGCTGAAGAGCAATTGTAAATTACAGCTGTTGCTTTATATTTCCCCACCCTGCTTCTGCTTCAGTGTACTTTGTGTCTGCCAGGTGGGCAGTTATCTGTCGTGTCTCATGGTTTGACCCACCAATCATATCTCAAACCAGGTTCTTCTTTTCCCTGCTGCAGCTTTTTACCTCAGGATATGAACATATGTCATCTTATCAGCCTGGCCATTGAGAGGAGTAACATTTTTTATTTATTAATGGTATTGAGTTTCATACACATGGACAGAAATGTCGAATCCCCTCATTGAATGAAAGAAAAAACAACAATGGTCACAGAAATAACTTGAATCTGATAAAATGATCGTCCTGCGACAGACTGGATGATGGATGATAAAAATATCAAATAAAAAAGTCTAGGAAAATTAGCAAATGAAAGACATTTATTTTCAACCATGCTACAACAGAATTAATTAAAAAGGTAAAATCATTAATCAGATCTGGACAACCACTGCAATCAAATGATTCGTGTAAACATAAACGAGCCTTTTGGTCCTGTCAGTAGGTATTTTGGCCCACTCCTCATGAGCAGACTGCTCCAGCCGTCTCAGGTTTGAAGGCTGCCTTTTCCAGACAGCATGTTTCAGCTCCTTCCAAAGATGCTCAATAGGATTTAGGCCAGGGCTCACAGAAGGCCATTTCAGAATGGTCCAGTGTTTGCCTCTCAGACATTCTTGGGTGTTTTCAGCTGCGTGTTTTGGTTCATTTTTCTGTTGAAGTCCCATGACCTCGATTGAGACCAAGCTTATTGACTCTGGACAGCACATTTCTCTCTAGAATCCCTGGATAATCTATAGATTGGATTGGACCCTGCAGAGATTAAGACACTCCAAGCCAGATGAAATCAGGAGGTTAAGGGTCTTGCTCAGGAACCCAGTGTGCAGGCTATAGGGATCCAACTGATCATTTGCAACCTTGTCAGAGCACAAGTGCACTGCTATAACCACCAGGCCAACACTCCCCATAGGCCAGCTAACTGATCACATGATTGTAGACACACCTTGATTTAACATTTCCCTTTGGTGACATCATTTTCAGTCTTTTCTAGGGGTACCATTACTTTTCTGCAGGGCTTTTTCATAAGTTCTTTCCGTGACTATTGTAGTTTTTTCTTTGATCAAACATGGGGGACTAACATTTTTGTCCACATGTGGATCTATTTAGGTTCCTCTGCACCTTCCCTTTCTCTTCTCCTAACATTGTGACAAATGCAATGAAGATGATTACTTTTATTCGGACAAAAGGGATCTAAACAAAACCTTAGAATACAGTAGTAGCCATTCAAAATTTCCCCAATTTTCTTGATGGGTCCTTGGATAGTCCTCTACAATTCCTTTTTAAACATCTAAAATGTTCATTCAGTCATGATTTGTGGACATTAGGGGGGATAATTCAGTGAAAGGTCGGAGTCAGAGTAAAAAAAATGCACGGCCATGAGAAGGCTGGTGGCTGGAAGGAGATTTTGAGTGGGAAGGGCCATTTTGAATGGCTGCTTCTGTATATACCTTATAATATATATGGGTAATAAAAACTACATAAACCATAGAGAAGTATACACATCTATAATACTTAACACCCTTGGTCATTGTAGTCTAACAGACCTTTTCATGAATGATAAAGATAACACAGGTGGTTGATAGCCTTACAGTAGACATCTATCTGTTATAGACAGGATGAAGGTGGGGAAACTGATGTTGGGATCATTAGAACTGAAAAGTTATCATTTTAATTAATTAATAATGAAAATTGAGCCAAGGTTCAGCTGCAGCAAAAAACAAGTTCAAGTACCTGTTTTCTTCTTGTCCACTGCTAATGTATCTTTTGATGATCTATGGTGAAGCACCAAAGTGGTGGGAAAATGTTAGAAAATCCTTTTATCTCTGTTCTCGAATGAGAACCTGTAGCTCGTCCCCTAAAAGCAGCTGGGAAAGCAGAAGCTAACAAACTGTGATGAGCTGCTGCCCATCAGTCAGGAGTTTTTCCAGATGTTGATATTCAGAGTTTTGAAGAAGAGCCTTAAAATCTTGCAGACTGAAGGTCTCCTGCTGTTGATGTTCATCTGCAGCCGTCAGAGTGCAGAAAGCAGCAAAGCCCTGCAGTCCTGCTGATCCATCTGTGATAACATGTAATCACTGCTGATGTAGACGGTCTCAGTCCTTCTGAGAGGCTCCATGTTTGTTGTTTTTAATCTTCTGTTGGCTTTTATTGCCTCTCGGAGGTCGGAACCATTACATTCACCCTCAGGCCTAAGTTTCATTTTAGAAACCGTGGTTTCTGGAAACTACGATGATTCAAATAATCTGTTCCCAGAAGTATCCCCTTCAGCTGTTTGCAGCGACTCAACTATCAGCTTTAAGGACTCAGAGAGTCAGAGCTTATTCTTGTCATCAATAATTCAAAGGCAGTCTGCTGTGGCCTGAGTCAAATTTTGTCTTTTTTGTTGTTTGAGCCATTCTATTATATCAAATAAAAATCATGAACACAGCTCTCTAAGCTTCACATCGTATTTTTAAGTCTTATTTGATATATCACAATGTGCAAGAATAAACCTAATAACACAAGAATGTTAACCCAACTCTGCTGTTTAGGGTCAGATTAGTGGAGCGGGGGTCCCCACACAGTTTACCACTGATGGAGTCTGGGAAGGTATGTTCCTTATTCCCTCTTTAAATAAGAGATTTAACGTAACATGACAGCAATAATAAATGTTTTAAGCCGTCTATGCTGTTTTTTATTTGTTGAATTCCTCCGAATGAGCAGATCCTGCCTGGAGTCCGGATCATCATCGCCAATCCGGAGACCAAAGGGCCGATGGGGGAGTCACATCTGGGAGAGGTTTGTGTCATTTTTTATAACCAAACCTCGCTGTAGGAGCCAATTATTTTTCTTAATAATTAACTAAGATTTTATTTTTGTGGATAATCTATTTAAGTTCATTTATCCTACTTTATTGTTTGATGTCTGTTTTGAGATGATGTTTTTTGGTTATTTAGTTATGTTTCCTGTTTAGCAGGATTGTTTTAATTAGGTCGCATTGGAGAATTGTAAGACTAGCAGATATAAGCACTAAAGTAATTTTCAGCCAATCACAGGTGGACTATTTGGTTTGTTTTAGGTCATCGTGCTGCAACATAACCTAAATATTTTTAAGGGTTTCTGGAATAGGGTTTGGAATTGATCATATTTTCATGATTCCGATTCCCTTATCGATTCTGTGAAACAATGAACTTGGTAATCGCATGGTGACATTCCTCTACCTTCGCCTGGAATATTCTATTTCTCCCTGCCTCATTGAAAACAGAAGGCAGTGAATGGGAGCTGCCAGCCTCTGATCCAGCCAGGCTACAGTCATCTAAATCTAATGGAGAAGGCATCCGTTTAATGAAAAAGCGTTACTGTACAATTTCAGGAAATAAACTCATGACCCCCTGATTTAAATAAACGAGCGTCCCCTTTCTCACGCTCCCTGAACTGCGGAGCAACTTCGTAGCATGTTTAATGACCCCAAAGAGAGGTAGGAAACTGGTTTATTTCCAGAAATGGCTTATTATTTACTAGGAACCACATTAAGCACAGCCAGTGATATAAAACTAGCTACTTACCACCAGCGCTGCCTTCCATGCTGGTCGTAACTTTAGCTTCTTTTCCGGAAGCATCAAAACCACGTTAAAATGTATGCCATGTTGTGTGCGCAGGCGTTTCTGCATGTTGGATGCATTTCTCCTGCGGATAAAATTGCCACTTTGCAATGATTCCAAAGCGCCTTGTTGCCATCTTTCTCTTCCTTAAAATCAAGCCAAAGAAGTATTCCTTAAGTCAGTTAATAGCAATCAGACTTCATGGTTTCATCCTTCACAACCGGCCATTTCCAAACCATTACACTTCATGAGTCGTTTTCCGCAATGGCGGTCATACAGACAAAACCAGCCGGTAAGGTACCAAACAGGAAATAGTGTAGAGCGGATGTAGATTTGACCAATCAGGCACTGTCTGCGGTCACCTACAATTTTGGAGAGGTGCAGGACCTGGTGAGTCTAAATTATTGTTCACAACGGGAACCTTTAAAGCTCTGCAGGCTTAGTTAAAGTCAGAGCCCTCATGAATCCTGTGAAATTGTCCAGTACACAGGCAGGAATTAATGGACCATCTTGGAGGGTTTACGTTCTAATGACCAACAGTCGTGGCTCGGACGCACCACCAGCCCATCTCGCCTGGTGAAGGTTCACCATTGTGTTCTCTACCAGTGGATAATGGCTCTCACTGTAGTTTCAACTATTCTCTCTTCATCTTGAATCTCTTTAGATCAGGACTGGATGCAAAGCTTCATTTTTTCCTAAAGCCTACTTCATGTTGTGAAACAGGTCCTGTCACTGTGATTTCTTGATTCTACTGGTTTGGCAGACATCAGACCTGGGTTTGCATAGTAAAATCCAGCTTTTCAATGTCTCTGGTGAATCACTCTTAATAATTGTGTTTCTGTGTTTACTCAGGTCATCCTGTCTGATATGAAATTAATTTGAGGAAATCTGTAAAGTTGAGAATTTAAATGACAAACTCTTCTCATAATTGTTTTTCATTAACATCTGTGTCGTATTTAAATCGCTCAGATAAAGGAAACAATCCAGTCATGTCTGGTGATTCATCCAGCTCCATACTGAACAACAGCTCCCCCTGCTGTTCCTCCTCAAGGCTTCAGCACATGATTATTTTCACATCAGAAACAGATGTACTCTGCAGAATAAATCAGAGCTTTATTTGCCTTTGAGGAGCAAAATAAGATTTATATGAAGCCGGGTCAATATCCCGGGACTTTTTACTTCCAAAAAGAGCTGTTCTGGTTTTCTCCACAGTAAAAGCACCAAATAGGTGCCAAATTAGAATTATTCTCTTCTAATTAGAATTCAACTTTATTGTCAGTACACTGTCACAAGTACAGAAAGATATTTACTCTGCATTTAACCCATCCCATTGGGGAGCAGTGGGCTGCCATTGTGCAGCACCCAGGGAGCAGTGTTGGGGTTAAGGGTCTTGCTCAGGGACCAGAGTGGCAATCTGTGGGAGTGGGGCTCAAACTCAAAACTTCTGGGATCTAAAAGCAATGCCCTAACCACTAGGCCACCACTCCCCATAAATTATCTAAAAAGGGTCAGTTCTCTGCGGAGGCTGGGTGCTGAGGAAGATGGTGACCCAGTGATGTTTCCATCTTAGGTCTGTAGTTTGAAACTTAAGACTTGGAACATTTTGATTGGATGTTTTTCTCAATGAGCCAATATCTAGCTGCTAACCACTGGCCTAAAACCAGTAATATGGTTCTGTTTGCGTGCAGATCTGGGTGCACAGCGGCCACAACGCCAGCGGATACTTCACCGTCTACGGAGACGAAGTTCTCCAGTCTGATCATTTTAGCTCCAGGCTCAGTTTTGGCGACACTCAGACGGTTTGGGCTCGGACCGGATACCTGGGCTTCCTGCGGCGGACCGAGCTCACAGACGCCAGCGGAGGTGAGCAAAAACACCTGAGATTCACAGAGCTTCAGAGCTTAGCTGGATTCTCCTCTGAGTAAAACAAAGAACCAAAACAGATGCAGTAATCTGGTTATTAATAAAAATCATGCAGTTACAGCAGGGTGGTTTTTCTGTTTCTGCAGAGCGTCATGATGCTCTGTATGTGGTCGGCGCGCTGGAGGAGGCCATGGAGCTGAGGGGGATGCGTTACCACCCCATCGACATCGAGACCTCTGTTATAAGGACGCACAAGAGCATCACAGAATGGTGAGAGCTGATAGACAGGGCTTCATAAGGTGCTTAAGCACAAGTCTATTAGAAATACAACATCTCAACATCTGAGATTATTTATCATAGATGAGACTGAAAGCTCATAAAAACTAAGTGCATCCTTACTGCCTCCACAGTTCTCTGGTACAGATAACATGAATGTTGATGTAATGCTAAGATGGAAGGGTATGAGCAGAGGTTCAGCTGTCGCTGTATATTCACCCCAAGGTCAGTGCAGGAAGTACTCTGAGAAACGCCTAAGAGATGAGCTGCATTATTCCCACCGTTGCTCTGGCTGCTTGTTTAGTGCCGTCATCCTGATGGAAGGTTTACCTCCTCCTCCAGTTTCTTCTCTATGATTGTCCTGTTTCAGCTACATACGTTGTTTTATCCACTCTGAACATTTTCTCTGTCCCCGCAGCCTGAAGCTGCTACTACCATGTGTGAAATTTGTCCTCTCATGAGATTCTTCTACCTGAGCCGTGAATCCCTCCAGCTCCTCTAACTACCATCCATCTTGTGCCTTACTCTTTCTATTGTTTATGCGATGGACTGAATAGTGGAGCGCAGTTGGTGCTGTTGTGGTCAGCAGGTTGTGAAGGCGGAGCTATAGTCTCTGCAGACATGCGTTAGCCTAAACGAGCCCTGCAGGCCGTTTCTACTTAAAGATGACACAGAAGTGGAAGTACTGATTAAACTTCTTTACTCAAGTAAAAGTAACAAAGTACAGGCTTGTAAATTTACTTAAAGTATAAAAGTAAAAGTAGAAACCACTTTTTTCATGCCGTTGCCTACATTTTTAATGGATGTCGGCCAATAGGACTAGATCTCCGTTGTGTTAATTTTCAATCATCTGGTCGTCCATGCTACTATGCTAACGCCACCGCCACCAAGCTGCTATGATTTGCCGCCAATGAATACCGCCGAATCTGTCGATTCATCTTGTAGTGGTGCGTCAAATGCAACGTAGATTCCCATCCAATTACATTGAATTTGGTATTGATGACGTGAAAAATAATAACGGTAACTCCATTGAAATGATTCAAAACTAAAGTAACGAGCCAATTTTTTTAAATGTAAGGAGTAGAAAGTGCAGATATTTGTGTAAAAATGTAAGGAGTAGAAGTAAAAAGTCGCCATAAAAATAAGTAGTAAAGTAAAGTAAAAATATCAGAAAAATCTACTTGAGTACAGTAACGAAGTATTTGTACTTCGTTACTTCCCATCTCTGGAGTACAGTACCAAAAAAGTTTACTCAAGGAAGAGTAGCACTGCTTTAACATAAACATAAAGTAAAAACAGGAGCCATCCAATAAATTACTGAAGTGAGATTAAACATCTGATCATAACATCTGATTTAACATTTTAAATTTACAAAACATATAAAGTTATCTGCAAAGTTTGAAAACAATATAAAAGATATAAATTCAGTAATTACACAATAATTTCAGTAGGTAGGTTAGATTAGTGTAAGTTAATTCCAGAAACACCATACAGTAAGCTGAAGTATTTCTACTCGGCCTCCAAATGACAGCAGGATCAGCAAAGAGAAAATAACAAAAAGAATCTTGAGTAAAAGCAGAAGAATTACTCAGACATTAACTGTCAGCGTTTGTATTTCTGGTGTCTTTTTGTTTAAAACAAGCCTGTTCCTCATTGAGGGAAGTTTGCCATGATGGGTCGGGCAGCCAGACATTTTACTCTAGAAACTGTAACTAGTAACTACCTACCTCTGCAGTACACCTCATAACCCGTGAGAGAGAGAAGAAAGGAAAGTAAAACTATAGACCTCTTTGTAAAGAATATAAAACTATAAAATCTGAACTCTAGTTGATGTGGATCTATATATGACATTACACTATGCTGTACATGCTCTAATCATTGGCGTTCAGCCCCTTGTGCATAGTTCAATATGCCAAGTATAAACCAGACAAGAGTTTAACTCCTGGATTTTTTATACAGATCCTGTGGTTACGAATAAAAAAAACAAAAAAAAAAACATAATTTATAAATGTATTCATGTATCTAAACCGGAGGTCTTCAACAGGGGTACGCGACCCCTATGGGGCCACGGAGGTACTGTGTGGGGGTCGTTTTTGTTGATTAGATTTTTTTTTATTCGCCCCTGAAATTTTTCCTACTAATTGAAATGTCTTTAAATCCACATTAACATGAATTCAACAGACTGTAGTAAACAGATAAATGGAGGCAGAAGATGTCCTTCAGTCATCAATGCACACATTCAGCGACACACAGGAGCTCTTTCAAGCTGGGCACCATTTCATTCACAACACCTGTCCCATCAACAAGGAATCAGAATCAGAAATACTTTAATAATCCCAGGGAGAAATTACTTTCGCTACATTACTCCATCTGTAATAGAGTGACTATAGGACCTGTTTGATATAACACAATTTCATACAATAATAATTAGGTGGTCCCCGCAGCAGAGCTCAGATTTGCAGAGGTACATCTCTATGCACCAAAGTCCTTTCAGGAGATCTTTGATATTGCAGCACAGTGCCTGGTTTCGTACAAAGCAAACAACGAATTGAGGCATCTCATATCCACTATCAGGCATGGTGGTGGAAGGCTGATAATTGGATGTCATAAACGACACTTGAAACAGAACAGCCATTACTCTCTGCTGCTTTTTAAAATGAGAAAAACATGATTTAGGTGAATTAGTCAGGAAACAATTAGCATAGACTAGCTTCTAATATTGCACATATTTACAATTACGGTAGGTGTTTTGGTCTAAATGTCATTATCCAGTCATAGAGATTAGCTGGACCTGTTCTGTAAAACAGTTTTCAAAAGACAAATGTGAGACAGTTTGGTCCAAAGGGGGTTATCAGTGTGGCTTAGAAAGAAAATAACCCAGGTATTGCAATGGCCTAGTCAAAGCCCTGATCTCAGGCTGATTTAAATGTTCAGGTTGGATCCGGAGATGTCTGTGCAGAGAAGAACTATAATGAACTGAATTAATGTTCACTGGTTTAGAGATTCTACAAGGTTTGGGACCAGGGGCTGAACCCAGCATCTCAGACCCAAGTTCCTAACACCCGGTCTGACCTTTGCCCTTCTAAACCGCTCTCATGCTGTGCTGTTGTGTTTCCAGCGCAGTCTTCACGTGGACCAACCTGCTGGTAGTCGTGGTGGAGCTCGACGGCTCCGAGCATGAGGCCTTGGACCTGGTTCCGCTCGTCACCAACGTGGTTCTGGAGGAGCACTACCTGATCGTCGGGGTGGTGGTCGTCGTCGACATCGGAGTCATCCCCATCAACTCCCGCGGCGAGAAGCAGCGCATGCATCTACGCGACGGCTTCCTGGCCGACCAGCTGGACCCCATTTATGTGGCCTACAACATGTAGCGCCCCCCAGTGGACGCAAATAGACCTATCCAGGACAGTGAGGAAAAACTGAAGGCCATGTGGGCCAAATTAGCCCTGTGTTTCGTCTTTCAGGCAGCGCTATACTCCAGTCGGGTTTCGGTTCCTCACCATGAGGTCCTGGTTTGTCTGAAGGAAAGGGAAGCTGGATCCTATCAGGGCACAATATGGCTGACGTCAGAAAGGTTTTGGCTCCACAGCAACATCTGGCTCACTCTATAGTTTCCTGTTTTATCTCTAAATGTTGGAAAAGTCAAGGCTATTTTTTTGAAGATGATATTTACACAAAAAAAAAAAATATTTTGTGTTTTTACGACCATAGCAAAGAGCGGGATATGTTTGATACCAAGGGCGGGGTCTAAGGACAGCTAATCACAGCTGACCCTTTTGTTTTATCATGAGGTACTTTGATTTAGCGTTGGATTTTTTTAAAAATCTACCAGCTGGTCCATTTCACCAGGTGCTCACATCCACACAGCTGCAGCCTTTGACTCTGTTTATTTTTCCATAAACAGCTCCTATCATGTAAGTATGTACAAAAATAAACCGATTTAATTTATTTTCTCTTTTAGAAGTTTATGATTCAAGAATGTTTTGGCTCTTGAATATTAGCTAATATAAAAAAAGTGTATTATCTCGAGTGAAACAGATTCACATTAAACATATTATCAAAAAAAAAAAGACAAATATATGATGATAGATTATATTGAAGATGAAGAGTAATGTCTCAGTGAAAAGCAGGTTGATTTAAGATGCTGTTTGTCTGCTTTTTGGTCTGAAATGTGTCCAGTTTAAATATTTTTATAAAGTTTTATTCCAACTTAGAACAAAATATACACCCTTTAGTCCTGCGCATTGGAAATAAAGTCCAAGTGAAATCGATAGAAGCCTGTTAAATGCCCTGAATGATACATAGATTCAAACATCAGCGTCTCATAAATTGAACCTATTGGGCTAAAAAAACAAGTTTTAGACATTAAGACTATAACTTTAAGCTCAAGTTAATAACCCAAGGGGATCAGTAGGTATATAAGCAGTTTTAAAGTATAACTGCTTTTATATTCATGTATTCATGGATCTTCTAACTCTTTACCGATTTTAGGTCTGAGAAATATGTTTTTGGCCACAGGTTCTTTTAAATCACCCTTTTTGTTTTTTAAATAGACATACCAGATTTTCATTTCAAGTGATGTTTTTTTTTTAAGTTTACCAAAGCAGACGTTTTCAGGTGAATTTCTGTCATGTTTATGTTTGTGATGGAAGGACAGAAAAAGCTTGAATTCCTCCAAAAAAGGAGACTTCTTGATCCCCACCTAGCATTTACAGTAAACATGGGCTTATTTATCTACTGTTGTTTTAACCATTTCCTGATTGTTTATCTTGACTCCTTGGCTAAAGAATATGTCTTCATTTAATGTGCTAATTATAACAGCTTATATGAATGTTCAAAAAGTCCCAACAGGCTGTACATTTTACATCTGCAGTGGAAAATGAGGATAAAACATGTCTCTACCAGGACTGCAGCTCATTGTAAAGGGAACAGACATATTTTCTTAACTTCTAAATGTAACATGTTTAAAATATTTCCTTCCTATGTTCATTGGAATGAAACTGGTCCCTTCTGCCAGACCAGCAGCAGCACAGATCTTCTTTACTGGACTCCCATCTTACCGATTTCACCTGGAGACGCCCTTCAGCAGTAAATATGAGAGAGAAGCCCCTCCATAGGAATGCATGATTCAGGGCTCACAAAGTGATGTCATTGATAGAAACAAATTGTTTTATCAGAGACCCTTTAACCCATTGAAGAGTTACAGAGAATGTTAAATTTTCAACCTACGAGGATCCTTATTTTTTTTTTAACAAATAAAGCACTTTCTTCACTGTTCCTCTTTTTCTAAAAAGGAAAATGTCAAGTTTTTTTCTAAGTTTTAAATTGTGTTGATGTCATGTCTTTCATTTAAATAAACAATTCAAAAATTTTGACAAAGAATTACATGTCACTTATTTATTAATGTGGAAATGTAGTCTTAAAGGTACCTTTAATTAATTTGGTTTATTTATATAGATAAACTGCACTTTAAAGAGACAATTCAACCAGATCATGGAGTTCGATTGGCTCAAAGTTTCCTACCTAAAGAAAACCAGCCGATTGCATTAACTCGAAAGCAATCCCTCACACCAAGCATGCTTGTAGTGACAGTGAAGAGGAAAACTCCATTTTAACAGGAAGAAACCTCCAGCAGAACCAGGCTGTGTGAGCGGCCATCTGCTGAGGTTGATTGGGGTTGAAGGAGATAAAGAGGACATAAAAAGATTTTAAAAAATTAAAAATTTAAAAAAAAGGCAACTGTCGTCCAGGAAACACACAGCCAGGCAGACGAGCTCCCATGTCAGAGGATACAACAGCACATACAGGTGCTGGTCATAAAATTAGAATATCATGAAAAAGTAGATTGATTTCAGTAATTCCATTTAAAAAGTGAAACTTGTATATTATATTCATACATTACATACAAACTCATATATTTCAGATGTTTATTTTGTTTAATTTTGATGATTACAAATGACAACAAATGAAAATCTCAAATTCATCATATCAGAAAATTAGAATATTACTGAAGACCAATAAAAACAAAGGATTTATAGAAATGTTGGCCAACTGAAAAGTATGAACATGAAAAGTATGAGCATGTACAGCACTCAGTATTTAGTTGGGCCTCCTTTGGCCTGTATTACTGCAGCAATGCGGCGTGGCATGGAGTCGATCAGTCTGTGGCACTGCTCAGGTGTTATGATAGCCCAGGTTGCTCTAATAGTGGCTTTTAGCTCTTCTGAATTGTTGGGTCTGGTGTATTGCATCTTCTTCTTCACAATACCCCATAGATTTTCTATGGGGTTAAGGTCAGGAGAGTTTGCTGGCCAATTAAGAACAGGGATACCATGGTCCTTCAACCAGGTACTGGTAGCTTTGGCACTGTGTGCAGGTGCCAAGTCCTGTTGGAAAATGAAATCTGCATCTCCAAAAAGTTGGTCAGCTGCAGGAAGCATGAAGTGCTCTAAAACTTCCTGGTATGTGGCTGCGTTGACCCTGGACCTCAGAAAACACAATGGACCAACACCAGCAGATGACATGGCACCCCAAACCATCACTGACTGTGGAAACTTTACACTGGACTTCAAGCAACGTGGATGAAGTGCCTCTCTTCTTTTCCTCCAGACTCTGGGACCTTGATTTCCAAAGGAAATGCAAAATTTACTTTCATCAGAGAACATGACTTTGGACCACTCACCAGCAGTCCAGTCCTGTTTCTCTTTAGCCCAGGCAAGACGCTTCTGACGCTGTCTGTGGTTCAAGAGTGGCTTGACACAAGGAATGCGACAGCAGAAACCCATGTCTTTCATACGTCTGTGTGTGGTGGTTCTTGAAGCACTCACTCCAGCTGCAGTCCACTCTTTGTGAATCTCCCCCACATTTTTGAATGGGTTTTGTTTCACAATCCTCTCCAGGGTGCGGTTATCTCTTGCTTGTACACTTTTTTCGACCACATCTTTTCCTTCCCTTCGCCTCTCTATTAATGTGCTTGGACACTGAGCTCTGTGAACAGCCAGCCTCTTTAGTGATGACCTTTTGTGTCTTGCCCTCCTTGTGCCAGGTGTCGATGGTCGTCTTTTGGACAACTGTCAAGTCAGCAGTCTTCCCCATGATTGTGTAGCCTATAGAACTAGACTGAAAGACCATTTAAAGGCTTTTGCAGGTGGTTTGAGTTAATTAGCTGATTAGAGTGTGGCACCAGGGGCCATCAATTTTGAACCTTTTCACAATATTCTAATTTTCTGATATGATGAATTTGAGATTTTCATTTGTTGTCATTTGTAATCATCAAAATTAAACAAAATAAACATCTGAAATATATGAGTTTGTATGTAATGTATGAATATAATATACAAGTTTCACTTTTTAAATGGAATTACTGAAATCAATCTACTTTTTCATGATATTCTAATTTTATGACCAACACCTGTACAGTTAGTCACAGTCAAAGAAACAGGACTATATTGAAAAAAACAGGCCGATCTCCAACATCTATAAACAAAGGTGCTGATGGCAGCAGCACAGCTGATATTTCTCTTCAGGATGGAGTCACAGCCAAGAAGAAACAGACCAGATGAAGCTACTATGATGAGGAAAAAGCAGAGACGGCATGAAGCAGAATGATGAAAAAGGTGTCCCTATGTCCTCCAGCAGTCTAAGCCTATAGCAGCACAACTAAGGAGAGAGCTCAGTATACCCAACTGTAAGCTTTATCAAAAAGAAAAAATATATATTAATGTTCAACAAACCTGTAAGCATTTACAGGGCACCTATTATATAACATGAAAAAAATCCTAAGAATGAATGTGCCAATTGAGACTACTAATGGTTATCTGATGAAATAGGGCTTGATTTATTGACCATATCAGAGGCAATTGCCTGTATAAGTGTTTGATCACTAAACTGAGCTCATCCATCTTAGCCTAAAGCTTTTCCACCTTGCTGCAAAAGAAGTTTGAGCTGTGACACTTTCTATAGCAGATTACCAGAGATCAGGTTTCCAGATCTCTCTGGACTTTTCAGTTCCATACGGCGAATCTTCTCGGTCCAACATCATTCACAGCAACATCAGATTAACCAGAACCTCAAAGGTCCATCCATCCATCAATGAATAAGGAGAACCGAATCACACAGTCTTGTTGATACATTTATTTCCCCCATGTTAGCACATAGAATATATTTATATACATATTGCTAGCTAAAGTGTTGGGAGCATAAAAAACATTGCCTTGGTTAATGATCGTCTACATGAGGACAGAAACGGGATCATGACCTACAAGAAGCAAAGAACAAAGGAGACGTCACACTGATTTTATTCCTGGTGTTTGTACTTTGAGTACAACGAGGATTCACGTGGTAATCACACAGTAATATATACAGAAATACCCTGGAATAAGAGCAGGTAAAGTCCGGATCAAACCACTCGCTTCTTCAGGATCAAAACGGCCTCTATATTTTCTTGGTAAAAAACAAACCAAAAAAAACTGTTTTACTGCATTTCTCAGATGAGTGCAAAATTATCTTTTCTTAATTTTAGGGAGGAAAAAGAAAAAAGATTGGAGCTGGAGGTCCAAATATAGGATTTCATGCAACGATTAAAAAAACCCAACAAAATGCCATTTAAAAAGTTACAAACATGTATGAAAAAAGTAAAAAACTAAATGTTACAGCTGGGTGGTTGAATATAAAAACAATAACAGAGGGAAAACAAGTTGGAGCTGATGTGTAAAACAAAAATAAAAGTGTCATCAGCAAACTGTGTGAGTTTGGAAGGACAGGCTACATCTTTCTGGAAAAAAAAAAGCGGGGAAAACTTGCAAGGTGTATGAAACAAAACCAAATTCAGGATAAACAAACAACCAGCTGATATGACAAACGTTGTACATTGTACAAAAGTTAAACCAACAGTCCTCAAGATCTTTGAATAAAACAAATTCATTTGTGAAATGTGCGTTGAACAGAAAAGCTGAGATATACTGGCTGAAGGGTGTATTTACATGTAGTGCAATGATGAAAAACAAGCTGGACTTTTTCAAAGCCTGCAGAGAACGTTGACCAGATGTTCAAAGGATAAAAAACTAAATTTGAAAACAAACCTGAACAGGTTGTTTCTCAAAGTCAAGAATGAACCACTTTTCATGGAATCCATAAAACCAGAATAAGCTTCTACTCAGTTTTCATAACTGGATTTGATAATTTGCATCAGGGAGGATTTTTTTATATTAATATCACAGGGAAAAAAGCAAAAAAGATCAAATGTGCTGAATATAAACCGGCCAAAAATGCAAACATTTAATGTTTCACTTTATTGAATGCTGAAAAACATGAATTGATCTTTGTGTGAAAAACGAAACATTTAAAACATAAAGAGAACTGATTTTTTTTCCTTTTGACTGATTATCTCTGAGAAAAATGGTTAAAAGGAAAATATATCACAAACCAACAATTTTATCACCTCTTTTCTCAAATTGAAACACCAACACTTGACATCCAGCTTAGGGGAAATGTTTTAAAAAGCTGATTTTTGCATAAAGTTTCATTATGTTCGATACCTCTTTACAACAGAGAGCTTCTGGTCGTCTTCTTTTAGCACGATGACTCAAGAAACAAAAAACAAAAAGACATCGACATGCATGCTGTCTCACTGGGAAGATGGAGGAAGAAAAACAGGCACTGACCACCAACAACAGCAGAACGCAGAGAAAAAAACCCTCTCAAACTAGACACTTTAGATCACAGAGGGAAGGATGAACTCTGAGGACAAAAAAAGATGCTGAGAAAACTATACATCAGCTTTGATCGTCCTGTTAACGAGCCAGATCTTCTCAGGTCGGTTTGACAACTGAAGGGGAGGCAATTTTTTGGCAATGATACACACTTTTTGGATCATTAGAAGGTGAAATGTGGATAAAACTATGAAATATTACACTTTTCTAAGATTTAGCTCAAGAGAATTAAACTTTTTCCCAAATTTAGAGCCATTTATAAACCTCCTTTAATTTGAAAAGTATAAAAACAGTCTAGTCCACAGAGAACCCAAACAGGTGCAAAACCACATCCTTTATAGTAAATGGAAGATTTACTCGTCAACTCTAAAGTCAACATTTTGACCCTGTTCCCAATGAATGATTCAGGACAAAAAATTATTATTAGACATGTTAAAAAGGTGCATCCACCTGTATAAATTTATATCATATAATAAAAAAAAAGAAAAAATGACCTAAAATGACTTAAAAGTCTGTAAGCCTGAACATCACCAGCTCATAATGCTACAGATGGTTTTTCTAAATGAAAGCAGAGCTTCTTCCAGCTGCAGTTTGTTTGAAATATTCCTGGCCTGTTTTATACATTTATAGTAAAAAGAAAAGAAAAAAAATTCCTTTTTCTTTTTAAATTTTGGAAATAAAATGTTTTCTGTTAATGCTTACATGTTCCTACAGATTTAAATAACATCTTCTGACACAACATCAGCATCTCATTGAAGCAAACAAACAAAAGCGGGACAGTTGGACCATAACTCTGCAGACGAGCTACGCTCCTCAGAAAGCCGTTTACGATTCAGGAGGAAGGAAAAAAAAAAACGAAAAACACGTTAAATAACAGAACCGAAACAGGAGCAAAACACTCGCAACGCAGTAAAATGTTCGTTCATAAGAGCTTCCAGGAAGGCGAAAAAAGGAACACCAGGGAGAAACGTGTGTGTTGACTGACTGAAAGGAGAAGAGGCTGACAGCCAATGAGGTGCAGGGGGCGGGGCTTGCTCATCTCTTCCTGCGGCAGGTTCGTTTGTGGTCCGCGTGCCAGTGCTCCTGCTGACACTTGATGGAGCAGTACGAGGTGTTCCAGCAGCAGTGGTACATGGCCTCCTCTTCACAGTTATAACACTGCAAACAAAAAATACCCCATTAGCAAAGATTGTTTGCATAAACAACAACTGTTAGAACTTACAGGCCAAAAACTACATGGAAAAACTCAAAAAATTAAATTATAATCAGATTAAATCAAGAGTGATGCATTTTATAACACTAATTAGGTTTGAGAAATGTTTATGCTTTCCGTATTCACCAAGTAGAATCAAAGTAGTTTTATTTTGGGGATCAACTGCAGAAACATTTCAGCTACATCTGGAAACCAACGTCTGTATTTAGTTTTAATAAAGCAATTAAACTTTGGGTTTTACTTTTAATTTGGTCTTCACTGATCTGGAACAAACTACCAGAAGACAGTTAAAGGGCTGAAATCCTTAGTAAAAAAAAAAAAGTTAAAAGCTCATTTAATTAGAGCTGCATCTGACTGTGAAAAGTTAAACTGTTAACTGATCATTAGTTTAAGTTTGTGGTTCAACTGTTTGCTTTACTACCTGCTGTTATGTTTTTATTTTCATTTGCTTTTATTCTATTGTTTAATTCATGTAAAGCACTTTGAATATTCTTTGTACTGAATGGTGATATATAAATTACATCTCTAATTCACAAACTGGTATTTTGTTCCAGCTGCTTCACCTGAATCTCCCCACTTTGGGACAATTCCACTCTTCTAAAAGCAGCTTTGTCAGCTCTCATGGTCTGCCAGGTAGGTGTGGGTATATTTATAAAATAAAGGGGGAGCGGACATCCTCCCCATTAAAAGATATTTTTGTCATTTTTGCGGAGAATATTTTCACTGTTGTAATTCATCAGGGTTTATACAGAAATGAGTAACTCTAATTTAATGCTTTTTTTAAACACCTATTTAATGCTCTTAGAAATTATTTTAATGCCATCAACAATGACCCATGAATCATGTTTATTTATATATATCTTAACTTTACGTCGACAGGCTGCATCCATGTCCCGAATTCCTCGTTTTCCAGCCACTTTTGTACAAATTTCCATTTTCCCATTCCCTAGCTTTTTCTCCGCCTCGAGTTTGTTTTCTGAACATACGGCTTTAATTGGAAGGAGTTACGCGCAAACACGCAGAGCTGTCTACACAACTTATATCTGACGAAATTGTTTGTATAAATGTTTTTTTAAGCATTTTAAATGCCACTATAGTCGCATTTAATGAATTTTAATGCAAATTAAGGCCATAATTTTAAAAATAATAAGTAAATGACTTTTAATGATTTTTTTATGACCCGCAGAAAGCCTGCTCATCTGGATGAAGCACCTGTGCCTGTCGACCAAACCTGCATCATTCCTGAACCGCAGTAATTAAACCTTTTTTAATGTAAAACTTTCAAATGTTCTCCATATTCTCCTAAAGTTGTGTGATATTTTATTATTGTTATACTTAATATTCATTCTGCACAAATGATCCCCAATTGTCCATGTGCAGCTTCTAACTGTATGACAGGTACAGTATTACTACAGCCATGTTTCCGTATTCAGCACAATAAGAAAGGAAGTTTAAGTTAAGCTGAGTTTTTCTGTTGTTTGTTTTTTACAAAAAGGTAATACTGTAACGCCTTTTAGTTTCCTTTTAAATGGACCATAAATTAAAACACATTTACTGACTCTTGATGGATGTTGGTTGAAGGTCGGTTTCCTTCACAAAGGAGCGTGTGACCGAAGCAGGACCCAGTCTGGGGGGTTCTGCTGGGTTTGTTCTCATGTGCTACCGATGCCCATCAGTTCAATAAATACATTTTTAAATTGCCTGTATGTCCAATTTGTTCAAACTCCAATCCTTCCATGCTTCATCAAATTTATCAGCATTTAAAGGAGAAATAAAAAACCTTTTCATCACAGTTGTCACACAATTACAGATTTCATTAGTTTTGGTGCTAATCTCCATTTTTAAACCCTGTAATTCTGGTTTCAGCCCCGTCTTTCTCTGTTACAGTCTCTGTTTGTGAGATCAGTGTCATTCAAACAGCCTGAGAAAGATACGTTTGTTTCCTCTGAGTAAAACCTAACAAAGGCTACGTTCACACTGCAGCCTGAAGTGGTCCAAATCTGATTTTTTTTGCCCATTTGCAACCTGTATCTGATCTTTTCATGGCTATCTGAACAACACAGATCCCATTTTTTGCCATGCAACCCGGGCCAATAGGCTATGTGGTCCTGAATCCGATATGAATCTGATTGTTTCAAAGCCTGCAGTGTGAACATAGCCAAAAGGTGTCCTTTCAGTTCTGCAGGTTTAGTTGCAGAGACAGAAAAAAAAATTACCATCGCTTTGGGAACCAGCTGACAAACTTAATTCTACTCTACCATTAATAATCAGCTTATTTATAGAATTTTGTGAAGTTTGCACACAGAGGAGGAGGAAGGTCTCCACTGAATCCTCGTCTGCGTTTCCTGATGCGGCGCTTTATCTGGTATAATCATTAAGTGGAGGTCTGAACTCACCCACTGCTTCTTCTTGGTCTGGGAGATGAGCTGTTTGTGTTGGGCCACCAGCTTCTTCACCTCCTCCACCAGCTCCTCTTTACATTTGTCCTTCACCTGTTTGCACTTTCTCTCCATCTCGGCCTGAACTCCGGCCACCGCCTTGCTCACCGCCTGCCGTTTCTCCTCCTCCATCTCTGTTCGAAGCTGCAGGAGGAGGACAAAGAAAAATGAAGGCACTTCAGGTTTGAAGTTGAAAAAAAGAATAAAAATATTTCCTGGGTGCTTTAGAAAACAAACCTTCTCCAGAGCCTCTCTGACGACTCGCTCCGTCTCTCTCTTGTTGTCCGCCTTCATCATCTCCTTGACGTCGTTGAAGACCTTGGTGTATTTCTCGTGGCACATGTTCTGGCAGGCGACGTCGCTGTTGGTCTGGGTGCCGCGGTGCAGCATGCGTGGCGAGCCTCCGCTGGCCTTCTTGGTCTGCGTGGACACAGACAGCTTCTCAGGCTGCTGGGGGGCTGAAGACACCGGGATCTCCTGGCTGGAGCTGACCGCCTCCATCTCTGGCTCTGGTTCCTGGAGGGGAAGAGACGAACCAATCACATCATCTGAACAGATTTACGAGGTGCTGAAGCTGTTAGTTGCTTCTCCAATGCTTTAGGGATGTCCTGATCCAATATTACTGTCAGATATCGGCCCAATATTAGCAAAAAAATATTGGAATTTATTGTCTGGCATCAAATCTCTGATATTTTCATCCTGGTAGAAAGACTCTGCTTCTGTTACAAGTCCGTTAACTTTAAATGGGTAAATAGTTTATACATTCTTTCCCTGGTTTAGTGATATTACTCCATCGGTATCGTAATGTAAAAGTTGTATTGGGACACCCCTCAATCACTTGAACTGAAGTTTATTTTCCTCTGTTCTACTTGTTTTGGTTTGACCTGGACTGAGGACAGGTTCCGACTGGTTAGAGCAGACACTGGTGTAGCTGAGTAAATATTGGTGAATTTTAATGCCTTGGTAAATCTTAAGTGATCAGAACACACCAGACCAGACAGCCTTAAAATCTGCTTCTCTTTATTCACCTTAAAATAATCGAAGGCCTGATCAGATCAAAAGGCTGAGGATTCGGTCCGATCAGAAAGAAATTGCGCTCCAAAGAAGAGAGGTGGTTTTTACTGATCAGCATTCCATTAAGCATTCATAAACAAGCCTATTTGGATCTTTGGAGTAAAATAATCCCTCTGCTTCCCCCTGGTTTTTTTGCACGCACTTAAATGATTTAATCTGCTTGGTACATGTATACAAGCCTCAGGATCGGATCCTTTTATTTAGTGTCTATGTAAACAGGGTTTGAATTTCCAATCGACCAAGGTTTAGATCTGATCGGGGAAAATTCCGCCAATATAAACTAAGCTAAAGATATTTGTAACAAAGGTAGATCATCCTTCTATAGATCAAATTCCCTCTATCTTATTTGTTATTTTGATACCACATCAAAAGAACTTTCCAGATTAGAAAAATCTCCCCCATGTCGCTATATTTGGGCTCCTGAGGACCATGAGTGGTTAACCTCCAATCAAAAGATCCCATTTCTTTCTTCACTGGAGGTTCACTCAAGGAATCTGATTAGTTTTACAACGACATCCTTTCACTCTCTTTGGTCTCCCAGCCAGACTTTTATCTTTTCCACCTTTATATACATTTTCCCAATGCTTATATAGATCTAATTCTATACTTGATGCAAGCATTGATATTGGTTCCTGTTTTGATCGCCTCAACTCCCGATACAAGTATGCCTCCTCCCTACCCCAAAGGTTATATGGTCAAAAAGACTGAGGTATGATGTATCACAAGTTCTATATATATATAAAGTTCAATTATCATTATTATTATTATAATAGATTGCTTATATTGTCGCTCTCTCACTCTGTAGCTTAAAGATCAAGTAAAGGAATCTGTTGTTTCTCTGGCTGACTGGCCTTAAGCAGCCTTGTGTTTCCCATTGCTGTAACACTAAAATTAATTGTCTGTTCACGCTGACCTCATTCAGTCTTCTTCATAAAACTCCCCGTCTGACCGCAGTTCAGCCAATAAGAGTTAGTTTATAGCACAGCAGCAGACTGTTTTATAGTGATGAAGGCTGGAACTTACACTGACTTCTTCTTTGGGTTCAACAATTAGAGTCCTGCGGCTTTTCTTGGCTTTGGGCTCCTGGCTGCTTTTCATCTGCAGGAAAATAAAACAGCATTTAAATCAACCTCATTAGTTCACATAGAGGAGGGAAACATTTAGATGGACCAACAACACTGCAAATTGGGAATGTAAACGGTGAAATTTCCTGATTTGTTTTTAAAACATCAGCTGTTCCCATAAAAAAAAAAAAAAAAACTCAAGCTCAAAAGTACACAGATTTATTACTTAAGTAGAAGTATAAATACTGCAGTTTAAAAACACTCTGGTAAAAGTTGAAGTATCAGCTTGACCTCTTTACTCAAGTAAAAGTGAAGAAGTATGTGCTCCGAAAACCATTTAAAGTATAAAAGTATAAAGTAACCTTTAAAAAACAAAACAGCCAGATGCCACTATATGAATTGAAAGCTCAATTTTTTAACTATTTTGCAAAATTCTTTGAGATAGGGCCAAAGATGGTCTTGTTGGTCTCCATCTCCCGATACGCTCTCGCCTGTGTCCGACCTTTCAGACATTTCAGCATCTTTTTCTGAATCTTACATTGTAGCATGGCATAGACAATTCACGTTAGCAGGTTGAAGAACACCTGCTTGCTTCTGATGATTTCCTTTAGCTAACCAATGAGTGTTTGCGTTCTATGACTCATCCAATTACACTAGTTTTCACTAGATGTAGATGGAGCCAATGATCTGCATTGGATGGAGCACATGACGGGAAATAAATATTTATAAACATTAAACCGAAGCCAAGAGTAACGAGTAACGTTTGTTTTAAAATTGTAAGGAATAGAAAGTACAGATACTTGTGTGAAAATGTAATGAGTAGAAGTCAGAAGTAGGGAGAAAAATAAGTAATGGAGTAAAGTATAGATACCTAAAAAGTGTACTTAAGTACAGAAACAATTTTACTTTGTTACTTGAAACCCCTGCTTAATAAAGATGTATTCCTTTCCACTGTAACTCTGCTTCTTGTTTTTAAGGAGGTATTGCTTGCACGGTAATTGCTACTTTTTAAAGACAGAAAAACTTTAATAAAACAAGATTACTGAACAAAGAAAACAAAAAGATCTCAGTTTTTATATTTTACATATACATATATATATATATATATAGTTATATACATATATATAGTTATACAGATATATGTATATTTTCAGTGTTCTGCATTAAAAACAATGTGACTAAACTGACAACATGGGCAAAAATCCAGACCATAAAAATAGGAGATCATAGATACTTCAGCTAAAGTGATATTTCACCACTAGGTGGCGATATTAGACCTGAGTTTGGTTTAGCAGAGACACTTCTGGCCAGTTTAATATTAAAGTGAACTCTAGCTGTGTGTCTGCAGCATAATGTGATCAACTCTCCTTCATATCTGGTGTCTCACACTTTTAATGTTTAACCTGCTGAGATCTGCACCATGTTGGATTCCCAGACACTGAGAGCATTGCTCCATAAATGAGAAGATGGGGCCACTCACATGGCGGATCTGCTCATTGCTGGTGGAGGAGATGCTGGACTCAGCTTCATCCGTCCTCTCCGGTCTCCGTTCCGGCCTCGTGCTGGCTTCCTCCTCTTCTTCTTCTTCTTCCTCTTCCCGCTGCTGCCGCTGGCTCTGTTGATGTGGCTGAGAGCCGTCTTCCATTTTTGTTTTCCAGAATCGACCCTCCCTCAGAAAGCGCTGGTACACCTCCAGCTCCTCGCACGCCTTCTTCCAGCCGCTGCTGCGTTTCACCTGCAGCTGTTGGACGCTCACCTTGATGTCCTGGATATTCTCTGAAGGAATCCAAGCTCTATGGACAGGAAGTTAATTACCAAGCAGAAATCAAAACAACAAACCAAATCTGATTTGCAAAAGCTGCTAGGTGTATTAGCTGTTCTGACCTCTGGTGCTGGTGTCCAAAGAAGCGTACATCCACTTGGTTGTCTTCCCTCTGCAGGACTTTGGCCGGCCAGTAACCAAAACCCTTCATCTTTGCCCAGACCAGGTCATGGCTCGGAGTCTGCAGACGTAACACAGAAAAATAAATCCAGACACAATAGAACCTCCAAACCTTCCTTTTCATCTGCATAACTGATGCTATTTAATATGGTTGAGATGTGATTGCTTTATACTCACACAGGGATAACAGAACCAGTTTTCGGGACGGGCGTTCGACAAGTAGAAACAGTTCTTACACAACAACAACTCATTCAACTAGAACAGACACCAGAGAAAGATAATAGTTATTATTCAGAAACTACATTTTTTTTTTATTCATTCAAAATAGTTTTTATGTCAATATAAGCTTAGAAGTCAACATTAAATATTCATCTCATTGTTCAGAACAAGAGTGAGACTAATTAATGTACCTCATGGCATGTGTCACTGAAGAGCAGCCGTGCAATCTCTGCCTGGTCGCTGTGGACTGCAAAAGGAAAGACAAAAACGGAGAAGAATTAGCGACACTGGGGGGGGAAACATTCTGCTGGGTTCTGAATCTTTTTTCAAAGCTGAGAAAAAATTGTAAGTTTATAGGGGGAGTGGCAGCCTAGTGGTTAGGTCATAGGGCTTGGAATCCTGAGGATATGTACCTGTATATAAAAAACGCGCCCTATAGTCCGGTGCGCCTAATGTGTGTGTTAAATACAGAAATGGCACACATAACTGTGACTGCGCCTTTTAGTACGGTGCGCCTTATGGCCGTGAAAATATGGTATTTAATTTTCTTCTATTCTTTATCATTTTTGGGGAAGGGAGTCTCATGATGACAATTATCCATTCACTAGTTATTTTTTATAGAAATAAAAGAAAAAGCAAAACTATTATCCCTAACTGCATATTAAAATTTTTCATTAGATTTTTTCTGGCTGAGGAACTCTCATAGTTGCATTTGTAATATGTGAAAAACAAAAGACCAGCTTGCTATGCTCAAGTAAATTACTTTTGATTTTGCCTATTTTCTGAGGGGATCAGATTGGATGAAAACAGTGTTTCTGACGAGCAAAGAGGCAGGTAAATGTTTAGTTGTTAATGAATGTAAAGAAAAATGAAGAATACTTTGAAATTAAAGCTGTGAAAGTCTGACCCACCTCCATACAGGATGGCAGTGTTATGAACAATCATCTGAGCATCAGCCTTGAACTCCTCAAAGCTTCTATATTTTCCTTCAGTCAGGTTCTGAAAGAGGGAAATACATGGAGACGAGCTCAAAGTTAGTCCTGAGGAGAGAAAACCAACACAGAGAGGTCTATTCACATACAGGGTGTGTGACTGTGTGTGTTTAATGACCAGCGAGGAGGAGTCTAGGAAAGGGTAGTCTGCTTATCAAAAACACACAGCAGTCTGGGCATTATTCCAACAGTTCAGGTAAAAGTTTCCAGGTATGATGCACCACTGACCAAACATTTCCATTAAAAGAAGCTTATTTAAAAAGAAAGTTTGGGATTTATGCATATAGTTTCTCTCTCAACCACAGTCCAGTAATAAAAAGGATTTAAAGCCTTAATTACAACATTCAGTGAAGCTCTAAAACACTTGATTAATCCCAGGGTGAAAATCAAATGCATAACTGTAAAAAGGTTCCAGCTGTGGGTGGGAGGGATCTCCTGTAGCAGTCTGCATTACAGCAGGTCTGGAAAGGCCTCTGACTGAAAACAGAGGTGTTCAAGAGTCGAAGAGGATGTTCAGGATTTTACATAATGTTCTTCATTTTATGAACAATTCTTCTCTGAAGTTTAGGAGCTTCCAGAACAGAAAGTATATAATATGTACGTATTTACAGCCTGCTTTATAAACCCAGCGCAGCTTTGCAGCCTTTTTCAGACACAAACTAATTAATTTCACACAGAATTTGGGGCAATTAAAAAGATCTGTGATCTGAGCTTTGTGCTTTAAAGCTACACTTTCTGACTAAAATCCAAAATGGTGCCATCAGCAACTGTTTCACTCTTACCTTCACTGTCAGGCAAATGAGACTGAGAATATAAATGAATTGCCTCTAGCCTAACCCAACTCCAGGTCATTTGGTCCCTTTAGCAATTCCTAACGCTGTTTCAGACCTACACTGAGGAAAATAAGTATTTGAACACCCTGGTATTTTGCAAGTTCTCCCACTTAGAAACCATGGAGGAGTCTGGAATTGTTATCATAGGTGCATTTCCACTTTGAGAGACATAATCTAAAAAAATATAGAAATCACAGTATATGATTTTCTTATTATTAATTTGTATGATACAGCTGCAAATACGTATTTGAACACCTGAGAAAAACAATGTTAATATTTGGTACAGTAGCCTTAGTTTGCAATTATAGATGTGAAATGTTTCTGGTAGCTTTTTACCAAGTGTGCATAGACTGCAGGAGGGATTTTGGCCCACTCCTTTACACAGATGATCTCCAGATCAGTCAGGTTTTTCTTCTACTTAAATACAGTGCAGTCACCCAGTCCCATGTGCAGCGAAACACCCTCAAAGCATGATGCTACCAACCCCATGCTTCACAGTAGGGAGGGTGTTCTTGGGATGGTACTTATCATTCTTCTCCTCCAAACACGGTTAGTCGAATTATGACAACAAAGTTTGATTTTGGTCTCATCTGACCCCTAAACCTAACCATTACCAATGCACACCTCATCCTAACCCAACTGACACCTTAGCCCTAAACCTAAACGTTCGCAAAATAGCATGTGAGGACCAGAAAAATGTCCTCACTTTGCAACAATAGGTCCTCAATCTGATGGTGAAATTGAAAAAAAATGGTCCTCACTCTGAGGGCTAGACAGGTACGCCCACACACGTCCTAAAAGTTGAGGTTTGCCAAAATGAAGCCATAATACTTCCTTAACTATCATCTTGAAATGCTTATAAAGCTTTTAACTATTTAAACCTTGTATCTTTAAAAAGGTAAATAGCTTCAGGTTTAAAAAAAAAACAGCAGTCAGCTCTGATTTTTTTAGATCTGAATAACATTGCCAAATTGCACAGATAAAAACATCTAACCCTTCATTATGAGAATGTTAAATGGAAGAAGCAACGGCACATTAATGGAGAAGGAGTCCAGTTTTATGATCATACTTCTTTCAGGGAGCAGGTAAAAAATAAATTCAGAGGCTAAGAGCAGGTGTGGAGCATTAGTGTTACCTCTTGGATGTTGGAGACGTCCAGTGCGGTGTGGATCAGCCGTTTGTACATGGGGTGTTTAGTGTCTTTGCCCTTTTTGTTCAGGTCCACCGCCTACAATGGAGAGCCAGGATACACATTTAGTGTGACATCATAAACAGGAGTAGGCCCCTCGGGCTGCTGGGGGGGGTGGTTGCGCCGGCTGCGGTCTGCTCTTCTTGCGGTTTTGCGCCGGGCGGCTTTTCTGCTCTCGGGCTGATTCTGTGCGCGGTGTGTTTCGTTGCGCGCTGTTGGCATCGGTCTTGGTGGGGTGGGGCTGCGCTTTTGGCCGGGGGGGCGTTTTGGGGGGGCCCCGCGGCGCTCGCGGCCGGTTCGCGGCGGATGCGCATGGGCCCCGGCCGGGGGCGGGGCCGCCTGAGTGTTTTCCTGGGTGGTGCGGTCGCGGTGGGTGTTGCGGCCGGTCGCCGGGGCTTGGTGCTGGGGGGCGGGGCGTGTTTCGGTGCTCTGTGGGGCTGGGGCGTTTCGGTCGGCGCCGTGGGGGGCTGGTGTTCAGTGCCCGGCCCTACTTCGGGGTGGCCGGCTGCCGGCGGGGCCCGCGGACTCGTCCCCGCGGCTCCCCGGGGCGCCGGCATGGCGGTGGCTGGGGGGCTTCTTCGTGGCTGTCTCTCCTCCTGCCTTGGTGGGGTCTGGTTTCCGGGGCTGGCCCCGCCTTGGTGCCTTCGCTTCTGGGGTCCCCTTGGGCGCCTGGGGCTTTGGGTCTCCCGGTGCTGGACTCAGTGCTCTGGGGGGTGTGCCTCTCCGGCTCTCCACAACCACTATTGAGCATTTTTTCTATGGTTAAAACTTTACATGCACAAGTTCACCCTCACAAACAACTACAGGTGCTAGGCTTCAGGTACTTAGAGATTCACTTCCAAACAGAAACCCCACATTCATATCTTCAGGTAACACAGAGTACATGTCAGACTTAATAATATTACTTTAGTGATAGTTTCAAGGTGTTTGCTTTATTGTATATCTCGTACCATGTTTTTTGGTTGTGCTGTTCTTTCTTTTTTTTTTTTTTCTCCATCTCATTACAGGTGTTGAAGCAGACTGAAAATGTTTTGTCATTGTCTCCTTCCTATCTCCTCTTTCTTTCATCTTTTGTCCTGTTTTTTTATTTTTCTTTTTCCTTCTTCTTCTTCTGTTTTTCTGCTCTACTTACATTGCAGTGTCCATATGAACTGTAAAACTCCCTGCATAATTATAGTAAAGCAATTTATATACATGAAACAAGTGGAGCAGTATGGCAATTGCCATACCGCTACACTTGTGAAAGTAAAATCTGTTGGGCTCCTTTTGGCATCAAGACAATTATTCTTATTGCCACCTTGCCAGACAGGACACTGTAAAAAAAAAAAAAAATAAAAAAAAATAAATAAAATAAACAGGAGTAGGGCTGTTGAGAAGCGAGAACAAGCCAATTGGGATTATGAGGAGGCAGAAGCAGAGAGGAGTATTTAAAGGTGAGCTTCACTGTCCTTTTAGGGAGTAAAAGAGACATAAATGGGGAGATATAAGAGGAATGTGAGCAGAAAACTGCATTTATTCTAGAATAAAACAGTATAAACAGATTTTTGCTTAGTTGGGTGAATGCTAATAATTAGTATATACAGTTGCTATGAAAAAGTATGTGCAGCCTTAAGGCTGATTTATACTACGAAACCAGGTCCTCTGCATAGGTGTCGCAGTGAAAAAAAAGCCGTCCCCGCCCCCTCTGCAGACACTCCACTGCACCTCTCCCAAATTGTAACTGACCGCAGACAGGAGGTCGGCTTGTTTTGTTTTTATGACCAAAATTGCGGAAAACAACTCGTGACGTTTGACCAGCTAGAAGAGAGAGGTGCGCGAGAACACTGGGACCCTTTTTCTACCATTGTCGGACTAAACTTGCCCCCACTCCCGCACCGCCTCGGCCGTATCTAGACCCTCAGCTAGTTCCTGATTGTCCCTCTTGCGTTGTAGCGTGGAATAACATAGCGTAGACCACGCTTCAATATTGGGCATAAATCCAAAATATCTGCGACAAGCTCACTGCGACACACTGCTGCGGGAGGATAACGAGCCATTAACAAAGTAATAAGCATTAGGAGTTCTCACCCTCTCCTTCATCCGTTGGACAATGAAGCGCAGATATTTACACATTTCCTGTTTGTTCAGGTTCTTCTTTTTACTCCCCTGGAAGAGAGAAAAATGGCAGATGAGGTGATTTTAAATGGTATAAAAAGCATTTTATTAACTTACCTTTAGAATAAACATATTATAGAACTCAAAAGAAGAGCATAATTCTAAAGGCCATAACATTTATAAGCCAGAGGCTGGTAAAACAGAATTTAATGACGGAATTGAGAAGAAGAGTAAAGAAAATAATACCACAGAAAGCAATAAAGATGCAAAACTGGTGCTTTAAAGTTATTGAACCATTCAGATGCATAAATCACTTACACTGATTAAATGTATTGTTTTGAATACAAAGAGGAAACACATTTCCTGGAAGACTTAAAACCTAAAACACACATTTTATTTCTCTCTTAAAACATTAGTAGAGAAAAAGAACTGAATGTTTTCCAGCTACAGGAACAAATTCCGAAACAGCTCAGTGATCAATTTGCCTAAAAATGTCTCTGAATTATCGATATATGAGAAACAATAATCCCACCCACCCTGCACACGACACACTGCCAGTGGGAGCCTCCGTCTCTGGGCTTACATTCCTCTGGCAGACATTTGAGGTGGTAAACCCGGAAGCAGTTGTCACAGGGGAGGACGTCGCCTGGTAGGTGACAGTCGAAGCAGTACCAGTCGTGGCTCTCCGTCTCCCAGTCCTGCAGAGGACAAACAGCAGAGCACAAGTTTGGGTGACCCCCCCCTCCAACCTGCCAACTGCAGCAGGGGAGGAAACTAGTTTCTCAATCCTCTGACCTACATCTAACAAGTCTGTATAGAGGGATCCTCTAAATGACCCTGAGTGCAACTGCAACACATGGTGACTCTGCTGTGTATTTGTCTCTATAAACCGCCATATCACTATAGTGCTACACTGGTTAACCTCAATTCACTAAAACCTTTCTCAGGTGTTAAAATATGCTACAAACTTAAAATCATGCCTGGGATGAGACTTTACGTCAAACAAACCACCATAAAAATAAAAAGTGCTGCAAACAAACAACTTTGGGTCAAGAAGCGACCAATAAATACAGCTGCCTTCCGCTCTGAAAGCACAAGAGAAACCTCTTTAACTAAGAGCAAAGGTCTATCAAACTATAGAAGCTGCAGAGAAGCAAAGCTAACCAAACATGTTCAATTCATAAACATCAGCACAGTTTTTAAGACGGCAGGTGATATAAAATACGGTGGCTTTAAAACTACTGCATGGTTATATTAATTAGATCAACAAGCTAAACACTAGATATTAACAAACATGTGGGTGTCACCTGTAGATATTTGGGGGGGAAGGTGTTCCCCAAGGCTTAATACTAGGACCACTGTGTTTAATTTTTAATAACCATCTTTATCTCAACCATTAATAGCTTCAGAGTTAAAACTATTGCTGCAGATCTTTCTTAATCTACGAATTGCTCTATTGCTCTTCACTATTAACAACCAAGTAATAACCTCTATTTATATTAAAAACAACAAACTTTTGTGAAAGTGAAAAATAGTGAATTCTGTAACCAAATTGTCTTATAATTTGCACCATTCTGAAACTGCTAATACATTACCAGTAGGGCTGCAACTAACGATTTAAAATTGATTGATCAATCGATTAATCAGTTAATAATCAGATAGCAAAAGGTTCCTTAAAGATTTCTTTAATGAAATTAAAATCAGGTAAAACTAAGACTTTTCCACTTACGGAATTCTTGATAGAGGATATTGACAGACAGATTTTCTTTTATCTTAAATGCAAAATATTTATAGATTGTCTTACAATTTTGGTATAATTACTGCTCTATGTGGGTTGCTCTGTCAGCTAAAGGCACGTTTCTACACTTGATTAGTTGATAATTATTTAAATAATCAATTGAACCGATTAGTTGTTTGAAGGTTTTTTTTTTGCATGAATGTACATAAAATCAAATACATTGCTCAAACCCACCACATAACTATATATTAACACGTTTAAGCATTACTAGAAAAAACGTATTTATCATTAAAATAAAGATCTCCTAAGTGATATATAAACCTTGTAGGAAATTACATTTTTTTTTTCTGTTTTTTTTTTTTTTTTTCCCAGCGCCTAGATCTGCACCTACACTGTTATGTAGTAGATTAAATATAATCAAAAGACTGTTTCTTCCACATACTCATGCCGAAACCTCCCACGCAACGTCTGGGACGATTTATGAGTGGAATGCCGGAAATGTTGAACCAACTGCAGCTTATTAAAAGCAGGATGAATTAATAAATACTTGAATAAAACCACTCTGATCTCATCTTTATGTTTTGCTCCATGTGCTATGACCCTTGACACTGCTTCTTTAATGGTGTAAATGTAGAGACTGTCAAGCACAAGGCACTCAGAAAAGGTTGGGGTTTTCTGCTGCATATGTCATCAAATTAGAAACATTTCTAGAGCAAATAAGGAACCTTTCCTGCTTTTACGATATCCACCGGAACCATGAACAAACATGTTTGATCAGATGGCATCAAACTCATTAATGCTATTAACACTTTAAACCAACTGGAAACTTTACTTCATATAAGGAGGCATAGCCAAAGGGTCATGGTGAGGTTACCTTTTTGCAGCTATGGTGGAAGTAAAGATAGATCAATCCACATTTTAAAACAGAAGAACTTTCATTCTCATTCAAAAACTGATAAAAGAGGGATCAAAATACAAGCCCTATGGGGACTGATCACGCTGTGAAATACACAACAGATTTCCCAAAGGACTTCTACTTTCTAAAGCTTAATAGACACTTCACTGACACAAACACTTCAACATGTATGGATGGTCCTTGTGCTCTTTAAAAATGTGTCAAGAGCTGCTTTCCTGTAGTTAGAGAGTGATCAAAGCTAAGTGGCATAGCGCAGAAAGCTACAGCTCTCTGGGCCAAGGACGTGCTTCCCCAGGTCTCATTCAAATCACTTTAGCATGAACAACTTTTATCAGTGAAAACCATACACTCACAGCTAGTTTATTAGGTACACCACACTAGGATTGTATATTTCATTTACTACAGATTTTATCAGAGTGTTAAAAAACCTCCATGAAGGATTAGCAGCATACTGAGATGCCTGCATGGTGGAGTTGCTTAAATTATGCAAATATCTCCTTCCACCCAAATGAAATGTGGTGACTATAAAAGACACTGGCGTAGGGTTCACTGGGGTCAGACAGGGGCTAGAAGGCGATCAACAATACTGAGTTAGCCTGCAGTGTTAAAGGATGCTCATGTCTATTAAAGGGGCTTAAAAAGTGAAACAAAATATCCAAAAACAAACCTAAATAACTTTTTGGTTGATAAAGGGTAAAACAAATCAACCTCTGCATGTTTTCATCAAATTAACATGACATGAATCTGAAATCTAGCCTGATAAACCAGACTAAATGTGAGATTAAATGTGTAATTTAGTCTGGCCCCAAAGAATGAGACATTGGAAGATTGTCGATGAGAACAACCCATTGTTTTTCAAACCATGTCTGTGCCTATTGGCCGACGCTCTGGCCAATGAGAGCAACTGGCTGTGACGTAGGAAGTGCGACAGAAAGCTGTTGGGGGAGTGTAAACAAACAGCCTGTCGATAAAACGGCAAATACGTCCTTCTTAAAAATGAATGAGAGCCTCTTCCTGCTCACGTTTCAACGAAAACCCCAAGCCTAATCCTTCAAAACTGATTCTAACGCTGAGTCAAAAATTGCCATCAGAGCCAGCGGTCCTTCACACTCACGACTATGCCGAGAGAGGGCCCCTGCAGACGGGCTGTGGTTAGCCCTGGCTGCCGTTAGCCTCGGAGATCCGCTGGTTGCCTCGGTCCTCTCAACTTCGGAAATTGCTTTTTTTTTAAATTACGCATTAAATTGGTAAATGGACCATATAGTGACACTTTAGAGTATAATATTCTCGCCTCAAATGATCTTAAAATTGACTTTTATTGAACAACAGCAAAAGAAAAGAGAAACTTTTAACTTTCAATGGAGCGCTCCATTGAAAGCTGCTGCTGCCGCTATGCATGCTACTGTTCAATAGTTGTTGCCATCTTCCTTGTTGTGCTTTCTCCAGCGTGCTTTCTGCAGCTTTGTCGTTACGCCCTCAAATCCCCGCTCGCTTTGCATCCAAAAATTCAAAACACATCTCTGCCGGTTCTAGGGCCTGGGGCATTGAGCGAGACTAGACCCACTCGCAGGCAAAAATGATTTTGGCCGCGGGCGGGTGGGGCTAGTTCACTAGGCTAACTGAAATCATGAATCACTGGGTCATAAATTATTCTTCAACCAGTTACTGAGTCTCTGAATAAGGTAGCTTCCATCGCTCTAGATTTATCTGCCACAGAAACAGACGGAGACACCATCAGTGGCAGCCGCTTATCCAGCTCTCTCAGAAATGTCCACTTTTACCATAAACAAGTAGTTATTAGAGGTACAGATGTCTTACTTTAACCAGGAACTGCTTATTCTCCTCTGACATAAGATATTTTTGTCAAAAAAAACCTGACATTAAGTGGATATCTTTTGTGTTTTGCAAACAATTCGGTTAATCTGAGACACAGCTGTTAAAGAATTGATTATTGAGGCTATGAGGAAAAATCTGTTCAACTCAGTCCTGAATGAAACCATAAATAATCTGATGTCCGTTTGAGAACGAAGATACATTTGAGAAAACAGGCATCTTCTATGAATCACAGATATCTACTTTCAGAGAAATATATTCATGAAAGAGATTGTGCAATATTAGTTTAGACATGGAGCTGAACAATAATAATGCATTTATAGAAATAAAACATACATTTAGGATTGATAAATTAAGCTTAATACCTTTCAGATAACCACTAAAGGTCCTGAATTTTTAAAAATAGTTATTTTAAGATTATTTCCATAAAAAAAAAAAAAGCTGAGTGTAAATCAGAAGTTGATCATGCTGGTAAAACCCGGACTCAATCCAGTCTGGCCTGAGGTAGAGAGTTTAAAAGTTAAAGCTTTTTTTAAATGTTGTGTTTGAGATTTAAAGGCAGCAGGTTTCTGATTGAGGAGCAAGTAGTCCTGAGGTTAGGGAAAGGACGCAGCTCATGCCAGCTGGACTGAATCCAGGTACCAGTAGAGGAATAACTGGCCTCAAGCTAACGACTCAGCCTCACACTGAAACTTTGTTCTGTCCTGAAATAACCAGCAGGACGCGTCACCAGCGGCAGCCATTGAGAAAACTACAGAGAAGCACAGACCCGGCCTCTGGTTCCCTCACACCTCCACAGTTTCAATCAGTGCAGAATAAGCATGCCAGACAGAAGTTAAGATCACAGCAGGACACATTCTTCTGAAAACTACAACTACCAAAACCAGAATACTACAAATTCACAAGCGCTGGTTACCAACCTGCAGCTAAACTGCACCTGCTTGACATTATGTCAAAATAATAATCAATTGCATCATGTTTATCTTGTCTGAAGACAAGCTACAGTTTTTGGTGTTTTTAAGCCAAGCAGCAGCAAATCTGCAGGTAGGCAGCCTGCAAATTTTTCATCAAAATGATTGGTCATTTAGGCAAGAAATTTGGCCACCTGGACACAGCGCCTCAACAGACTATCATGAATTTTTTTACAGCAGAACTGGATCACAACAAGCAGCTTAAGTCACTGTGATGACAGCGGAGCTATGAGCAAGCATGCAGAGACATTTCCAAATGGAAACCAGAGACTTTTTTAGCTTCCACCAAGGGTGATAAATCCCCTTGAATAAAGCAGGTGGATTTCCCAAACTACAAAGAGTAGAAGAGAATTTATTTTCCACCATTTTTTAGAATTAGTTTTATAAAAACCAACGTAATGCTTTTCTGAAGGCTGCTTGTAAAAAAGATTCACTCAAATCTTTGAGCGCGCTGCTTGCGGCAGGTCTGATTTCTCACACAGTGATGTTAGTCAGGTGGGGGGGAAGGGGGGGAGAAAAAGGGGCTCAGGTGAGAAACAAACCCTGGTTTGGAAATAAAAATGCAGCCCTTACCTTGCTTCCCTCGGCTTTCGGCTCCTGTGGTTGCAAGTGATTCAGAGAGCAGTGTTTAAATGGAGCTAAGTGACCTGAGCTCCTCTGGACATCACTAGCATATCCTCAATTTTTCACAGTTGTACATATATTTGGTACTGATGCAACTACAGACAAAATGTACATAATATTCAATAGTTGCATGGAAATTCAAGTTAAGCTGGAGTTAAAATAAGATTTAAAAAATATTTGACATTCCTTTTATTTCTATAACAAATTGGCTAATAGTTGTATGTATTCCCAAACATAAACAGTGATAATAACATCGAAGTGACCAAGAATGAAGAATAAAACATCTTAGTTACATTTGTAATCAAATTTTAATTTCACTTTTTTGAAAACTGTTAAAAAGTTACAGAATTTGTCAGAAGGCTATACATCTAAAAACCTAAAACAAAATAGTGGAGGAAGATTTTTAGAAACAGATTTGAAATATGATGCCCTTTAAAAGTATTGACACCCCATGAACTTCACTTACAAGCCACAAACTTTTGGTGTTTACGTATTTGTTAGGATTTTATAAGATAGCCAAAACAAAATACTTAGTTGTGAAGTTTGAGGACAATGGTAGAAGTCTAATGCTGCGTTCACATACACCGTGATTTCCATGAGCCCTACAGGTATTTTACCGCTCTAGATTTCAGGTTCATTGTTTACACCCTGGGCCACATCCTCATATAGGAGGAGCTTCAGCTGCGTGAAGTTCACTTGGAAAAGTGACAATAAATAAATTCCATAGCGATATCATGTCAACTCCCGTCGCCTTGCAGGGGACCAAAACATTTTGCCTGGTCAGCCAGGCCAACAATGCCCCTAAGACTCTCCCCTTTCAGAGGCATAGACCAGTATCGCGTATTGCTGTCTAACAAAGACCTTAAAGATTCCCCATTACTAAGGGACAGACCCATTCTTCTTCTGGTTAAATCTGCATGTTTTCTAAGCCAAAACAAGGCTAGGGTTAGGTCCACTCTATAAAGCTTGGAACTCAATTCTATTTCTGACATTTTGAATTTGAAAAAGCTTCCTGGATGGGAAGCAAAACATCTTCAAACTTGGAAAACAAAGCCCAGTGGTTTGTTTTTTTTTTTTTTACTTTTTTGGAATGATTATGACGTGCTGCTGCTGTTTCAGAAGATGATTTTTTTTTTTAGGTCACCCAGAGGTCAACTATCCCCCCCATTAAGCTCCGAATTGAATCAAAATTATCTAGCCTTCTTTTCAGTGCAGGTAAAACTGTTGTTTTTGCCGATTTGATTTTTAAGATAGAATTATTTTTAATTATGGTCCGATGACGTCACCATCCCCTGAATACATTAATGATGCGCTTGTTTCCTGATATTAAAAGTGTAGTAGGAAATATTTTCTGACGCATTTTTAACAATGTAGCTTAAAGATCTCCCCACAGCCGCTTAACAAGCAGTGATATAGAAGGTCTGGAAGTGAGACGGAAAAAAAAAAAGTCCCTGCAACAGTGTGAAATCAATGAGTAACGCCCTCCAATCACAAAAGACGGTCCATTGTACAGGATTGGTTCCTGACACATCAATCAGGGTTGTCTGCTTCTCCCTCCCCCCTGTGCGCGTACCCTGAAACGAATCGACGCCCCAATGCTCGTGCAGGCGCGAGGACCAGTGACGTCACATGAACTCAGTCATGTTACCTTGTTCAAAGGCATGTATGTCGTGCATCTAAACATTTTGTCAGATTAGCTCTATACAGTTCAAATTGTGATTACCGTGTGTTTTTTGTTAGTTATGGCAATGCAGTTGGCCAGCAACTACCCAGCTCGACACCTACAAAGCAAAGACTTTTTAAGCGCCCCTCCACCTCGACCCCTATCTGCTATTCTGGCTTCACTCTCTGGCTCTGATAAGTAAGTACCGTATGTTCAAGTAAACATGGCTTTGATCATCAAAGCCCATGCTGTCAGTGTAATGCTTTATGCTTTATGCTGTTATGTTGTTGTTGTTAGATCGTGTCACCACCACTCGGTCACGGCTTGTTTTGTTCTCGATCTCGGAAACATCCCAACACCTCGACAGAAAGCATGCGTGTTTATGTGTTTTTAAGGCGTTGTTTTGAGGGGTGGTCTGAAGAAAGAGGCATGGTTGTGTATGTTCAAAAATAAAGCTTGCTGGAACCATTTTTTCCAAGATCTCCTGCAGCACCTTTAAGGTACTGCATAACATCTCCTGTTATTCCTGTGCTGGTAATGAATATAACAGTGGGCATTTATCTTATTTAGTGGCTGGAATGATTGTTTAACATTTAATCACTAGCCTCCCAGACCCTCTGCTTTGGACCCACCGTTACCCCTGGCAACCCTATGTCATTTCCTGTCAAGGTCTCGCTGTCTGTCGGCATTTTACAATAAAAGCACAGGTGAAACTTAACATCACGGACTAATGTTAAATTGTGCCTTATAAAAAAAAACGTTTCAATCGCCTTGGGGAGACATCATACCCTCTTTCCATGTGGTGCTGCTGTTTGAAAACACCTCAGCTGTATAGTACAGGTGCTGGTCATAAAATTAGAATATCATGAAAAAGTAGATTGATTTCAGTAATTCCATTTAAAAAGTGAAACTTGTATATTATATTCATACATTACATACAAACTCATATATTTCAGATGTTTATTTTGTTTAATTTTGATGATTACAAATGACAACAAATGAAAATCTCAAATTCATCATATCAGAAAATTAGAATATTGTGAAAAGGTTCAAAATTGATGGCCCCTGGTGCCACACTCTAATCAGCTAATTAACTCAAACCACCTGCAAAAGCCTTTAAATGGTCTTTCAGTCTAGTTCTATAGGCTACACAATCATGGGGAAGACTGCTGACTTGACAGTTGTCCAAAAGACGACCATCGACACCTTGCACAAGGAGGGCAAGACACAAAAGGTCATCGCTAAAGAGGCTGGCTGTTCACAGAGCTCAGTGTCCAAGCACATTAATAGAGAGGCGAAGGGAAGGAAAAGATGTGGTCGAAAAAAGTGTACAAGCAAGAGAGATGACCGCACCCTGGAGAGGATTGTGAAACAAAACCCATTCAAAAATGTGGGGGAGATTCACAAAGAGTGGACTGCAGCTGGAGTGAGTGCTTCAAGAACCACCACACACAGACGTATGAAAGACATGGGTTTCTGCTGTCGCATTCCTTGTGTCAAGCCACTCTTGAACCACAGACAGCGTCAGAAGCGTCTTGCCTGGGCTAAAGAGAAACAGGACTGGACTGCTGGTGAGTGGTCCAAAGTCATGTTCTCTGATGAAAGTAAATTTTGCATTTCCTTTGGAAATCAAGGTCCCAGAGTCTGGAGGAAAAGAAGAGAGGCACTTCATCCACGTTGCTTGAAGTCCAGTGTAAAGTTTCCACAGTCAGTGATGGTTTGGGGTGCCATGTCATCTGCTGGTGTTGGTCCATTGTGTTTTCTGAGGTCCAGGGTCAACGCAGCCACATACCAGGAAGTTTTAGAGCACTTCATGCTTCCTGCAGCTGACCAACTTTTTGGAGATGCAGATTTCATTTTCCAACAGGACTTGGCACCTGCACACAGTGCCAAAGCTACCAGTACCTGGTTGAAGGACCATGGTATCCCTGTTCTTAATTGGCCAGCAAACTCTCCTGACCTTAACCCCATAGAAAATCTATGGGGTATTGTGAAGAAGAAGATGCAATACACCAGACCCAACAATTCAGAAGAGCTAAAAGCCACTATTAGAGCAACCTGGGCTATCATAACACCTGAGCAGTGCCACAGACTGATCGACTCCATGCCACGCCGCATTGCTGCAGTAATACAGGCCAAAGGAGGCCCAACTAAATACTGAGTGCTGTACATGCTCATACTTTTCATGTTCATACTTTTCAGTTGGCCAACATTTCTATAAATCCTTTGTTTTTATTGGTCTTCAGTAATATTCTAATTTTCTGATATGATGAATTTGAGATTTTCATTTGTTGTCATTTGTAATCATCAAAATTAAACAAAATAAACATCTGAAATATATGAGTTTGTATGTAATGTATGAATATAATATACAAGTTTCACTTTTTAAATGGAATTACTGAAATCAATCTACTTTTTCATGATATTCTAATTTTATGACCAGCACCTGTAGAACGAGGTGAAGGAGGAGCACTGAACGCTCTCACCGCGGTAAATTCAACGCTGTCCGCAGTTTGTATAGGAATTCATTGTGAATCCAACGCATTTGCTACAGCTACCGCGTGTGGTCTGAACGCACCATAAGTCAGATGCTAAAGGAATTTAATTTAGAGTGTTTAATCCCCACAGAACTCTGGTTTTCCAGCTGATTTATAACATGTAAACCATTACCCCAGGCTCACACCGACTCCGGTCTTACCGTTGCGGTGCGGTGGGTGCGGCGCCGCAGTGATTCCAAGTCATTAAAAAGACGTAAACCTCTCTCACCGGCTGCTGAGCTGTTCGGCTGCGGTTACCGAGACACTCCGGCGCTGCAGAAAATTCCGCAAGAAAGCTATCCTTGCGGCGTGCCGGAGCCCTCCGCAACAAGCTCTCGCAAATATCCTTATTTGGGCCGTGTTATCGCGTGAAGTTACGTGAACTCAAGTGAACTTCTGTTAAATCTCCGGACCTGTTGCCGGAGCCGCAGAGCCGCACCGCACCGTAGTCAAAAGGGCGGTGTGAGAGGGGGTGTGCGGGAGTTGCGGTCTCCGTCGGCTCGGTAACCGCACCGGAGCCAGTGTGAGCAAGGGGTTAGGCTTCTTCGTCTTAAAAGAATTGGACTTAATAGGAAATGGAGTCGAAACAAGGAACTGGAACTAGAATTGTTCAAAATCAAACAATGACCAACCCTGAACTGCAGTGGCCCAATCTTCTGTTTTCAGATTAAATTCAATAATACTTCCCTAATCCCAATAATCATCTGATAAGGGCTCTGAGATGTTTGAGATATGATTACACAGCATAATCTAACCCTGCCTTAAACTTCTCTACAAACTTCTCCCTGATCTGTCAGCTGAGGCCCTTGCTCTTCATGATGTATTTATCTAATGTTCTCTAAACAGCATGAGGCCTTCACAGAACATCTGGCCTGATTAAAAACACACAGGTCATATCTATAAACTCCATTTCTCCTGAAGGTTGCATTGAATGCAAACGAATGAAACACATTTTATATTTGACGTTCTAAACAAAAAAAAAATTAAATTTAAAACCCTATTTCCTTTTCTTTCTACCTGATTATCATTTGTAATTTTGTGATAAAACTAAGATAAACCCCCCCAAAATAAATACATTAGGCTTTGTGGTTCGTCTTAAGTTCAAGAGGAATGATTACTTCTATGAGGCACTGCAGATCAGCTTGCTCCTACTGCTTTATGGGAAAATAATTCCTGTTTTTACCAGAACTGGTTTCAGTGTTTCTCCTATCAGTTCTCTATTTTGTCTCTACCATCTTCAAGCTCGTTTAAAAACAAAACAAGATGAGCTCAAGGACAGGGAGTAATTTGTTGGTGCAATGACTCCTAACAGTGCTTTCAATCTGTGAGCAGGTTCGACAGATGGCTGACAAAGTCCTCACACAATCTGCTGTGGAGTTCCTTACTCATCGCCAGCGTCTACAAGCGTCGTTAGCAGAGGACTGGGACACCTGCCACTGCATCGCTATCACATTGTCACCAACACATTTACAGTGAGGGAACATCAGCTGCAATTGCCTTTAGTGATTTTCACCTCGAATATTTAAATATTTAGTTTACACATAATGCACAGCCATTAAAATGTGTAAAAGAGGAAGAGAAAGTTCAAGTTTAACCAATGAACTCTTACTGTTGCATCCTTAACTCTCTTTTTTTAAACTAGAATGTATGCAGAAAAGGTTGACTGTAAAATAATCATTAATGTTCTGATCCCCACTAAAAAATATGGTCCTTGCTGGTTTAAATGCTCTACCTTGATTAATGTGGCACAGAAATTAAATCAAACTAAGCATGCAACACAATTAAGAAAGGGACTGAGAGAAATAAAGTCAGTTTAGATGTTTCCTCGATTTTAACAAAAAAAGAGGGACAGTCAGATTGTGGTACACAGCTAATGAACTTACCATCTCGTCTCCAGGCAGCCAGTAGCCCTCCTGCTCGATGCCGGCCTTGGAGCCTTTGCAGCCGACAGTGAGGGTTTCCACCACCAAGCCGTCCTTCACCGCCAGGCTCAACTGTCTGGCAGTCTCCTTTGGATGCATCCCAAACACTCGGCTCAGGTATCTGCAAAGGAGACAGTGGAGATGCAGTTCAGGAAAAAGTTGTGTCGTTTATCATTTCAACCTCGTTATATATGTAGGAGGATATGTAACATTTTGTTAATCTCGTAGGAAGAAGAGGCTGCTAAATATGTGGCAGGTAGAAATCAGATGGATTAAGAACATTAATATATAAAATGTTATTTAACTTCTTAATTACTTCTTTTATGAGTCCCTGCTTGAAAAAGAAACTTGAGTTTTCTCTTTTTCACTAAAAGTCTAACATATTGAGCTTCTTTCAGGAACTGGATCAAGCATTTATTGTATTATAACACCAATAAATTCATATTTTTCTCTGATTAATTAAACACAACCATAAAGTAAGAAGAAATAATATTTGAATCCTCGATAAAAAATGTCTCAATTGTCAAAAAGTTATTTTGTTCCCATTCTTTGTTGCATTAGAGCAATGATATAATGATCACATGCAGTTACTGTGCACATTTTAGTAACACATATCACACATCTTTAAGTACATGGAGTCCTGACATAAGTACTTAAACACAACAGAAGTAATAAATACTGATTTTTATTATCATTATTCCAGCTGTAACACAGGTCCATATATCATCCCTACACCTAAAACCTTCGTTCTCAGAGCAGCAGTCTCTCTGGTTCCTGCAGAGGTCTGCTGACTTACAGAAAGCCTCTCCAATAAGGTCATGGATCCTCCTCTGTGGCATTGAGCCAGCTAGCAGGTTGCCAGAGAAGGTCACCGTCTGCGTTCAGTCCTGAACAGCGTGAGAAAAGCCCACAGCATGCCTGCTGGGTGAACCCAGTTCAGGGAGGATTACTTTGACCACAGGTTTGAAAATCCTTGTTTTCTGTTTGAGAGGTAAGCCCTCCTACTGAGGCGGATCCAACTTGGACCTTCAGAGACGTTGAAGGCCATGCTGCTACCTGAAAGTCAGTAACATACAACTGAATAAAGAGCTTCTACGTGGGTGTCCATGTTATATGCAATCTTGCTCTTGAAGCGTGCCATTAGTAGAGAGTGAGAACTATTTGACTTATAACCAGCAAAACATTGGCCATCAACATGTGTATCTCAAGTTTAACCAAATGTTTACATGAATAACATTAGGGATGCACCAAAGCCCATACCAGTATCGGCATCTGGCTCGATACCACGTGTTTGTACTCATACTTGTATCCGTAAATGTGCTCCGATATTACAGGACGGGATACTAGCATAACTTTCTCTTTAACAGAAAGCATTTAAATATTGCAAATACAATACTACAATCTACTACACATAGCTAAATCTACCATCTTTTTAAGTGCAATTATTTCACAATTTGCTGTTTAGCCAGATAGGAATTGGTACACTATCTGTTACATTGATTTTAATGTACATAATCCTTTAAGTATAAATCTGTAATGATTCTTATATTTTGACATATTTTAATTAATATTAACACTGTGTTGCCTGAATTAATATACATGTATAGATAAAAACTGTTCCTGTTGTTATTAAATTAAGACTTGCACCAAAATAGAAAGGTAGGAATACTGCTGCTTTGGTATATCGGTCCATAAAGTTCAGCTTCAGCCATAGTAGAAAAGGAATGCCCAAGGTTCCTAGGTCTGCACTCAATGCATAATAACTGGCACCAGGGGAACACGTTATCATGACAGGTCACGAAATACAGTTTGTTGCATATTTGCTATGATAGGCATCAAAGGGTAAAAAAAAAAAAAAACATAATTGTAAGTTACTCTTTGGTTCCAGGTCCTGAAAATCTAGATGCAGGTATTACTCTTTAAGAAACAAACCAATTCTTATTTTCCTGGAAAAGAAGCTGAAGATTTTAATGATCGAATTTCAAATTAAATCAGCAATTTTAATGCTCCTTATGGAAACTGCTCCAAAGATCATTTCCGCTTTAATCACCTTTATTGTGCAAAGGAGGGTCTTTTTTTCACACCAGGCTGTAAATACTGATCCCCAGTAGAACAACAAATAGAAATAAGAGCAGAGTCTGTCTTATTGAAAAAAAGAAAAACAAAGGGGAGCTAATGAAAGTCTACCTTTGTTTTTTCCTTTAATTTTGAGCTGATTGAAATAAGAAACAGGAATTATTCCACAAAGACAAACATCACTGAGCTATGTGAAGGTGACCTAACCCATTTGATAATGAATAACTCATTTATTGATGTTGGCTGGTAACTCAGACCACGTAAAGCAGAGGAAGGTTAATCGTTCTCCGACCGCAGCCCCCTCGGTTCTGAACCGGAGTAATCATCCGTCACCTCCAGAGCCTCTAAGCTCCAGCACTGATATTAAGCTGCAGAGGGATGAACTGGGGTGTAGGCTGGGAGAGAGACAAAAAGAGAGCAGGCGCTATCCGTTGCATGCCGCTGCTTACTGTCACCATGACAACAGCCACTCTTTCCGCCAACATTCATCTGGCGAGCGGCCAGCTCCCAAGGTGCTCGCCAACTTGCTGAAAGTGTTTCATTTAGTCCGTGCTCCGTCTGCAGACTGATCAGCAGAGGTGTTTCTCTACCAATCTGAATGCTCAGCAATAAAACATCCTAATGATGAAGATTCACTTTGCTTCTGCTGATTTAAGGTGTGGCCTCTGCAAGGGGAGGGGGGATCTTTGCAGAGCAAAAACAAGCAACAGTTTTGGTGAGTGGGGAAAAGATCATATTCAAAGCAAACAAAGCATTCAGGTGAAGCTTTTGAGATTGTTTGATGATGTGTAGATTTCCTTTTAATTCTTGTGCATGGTTTAGAAACCACCAGCAAATCAAGCTAAAACATCTATTGTAAACATCCTCAGAGCCACAAGACCGGCAGTCTCCTCTTTTCTGCACGGAGCAGCCATAACTGTCTCCTGCTCCACACAACACCATCTAACTACAGAAATGGCACAAGTGCTTCAGTGGGCGCCACTAACGAGAAGGTTTGCCAGTAATACATGCAGTCTTCCCCAGTGTAAATAAATAAAAAGTGTTGTTCATTTATAAGAAAGCCTGTGAACAAAGAATGTGAAATAAGATCGAACTGAGCTGGATATAATACAAAGATAGCCGTCAGCTTAGGCAGGAGGGCAAATCTAAAAGAAAACAACTTAAAGCTGAATTGAACTCATTACCGGAAAACACTATTTTTCACCTAAATGTTAAAAATCCTACACACAATTAAATGTAGTTAATGGAAAACAGCAAAAATAATTTCCAGTAAAGGTCCAGAGGCATTTATAATTATTTATTATTTGTTATTTTAAAATCTAAAGTGTTTTTTTAAGTAGAGAACGATCTTTCAGTTTGGTAGATAGACAATTTCCTGATTCACATCTTTTATAAAACACCAGAACTGACCTTTTATTTTATTCATTTATTTTTGCTGTTCTAATGAGAGCAGTGGGCTTTATGCTGCCCTGCAAGGCTTTAAACCTGGGTTTGAACGGAGACAAAGCTGTTTTAAAGCAAATATTACGTGCTCATTCGTGAGCCTGGATCCATTTATTTTTGATTATGTTCATGGTGGAGAATCCTGCTTCACAGCAGCAGGTTGAGCCAACCAAAATGTTCTCATAATGTGCAGGGTCATCTTTGAGCAATCCATTTCAATTTTCTTTCACCAGTTCACCACAGTTCTTGCAGCACGCCACACTTCCCTTCACTTTTTCTCATCTTCTCATTGTTTCCCATCGCCCGGCTTGCCACAGGTTTGCCTGCTGCGTCTAGCAGCAGTAGTCAAGACTGACAGGTCATTGGTTATTATGCATCACGTGTAACCTGGTCCCTGAGGGCTTTACCGTACCAACAGGAGAAGAGGGGCAAGTGAAGTTAGACACTGCCGTCAGACAACATGCGGTAATTTATAAATGTTTTAAATCAGGTTGGATCCAAATTGGCGCGCAGGTGGGTCTGGATCTGGACTGCGGTCCGCTAATCCGTGACCTCTGTTCTAATTCTTTTAATTGTTTCTGCATTGGCGGATTCATTAGTGCCTTTAGCAGTCGTGCTTTGAGTTCACATGAAGAGCATGCAGGTCCGCTCCCCGGTGTTAATGTTTGGTTTGGTGATAATTTTTTTCTGTTTTTGTTAAACTGAGACTTCTGTCACTTCAAGATTTTTTCTCCCACACCGTTTACATTTGATCATTGCTGCACTTTATGGAATAGAGATGTTTATTTTTTTCGTCTGATAAGCTGTACTAAACGATATTCTGTTTTGTATGCACTGTGTAAACAAAATGATATAAGTTGTCCAAGTCTAAAATGTCAAAAATAATCGGTTTTAAAAATAGTTTTAACCTCTCAAACCCCATTTAAAGCGTTTATATCTAATAAAAATTTAAAATAAATAAACTGTAAAATAAAATGTTTACCAATATAGAAATGTTAGACATCGTTGGAAAGCTTAGATTTTCCAGAATTTAATCACTAGGTTAATTTTATGGACACAGCAAGCACCAAAGCACGATTAACACAGACATAGCAGCATGTCAAAATGCAAACATGAAAACAACAAGCAAGCATGTCTTTATTACTGCTGTTCAAAAAAGATCTATTACTTTACAGAATAAAAAAACAACTAAGTCATGTTTGAACTGATGCAGCTTGGTCTGTGTTCTACTCACCCAATTTCACTTTATATATTCAGAAACTAGGTGTTAGCTTTCAAATAAGGTATCACACATGTAATCTGGGCTTACAGTTCCTAAGGTTTTCCATTTGGGTATGCAAAATAGGTGAATTTCCCAAAATGAGGTGGATGTCAAAACTTGGATCGGTTGATCTCTATTTAGTAGTTTTAAGATAAAAAGAACAGACTACAGCCACTTTGTTGTCATTTTATTTTTTCCCCTCAGGCAGAAATGGCAAAACAAATAAAGAGAAGGTATCTATCAATATTTGGGACAATACCAAATGTCAGTAAAGCTGTTCTGCCGATTAACCATCATTTACTGTTTGTGTCCTTTTGGTTGCTCCCTCAATTAGGGGTCACCACAGCAAATATTAACGACTGGCTCAAAGACTTGGCAAAGGTTTTATGTTGGAGACCCTTCCTGATGCCGCTGAGATTTAAGCCCAGGTTCCCAACATTACCTTGAAAGCCTCTGTATTCCAAAACCATCATCACCATGTCCGAACCCCATATCAACAGCCCAGCTCTTTTATAGTTGGTTTTAATTTTTTAAACTGTTTTAAATGTTGTTAATAGTTAGCTCTGTAAAAGCCAAGCAACTTCTATACAAAGAAGACTCAAGGCGCACCATGTTTCAGGGACCTTAACTACTTTCTGTGGTTTTTTAAATGTCTTAACTACAGGTTCTTGACACTTGAACTTACTTGGAGATCCTGTCCATGTTTGCGATTTGTTTCTGGTTACGTATGACTTCGATGGCCTCCCACACGAACTGGACCACCTTCGGATCCGCCTGTCGCTTCCTCACCACACGGGACATGATTTCCTTATTCATCACAGCTGCACAAAACGAGAGAGGGCAAATAATCAGCTCATTGATTGGCACATTTTAATATTAAGAAGGTAACAATTTAATCCTTTTGTTATGGAATAAAAAAATACGATTCAAAGACTATTTTTTTCATGCACAATTCAGCTGAGAGAAAATTTAAGATTTTTTTTTATTCTTTATTTCGAACATGCAAGAGAAAAACAGAAAAACAATAAAACAATGTTTAAAAACATTGGAGAGAAAAACAACAAACAAGGTACCCTTCTTTCCTAAATTAATATACCTCTATTACATGTGCGAAAAGGAGTAGGAAGAAGTACAACTTATGTACTCCTACCCCTTTAATTCTTGTATTTCTTTAATTTACAATATTTATAATTATGTTGCTATATATACCCATATAAATACATACCTACCTACACATATACATACATAAATATGTATACGCATATACCGTCATACATATATACAAATTAACAAAACAAAAAACACAAACCAAACTTTCTACAATGCTTCTCTATACCTTTTGAAAATAATTTCTTAATTGAATCAGAATTTGTCAATCATCACTATATTGCTCATATGTCTAAATTAAAATTGAACATTTTGCAGCTTTTTCTGCTTCTTCTACATTTTCATTTAGTAAAGGAGGTCAAATTAAATAACTGATTTGTAGAGAAAAGGGTCTCCTGTGTTTTAATTTGCTTTTTTTTTTTTATAAAGAAAAACATCCAAGCAAGGCTGGATTTTTCAAAAACTATGTAGTGAAAAAAAGTGTTCTGATGAAACTATAGCTGCTTTCACACTGAAAACCCGTGGTTGACCCGCTAACAATCGGGTTTTGGCTCTTTGCCCATTTAATCGAAAAGCCGAGTCTGGCAAGCTGTGTAGCCACTGTTCCCCACCACTGCGTGTCTGATGACGGCATTGCGCTGGGTTCGGTGTGCAAATAATCTGTGAAGTAAATAATAGAGAGTAACATGGACAGGAGCCAGAGCGTAGCCAGTATTCTTTATTATTTCACTCTGTTGTCCGTCCTCAGAATACTAAATGTAAACAAATCTCTTCTCCACGGATCATAAGGATCTCACAAACCTCACTATGTTGCCAGTGCTTTGCCATGTCACTTGAATACAAGCAGAGTTGTTTGGGCCTGTTATTTAACAGGCGACCGGCACAATGTTGTGACGCAAGTATGTTGCGTTCAAAGGTGTCACGTAATTTAGCGCGTCAACCCAGGTGTGGCGCTTCCACAGCACGCTGATCAGAGCCGAATCGATTTTACCATGGGTCACTTTCTAAGTCATTTGACCCGAGTAGACACGGGTCAGCGAGCTGTTCCCACTGCCACTGAAAGCCAATTTTTCCGGGTTTTAAGAGGCTTTTTGGCCAGTGGGAAAAATGTATAAGGTAGAATTTCTAGCACATAATTGCCAAAGAAGCGTCTTTATTAAGCGTCTTAACACGAAACACCATGTCAGCAAAGCAGCGCTAAAACAATTAAATTGATTATTGAAATACTGTAAAGTAGTTTATTAATTGATAAATCATTAACTGGATTATACAGCAGTTATCATACCAACATTGTAAAAAAAAAAAAAATTTATATTTAGCATTTAAGATAAAAAAAATGCTTTTTTGTTTGTCAAGATGCTCTATCCAGAACTTATCAAGTAGGAAAGTTTTAGTTTTCCTCTTTGAGCACAACGACAATCATAGCAACACCAGAAAAAGATTACAGGTCTGAAAAAGGCTCCGACCAGAAACCAGAGGAAGATCTACGGGTTGATCTGAGGAGAAATAGGGCATGAGAGATGTCCTCAGACTCATTTATTGTACTATTGCAAAGAAGGTGAGAAAACACCAACTAGATGTGCCACCCTGATAGAAGTCAGACCCAAAGAGACTGAAAACTGTTAGATAAACCAAGGATGCTTCTACGTACACAACATGAGCTCAGTAGTATAGTTCACTCTATTTTTCCCTACGAAACATTTGTGGTGTTTTTCAAATAAGCTGTAGAGGTTATATTTACAACATGGCTAAAAAATATACATCTGAAATAATTTATTTGGTTTCATCTTATTTCCATATCATAAGCCAAACACTTAACGTAATGCAGTCAAATTTAGACTATGTGCAAAGATAAGTTTTTTTTGAAAGCAGAGACATTCCTAATATCAAACTGATTTTCCTCAGTAGGCGGCCACCAAAACAAATATATTATTTAAAACAGCTTAAAACATAAAAGAGAGTGCTTATAAAGGAGAAAAAATGTTGAAAAGGTTCTGAAATGAACTTCCTTCCTGTGCTGCAGAGGGCTGACCAAACCCAATAACTTAAGAAATTCAAATCCAATTTCATGCAGCTCTCCTCTAAACCATCCATGAAACCCAAGATGTCACTTCCATAAACCTCAGCCACAAGCTGAACACAAAAATAGTTAAAGCGCTCGCATACACTGAAGAGCGGGGAGCTTAAGATGTGGAGCTGTATTACAGTGAAGGAAGCATTGACAGATGTCAACAGGGATGTACGTCTTCACACTTCTGTCATGGAGGCACAAACTCTGGTTTAGAGTGAGAAGAAAAATAACATCTAAAATTAGAAGAAAATAAGCCAGTGGGTTGAAGCGCGACTTACTAAAAGGGCTGAAGTTTAAAGCATAACCAGGAAAATTTCAAAATTTCAATATCTAAAGCATTTATTCCTAAAGTTTGGTTGGTTCTTCTAACGATTTGTGTTAAGATCAAATTGGGCCAATATCAGTGTTGGTAAGTTCTCAAAGCTGCAATATTGATATCCTATTGAAAATGAGAAATTTGCATCAGGGGATCACTACTAATAAGTTATTTTTGGCATAATTACTACAAGAGAAAACAACAGTGGCAATAATTAGCTTAAATTAAATCTGCATCCATCGCTTTTTGTTTAAGTCATTTGCATTTTTTAAATCAATGTATTTTAATGGCATTCTTAATATTTGTGTTTTTCTTCCGTATTCTTACTTATAGGTACAGTCTCCTCGCATTTCTTGAAAGGCACTTTAGATAAATAAAAAAATGCATAATCATAACTTTTACATTTAGAAACTGGTGGACAAATTGCTCAAATCTAGTTTGGCTAATCTTTCCGTTGTTTGAAAAACAAAAAAACACAGATTGACATTGATTGACAGAACAAAGATGTGAAATCTCCTTATATACATAATTAGGGATGTTCCGATCAGATATTTATATTGGAAATCAGTCTGATAACAGCAAGAAATTTGATGTAACATAAAAGCTGGGATATAAAATCTCCACAATAAGCATGCTAATAGATACTCGTATCTGCTTCTGTTTAAAGTTTATGTTACTCATCAGCTAATGGGTCAGTTGTTCTCATGCCGATTCCTGCTTACCATAGTTCTCTATTTTCTAACATTTTCTACAAAATACAAACAGAGGAAAAAAAATACAAATATATGTATGATTCTTCTGGTATTTTGTGAAGTCAATATTGATATGACTCATTCTCGTATATCAGTATTGCATGGGAAATAAAACCGGACATCCCTAGAGACAAACTGTTTCTAGAGGACTGGACAAACAAAACAAAACTCAATAAACTATAAAATTTGACAGAGATAGTTTTACAGCTAAGCGGCTTATTAAAAAATAAATTATTCTGAAGTTGTAGGGAAGCGGCTGTTCCAACCGTTGCTTTTCCGAATTCTCCCGAGTGGTGCCCGACTTTACACGAATGAATAAAGTGAATGTGATTGGTCGTTTATCAAGAGGCAGGATTGTTGTGGCGGAAGGTTCGCAAGCAACTTTGATTGTGGCCAGTTATTCTGAGGCATCTTGCTAACTAGTTAGCAACTTAGTGCTAGTAGGTTCCGAATGAGAAATTACATTGGGACCAAGTAGCACTAAAATGGTGACTTTGCAACGACACTGTCAAGGAACGCTATGGACAGCGGAAACATTCAAGAGAAGGAGAGTTTAGTGTCGGAGGTCGTGGATGAGTCTCCTTCGTCATACATTTTTTATTTAGAGGAGGAAAGCAGGGACGAAGTTGTTGTGGAGGAGGACGCCAGGGCGGCAGAAGCTTGGTTTGGTGTAGAAGGCTTACAGTTGTACATGTTTGAGCCCTTGCCTCGCAACGCTGCCAGTTCTGTTAGCTCTACGCCTGCTGAAGACACAGACGTCCATCCCCGTGAACACTGGGACGGAACTCAATGGAAAGGAAAAGATTCTAATTGCAACCGTTGCGTATATTAGCTCGAAATATGAATCAAGACCAAAAAGCTTTGATTGATAGATGACCGTTGATTTATGATTGGCTAAATTTCGGTGTTCAAGCTGACGTATAATTAACTGGCTGCTTAAGATAATGAAAAAACTCCACAGATTTTAAGACAGGAATTTTTCAAATAGGAATTTTCAAAATTTTGGAACAATATCATCTGATAAATAGTACATTTACATACATGTTTAAGCCAGAATGATTTGACATTTAAATATGATTTCCCTCCGAATTTAACAACTTTTCTTTTTCAGCACACAACTGACTAAAACCATGGTAATCACATGCATCCAAATTAAACTAAATTAGGTTCAGCAATAAAAGAACAATATGAAAGATATGCATGATTAATTGATAAATGATGAGAAACTTTTATAGATGGTTTGCCCTGTGCAACCTTAAAAGAACAGAAATAGTTTACTTTCTATAAAAACAAACATTTTCCAGACTTCCTTTGCTTGCAACAAAATCTTAACTTACTTCACCAATTTATTAACTTATACCGCTTTCTGACAAGATTCCTACGCCAAAAACTGGATTTTAAATTATCCAAAGAAATTAATTAGAGCCCGATGGGAGTAATGACAGCTTTTAATAAAATAAATGAAGGGATTTATAAAAAATAAAGTAATAAAGTGTTAAAGCAGCATGGGTCATCAGTCAGGTTTCCAGAGCTGAGCTCTATGCAGATGTACTGGCAGCACACATCTAACCCGCCAACAGCACGATTGATGATATTCACCCAAACTATGGTTTTATTTGACAAAATATTAAAAACTCGCCCAGTGGTTCGACACGAAACTCTGATATAAACACTAAGTAACAATATTTTATCCCGACAACACGCTACAATCAACACTAGAACCAGTGAAAACAAAGAGGTAACAGCGGAGGCCATGAAAAAGCTGTGTAGCTTCAGCTAACCTCAGAGCTAACAACTGAAATACGGAATGTCACGATTCATATAGATCAGTTAATAAATACTTACATTGTCTTAGACTGGTTTATGTTGTGCAATGACACACGATATCTTAAAATAATGACAACAGTGAAGGAACAAGAGTGTGTTGCAGTGAGTTTTTTTGTTAGCCAAGCTAGTCTACAGATACGTAGCACCTTAGCTGTTTAAGCTAACAAACCTGTCAACAAACGTTTATCAAAATTACAAAAAATGTGAAAAGAGTCATATTTAAAAGCGTATTAGACCTTGCCTGTTGTTTCGAAATAAGCTCTATTAATCAACTGACAACTTGTTAAGTTTTAGAGCTCCTAATCCTTCATGCTAAGCTAACAGAGCTAGCGTCTGTAGCTGCAGTCTGTCTGGTCGCGCAGTGTTTGAGTCACTGAGCCGTTTTCATATAAAACATCACCAGACTCACCGTAGCCACGGGCAGTGGCACTAACACACGGTGCAGCAGAACAGAAAAATCCCCAGAGGATGAGGCATAGGCAGTTTACATCGGTATTTCTGGAGCACCGGACAGAAGATGGTGCTTTTCGCCCAGTCTGCCACCGCTACAGCAGCGCTGGGACTGGGAGGTAAACACAGACAGAAGAGTGGAGGAGCAGGTGGCCTGAAGGGAGACCTCTAGTGGCCTAATCCTGCATTACATTTCAAGCTACAGCATCCCTGCTCAAAGGAGCATATGGTAAAATTGGTTTTACTGTGTATCAAATAAAAAAAGAGATAAAGAAATAAATAATAATATGTTCAAAATTAAATACAGTGCTAAAACAAGTTGAGTAAATATCTAATAACATATTATAAGTAAAATATCCAAAAAAAGGAAAAATGTAATGACAAATAATCACAAAAAAACTAAAAACAGAAAATGTCCTTGCTGATTTTATTGTTTTAATTTTTTTACAATATTTTCTTGAAAGTCGTTTCAATCCCTCGCACTTCCGCATTTATATATTGTCGAACCTCTGATTAATTTCATGGGATTTCCATCCATCCATCCATCCATCCATCCATCCATCCATCCATCCATCCATCTTCTGCCACTAATCCATCAGGGTCATAGTGGAGCTGGTGTCTCTCTAGCAGTCAATGGGCGAAAAGCTACAGCTGGACAGGTTACCAGTCCATTGCAGGACAACACACAAACACGATGCCAATTAACCTAACATTCATCTTTTTGCACTGTGGGACTAAGGCCAAGTAGCCGGCCTTATTCATTTAATTCATATGTTTCCCATTTAGGAAGAGTTGAGCAATTGATAAAAATATTCAAAAAGAAACCAAGATGCACTGGAAAAACGATCTAGAAAAAAGTAAAAATGTCTTAAATTAGAGTATTTACCCTTCATTTGAGTAGGTAAATGAGATAGATTGCTAATGGAATGAGTATTCTTACTCTTAAAATAAGATAATTAGATAACATGCACTTGAAATAAGACAATGCAATTGTGTTTTCTGATTTTAAGTGTAAATTGTCTTGTTACATTGGTAAAGTGTCTCTTTTACCTCCTCAATCCAAGAGTAAATGCACTTATTTAAAGAAAAAATTACTTATCTACATTTCAATTTTTTCCACTGTGAGGCCTGCCAAAGAAGCCATACCCCAAACAAATTCACTGCGCCCAAAACAAAACTAATAACAAAAAACAGATGCTGTGTTCAGCTGTTATATTTATCAAACATAGAAGTAACAATGGCTCATTGTTACAGGATGGATACATTTCGTTCTATTGGATTTTGATTTTTGTGGAAAATGGTGCAGCAGTTCAGATCTAATGACAAAAAAAATTTGATAAAAAAAAAGAATAGAAATACTGTATCTTTATATTGTATAATTTAGAGCAGTTATTCCAAGACAGAATATTTAAAATCTCGGTTTTTATTAAACTACCTTTATCGAAAAACACAAATTAACTCTTTTTGTTTTGAAGTTAATAAGAGCTGCTGTGGGTGCAGTGGTGGTGGTATCGGTCCAGGGATTCAGTGTGTGACCCATGTATGACATCATAGGAATGAGTCCAGGCCTTGTGGCCTTCCTGTTTACATACAAAAAAATCATCAAAAATAAAGGCCTCTAGAGCGCAAAAACCAAAAAGACTTTAAAGGAAGAAATAAATAAGAACTGTTGTTAAAGGTCCAAAGAACCACATGCAGCTCAGGTTAGCATAATGTAGCATTACCAAAAAAGAGGATTTGTTATGAAACTAATTAAAATACCTTAACCTGACAAATTTTCATTGTCTTGGTGGTGATATTTACAAGAGTAGTATCAATTTTCATAACCTCAATTTAAACTCTATATACAAATAATTTCTGGGTTACATGTTGTGTAAAAAAACAATCTTCCTGTAGGTGTCAGCAGGCCACCACCTTAAGACCTGTACAAAAATGTAACTTTCTGAGCCCTCATTAGTCCTAGTTTATCTTAGTTAGGAGAACTATAAAAATAAATCTCTAATATAGTAAAGCAAAAGCCCAACTAGTAATAAATGCCTCTCAGATCCAGAGAAAGGTTGTTTTTTTTTCTAGGAAGCAGAGGTGATTGACAGTAGTCAGTGTTGTTGAGGATTTTGAAGGGGGTTAGTGGGCAGGTTTTCTCTGTAAGTCCACTATCCCCTTCCCTGTTGAAGCTCCATTGTCCTGGATTGGGCTGATAACAGTGGTTACATCTACAAACTTCAGGACTTTCACAAAGGAGCTCACATTTCTGTCATTTCTGTCCAGACAGAAGAGGAGTACGTAAAGAACATGGGGGTTGGTTGATTGATTGATTTACTTTATTGATCTCACAGTGGGGAAATTTACTTGTTACATCAGCTCAATAGTCAAAAAGAAGAAGGTGCCAGAAGGAGGAAAAGGTGCATGGGGGTGTATACAGTATGTGGTAGTCTTTAATGTATTATTCTACAGGGTATAATAATCCTGCTATCTTGCACAAGATATTGTCGTTATAGTGTTGCATTGTGGAGTGTGGTGGCACCAAGGATGAATTACCTGCGGTAGCGCCCTTTTTTACAACCAGGGTGTAAAAGTCTTTCACGAAAGGAGCTGCTCAGCTCTCCAGTCCCGAGGCTTTCCTCTGTTACAGTCTCTTCCGCTGGCCTCTCACCTGCATCTGAATGACTGTGCGGGGGGAGGGAGGCAGGACAGAGGGTGCGAGTTGGTCGGAGGTGTCATGTTTGGTTTAACGTGTCTAACCCACATGCAGAACACTCATAGGCAGGAGAAAAGTTCAAAGGTTTATTAAAGATGAATGTACAAGTTTTATGATCAGGTTCAAGTGGGGAACTCGTCTGGTCACGAGTGGGTTCTGAAAAGGTACACAGATTTATCAGATCCAGGAAGGGACTGGACTGGTCACGAGTGGGTTCACTGCAGAGGAGGACAGCGGAGTTAGTGGAGATACTTAACAGTCTCTGCTTTACTCTCTTACTAGTAAAAGAGACGAGTAAACTTATAAGACTAGAAAAGCACTCTGAAAGTGCAAACCTCCGCCAAGCAGCAAATTTTGCCATAAATTATGACTTACACTTAATGTTAAAACTCGCATCTGGATCATTACCAAATTTAAATAAATAGTTTCTTGGCACTGCGACAAACTGGCGTCCTGTCCAGCGTGTACCCTGCCTCTCGCCCATAGACTGATGAGATAGATACCACCCCCACAGCGACCCTGATAGGTTTAAGCGGGAGAAGATGGATGGATGTTCCTTGGCATGAGACACACCTTATAAAGATAATACTCATTTAAAATCATTTCATAAGTTTCAACAAACCAACGACGTTCCCTTTTCTTGTGTTTTTGAGTCCGATGCTGAGGCTGTCAATAGTCTCTGCTGCCACCCTCTGGTTTAGTGGGGAACTGCTTGTTACGCAGAATATACCTATCTTACAATGTTAGAGAATATTTGTAAAAATTCCTGCATCCAGATTATGATCTGGATCATCAGCTAAATGTAATGGCTGTTCCTTGGCATGAGTACAGGATAACTTTTCAAGTTATCCTGTACACAGACAGACAGACAGACTTTTCTAAAAACATAATAACGTTGGTGGAGGAAAATATGCAGGGTCTCTGACTCTTCGTGAGTGAGCCTGGCTGTTTACCTTGTCTGCATTTCTGTCAAATCCCTTAGAGAGCTAGCCTCGTGAGACCATCCTGATCTCGCGAGCTTTCAAGGTTTCACTCGCAGATCAGTCTGGAGACTCTCTGTTAAAGAAAATTTGGAGCCGTTCACCAAACGAATGTCCAATCAGCGTTGGCTTTGAGGCGGGTTGAGGTGTGACGCAACGAGAAGCGCGACACTTCAGTCTAAAGAACATGGCGGCTTCAGCCGATGAAACTAGCATTAGCGTGGCTATCGAGCAAGTTTTATCGGAATTACAGCGTATTTCTTCACTGAAAGAAGAGCAAAACACTGCTCTGGAGGCTTTTCTCAGAGGAAAAGATGTTTTTGCTCTTCTCCCGACTGGTTTCGGCAAGAGTAGCCTGGCTTGTGGTTGTGTTTTCGTCGTCGCTCTGTTAGTACGTCATATGCTTCGCTGATCTGATTGGTTTATTTGGCCCGTCTATCACCAACATAGGCCAATCAGCTAACCAGTATTTTCGCCCCTTCCTAAAATTACTACAATGGAAGTTTTCCAGATGGATATGCGGAGCAAATCCATCAAATCCATGCGGGGTCAGGTTAATAGAGAGCTGCAGGACTGTAAATCAGGAACTCAGTAAATTTGGAGTCAATAAAAACACTGGAGAAATGGATGCATGGTATATAGGAGTTCCTTCTCTATTATATTTGAGCACAGAAAGGTGAAGGAAAGCAGAATAAACACATAAAAAACAACACATTTGCAAAGTTCAGAGGATACCATCTGCTTTTTTTTTACTCCAACTTCCAGCAGCTCCATCCAGTCAGACTCCTTCTCCGTAGGACCTTCCACCACTAAGTGAATCTGTCTGGTTCTGTGTGCTGTGTTTAGTTCTAGTCCTGACTGGAGGTAATCCAGCCGAGGACCGTCAGTGAGATGTGTGTGCATCTGTCTCTCAGGAGTTTATCTCTTAGCTCTTAACCTTAAGAAGGTTAATAAACCAAATGGAAAGGAATTTAACACAGGTACTCCAACAAGTTGATCATTAACTCATTCTTTATAAACCCTTGTTTTTTTGTTTTTTATTATGAATTATACAGACATGTAAAAAAAGCAAACACATTCTTAAATTCTAATATAATTACTATAAACCTGTTGTTAATAGTGTTGTTGCACACAAACAAAAGGTAGCAAGACTAACCAGCACAAAGGAAGCTGCTGCAACTTAATTAGTAATAATTGAACTTTATTGATCCCACATTTGAAAAATTTACATCTGCATTTAATCCATCCCCTTGAGGAGCAGTGGGCTGCCATCATGGGGCACCTAGTAAGCAATCGGGGGTTAAGGGTCTTGCTCAGAGACCCAGAGTGGTAATGGGTTTCGAACTCACAACCTCAGGATTCCAAGCTCTATGCCCTAACAACTAGGCCGACCAAGCTCTCAAACAACCCTGATGGACAGGGACACTGTGGAGTCCTATCCAAAGGTACAGCACCAGGGAGGTCGGGGGAAATGCATCACATTTCTCCACCTGGATTCATTAAAGAACACTCACAGAAACTACCATGCTGAAAGTGTCCAGCAATATCCAGGTGGCTGTGGACTGTGGTCAGTTCTCAGTTTTAATACTAATGGATTCGTCCTGATCTTCATACCTGACAAATAGAACAATGACCATTTGTATAAACATGAAGCCCATCTTACTGCATGGTGTTCCTTAGAGTTTTAGGTTCAATATTTTTCTTGTTATACATCTGGCCTCTTGACAAAATCATTATCCATTTTCAAAATGTTTATTCTGATGATATCCAGGTATACATGTCTTTAAAGAAGTCGGAGGTTGACACTACCAGAGTTATTGGAATCTCTATGAGTGGAAAAGCTTGACTCACTGAGAGCTCCTTTAGTCAGTCAAATATTTGGAATCATGGTGTATGGTTCAACCAATCACTATCACTTGGAACCCATTCTAGACTCTTGGTGAAAAATTGCTTCTATCACCTGAGAAACAGCCAAGTTAAGAACAATTCTGTGAAACTGTGATCTTGAGCTTGTGATTCATTGTTTTATATCTTCTCACTTGGACTAATATCTTGTACAATTATATGTTTATTGCCCATCTCTAAGGGTTGGAAAATATATGATCTAATAAAAAATATTCAGACTGTCATGTATTGTTTTGTGAAAATATGTCCTACTGGCTGTGTGTTAGAACAACGAATGAAAGTGTGAATCAAGCTCAAATCATGGTCAAACAGGTAGCTCTGCACATATATGGAATAAATTCTCCGCAACTTCACCACAACTATGAGTTTATTCTGAAAAATAAATCAAAGAGCTCAAACTCTTGACTAAACCGGGGAAACTAAATAAATCTAAGCTACTATGTACACATCAAAGAAGGGACAACATGATGGACAAACATAATCAATAAAAAGATGCAATGATATGACAGTTTGACATAAATTTTATGTTTGAGAAACAAAGTCTTGTAGAATTTGGAATTTGATAAATTTAGCTTATAAACAATTCAGAGCAATTGGAATGCATTCAAAGCAGTTCACTATGCAAATCCAAGAGGTAAATAAAGCATTATTTAGAAATAATTTTATGATAAGTGATTTGCTTTATCATAACACAATAACCTTTAGTTAACTGACACGAGGGGGCCCTTTTTAATTATCACCGCTCTTGATCATATTTTGGTAAAAAATATTTTGGGTGAGCATATAAGAAAACAGAAAAATGTTGATGTTATATTATTATTTAAACACTTTGTGAAATAAAACTTGTTTTAGCTCAGAAAATGTGGGTGTGGCATACCACAACCAGATCAAACCTCAAACCAGGAAATGAGACAGGTGCAGATTTCTGTTGATGGGTAAGATTAAATCACGGTGTGCTATTTCCATATTGCAAACTGACAAACAAAAGGATTTGCTAAAAGCTGTAAGGACATTGATCTGTTTAAGATAGTTAGGCAGATATATCTTGAGGTATGCGGTTGATGACTTAAATATATTAACTTTATCATCAAGTGAATACTTAAAAAAGGACTATCAAAGAATGTCATAGAGATTTCATGTCAAAAGGGGAAAAATTACAACAAATTAAGATTAAAAACTAAATATCCAAAGTCTAATCCTACACAGCTACTTGTAGAAAAAAAAATAAGCGTAAAGAAACAGAACAATAGTGCAGAGTCTTGATAATAAAAAACTTACAGCAATAAACAAAGAGACTGATACTAATTAAGGTTACAGAACTCAGCAAAGTCTCCAACCCAAAATCCAACATACAGTGGCTGACTGAATCTGGTCTGAACCCTGTGGAGGAGAGTCATGTTTTCAGAGACGTCGTAGAAGGACAGAACACCTGCTGAGTGATCCAGGTACACTCCTACTCTGGTAGAACCAGCATCTGAGATTAAAGTCCAGACGTTGTTGTGACGAAATCTGGAACTGTTTTGAAAACACTCTAAAGCCCAAGATTTGTCATTGCAGCCAAATCCACATTCCTTCCCTTTTCCTGCTCTGCTGATATTCTTGTACGCGACTGCAACAAAAAATCCTATCCCTGTCCTCTCCACCTCCCAGTAACAACGTCCAGTCAGACTTTGTCTGCTCAGAACCTGCATCCAGTCAGTGAATCTGTCTGGATGATAAGGATAAGACTGATGTTGACTCGTTCTTGTTACCTTCCTGTTCCGCTCTGATAGAGATAGCTCTCTGTGTGCTGTGTTTGGATCCAGTGTGATTTTACAGAAATATTTCAAGAAGTCCGATCTCCTCTGTGGTTCTGGTTCTGACAGTAAAACATCCCCTCCAGTGACTGTCAGTGCGATGTTTGTCCATGTGTCTCTCAGAATGTCTTGTAGTTTATCTCTGAGCTCTGACACAGCTGCTGTCACATCCTCAAAGTGTCTCAGAGGACGGATATTGGTGCTGGATGAGTGTGTAGACTCACTGAGTGCTGACAGTGAGGGGTAGCTGTGGAGAAACTGGTTGTGATCCTCTGTGTTTAAGAGCTGCTTCAGCTCAGCTTCTTTCTTCTTCAGCTCAGTGATCTCCTGCTCCAGCTTCTCCTGAAGCTCTTTGACTCGACTCACTTCAGTTTCCTGCTGGGATCTGATCTGCTGCTTCACATCAGAGCTTCTTTTCTGGATGAGACGGATCAGCTCAGTGAAGATCTTCTCACTGTCCTCCACTGTTTTATCAGCAGAGTGATTGATGGCCTCCACCTCCTGTTGAAGCAGCTTCACATCTTCCTCTCTATCCTGGATTCTCTGCTGGATTCTTCCTCGTCTCTCCTCCAGCTCTCTCTGCCTCTCAGTCCTTTCTGCTGCAGCTGACACTGTGTCGTGGCCTCTATGTTCATCCAATAAACAGAAACTACAGATACACTTCTGATCAGTACGACAGAACATCTTCATCACCTCATCATGATCAGAGCAGATGTTCTCCTGGAGGTTCTTGGAGGGCTCCACCAGCTTGTGTATCCTAAATGTAGCTGAATCATAATGAGGCTGAAGGTGTTTCTCACAATAAGAGGCCAGACAGACTAAACAGGACTTGACGGCTTTCAGTTTTCTTCCAGTGCAGAAATCACAGGCCACATCTTCAGGTCCAGCATAGCAGTGATCAGCAGGATCAGCCTGGAGTCCAGTCTTCTTTAGTTCCTCCACTAAAGCTGCTAAGATGGTGTTTTTCTCCAGATCAGGCCTCCTTTTAAAGGATCTCCTGCACTGAGGGCAGCTGTTTTCTTTCAGATTCTCTGTATCCCAGTGTCTTTTAATACAGACCCTACAATAACTGTGTCCACAGGGAATAGTCACTGGGTCCATCATTGGCTCCAGACAAATCGGACAGGAGAAAGTTTCTTGATCCAACTGAAGTCGATGAGGTTCCATTGCTGCTCTCGGTTTTAGCGAGCTTCAAGCTTCCGAATGATCAGCATGGCTCAGTCCAAGGAATGACATTTAAAGCTGTTTCCTGTAAGAATGTAATCTTTCAGGTTTACCTTGACTTCCCATCATCTTAGTTACACCCTTTGTCATGGCATTTTGTTTTTTGAATCACTCGAGGAAGCAAATATGCTTTTATGTTTCATTACCTGTGCTTTTATTGCTGAGAAAATAATACATTTTTGTCTCTTTAATCAAATCACACATTATAATTCTGTAAACTGGAGGTCTTTCTTTCATTCTAGGTATAGTAGAGGATATGTTAACGTAAGGCTGTTCTACATGCTGGTCCCCTTTCAACTAACCCTATGCCGAGAAATACCTCCTCTATCACACACTGATGAGAAACTGGATTGAAACATGAACAAAAAGGCCACTTTTAAACATATTCTGTGTTTTCATAGTGCCTATGCATGGATACCCTAAAATTTAGAGTTCTGATGGATAGATGCATTTGAAAGAATATACGATTTTTACTTGTATGGAGACAAGTTTTAGTCGATGTGCTGCAGTCAGTGTCAGATGAATTTATTCTCTGCTCAGTTGATAGAATTCTGACAAAACAACAAGAATATGTGTAGAAGTTCCCTTTTTCGTTAATATTTCAATCCGTTTTCTCATCCATGTGCGAGAAGGTAGAAAATTCTCTGCAGGCAGGTATTTCTCTGCTTTTATCTGTCCACCAAAACTCTCAATTTTAGGGCATCCATGCATAACAACTATGAAAATATTAAGAATATGTTTAGAAGTTCCCTTTTCATTCCTTATTTTTAATCCGTTTTCTCATCAGTGTTCGAGAGGAGAGGTAATTCATAATGTGAGTCTGACGTAGTGGAAAAATTGAAAATCTTCTTTTGCAAACTAAGCTTGTATGAGCAATGCAAACAGCAACTTTTAAACAAAGCATGTACAAGGAGAAATGGGCTCCTGCATGCTCTTGCACATCTTTAACAGGCGTTCTCTCTCAGGAGCAGGTGCAGGGTTGGGCATGTGCATTTTTTTTTTGTCTTTTCAAAAATTCGCAAAAATCCTCCACTATACCTTTAACACACATTTTTATTACGTTTTGGATATACAATGGTTAACCAACTCTCTGTCCCACATAAAATCTTACATAAACACATGCACACAAACTAGTCTGACTATCTTTGTGGGGTCTATTTCCAGTAATTTCTACAGCCTAACCGTGACTGTAACCCTTAGCCCAAGCTGAAGTCAATTGACTCCTCAATATGAACCCTTACCAAAGTAACAGCAGTTCCCCACACAATGTATAAAAAACAATATAGTTTCCTTAGTCCCTCTGAGGGAAGAAGTTGCATTCATTTATGCATCATGCAGCAGCAGTCCACTGAATAAATTGGAATTAGAATAGAATTCAACTTTATTATCCTTGCACTGTATGAGTACAAAACAACAAAATATAGTTTGCAACTATCCAGAACAGCTATACAGGATAGATATATTCACATGTGTACAGAGACTATGTATGTATGCACTGTAAATTGTATATTAGATTAGATTAGATTAGATGAGCTTTATTGATCTCACAGTGGAGAAATTAACTCATCACATATTGGCATAGAAGTTACTGAAGGTGCAAACACGGAGGAAAAAGGTGCATTAAGAATAAGCAATGTATATACAGTATATCCAGGTATATACAGTATATCAAGATAAATCGGATTAAGGTGCAAGTGTACATGTATCGCACACAATGAAAAACAAAATAAAAATAAGAAATAAAAAAATAAGAAATAAAAATATGTACAATCCGGATGGCTTATATACAGGTGGAGAAATATTGCACATTCAACATATTGCACAGGATATTGCACGGTCAATAAATAAAAAACTATAATGTAGCTGCATATATGAACAGAGAGTAATTGTAAGAGGCTAAATAAATAAATATGGTAGCTATATACAGATTATACAGGAAAGTTAGGATATGGATCATATATACATATTAGTGTGGTTATAATACAGGATAAATGATTACAGGTAATAGTAGATAAAAGATTTAAAGATTATATACAGCTATAGTTGAGAAGAATGTGTAAGTGGTGTTGGATCCACAGGCACAGAATGTCAGAATCATAATACACAAATGCAGTCTGACTGCATACTGAACAAAATTACATGTCTTTTCTACCGAAATGGGTGTTGCTGCAGGCTCAGCCAGCAGCAAACACACTCCTGTGGGAGGTGACTTTTGGATGATAAGCGGATGCATCAGTCAGCCCAGCAGCAGCCTCAGGGGCACCCTATGGTAGAGAAAGATGCAACAAAAACACACACACACATATATATATATGCATACAGTATATAATTCCCAAGTAGCCATTCCCTAAAAAGTGCGTGTGGAATCTCTTGTTTACTGAGCCATCTACTCCTGTAAGCCTAACCCTAACCTTCATAGATAACTACCTACTCTCCACACAGAACTGAAGCAGCCCAGTCAAATGATGCCAGTTATTAAAAAAGTTTTTGGAGATACTGCTAAGAAATGTCAATTTAATTGGCACGTTTACTTCGGTATGATGGTTGAGACATTCTAAATCCTAAACAAACTTTTCAGTTATAATCTATTAGACAGCACTTAGTTTCCATCTTGTCAAAAATGTAACATGCAATCAGTTATTCAACATTATTTTTTAATTTCTTTATTTGGTTTAAAATGTGCAAAATCTAATGTATTTACTTGTTTGGTAAAGGGTTTAATTTAGCATTATTACTTAAAGGATCCACCGGGAGGACTCGTGTGCTGTGATATGGTTCCCTGTGTCATTTTTTTCCTTCTTTTTTTCCCTTCTTTGAGGGGTAAAACAATCTGGTCTTTAAGCACATAGATACCCATCCTACTAGGCACGTTCCAAGTCAGATGCATATCAATGCCCCACCTGTTGTTGCACATTTCAAAAAGACAAGTATAAACTTGTTTAAAATGAGTCTTAGTGTTTTGTTTTGCTTTCTTCCCATGAGCTGTTAAGCGATTTAGTGCTGCTGTAACATTGTAATAAATTAAATAACTTGGGGAATGTCCTTTGCTGTTGTGAACACATGCTCACTGGCTGTGTGTTAGGAAAGATTTAAGTTTGATTAAAGTTCAATTCATGGTCAAACAACACTGAAGAGCAGCCCCCGCCCCCACCTCAGCTGAGGAGCGCTCAGAGGTTTACTGCCCTGTTTTCAAACTCGTGAGATGACTGGCTTTAGCGGATCAGATAATGGGTCCCGTTCCAGTTCTGGGTGTTGGGGCGGGAATCAGCGTGTGTGAGCTGTGATTGACACTCCATCAGACTCTCCTCTGGCTGTGATTGGTTGTTTTGACTCGTCCCGAATTACTCTTTCCAGATTGAAATACAGGCAGTATGCGGGACCAATTGAAGCAGATTTTTTCACAGGTTACATATCACATGTACTGCTGTCTGGGCATAGGGACAGTTTTAGCCAATATGACAAAAAAGTGATTTTTAAAAACTTACAGACTACAGCTTTAAGGATCTGACCCACAATGCAGAGAACCACTCAGAGAGCAAGGCAAAGGTTTAACAGGTTTATTGTGGTCATGTTTGAGGGGGGTGGATCTGGAACTCAGAGAGCTGGTGAACAGGAACTATAAAGTCTGAAGAGGATATCACAATGATTAGTTCAGGGACCATGGGAATCTTGGATGCCATAAGAATAATGCTAGTCAGGGACTCACGTTGGGGGGGGGGTTCTTCTCTCGCTTTGAATCTAGTCAGTGTGGGTTGATCTAGTGAAGAGGGGACTCAGAGAGTGGACAGGTATACTTTTGTTTGACCCAGAGGAGTATGTGAGAGGACTGTCCCCTGGAAATCCAGGAGGACTTGAACGGTACTTGTGGAGGTTAATCCCCTGCTCAGTGTGAGACTCAAACAATCCTTCCAGGGCAAGAAGGCCAAACATCCAGCTTGCAGGAAGACTTCCTGCCAAAACGCAAAGACAAAAAACAAGCAGTGACGTGCGGTCAGGGGAGGCAGGTGAGGCAGTGCCTCACCAGCCATCATGGAAAGAAAGAAAATATATAATCATAAAGTAATTTAAATTGTTATATTCATCCGGTGGTTTGTACTAAAAAATATTCATTTTTCATGTAGCTTCACCAATTTCGATTTTTATTTGTTCAAAATCGCTGAATTTTCTTATTTTCCCATTCAAATGCTTGGAAGCGATGCCGGTGAGGCAGCAGCGAGCTCTGCCTCACCTTGGATTGCGCAACCCCTGGCTCTGCGCTGGCTGCAAAGCGGAGAGAGCATGTTGCTGTACGGCGTCAATAAAATGGTTTAAACAAATGTAATATGTGAACTTATTTCTAATAATTTGGCTTATGTATATAATGTACAGAGCTTTTTGTCACCAACTGTGTTTGTGTAACGTGTTTCGTGTAATGAGCGATTATAAACGGCAGAGAACAAGTTCGAGGTGAGGCAGGCAGTTCTCTTGCCTCATGGCAGGGGGTGCTCAAGAGACTGAAAACATAAGGCAGGAACAGGACGGATCAAGGAAGGCTTTCTTCCCTGGCAGTGATCTCCATTGAGACAGAGAGACTTTTAAAACTGAAGGAAGATAAGGAGGACTTCTATTCATTTATAAGTAAAGGTAAGACAGTAATAACATTTATTTTGTTTTGTTTTTTAAGGAAATGTGTGTTTTGTGAGCTACAGTTTGTATGTGTAAGGATGCAGAAGTGAAACATAACCTGTAAACTGCTGTCAATCTATGCATCTATTTGCAAATCTGATTCTGATGACGTCAGTGCCTCACCAGCTATGAACCTCACCGCACGTCACTGAAAACAAGGTTAGACTCAGTAAAACAATACTCAGATTGGACTCAGCTAAATCGAGTGCAGGAGTGCAGGGAGGACCAACTAGGACAGAGCGCCACCTGGTGGTGGAGGGAGAGACAAACAAACAACAGACCACACAAACTGGATTCCTGACATTTTAACCCGTCCACCTTTCATTGTGCTACTCGGATACAATTCCTGATGCTATATAAATACTTAGATGGATATATAAATATCCATCCATATAAATACCCTGTGCAATAACCCTGTATAATAATCCTGCTATTAAAAACAACAACAACAAAAAAAACACTTCAGCTATCATATGTGGACGCACTGTATATACTGTATATGCCCAATTCACCTTTTTCTTCCTTTGGCACCTTCTTCTCTTTTAGACTATTTTAGCTGATGTAACAAGTACATTTCCCCACTTTGATATTGATAAAGTCAATAGGCATCCTTGTGTCTTCACTTGTATCAAACTGTCAACCCTCAGTCAACCCTGGATCCTACTCATCCCTCCCTGCCGTACTTCCATCAAAACCCAGTAAGTTCTGATCTTCAATCATCTACTATAGAGCTTGAAAAGTTCAGTTTAGGCATCATTTGTATAAACTGAAAATTTCAAGCATGGATGACTGATAATCTGTATAGATATATCAGATACCATGATTTGTTTCCTGGCAATCATCTACATTCCTCATGTCTTCAGAGTTCCAGTACATCAAGTTTCCCCCCCTCAAAAAAAAAAACAAAAAAACAGTTTCCTTGTAAATAAACCTTTTAACTTTCATCTGAGTCCCAAATTACTGTAACTGTTAAGAGGAACCTTTAAACACGTTTAAATTGCTGAAGAGTCAACGACAAAAGGTGAGCAAAAATCCTTGTGGCCGTGTCACTGAAGAGGAGCATGTTTTTTACGTCAATGACTTGACACAATCAACTGGTTTTCTTTGACAAATACTTTTAACCAGTCTTACTGCATTGTCTCTGCAAAGCACATTGCATGCGCTGTGAATTGGAAGTAAACAAATAACCTGAACTGAATCAACTGTTCAGGCATGTGGGCCAGACATCGACTTAAAAATATTACAAATATTCAGTTGTTGGTTGATGACTTGTGTTGTGACGGTCACATGTATTTTGTCTTATGAAAACCTGCCTGCAGCAATAGTTAATATAAATGAGTCAATTCATTCATGTTATTTAAATTTTCACATGTCCAGAATTTTAAGTAAGGAGAAGGAATAGCAAAAACCTTTCAGTCCAATTTGTTGATCAGTCCAAAGTTATAAAGATTTTTAACATCTAATCCTGTCCAAAAGATCAAGCACTAAAACCACCTCTGCTTGTTATTGTGTAACATCCAGGTCCTTACTCTCACTGGTTTTCTATAGTGACAAGATAATTCTAGTGAGGAATCAAACATTCATGCTTTTGATGAAAGTGATAGCCTAATTGCAGCCTTTGAGCTATCTTATATTCAGCTTAGGCCCACACAATGCACATTTTCATTCTTTGTGACAAGTGGCGGAGAGGTTTGACAGGAGCCAAAGGAAGAGACCGAAGCTGAGGTGGTTTCTTGCAAGATTTAACTGGACAAAAAGGGTAACCAAAGCAAAAATCCAAAAATATTGAAAACATTAATACTCTCAACAATGGGGCAAAGAAATGATGACAAACCAGCAAAGAGTGACTGAACAGGAGGAGAATAAATGGGAGAGAGAAACAAGGACCAGGCTAATTAGCAGATTGGGAGCAGGTGTGAACAGAGGCTAGAAGGGAGCTAGGGGAAAGGAGACCGACACAAGAGGGCAAACAGGAAATATCAAAGAACTCAAATACAATCAAAAATAACTAGAACAAAAAAATGGAAATAAGACCAATGAGAACTCAGAGATAAAACTTGAACAGAACCAAAACCATGACACTTTGGGCCGTGACATGACAATGTAAAAGAAAAATCGTTCCTCCCAACCCTGTCCTTACTGACCACAACAAGGTTTAGCAATAGCACATCATTATCAGATAATAAAATAACAAATTTTTAAGAATCTGTCCCCTCATTTATCTCCTCTGTATCACAGAACAAAACCACAGAGGGGATTTTAAATCCTCCTAATAAATTGAATGTATTGATGGGATGCTACCTCACTACATGTTACATTAGACGACTTAGCCCCCCTGAGAAGGAAGAAATTACTTCATAGGAAGCTGGCACCCTAGTCAATTTGTATACAGCTGTGTCCTTTAAAGCAAAACGTTAGGAAATGTGAGCGAGAATAATGCTTTACATATGTAGAGTAATCCCAGAGTAATGTGTAGAGTAATCCCATGCTCAATATGGAAAAAAACAAGCAAACAAATGGTTCACCGCTTTTTAACATGACCCTGCATAGAAGAAAACATATTATTCTGCATTAATAGAGAATAAAATAATGGTTGATTTCTATTTTAGACTTGCCAAACTAATGAGTGATGCAGAACAACAAATTCATTCATTTGTTACTTCATGGCTGAATTCTAGAATTCTAGAAGTAGAATGGGAGGCAGATTTAAAGATATTTGTCTCCTCTCCTCTGGAACCAACTCTTACTTAAGCTAAGCCTATCTAAGGCTAGGCTTAAATGTTCTTTTCTTGATAAAACGTCAAAAATTTCCCAGTTTTGTAAACTTTATGCCAGAAATTCACCTGGCCAGCAAAAGCAATTCTCACAGTGGGTGAATGTGCATGGCAGGTGAAATGCTCCACCACATCTGGTAAGGTGTCTGGGGTTTTGCTGTTTTCCTGGTGTGAGTGAGCTTCCTGTCACAGAGAAGATCTTTGCTGGTGGCTGGGCCGTCCTGTTTTGCTGCTGCTACTTAGAAACTATCAGCAGTTAAATCAGAAAACTTCTTTCAGATAAAACACAAACAACACATGTAAAATATCTATTCTACCTTTAGCCTTTATTAAGCATTTGAAGAAAGAGCTGAACAATGTTTAACTGTTGGCTCATTGGAATGGAGGGGACAGGGGTTTGGTTCTGTTTTGGAGTCCAACTCTGTCCGGCTCATTTTGTTCTGTGGAAACAAAGTCCTCCCATCCACAGATTTCATTCTGTGGTCTTCAGTAGACTCTGTTAAAGAGATGATGTGTCAGGGGGAGTCGCTCCTGCTTATATCATTTACATTTGATCCATAACATACCATAACACAAGAATCATAAACAATAATCCTAACAACTCCCTGAGAAGGTACAATTTTTTAGTCACCTTTAAACAAACACAAAGGAAAAAAATCTTAAGCACTGCATCAAAAATCTTTAAACATCATTTAATCATAGAATAAACGAACAACAGACCACCTAATGGTGTAACAGTATTCAGGGATGAAAATAATCAGAATCAAAACTTCACGGAAATAATCTTGTCACTCAAGACCTCAGTTTTAAGCATTTAACAACAATCTGGGGTTCATCTAATTAAATAAAGGCTGTTTTAGTTTCCTATGTGCGCCATGGACCATCAATATATCTTTTGTCTTTTCCTGGTTTGGGTAATAATGTAGTTTCATAATGTCAGGATTCCTGTCTATGTTTGTGTGTTTCTGTGTTTGTCTCCCTTCCTCAACCAGGCGCCCCCTGGTGGAAACACAACAAACACAGAAACACACAAACAAAGACAGGAATCCTGACACATAATTGGCATTAAATTCTTATTTTCGATACATTCTTTTAATGTTTTGAATAATAACTCTTTTAATTCCTCCCAGAAAAAAATTATGAAAATTGGAAGGCAAACCATCTTGACCAAGTGATTTGGCTACTGACATTTGTTTTACAGTAACATCAAATTCTTCTGTCGAAGTTCTTCTTTTTGGAGATCTAATTTCAGGATATCCTGTCCCCTGGTATAGCTTAATTTTTGAGCTATACCAGGGGACCTGCTGTGAATCTCTTAATTATAGAGGCCCTGGAATGTGAAAAATACTCTACTGCACTTAAGACTGACATATCGAAGGCTTTCAATACTGTCAACAATGATACTCGGCTTAAGAGATTGTGTTCAGATTATTAATTAGGAAGAATGCAATGTGAAAATTTTCCTCCTGTTACAAAAGCACAGCTCAAGGCTGTGGGTTTTCTCTGGGTTTCTGCCACAGTCCAAAAACATGACTGTTAGGTTAATTGGCTTCTCTAAATTCTCCTTAGGTGTGAGTGTGTATAAATGGTTTTCCTGTTTGCCTCTTTGTTGCCCTGCAATAGGCAGCTGGAGATAGGCACCAGCACCCCTCACGACCCTTCTTGGGATAAGCGTGATGGATAATGGATGGATGGGTTGCAATGTGGAAATAAAAGTCTATCCTCTCCCTTATCAAAACTCCCCTAGATGTTATGGACCCAGAACTGCTGGCTCGCCCACCACCCTACCCACAAACACCTATGGATGCGTTCAGAAGTGTAGCCCCCCCCCCCCCCCCACACACACACCCAAAATTGTAAAGGTTGTACCATGATGCAGAGCATTTGATTAGCAATTACTCCATTGTACCCTGCATGATGTTGCCAGGTATCCGTCTGTATGTTCATACGCTCCTAGCTGTTTCACGTTTGTTTATTAATGTATTACTGGGCTTCTTCTACTTTACCTCTGTACTTGCATCTGTAAAAAAAAAAAGCAATATGGGTTTCGTTCCCAACAAACCCTAAAATGGTAGTTCCTCAGGTAAAAATAGGACTGAGTAAGACAGCATTTCAAGATGTTGCCCCTTTATCTTGGAATAATATACAGAAGAATCTGAACTTGGCTGATCTCTCAGAATGATGTTACAGATGCTATAAATTGTGGTTGTGACTGGACCAAGGTGTTGGAAAATATACATTAAATTCACTTGAATTCAATTCCATTTATTTATATAGTAACAACACATGTCATCACTTCCGGTTATGGCGTCTGACTGAGCAACTGCAGGGCTCTGAGCTCCGACCAATATACTCTACATTTAGATATCTAGACCACTGCTACTATATTTTTTGTTCGAGCAAACTCTCTGGGATTCAATTCAACCTGCCAAGATGCCGAGTAAACACAAATTAAAAATGAAAACTTCCAGCAAAGAGGGATCCGAAGGCGAGGCTAGCAGCGAAGTGGAAACCGAGCACATGGAGGAAGCTAACGCTTGCTCCCAGACTTCTGAAGCTAACCTCCTGGAAGCAATTCAAGCCTTGAAAACTCACTTTACCACGCAACTACGGGAAATTATAACTTCGAATCAAGAAATTAAAGACACAATTGGAGTATTCCTCGAGAGGCTTACCTCTGCAGAATCCCGCATTAGCAACCTGGAAGACGGCGTCGCCTCGTTAACAGGCAAGGAAACATCCATACAAAAGAAAATCCAGGATCTCGCTTTGAAGGTGGACGAGCTTGAATACAGAAGCCGGAGATCCAACCTGAGACTCGTGGGTTTACCCGAGAAGACAGAACAAGGGGACATCGCTGCTTTTCTGCAAACCTGGCTGATAGAGGTCCTGGGACAGGACGCGTTTCCATCTCCCCCCATTATCGAGCGAGCCCACAGGCTGCATGGCCAGAGTGTTCCAGGCGGCCCGCCACGTGTGATCATCATGAAATTCTTAAACTATCAAGACAAGATGAGAGTGATGACTGCAGCCCGTCTGAAAGCAAAGGTGATGTACAACGGCCGCCATGTGATGTTCTTCCCTGACCTATCCGTGGAGGTGGTGAAACAATGCAAACAATACGGATTTCTCACCGCGGTAATAGCTTCCTCTTCCACACGCCTACGGAGGTGGTGTAATTTATACAGAAAGCAAGAAAACAAACTGACGGGTAACCACACTTACACGCTAGATGGCGTCAGCAAGGTTTAATAAGGATCAATATTTCATTTGATCGGTGTAACCTGGACAATACACATTTCGACTTAATCTCCCCCTCATAGCGGTGGGGAATAATTCTTGGTTCCCATGGTCGGGGTTCGCAGTTTAATGTTGTGGTGTGAGTTGTTTAGGCAGACGTTTTTTCTGCTCCTGTTTTTTTAGGATCAGTAGCATAGCCAAGTCACAGAATAGAGGGGAAAGGGAGAGGTAGATTCCCACTGGTGGGAAATCTCAGGAAAGTCTTTTGTGTTTATAAATGTTCAATCTTCTCAAGGTGCAATGTTCTTCAGGTTGTAAAATGCAGGTTCCTACAGTTGAGACAAAAAACAAAAAGAGATGATATATTGACATTAAACAAATGAGTACTGAGGCCGTTGTTGATGTGATCTCCTGGAATGTAAGAGGCCTTAGAAAATTGATCAAACTAAAAAAAGTAATGAATAGACTTAAACAATTCCATCCAAAAGTGTTTTTTATCCAAGAAACACACTTGCTTACAAGCGAAGTTGCACGACTAAGAAGAAGATGGCCTGGTCAAATATTTTCTAGCTCATTTTCTCCACACTCTAGGGGCGTGGCAATTCTTATTCATAAATCTTTACCTGTTTGTATAAAAAAGACTATCATAGACCCTGCTGGGAGATTCATAATAATCCAAGCATCACTGATGAACCAAAACTTAATTTTGGTTAACCTGTATGGTCCTAATATAGATGACCCTGATTTCTACAATAATTTGTTTCTCTCTATTACAGCTTTTCATGGTGATGTGATCATTGGTGGTGATTTTAATTGTACTTTAGATCCGAAGCTTGACCGATCATCAGGTTTGGATCTGTCCCACCCTAAAAGTAGACGGGTTATTCAACATTTTATGTCTGAATTAAACTTAAGAGATATCTGGAGAGTACAGAATCCAACAAAGAAAGAATTTTCTTGCCACTCAACCACCCATAATAGCTATAGCCGTATAGATTACTTCCTAATTTCAAATTCCTTGATTACCAGAACTAAGAGTTGTGTCTACAAAAGCAGATTGATCTCCGACCACTCACTATGCATGCTTAAATTTTCGCCCATAATTGCGTTTAATCGTAATCTTATTTGGCGATTAAAACCCCACTGGTTGCAAATGCCCAAATTTCTGAAATTTATTGAGATAAATATTGATGATTACTTCAGCCTTAATAAATCTGAGACTACAGCATCTACTAGATGGGAAGCCTTTAAGGCTTTTATACGGGGTCAGATGATAAGCTACACAAAAAATAAAACCAACAAAACTGTTATGGAAATGCTAAAACTTGAAGAACAAATAAAAGAGACTGAGCTTGAGTTAAATCTAAAGGGCTCTAAAAAAAAGCAACAAGAACTGCTAATACTGAGAGCAAAATATGACAAACTATCCACTAACAAAGCTTCATCAGAGATGTTCAGACTGAAACAATCCTACTATGATCAGGGAGAGAAGGCTGGAAAACTCCTAGCGTGGCGCATTAAAGCTTTGCAGAATGAGAGGGCAATAAATGAAATTTTATATGAAAATGAAAATACGACTGATCCTCAAAAAATAAATGATTTCTTTAAAGATTATTACTCAAAATTATATACTTCTAAAGGGGACATTCCACAAGCATCACTTGACTCCCTTCTTAATTCTGTAAACATCCCCACACTTAGTGAAATAGCTAAATCGGATCTGGATATGCCAATTTCTACAGGTGAACTCTCAAATGCAATAGACAAACTAAAATCAGGAAAATCCCCTGGTCCAGATGGGATTCCTTTGGACCTATATAAAATATTTAAAAACAAATTATTGCAGCCCCTCTATAACATGCTACTGGAAAGTTATACCATTAAAGAATTGCCTCCTTCCCTACGTAATGCAATCATAACAGTTCTACCTAAACCGGGGAAATCTCCCACTAGATGCGAATCCTTCCGACCAATCTCACTTATAAACTCAGATGCCAAAATAATATCTAAAGTTCTAGCAATTAGGCTTGAGAAATTTTTACCATCCCTCTCTGACCCTGATCAGAATGGATTTATAAAAGGGCGGTAAGCTCACCACGGCATCCGTCGTGTGCTGAATATAATTCATGCTAAATATGAGCACTCGGATACAGCTTTGCTTTCACTTGATGCAGAAAAAGCATTCAACAGAGTGGAACATAGTTATCTCTACAAAGTTCTCTCTCAATTTGATTTTTGGTAGTTATTTCATAAACTGGATTAAAATACTTTATAATAAACCCTCTGCCTCAGTTATAACTAATAACATTGTATCTAAATCATTTAATCTTGGTAGGGGCACACGTCAAGGTTGTCCCCTCTCGCCCCTCCTCTTTGTGTTGGGAATTGAGCCATTGGCTATTGCCATAAGGAATAATCAAAACATACATGGCGTCAGGATAAAAAATATTGAATCTAAAATTGGACTATTTGCCGATGATATTATTTTAATGTTATCCAATCTAAATTGCTCAACCCCCCAACTTCTTAAAACTATCAATGAGTTTACTTATCTTTCCGGTTATAAACTTAATGAATCTAAATCCGCCATCCTATTTTTAAAACAGGCTGAAAGAAATCACTCTCCAATTCATACAACATTTCAGGTAGCAAAAGATAGCCTTACTTACTTAGGCATAAAGATTACTCCAGATATAGATGATCTGGTTCGGGCAAATTACACGCCGGTGGTTAATTCAATGATGGAATCGCTTGATAGATGGTCTACCTTGCCTATATCTATGATTGGCCGTATAAATATTCTCAAAATGAACGTTCTCCCTAAATTCTTATATCTTTTCCAGGCTATCCCCCTTAACCCTCCTGACGGTTTTTTTTACAAAAATTCAAACAATCCTAAATAACTTCATTTGGAACAACAGACGAGCCCGATTACGGTTATCCTTACTATATCTTCCATAGGACAGAGGTGGCCTGGGTGTGCCAAATTTCAAGTGGTATTATTGGGCTGCTCAGCTCTCTAGTGCTTCTTGCTGGTTTTCAGCAACTGATATGTCGTGGGTAAAATTAGAAAATATAAATACCACTCCTTTAACCCTAAATTCATATCTATACTCAAGGAAATGCAAAGACTTATTAAAAAATACTTCCAACCCATTTGTTAAAAATACTATCCGAGTATGGTATGATGTACATAAATTCAAAAATGAAATACCAATACTATCCCAATTCTCCCCGATCTGGGGCAATATGTCATTTGAACCAGGTAGGAAAGACGTGGGCTTTAAAACATGGTTTGCTAAAGGTGTGTGCAAAATCTCAGATTTATTTGATAATGGGATTATGATGAGGTTTGAAGATTTGAAACAAAAATTTGACATTCCAACTAAACATTTTTTTAAGTTTCTGCAAATCAGAAGTTTCGTCTTGGGTAATCTAAAGTCTCTAACTTTGCCTACTCTTACTTCTATAGAAGAACTGGCAACAAATGACCATTTGAAGAAGGGCCTAATATCCCGCTTTTATAACATCCTCAAAGACAGCTCCCAGACATCCTCAGAGCACAAACGACTGGCTTGGTGTGAAGACTTGAAATGCAACATATCAGTAGAGGAATGGCAGAGGGCCTGTCTAAAGGCACAGACACAATCTATTAATACACAATTTAAGTTAATCCAATACAAATGGATGATGAGAACATATGTTACTCCAACATTACTAAATAAATTTAATTCCAACATCCCGGATACATGTGCTAAGTGTGGAGATAAAGGCAGTTTGATTCATTGCCTTTAGGAATGTCCTGAGATTCAGAAATTTTGGAAGGAGGTTTTGGATAAACTTTCACTTATCATTGGCATTGATCTCAATCTGTGTCCTAGGTTGTGTGTCTTAGGAATTTTCCCCACTCAAACTCAAATAAGCAAGGTCGATCAAAAGTCCATAATTTATTGTTTGGTGCAGGCTAAATATAGTATAGCCAGGTCCTGGAAATCTATAACCAGACCCCAGCTAAAAACTTGGTTGTCTACATTATCAAGCTCTCTTGCCTTGGAGAAACTCACCTTTATGATTAAAGGTAAATACAATGTGTTCCAAAAGATATGGAAAAATTTTTTGCTATTCTTGAAAAATTTAAATACTCACAATGAGGACTGACTAAACGCTCTCTAGCTAATTTTGACTTTGTATTCATTCTTATAGTGGCTGTAAATCTGTTATCTTCATGTTAATTCCAAATGTACTCACTTGCTCAAAAATGTATGACACTTAAACACTGACGTCGGGATGCAAAGAACCAGGGAGGACATTGCCTTCACCCCATATCTAGCCTGTGGACTGTGATTAAATCTCTTGGACTAAGTCTCAACATAGTCCCCTGAGATGTCAATCTTAAAATATTTTGTCTCACTGTATTCATCTAATGTTGGTCACCTTGAATGTTTAAGTGGTTAATGTGTTTTGTTTTTTTTGTTTTTTTAGGTTTGTTAGGTGTTTTGTGCACTTGTGAGTTATTTGTCTGTATGTCTCTTTGAATTGTAAAAGACAATAAACAGATTTTTGAGAAACAACACATGTCATCTCAAGGCACTTTACAGAGACAATTCAACCAGATTATACAGTTAAAGGGATTCCAAGTTTTCTATCTAAGGAAAACCAGTTGATTGCTTTAAAAGGGAAAAACTCCCTTTTAACAGGAATAGACCTCCAACAGAACCAGGCTCAGTGTGAGTGACCTTCTACCAAGGCCGACTGGGGTTTAAGGAGACAGAAGCAGAGATACAGAAATAAGCAGAGATACAAAAGGTAACTGTCAACCAGCTCCCCAGGCAGCCCCGTCCAGGAAACACACATCCACGATGTGTGTTGGAATTAAATTTATTTAGTAATGTTGGAGTAACATATGTTCACAGTCAGAGAAACTGACTGTGAATTAAACTTTAAATTAAGAAATGAAAGACATTTTAATAGAAACAGGAATGACTTCAACATTACTCAGCGATTAAAATTAAGACGCTACAATTTGTGAAAAATGAGGCTTAAGACAGTTAAGTCCAGATCACAGATTACTTTATTTACCACTAAAAATCATTTTCCCTTTACACAGTAAATGCCAAACCCATTCTCAATTTTACCTTGAGAAATACTCTTATCTAATACTCTATGGCTGAAACTGTGCTGAAGACCAGAGTTTCAGCATTTAACTTCAATCTGGGGTTAATCTAATTAAATAAAGGCTGTTTTAGTTTCCTATGTGCGCTATGGATCATCAATATATCTTTTATCTTTAATCTTTTATCTTATCTTTCTTTTCCTGGTTTGGGTAATAATGTAGTTTCATAGTTGGCATTACATTCTTATTTTCAATACATTCTTCTAAGGTTTTAATTAATAGCTCTTTAAATTCATCCAAGGAAAAAAAAGTATGAAAATTGAAAGTCAAACCATCTTGACCAAGTAATTTGGCTACTGACATTTGTTTTACAGCAACATCAGATTCTTCTGTCTGTAATCCAGAGTCCCTTAATGTTTAGAATGTGAAGTAAATTCTAGGAATTTTGTGTTTAATACTTTCCAAAAAAGATATTAAACCTGTGATGAGAGTAGACTGAGTTCATAGAGAGAGCTTTCTGATTTCTTTTTGAAGATCTAATTTCAGGAATACCCTTTCTCAAGTTTAATTTATACTCAATTTCTGTGGGCTAACCCTGACCTTTAACCTAAGCCTAAACATTATCAACATATAACCAACCCTAAACCTAACCTAAACTCTACACACTTTGCTCATAACCTACAACCTAAGGCAAGAATCTATCTTAATGACCCTAAAATGTGGCATATTTAGGATAATATCCCCCACAAAGTTGAAAAAAACATGGCTACACATTTGGGGAGAATATTCCCATGTCATATAAAAATTAAGAAAAATGTTATGTCTTCTGAATGACAGACACAGTGTGTTACATAAAAATAAATAAACAAAACAGAACAACAGAGCAGAGAAACAGAAAAATAAATCCTGATTAACAACCAGAAAGAAAAAAAAGAACTATTAAAGTTCACAGAACTCTGCATTAGAGAATAACTCAACATAAAGTCCAGCATATAGCGGCTGAGTGAATGTGGTCTGGACTCTGTGGAGGAGAGTCATGGTTTCAGAGACGCTGTAGAAGGATAGAATCCCTGCTGAGTGATCCAGGTACACTCCTATTCTGGAGGTATGAGGAGTTGAGATAGAGGTCCAAATGTTGTCATGACCAAATTTAGAAACATCATAGGAACATTCTAAAGCCCAAGATTTGTTATTATATCCAAATTTACTCTCATTACCCCATTTTGCTCTGGTGATATTCTTGTACGCAACTGCTAGACGAACTCTTCCTTTCCACTCCACCTCCCAATAGCAACGTCCAGCCAGACTTTCTGTACTCAGAACCTGAGAATAAGTAGTAAATCTGTCCGGGTGAGTAGAATAAGACTGATGTTGATCAGTCACTGTCACCTTCCTGTTCCTCTCAGATAGCAGCAGTAGTGTGTGTGCTGTGTTTTGATCCAATGTAATTGTGTGTGAATATTTAAGGAATTCAAATCTGCTCGTGGGTTCTACTTCTTGGAGTAAAAAATGCATCTCAGCTAGTGTCAGATGATTGACACTTGGTTCTCGCGAACATGTGGACATGTGGGAGGCATTTGTCCATGTGTCTCTCATAATGTCCTGTAGGTTGTCTCTGAGCTCTGACACAGCTGCTGTCACATCCTCAAAGTGTCTCAGAGGACGGATATTGATGCTGGATGAGTGTGTAGACTCACTGAGTGCTGACAGTGAGGGGTAGCTGTGGAGAAACTGGTTGTGATCCTCTGTGTTTAAGAGCTGCTTCAGCTCAGCTTCTTTCTTCTTCAGCTCAGTGATCTCCTGTTCCAGCTTCTCCTGAAGCTCTTTGACTCGACTCACTTCAGTTTCCTGCTGGGATCTGATCTTCTTCTTAATTTTAGTGCGTCTTTTCTTGATCAGGCGGATCAGCTCAGTAAAGATCTTCTCACTGTCCTCCACTGTTTTATCAGCAGAGTGATTGATGGCCTCCACCTCCTGTTGAAGCAGCTTCACATCTTTCTCTCTGTCCTGGATTCTCTGCTGGATTTTTCCTTGTCTCTCCTCCAGCTCTCTCTGCCTCTCAGTCCTTTCTTCTTTAGCTGACACTGTGTCATGGTCTTTATGTCATCCAAACAGCAGAGATAACAGATACACTTCTGATCAGTACGACAAAATACCTTCATCACCTTAGCATGATCAGAGCAGATGTTCACCTGGAGGTTCTTGGAGGGCTCCACCAGCTTGTGTTTCTTAAATGTAGCTGAATCATAATGAGGCTGAAGGTGTTTCTCACAGTAAGAGGCCAGACAGACTAAACAGGACTTGATGGCTTTCAGTTTTCTTCCAGTGCAGAAATCACAGGCCACATCTTCAGGTCCAGCAAAGCAGTGATCAGTAGGAGCAGCTTGGTTTCCAGTCTTCATTAGACGCCTTACTAGAGCAGTGAACATGTTCTTCTTCAGGTGAGGCCTCCGTATAAACGTTTTCCTGTAGCGAGAGCTTTTGATTCCTTTATGATCCTCTGTAACCTGGTGTCTTTTTATATCTTGTATTCAGTATCTATGTCCGCAGGATGTAGTTACCAGATTCTTTAGCAGATAGATCTCTTGATAAATCGAATAGCAGACGTTTTTAAGTCCAGCTGATTTGGCTCCCTTTCTTCTGTCAGTTGCAACAACTGTGTAAGTGCACTTTTTGAACAAAGAAACAGGTTTTTAGCTCTGATCTACTTATGACACATCAGCATAGAAAGGCTGGGTGGAACCACCTTTACCAGGTGGTCCCGCCCAGCCTTTAGTCTTTGATTCTTGGAAGAGGAGTGTTCTTAAGTAAAAAAAAAATAGAAATTTTTACTGTCTTTACAACGGTTTCATGTTCAGAACAACTGATTGTGTACCGGTAACCAAATCTCTAAAATCTAATTTCTGCACAATATCAAATCATGAAATAAGAGTCAATGCCACTGCAGAAACTAAATGTGTTTGGTTGCACAGGGAAATCTCTTACCTGTTTCCTAACTGCACTGTAATGGCAGCACAACACAAAGATGAGTTTGCTTCATGCTACTGGCCTCAGTAGTAGATGGTGAGGTGGTAGATCTACAGGAAACATTGGATACTGAAATACAGAATGCAACATGGCATATTAAATAGAATTGGGACACATTTGGTCCATCATATCCTGAGGTGTATGTGCAGATTGAACCTTTTTAAATAACATTTTACAAGAAAATAGCAAAACTAAAAATGACATTCTGACATTAGAAATGACATCCGAAAATCTGACTTTTTGCAAATTGTTGACATTTATACAAAGTAATGTCTCTAGATTGCAAATACCACCACAGATTTACTACAATAGTATTTATAGAGCATTTAAAATTGTATATTACTAAACTGATTTTTCAACATTTCAATAGATTTCAGTAGTTCTATTAATCTAAATTTTTAAAAGGTTTAGTAATTTAAGTTAAACTTAACTTCAGCTGTAATTGCTGCTGACACTATTGATGTTAGATTCATGTAGTTATGGGTCAAATATCAGTTTAAAGCACTTTTTAGTTATGTTTAAGAAAGTCATATACAAATTAAAAATACTGGATTTCAAGGGATTAATTTGAACATCATTTATGGTTTAAATAAGAATATATTTTTGTCCCACTCCTGCGTTTGTCTAGTTCCGATCAGCTATAATGAAACAAAATATATGTTAAGAGATAATATAGTCATATCATTTATATTTGGTATGCACAAAAACTGGAGAAATTAATGCAAACCTTTTTAATGAACACTGACACAGACAAAAACCTTATAATATTCTAAATTCTCTGAGTTATAATTTGTTTCCGTTTTTAAAGTCAAGGAGCATTGAACCTAATGTTTTTTAATGAGCTGGAGCTTTTATGGCTTAAAAGTTATCATAAAGCTAAACCAATTTAGCCACATAAATAACACAAAAAAAATTAACAAAATGAGGATTAAAAAAGTAAATATGATGTAAACTTTAAGCTTTTTTATGTTTAGATCAAAATATGTACGGATCTCATCAAAGTGGCACTTTGATTCACATTGTGTATTGCTTTATTTACAGACTAACTTAGTTTTATAAACAAAGAAAAGAGGAAAGGATACTTGTTGGTCACCATATGAAGCTTAGTTACACATTTCTTCCTCTTTATTGCATTTTAAAAAGCCAAACAAATTTTAATTCAAAGTCTTCAGCATATTTAGACTGAGTTGTGGAACTTCTCTGAATTTCTTTCACATTGTTGATGGTGCCCTCTAGTGTTGAAGAAGAGTTTGTTTACATGAAACCTAATCTGCAGCAGAGAAGCAGCACTAAGTGACAGGAACAGACTGTCTGGATGTTCTCTCTTCATCCTCTGACATAGGAGCTGGCTCAGAGCTCGTCTGCCTGGCTGTGTGTTTCCTGGACCGGGCTGACTTTTACAATTGCCTTTTGTATTTCTGCTTCTGTCTCCTTGAACCCCAGTCGGCCTCGATCCCCAGATGGCCGCTCACACTGAGCCTGGTTCTGCTGCTTCCTCTCCACTGTCGCTACAAGCATAGTTAGTGTGAGGGATTGCCTCCGACTCAATGAGTCGATGCAATCAACTGCTTTTCCTTAGATAGAAAACTTTGACTCAATTCGTCTGTATGAGGTGGTGAACTGTACTATGGCACTATATTAATAAACTGAATTGAATTGACTTTTACCTTTGGAAAATATATTCTTTATATTCAAAAAATTGTATCATAATAATAGAAAACTGTAAGATGATGTTTATTCATAGATACTTTTGTTTTTCTAAAATGAAATTGCTTTTTAAAAAGTCAAATATGCTGCAAAAATATTCCAAAGAAACTTAAAATCCATTCGGAAGCTACAGTCCTTGATGTTTTGTGTCTTTTTAGAGGTTTAGAAAATGTTCACTGTTTATCCTTTTTATTTTGACAGTATAACAGACTTTTATAGTGAGATGTCTAAAGACAATCAGACCTCAGGATAAAACAGGAGCAGAGCTGCAACAAGTTACAAAAAGCCATGGACTTCACAGTAATTACTTGTGGGGGGGAATTGTGTAATATATTATCATTAAAAAAATATAAATTTAGATTCTTTTAAGTACACACATGTCAAACCTCTCCCCTGATTTATGTCAGTGCATAGACTGCTCTTCCTGCTCCTGTGTGCAATCACACAGGTGAATCTCATATACTAATCACATGACCAGCAGAAGAGCAGTTACTTAACCCCTGAGTGTTTACCTGTCATGGAAACATTTATCCTAAATGTGTGCTCACCAAAGGTAGGTCAAGAACTGAAACACTTTGACTTATTCTTCACTAGCTCTCTGGAAATATGCTATGCTCACTACTTTGTGATTAACTCTGTGACTGTCATACTGTCACCAGTTTTAAGGTGGGTAGCATGTGTGGAAAAGGTTCTGTTAACGTCCCATTACATAATCAGCCAATAAACCTTTTAGATGAGTTTATTCATCTGTTTTCTCAGTAGAGGATGATGCTGATGCTGTTGCACAATATAATGCAGAAAAAGATCAACTGACATGAACTATATACATTTCCGTTTACATGTTTAATGATTTAAAGTATATCCTTCCCTGTGTTTCCTGAACCTTTGCAGATAAATTTATTACTCTTATTTATTAGAACATTTAAACTAGGAAAGTGTGATAAAGTGGTAATGTTCCCTCATGGATCAACTGAAGGGTGGAGCAGGAGACTGCCTGAACAGTCACAAGAAAGAGGTATCAATCTGAATCAGGTGATACAAAAACAATTAAATCTAGAATGATCTGATCAAGACTTTGGCCTGTGTAAGCAGTGATTGGAGTACTAATTGGTCGTTAGGCTGATGGTCACTTTTGTATGACAACATAGTTTCAATTGTCATTGTTAAACTTTGCTGACTATGACAAGGTACTCCTTATAAGGCTGTTTATCTGTACAGAAGAAGACGTCCAGAGGTCTTCATCCTGATCTCAGAGCTTGAAGCTGGGTGAAACCAACATCTGCTGAAGGTAAAAGCTGATCGGTTGCAGCCTGTGTGCACGGACAGGTGACTGTAGATCAGAGCTTAAATTCATTTTTTTTTTTTTTTTTTTTTTTTTTTTTTTTTTTTTTTTTTAGGAAGAGAATTTTACTGTCTCTGACTGAGGGGAGAAATGGAGCAAAATCATCTGGACCAGGAAACCTTCTCCTGTTCAATCTGCCTGGATCTACTAAAGGATCCGGTGACCACTTCCTGCGGACACAGCTACTGTAAGAATTGCATAAATGAACACTGGGATGAAGAGGATCAGAAGGGAATCCACAGCTGCCCTCAGTGCATGAAAACCTTTATACCGAGGCCTGATCTGCAGAAGAACACCATGTTAGCAGCTTTAATGGAGCAGCTGAAGAAGACTGGACTCCAAGCTCCTCCTGCTGATCGCCTCTATACTGGACCTGAAGATGTGGGCTGTGATTTCAGCACTAGAAGCAAAACGAAAGCAACAAAGTCCTTTTTAGACAGTAAGGCCTCTTACGGTGAGAAACACCTTGAGCCTCACTATGATACGGCTACATTTAAGGGTCTATGTGAAATCACAATGGATCCAAACACGCTAAACAATTTTCTGATGCTATCAGAGGAGAACAGGAAGGTGACTGTGACAGGCTACCAGTGTTATTCTAATCATCCAGACAGATTCAGTTATTGGCGCCAGGTTCTCTGTAGAGAAAGTCTAACTGGACGTCATTACTGGGAGGTAGAGTGGAGAGGGATGGGAGTTTATGTAGCAGTCGCATACAAGAGTATTGGGAGAGCAGGAAGTGGGAATGAATGCAGATTTGGATGTAATGACAAATCTTGGGCATTAGAATGTTTTGAAAAACGTAATAGTTTTGTGCACAACAACATCTGGACCCCCATTTCGGCTACCATTTCCTCCAGAATAGGAGTGTACCTGGATCACTCAGCAGGTATTCTATGTTTCTACAGCGTCTCTGAAACCATGACTCTCCTCCACAGAGTCCAGACCAGATTCACTAAGCCCCTACATGCTGGACTTTATCTCGAGTTGTTAACTGATGCATAGTTCTGTGAACCCCAATAGATTTTCTCTTTTCATGCTGCTTATTGGGTTCATTGTTCTAATGGCTCTACTGCTTTAGTTTTCAAATAGTTCTGTTTTTTAGTAGCCATAAATTATTTCACTGCTGATTGTTTCTTGTATGAATCTAATGAGCTCTAATTGTTCTGCTTTTTCTTCTTTGAATAAAGTGTACTAATGAAATTAGCTGAACCTGCTTCGGTTTCCTTTATTGTTATACAAAGAAGAAATGGAAAATGACAACTTGGAACTGATGCTTCTATCTTCCTTTGGTTTTAGAGGTGTGTGTGTGCTGCTGTTTCTCTTTATAAAAGATCTCCATTTGGAGACATATGGAAAGATTAAATTTTATTACAACAAATTATGAGTTTGTCTTAAGTGCAGGAACCTCTTTAGTAAGCCTCATTTCATACTCCCTCCAAAAGTTAAAAACAATCCACTGGACTTTGTTTCCAAGTTTGAAGACGTTTCAAATCACGACCAGGAAGCTTTTTCAATTCAAAATGTCAGGAATAGTGTGGAGTTGGAAGATTTATATGGTAGCCCAACAAAGCCTTGTTTGAAAACATGCAAATTGGAACAGATGAACAGGTCTGCCCCTTTGAAATGGTTTCAGATAAAATGCCTAATTACATTACAGGCTTCTTTTGATGGCCTGTATTGCCCCACTGAGAGGTTGGTTGTTATAGGGGATTGTTGGCCTGGGTGAATAGATGAGGTCCTCCGGGCTGTGATTGTTACTGGAAGGGATTAACCCCATTGCTGCATTGTAGGTTTTTGAAAGCTGAAATCTGAGCCAACCTCCATCTGTTTGAGGGGTGTTTTTTTTTCTTTTTTTTTTCTTATACAGGTGCTGGTCATAAAATTAGAATATCATGAAAAAGTAGATTGATTTCAGTAATTCCATTTAAAAAGTGAAACTTGTATATTATATTCATACATTACATACAAACTCATATTTCAGATGTTTATTTTGTTTAATTTTGATGATTACAAATGACAACAAATGAAAATCTCAAATTCATCATATCAGAAAATTAGAATATTACTGAAGACCAATAAAAACAAAGGATTTATAGAAATGTTGGCCAACTGAAAAGTATGAACATGAAAAGTATGAGCATGTACAGCACTCAGTATTTAGTTGGGCCTCCTTTGGCCTGTATTACTGCAGCAATGCGGCGTGGCATGGAGTCGATCAGTCTGTGGCACTGCTCAGGTGTTATGATAGCCCAGGTTGCTCTAATAGTGGCTTTTAGCTCTTCTGAATTGTTGGGTCTGGTGTATTGCATCTTCTTCTTCACAATACCCCATAGATTTTCTATGGGGTTAAGGTCAGGAGAGTTTGCTGGCCAATTAAGAACAGGGATACCATGGTCCTTCAACCAGGTACTGGTAGCTTTGGCACTGTGTGCAGGTGCCAAGTCCTGTTGGAAAATGAAATCTGCATCTCCAAAAAGTTGGTCAGCTGCAGGAAGCATGAAGTGCTCTAAAACTTCCTGGTATGTGGCTGCGTTGACCCTGGACCTCAGAAAACACAATGGACCAACACCAGCAGATGACATGGCACCCCAAACCATCACTGACTGTGGAAACTTTACACTGGACTTCAAGCAACGTGGATGAAGTGCCTCTCTTCTTTTCCTCCAGACTCTGGGACCTTGATTTCCAAAGGAAATGCAAAATTTACTTTCATCAGAGAACATGACTTTGGACCACTCACCAGCAGTCCAGTCCTGTTTCTCTTTAGCCCAGGCAAGACGCTTCTGACGCTGTCTGTGGTTCAAGAGTGGCTTGACACAAGGAATGCGACAGCAGAAACCCATGTCTTTCATACGTCTGTGTGTGGTGGTTCTTGAAGCACTCACTCCAGCTTCAGTCCACTCTTTGTGAATCTCCCCCACATTTTTGAATGGGTTTTGTTTCACAATCCTCTCCAGGGTGCGGTTATCTCTCTTGCTTGTACACTTTTTTCGACCACATCTTTTCCTTCCCTTCGCCTCTCTATTAATGTGCTTGGACACTGAGCTCTGTGAACAGCCAGCCTCTTTAGCGATGACCTTTTGTGTCTTGCCCTCCTTGTGCAAGGTGTCGATGGTCGTCTTTTGGACAACTGTCAAGTCAGCAGTCTTCCCCATGATTGTGTAGCCTATAGAACTAGACTGAAAGACCATTTAAAGGCTTTTGCAGGTGGTTTGAGTTAATTAGCTGATTAGAGTGTGGCACCAGGGGCCATCAATTTTGAACCTTTTCACAATATTCTAATTTTCTGATATGATGAATTTGAGATTTTCATTTGTTGTCATTTGTAATCATCAAAATTAAACAAAATAAACATCTGAAATATATGAGTTTGTATGTAATGTATGAATATAATATACAAGTTTCACTTTTTAAATGGAATTACTGAAATCAATCTACTTTTTCATGATATTCTAATTTTATGACCAGCACCTGTAGATGGCTTCCTTCACGCCCCTCTTCTAGCTTCCTGGGTGGGAAGTGAAACATCTTCAAACTTGGAAACAAAGTCCAGTGGAACTGCTTAACTTTTCTTTTTTTTTTTTTTTTGGAATGACCGAGAATCTTCACCTCATTTGATACTGAAGTCGGTCAGATGTTTGGTTTTACCTTCAAGAACACACTCTGATTACATCACTACAAAGAGATCCCAGAGGGAGAGAGAGCATGTATTAAATGGATCTGTTCAGTTTAAATTTAAATAAATGCAATTTTTACCCTTTTAAAGATGGAAATGTATTCTGTGAGGGGAGATAAAGGATTGTAAACCCATTCTAATGTGTTACTGGTTTCTTCTTTTGGTAATGACAAAGTTTGAAAAGTCAATGATAAAGGCAAAATTCAAAGCCTGAAAATAATATGAAGGGAGACTCCCCCTACATTACATATTTAATATAGTAAACTTACTAATGCAACTCTTCTGCTTCAAGCTTCTTGGAGAATTTAGACATAGCTGTAACTACTGAGAAAACCTGTTGACAAGTTTAGACATTTTTCTTCACATTTGATCATGGTGTTTAATTTATCTCAATATAGCCTAAATCAATCTAAAGCTATTCAGAATCTTTGTTGCTTTTAGCAGCCCAGACTGTGGAGACAGTTATGAAATTACAATTCCCAGATTTAAAGAAGTAAAACCAGTTTTTTTCCAGTTCTAGTTTGGAACAAATTCTGTTGAATTCAGATCGTGTCCCATTGTGGATTTGAACTGAACACAAGTCTTCTTGTTAGGACGAGGAACTTTAGAATAAAGCTCTCATGTTGCTTCATTGTTTAGCTCCACTGTTGGTGGTAGTGTCTGAATCCAGGTACAGAAGGGAAAAAAGCCTGCCTTATTTTGCTTCATCTTGTCAGCTTAACCAGATGATTAGCTTCTCAGAATATTAGTCTGGGTTTTATGTTTGGAACTGATCTCTGTACAGGCTTTTTACTCTCTGAACCTGGATTATCCACCTCTGGCTGTGATTAAAGCTTCTTGTTTCTACAGTGCCTGGCAAGAGTATTCAAGCTCCTGGAACTTTTCAACCTTTTGCCACATTTCAGGCTTTAAACAAAGATATAAAATTATGATTTTTTTTTTGTGTAAAGAATCAACAAGAGGGAGACAAGATTGAAGTGGAGCGAAATTTATTGGATAATTTAAACTTTTCTAACAAATAAAAAAAAACTGAAGAATACAGCCCCTTTCGCCAATATTTCTTTGCTATTACTGTTTTCCTGTGAGCATCATTAAAATCAAGGAACACATCAGGCAGGTTTGAAATAATGTTGTGGAGAAGTTTAAATCTGGATGATAATACAAAAAGGTTTGGATTGGGCTGGAAGCAAATGCTAAGATTGTTACTTCAACTTCTGTTTCAGATCTTACAGAAATATATAACTTGTCTCTTAGCTACATCATTACTTTAATCTTTTTGTCAGATGGGAGCCCCAAAGCAGTTTTCAGAAATTACAATTTTAGCAGTTTTTTCCTCAAAACAAAGTTAATGACCTAATAAAATAACCTGAACTCCAAAAAAATGATTCTTTCACCTTCAGGAAATGAAGAATACCAGAATGATTTTAAATAGATTTACCTTGAAAGTGACTAATGAAGAGACAATGAAAAGGTAGCCAATAAAGGAGAAAGTATCATATAAATACTTAGAAGATCAAATATATCAGAAACTCTTTAAATGACTGGAATTTGATCCAAAAATTATTTTTCGCTTGATTAAAAGCAGTTGGAATATTGTGATATTTGCAATCTCCAACCTAACCACTAGATGTCAGTAACTGTTACAACATTCCTTTAGAGAATTAAGACTGCTGTAAATCCAAATCCAAATGAAACTGCACTTTTTTAACTGCATTTAATATTTCTGTCAGGGCTTATCCACATTTTCTGCTGCTATTTTTAAAGGACACCTTAAATGAGTTAAGTCTTAAAACTTCAACATTCCTCAGATACCCTTGAGCAGACTTTTAAATCCCTTTTTCTCCATTGATTTATTTTATTAACTATTAAATATTTTCAGTAGTGTTTAGTGTTTGGGTATTAGATATAATAATACTCTGATATTATAAAGGTACCATTGTATTTTAACCAGTGGCCTTTTGTGGTTATTTTATACATTGCATGGTTTATAACTCAGGCCAGATTCTCTCTTCTTTCAGTAAGATCTCAATGAACAGAGACAGATATCTCTCGATAGTGATTAATTGATAACTTCGCTGATAGCCGTAGTCTAATTTACTAATTTGTTGAAGGCAACAAAAACAGCTGGTCCAGGAGTATAACCTTTTATGTAAAAGCTAAGAACCCTGGTGAGGAAGCAAATCACAGTTCTAATCATTCAGCTAATACTCATTAATTGGTTTTAACCTCCCTTTGAATGGCCTATTAATTAACTACAACTTCCGGTTCAACTTATTTAATGTATTGATAATCTTCTCGTCAACTTGTCCAATGTACAGCACTTATTTTGCAACTAAAATGTGCCGTATAAATAAACCTGCCCTGACTTTCTTTTATGAAGACAAAGACAGGTTAAACAAGAGGATGATTCTTGCTCTAACTGATTTCTTTACAGCTCCATTTCACCTCAGGAAAACAGATACAATTCAAGTTTCCTATCTTGGAAATAGAAAAAGGTAATGACTCAGAGGTAGAAGAGGTGTTGTTGTGTGGTGTGAAAGCAACCTGTCAGCTTTGACCCTCATCACACAGGGGGAGGGGACAAGGAAGTATTGGAAATTCAGTTTCAAGGGAGCATTTATAAAAAAAACAAAAACAAAGTATAGAATAGTACTCATTGCTTTAACATTCATAGTTTTTATTGTTTTAATATTTCACTGTTTCAAGTGAAATGTCATCTTAATATGTTTCAAGACTCCAGTGACAACATGGTAAAAAACAGTCAGAGTAATCCATATTTCTTGATAATTTCACTTCAACTCATTTATGTAAAGCCAATTTACAACATTTGTAATTACAAGGGGAAAAAAAAAATTGTTACTTCATGCATACACATTTCAATCTGAAAAACTCACACAGAGAGAAAAGATAATTAGAAGAATTTATTGATAAGAAAGTATAGTCTTTGGCGCTCAGACCTCGGCAGGAACATTCATGCTGATTTATGCTTTAACATGCATGAGTAGATGAATGTGAATAGGGATGTTCCCCCTGGCCTGAAACTGGTGGTGGTTTGATCCGAGCTGGTTGACAAGGTGATCTGCTGGGCAGAATTGTGGGACTAGAAGACTGAGGGAGCTGACGCCGGGGCTTCACTCAGACTCAGGATATAGAGGTCCTGCTCGGTGATGCAGGTACCGTTAACTGTCCATGATGAGCAAGCATGAAGCGACAGTGGAGAGGAAAAACTCCCCTTTGGGAAGAAACCTCTGGCAGAACCGGGCTCAACATGGTGGTCTTCTGCCGGACCAATGCGATGAGACGAGGGATGGTGACAACTGGGATTAATACTCTCTGATGAGGTTGAGGTGAAGTCGTGTCATGAAGGACGATTCAGCTGCGATGGCGGAGAAGGGGATAAAGGTGGGTGAATTGTTGTCTGAATTGAAATCCGACATTGCGATTGCAGGATAGCGGCTGGGGTGAGATTTGAAAGTAGTTTATAAAGTGGAAGCAGGTTGCTGATTGGGCTTCGTGGTGGAGTAGTTCGAAGCTGATTGGCTCGCTTCGGAGACGGATCAGCTTCTGATTGATGGAGGTAAGTCAGAGTTTCTTCAATTGAACTTCCGCTAGAGCTTCATTTAAAGTAATACTGTGTATTTATATCATATATACCTGGTTTAAGATTTTAGTCTAAATTTTATTTGCTTTACTACCTGCCGTTATGTTTTTTTTTCTTTTAATTCTGCTTTTATTTTCCCTATTGCTTAATTCATGTAAAACACTTGTCCTGAATTGTATTATATAGAGAAACTAGCTTTGCCAAGCCTTTATAGAATCAGCTCCAATATTCCTAGACCTCCTTCTATGGTAGAAACACTCCATTATTGCAGTTATTTTCCTAACATCCAACTTGATGCTGGAAGTGTATTTTTTTTCTCTTTCACCCCAAAATAATAATTTTGCTCCTGATATGTTAAAGACAAATCATGTGTCAAGGAGCAGGCCTGGGTGATCAGATTCACTCATCCAGGTATTTGGGCCTGGCCAGGTTAGATTACATCCCAATGTGCGCTAAACAGCAACAGTGTAAGCAAAGAGTGCTGTAAACTATTAATCAGGACATTTGAACGTCATTATAAAGATCCTTTGATGTGCTTGTATTCCAACGGACACTAGTGCTTAAAAAAAAGAGCAAAGCTATTATAAAAATGGACAATGTTGATATGTTGGATAAATACTAGGCATTAACAAATAATCCTGGTCAACTTTTCTCTGAAAAAAGGTTATTCTCTCTGCAAATTATGTTTTAGAGGCCAGCTAACATACAGACCAATATCTGTATTTCTATTCACATCATCCACTGGAACACTAAGGAAGTCATCTTAATAATTATAAAATATTGCATTTGTGTTTCTATGTTAAACGCTTTATTGAGGTAACTCCTTTCAATTTTCCTGCAACATCTTTCTGGTCATACTCCTTATTTTCTTTTTGGGGTTTCACATCAAAATAACTAAAATTTTAAATTTAAGTAAATGCAATACAATAATCACAATATAAAATTACTGGATATTTAGATTTCCTCTGTACTATCACAGACCTTGAATCCCTCCCACATGGTGAAGAAGTTGAAATGGACCAGACTCTTTACTCTTCCACAGGAACACAACTAAAAGCCTCCTGTGTCTCAGTGTGACAGTATGGGATGGAAGTTACATGGAAAAGGAGACGTTTGTTTTACATTTTGAACCATTAGAGACACTCATTCTTCTTTTCTCTTTTACTGTTTTCAACTTATATTTGTGTACTAGTGCATTTTGAGCTAGTGTCTCAGAAAAATACAATCATTATGGGGACATAATGACAAAGAAAACACTTCATTCTTGATGTCATATGAATTTTTTTTTTATATCAGACTTGCTACAAAGTTTGTCCATTGACGACCCACATGTTAGGGACTCTGGACAAAGCTGGGAGGGCAGTTCAGCACTGCTGACAGTTTTATGTCATGCTGATTCTTTGGTCAAATTTGAAGTTTTGATAATTCTTAGGTTAAGAATAAATTGTCTTGTGTCCCTCTGTGGTAGAGGATTGATTTGTAGAAAAATTCACACAATTATTTTAAATAAACTTTGAAGAATTTTAGAATTATAAGAACAAACAAAAGTAAAAAGAATAAAAATTCTGAACTTTGCACAGTTTTAGAAGGGAAGTCAAAAAGTTTTACCCAGATGAGAAGATGTTAATCATCTGAGTTGATCTGCTTTAAATAGACAGATTTGATCTGACTATACCAGTATAGTTAAATATGAATTTAAATGAAAGAAACTCTAATGGACATTAAAATGTGAAAAAAAGGGAGAACAAGATAAATAATAAAAATCTGAAAACAAGAAGCTTTAATCAAATCAGGATTTAATCATTAAAACCATCACCAATAGAGAAAAACAGATTTATTTTAGGTGTTTGGTGACATTAAATCAGATAAAGTCCACAAACAGAAAATATATTTTTTCTCAAATGTCATAGTACTTAAAATGTGTGCAAAAAAGATAAGGATGAAAGAAGTGGTTTTACTTTTTCAACTTGGGGAATGGTATGCCATGTTAATGAGTTCACAGTCCTTGCAGCTATGATAATTTAAGAATACAAATATTTGTATCTTTAAGATTATAAATAAAATGAAAACTAATACACATCAGCATCTATAAAAGGTCTGTTTGGGTAAATACAACCAAGAACTGCTGTGCCAGCCCAACTTTAATCAGAAGGGCTAACAGTGGGTTGCATGGTGTTGCATTTTGTGTAGCTGTTGCCTTGCAGCAAGAATGTCCCATGGTCTTTCTTCATGCTGCTTTCATGTTCCCTCAGTGTATGTAGGGATTCCCTCCAGGTCCTCTGGCTTCGCCCAACAGTCCAAGAATGTGACTGTTATATTAATTGGAATTTCTAAAGTTTCCTATAGGTCTAAGTGTGTGTGCATGGCTGTATGTCACTGTGTTGGTAGTTGCTAGTGAGCACAACCTAAAATACCTAGTTATTAACTGTACTTATTTTTGTAAATGCAACAGGTATACATGCTTTGTTTAAGTAATAATGAAATTTATTTTACAGAGGATCTGAAATTGAAATCGAACACCTAAACTTCAGAGCTTAATTGAATCTGTCTATTTAAGTTGACAAAATTCAGCGGTGTCATTGTAGTAATGTAGCATAACTCCAGCATGCAGCGGCTGAGTGAATGTGGTCTGGACTCTGTGCAGGAGAGTCATGGTTTCAGAGACGTCGTAGAAGGACAGAATCCCTGCTGAGTGATCCAGGTACACTCCTATTCTGGAGGACATTGACCCTGAGGTGGGGGTCCTGGCATTGTTGTGCCAAAACCCCAAATTAGCACCATTAGTTATTGTGAAAAGTGAACCATTTTGGAAACAATCTAGTGCCCAAGATCTGTCATTGTACCCAAATCTGCTCTGACTTCCGTTATCTACTCGTCTAATGTTCTTGTATGCAACTGCGACAGTAACTACTGGGTCGGTCCACTCCACCTCCCAGTAACAACGTCCAGTGAGACTCTCTCTACTCAGAACCTGCTCACATTTGTTAAATCTGCTAGGAATGTCTGGGATTCTATAACCATACACATTCAGATTGTAAGTCACCTTCCTGTTCCCCTCTGATAGAGACAGTTCCCCATGTGCTGTGTTTGGATCGAATGTGATTTCACATGCATATTTTAAGAATCCATCTCTGCTGTTTGGCTCCAGTTCTGGTTCTGGTTCTGACAGTAAAGCCTTCTGCTCAGTGATTGTCAGTGAGATGTTTTTCCATGTGTCTCTCAGAATGTCCTGTAGGTTGTCTCTGAGCTCTGACACAGCTGCTGTCACATCCTCAAAGTGTCTCAGAGGACGGATATTGATGCTGGGTGAGTGTGTAGACTCACTGAGTGCTGACAGTGAGGGGTAGCTGTGGAGAAACTGGTTGTGATCCTCTGTGTTTAAGAGCTGCTTCAGCTCAGCTTCTTTCTTCTTCAGCTCAGTGATCTCCTGCTCCAGCTTCTCCTGAAGCTCTTTGACTCGACTCACTTCAGTTTCCTGCTGGGATCTGATCTGTTGCTTCACATAAGAGCTTTTTTCCTGGATGAGACGGATCAGTTTAGAGAAAATTACCTCACAGTTCTCCACTGTTTTATCAGCAGAGTGATTGATAGAGTCCACCTCTAGTTTCAGCAGTTTCACATCTTTCTCTCTGTCCTGGATTCCCTGCTGGATTTTTTCTTGTATCTCCTCCAGCTCTCTCTGCCTCTGACTCCTTTCTGTTGCAGCTGACACTGTGTGGTGGCCTCTATGTTCATTCATTAGGCAGTGGCTACAGATGAACTTCTGATCAGTACGGCAGAAAAAATCTATTGCTTCATCATGTTGAGAGCAGATGTTCTTCTGGAGGTTCTTGGAGGGCTTTAGCACTTTGTTTCTCTTCAAAGGAGGATCATCATTGTGGGAATGAACATGTCCTTCACAGTAAAAGGCTGAACAGACAAAACAGAAGCTGATTGCTTTCATTTTGCTTCCAGTGCAGAAATCACAGGCCACATATTCTGATCCAGCATGGCAGTTATCAGCAAGAACAGCTTGGAGTTTGATCTTCTTCAGCAGCTCCACTACATCTGTTAGAGGTGTGGTTTTCTCTGAGAAACCTGGGTTGAAGGTTTTCCTGCACTGAGGACAGCTGTGGATTCCTTTCTCCTCCTCTTCTTCCCAGTGGGTTTTAATACAGTTTATACAAAAGTTGTGTCCACAGGGAATAGTCACCGGGTATTTCAGTGGATCAAAACAGCTCAGGCAGTAGAATTCTTCTTTTATATGAACTCTCTTTTGCGCCATTTCAGGTCTATAAAAAAAAGAATCTGTAAGGTTTACGTCTTCAAAAAAGAAATCAGCCTGATTTCACAACTTCTGCCGGCAGCAGGGAGTCCGTCAACTCTTAAATACATGCCAGTGCCAACCCTTGTACCTCCCATTCTGAAGGGGAGGCAACAAGGAAATGCACATAGAGCAGGAAAAGGTGGGAGGTGAGTTGGTTTTAAAGAAACAAGTTGTTTATTGCGCTTTAGTCTCTCTTTGTTTATTACAACCAAACTTATCTTCTCTGTTTTCCGTTTGATCAGAAAGAAGTTTGATATCTGCATCAAATAAGGAGACAATTCAGTTTCGCCAAAATGTTTGTTTTATTCGACAAAAACCAGAAAGACGAAATGATTTATAGAGATGATGTCATAAAATGGGACAGATGGACGCAATATTCAAGCTGAGACAGGCAGTAGGAAAGTTCAAAACGTTATTAAAATAAAAACATAAATGCCACATGGCTGCTGCAGGAGGGGGCGGGGCACCGCCCAATCTCAGACACTCTGATTTAACAGTTGAGTCCATCTCCCTGGAAAGGGGTGCAATCCAGCCGATGGGCTGAAAACTGATGCAGTGCGCATCACCCAGAGTGTCCCCGTTGCTGCAGCTCAGGAGGATATGCTGGAAGCCGATCCAGGTCAGGGATACAGAGCAGGCAGGAACGATGAGACAGGATCCAGACTTCCAGGCTGCCTATAGCTCCCAGGCAGGTTCAGAATCTGACAGAATCCGGAAGAGTGACCAGGCGGACACGCACAGGAGCAGATGGGATCAGGTACAGATGGACAGGCTCAGTGGTAGAGGGTTGCAGAGACAGGACGTGGAACCAGAACTTGATGCCGGAAACTTTAAACTGGTCTCCTCCTAGGAGCCAGGCTTACAGGGATAAAAACTTATCCTCCCCACTTTTCAGGCCAAAACCCTGAGGACTCAGCAGGAGAGGAACACTGAACGGTCAGGAGATGAGACAGATGCAAAACCCTCTTTCTACTTGCTGCAAGGATCCAGGACATTAACCATGGAGCAAAACAGCAAAAAAAAAAACAACAACAGACAGACAGACAATGATCTGGTGCTGAATGCTCAGGCTGAACTGAATATAAAGCAAAGCATACAGGTGCAATGAATAAATGATCATTAAAGCAGGGAGGGAAAATGGTTGATGAAAGAAAACAATTAATTAGAGGAATCAGGCCAGATTATTACAGATTATAGTTTTACGGTTTATATGACTGTGGATAAGCTCTAATACATAGGTATACTAGTAACATAAAGAGTTTCACTTCTTTCAAACGGCATTTTGGTTTCATTTCTGGAGAACAGAAACCACTCTGAGTTTTGTTTAACAAATCAGGTTTTGCGTACTGACCCCTTCTATCATCAAATTTCAGATCTGAAAGGAAAATGAAAAAAAATGGGGTTTATCATCTTTACAAAGTACAACCATTGGTCATGTTTGTGCCCAAAGTATGATATGTGTGTAACACAAAATTCAACTAACTACTAGAGAGTCTACTGAACTAATTATGAGTTGTTAAGCGTTACTGGGGCACACCCAGAGCAGCCTTATTATGAGTTACCTGGGAAACAGTAACTAAGCAGGAACTGATGTCTAGTTTCTCTTTCCTTAAGGGTACACAAAGCATGAGTTGATGGTCGGGTACTGGCTGGGTAATAATTAGTTCCTTAGCAACAACTTTATATGATGTTTCACTTTACTTTAGGGTAAAAAAAAGATTAGATAATGGTCAGAAATTAGTTAGGTAATTACAAGATCCTTAGTAACTGAGCTTACCTAATGCTTGACTGAACAAAGTCCATAAAATAATACCTGGTCAATAATTTGGTACTCAATATTTCATAAGCTGTAACTTTACAGGTTTAGGGTTTATTCAGAACCAACACTGATGATTTCAAACTCTAATTTTGTGGTAACAGTTACCTACCTTTTACTCATAAGTTCTGTGGCGAGGTATACAACAGAGGAGATAATCATTTCTGACCTGATAAAGTAAGTAAAACTTGACAGAATATTTTATCTGTGTAGACTGAGATAATCTATTGATAAATCTGTGTTAAAGTTGCAGAGCCCCAGGTCTTCAGAGCCGGCTCATGTGTGCTGCTTAGGGCAGCATACATTGGACGATTTTCATCATTGTACTCATTTACAGCTAAAACTGTATGATGAAACTACAGGATTTAAAAGTTAATAGCTCATAATAAAATGCCTTACACTGTGCAGCCTTATGCACTGATGTAATCTGATTGATCACACCATATGTCTGAACACAATGCATCAGACTCAGTGCTATAAAGAGATGGTGCTGTTCAAACTCATCTGTACAAAAAAAACGGTCAGAGAGGAAGAGTTCCCAACACATACATAGTTCACAAGGTTTAAGTAAAACAGCTTGTAGATGCTTGTGGATCTGCTTCTGCAGCAGGATGCTTTCACATCTCCTTAAGATCCTCCTTATTGCTTTTATAAAATCTTTACAAAGTTACCAAAGCTTAATTAACTGCTTATTTAAAAAACTAAATGATAACATAAACCTTTTCTAGCCTCATCTTTCCTCACCTTCTACAGTTTGATCCAGTTTTTCTGAAACAAAACTAGTTTGAGTTAAGACATGTAAATCATTTCTTAAATTGCATATAGGTAACCGTCATTTCTTATCTCAAACTTGTAATAGCCTACAGGGAAATAAGGTGTGAACCGGGCATGTTCAGGCAGAGTGGTTGGGGAGTTCATTTAACAAACAGGAAAAACTACAGGCAACATAATGATTTTCAAAAAAGAAGCAAACTTGATAGCAAACCAAATACAAAGCAAGAAAAACAATCAAACTCTATCAGGATTATAAGAAAGGGTGAAAATTCATGATTTTGAGTGGAAAAGTGTGTTATGAGAGCTTGGAAAATATAAAGAAGAAACCTTTCCACAATCTCACTGTAGAAGAGAACTTATCTGAAGGGTTTTAGCAATATAACAACAATAAACAATGTTGCTGATCTTTGTTTGCATCCCTATATAGTTGGGTATGAATCTGAATGAAAGTAACTGATTCTTAAGCTATAATTTAACTAAGTGCATTTGTTGAAGATAACATCAAATAATCAGACACTACAAACAGGAAGCTTTAATCACAGCCAGAGGTGGATAATCCAGGTCAAGAAAGTAAAAAGTCTGTTCAGAGATCAGTTTCAACCATTTGCATTTTGAACTCCACAACACAGACTAATCACTTGTTTAGGTGGACAGCCACTACCACCAACAGCAACGCTAAACAATGAGGCAACATGGGAGCTTTATTCTGGTTTTTCATCCTGTCAATAAGACTTGTATTGAGTTCAAGTTCAATGACAATATATCTGAATTCAACAAAATGTGTTCAAATCAGAACAGGATAAAATACCTGCAATCGCTACCTCAATCTGGGTCCACAGTTTTGCTGCTGTTAAGATCAAGAGTTAGTGATGTAACAGGAGCAACTCCTTTCTGACATCACAACTCTGCAACAGAGTTGATGAAACAGGCCGGTGCCTTTTCAACTTCCTGTTACTGCTATATGCTATACATATACATGCTATACTGCTCCTGATGCTATTGATCCTGCGCCCCCACCTGGGCCATGGCCAGCAGCTAACTACCATAGCTAAAGGAAGAGGTCCCATTTAAAGCTACTTAAAGTTATAAAAGTAAGCCCTGCAAATGCGCCTCTTTCTATTTTATCGGATTAATCCAAATCTCTTTTAGAGCCGGTGTCGGGTGAACGGACTAGACCGAAGGCGGGGGTTACTGAGTCGGACCGAAACAAGCCAAAAACAGTAGCATCCATCCTTCCCTCTTTCCATCTGATGCTTAATAAATACTCTGCTTAGGCCATAGGCTAAAGCTCAAAATGAGGCTAGAAATAGGATTTCGCTCCACTAACCTGGGGACTACTTTTCGATAGCAGTTTTCCAATCTTAAATATGTACTCGAGCTGGGAAAAAAAGTTCTCCATGGGATACCTGCCAGTATTTGAGAAAATGGGTGCCAAAGGTGGCAGTTTACCCCAAAAAGTGACAAATTTGGGTCTTCTACCATTTTCAAACCCTTGTAACTTTTTTATTATTAAGGATATCAGACTCAGGATTTAGATTCCCACAGAGATTCATACTTACTCAGAGCTTATATAGCAGCAATGTTCTGCGTGCTTTAAGTAAGGAGTTATTCTAAATGAAAAAATACACTTTTTAACAATTTCACAATTTCCCAAAATATATCTTTATTGCACATGAAAACTGCAATTCTTTGAATTTTCAATTGAAAAACTCTAATAGCAAGATACCCTTTTGTGTCTGGTTAACTAATTATTATGAAAAGTGGTGTGAATTTTATCACCTAGCAGACCAGTTACAATATTGGACGCAAAATTTTAGGAAATTACTGAAACACAGCTAAAATTTGAACAATGAAAACTAGGCACAAAGATATTTCTGTTTTTAAACAATGACTTTTATTAAAATTAACATTAACCATGTTAGATAATGTCAACTCATCACTTACACCTATGCACCAAGCAAGTGAATTATACAGTTCAATTGGCACAATCTTTCTAGCTGAGGAAATATTTAGATCCTCAGATGTAGGAGGCCAATTGGCACTCATGTTAGGGGCACTCTTAACTGCTTGTTTAAGAGTTATACCTGCACTATAAATGGTTCTGGTACAGCCTCATTGTGCTGCATATGTACCACTTTCCTGAACTGTCTCTCCACTACTCGACAAAGTCTCTTGCGATCCTGATGACTCAGGTTCAGTTGATGAACCCTTGTTGAGAAGTTCTGTAGCTTCTGTAAATACCATTTCACTCAGGTTTTTCCTCGGAGGCTTGTAGAAATTTAGTTGGGAAAAGTCTTGCCTCAGTCCTTTCTTCAGAAGATCTGATCTGTGAAAAATTGACAAGGAATAATAAATATATGCTGATGTGAATAATCCATCCATCCATTATCCAACCCACTTTATCCTTCATGGTGTCGCGGGGGTTTCTGGTGCCTATCTCCAGCGTTCACTGGGCGAGAGGCGGGGTACACCCTGACAGGTCGCCAGTCTGTCACAGTGCAACACAGAGGCATACAGGACAAACAACCATTCACACCTAAGGACAATTTAGAGAAGCCAATTAGCCTAACAGTCATGTTTTTGGACTGTGGGAGGAAACTGGAGTACCCGGAGAGAACCCACACATGCTCAGGGAGAACATGCAAACTCCATGCAGAAAGACCCAGGGTTGGATTTGAACACAGGACCTTCTTGCTGCAAGGCAACAGGGCAAACCACTGCACCATTGTGCAGCCCTGATGTGAATAATATCAAAATCTATTAATGAATCATAATTACCTGTCACTTCCTTGACCATGGTGTTCTCGTATCATTTTCTGGAACAGGGAAGAGAGCTTTTTCATCCTGAAGATTTCTTGTTTTTTAATCAACTGTGCCCAAATTCACAAAATTCATTCTGTGTACACAGTGGCATACTCCCAGGCTTCTGGCATCCTGTGTGAAACAATGCAAAATACAGATGAGTTAAAATGCTTACTTAATCTTAAAATTAACAATGATAGAATATCTCTTTTCATACAAATTTATGGTTAAAATGTTTTATTTAAAACTGCATCCAAATGTGTATTCTACATTTTTTACTACAATATAATTTCTCTATAAACTGGGCTTCATTTGTAAGAATAATCAACTTTCAAAAATGTTTAAGCCCAGAATGTAACCCTACCATCAATATATGGTTCACTCTCAAGTATTTGTATTTCACAAATATTCTACTTGAATTATCTGAAATTTACCTTTCATCACTTGTTGTAGCCCCCAGAAATCTTGTATATTCTTTGTAGCATCTTTTCCACTTACATCCTTGAGGATGGATTCATCCATTTGCAGTTCAGTTGCTTTAACCAAACTCCCTAGCAAAGAGAGAGTTAAAAAAGTTCAATCATAAACCAGCTGCCAACAAATAATATCAAATACTTTTTCTCTGTTTTACGAGACTGAACTGGTAGTTGGGTGACAAATTTAAAATCTAACCATCAGTGACGTGCGGTCAGGGGAGGCAGGTGAGGCAGTGCCTCACCAGCCATCATGGAAAGAAAGAAAATATATAATCATAAAGTAATTTAAATTGTTATATTCATCCGGTGGTTTGTACTAAAAAATATTCATTTTTCATGTAGCTTCACCAATTTCGATTTTTATTTGTTCAAAATCGCTGAATTTTCTTATTTTCCCATTCAAATGCTTGGAAGCGATGCCGGTGAGGCAGCAGCGAGCTCTGCCTCACCTTGGATTGCGCAACCCCTGGCTCTGCGCTGGCTGCAAAGCGGAGAGAGCATGTTGCTGTACGGCGTCAATAAAATGGTTTAAACAAATGTAATATGTGAACTTATTTCTAATAATTTGGCTTATGTATATAATGTACAGAGCTTTTTGTCACCAACTGTGTTTGTGTAACGTGTTTCGTGTAATGAGCGATTATAAACGGCAGAGAACAAGTTCGAGGTGAGGCAGGCAGTTCTCTTGCCTCATGGCAGGGGGTGCTCAAGAGACTGAAAACATAAGGCAGGAACAGGACGGATCAAGGAAGGCTTTCTTCCCTGGCAGTGATCTCCATTGAGACAGAGAGACTTTTAAAACTGAAGGAAGATAAGGAGGACTTATATTCATTTATAAGTAAAGGTAAGACAGTAATAACATTTATTTTGTTTTGTTTTTTAAGGAAATGTGTGTTTTGTGAGCTACAGTTTGTACGTATGTGTAAGGATGCAGAAGTGAAACATAACCTGTAAACTGCTGTCAATCTATGCATCTATTTGCAAATCTGATTCTGATGACGTCAGTGCCTCACCAGCTATGAACCTCACCGCACGTCACTGCTAACCATTATTTGACAAATGAATTAATTGCCTATCATCACTTCAAGTTCATAATAATGCCTTTTATTATTTTTGAGGCCCTACACATAGCCTTCATACGCTTACTTCACAATGAAAAGAGCAGGCTTGGGCTGGCACCAATTACACATGCATTTTTTTTAATCAACATATGTATTATTTTTGCTTTTGGTTATAAGCCACAAACAAAGATGCAATCTGCAAATTATCTACTCACCAGCATTTATAGTTTCTGCTTGGACCATTTTTTCTTTCTTTGTCTTGTGTCCTTCTTTCACAAAGTGGTCAGCCCTCTTGCAAATTATACAGACAGCAGGAAGTACATTGCCAGACCTCAATGATTTAGTCGTGGATCTCAACTGTTTTGACAATGGTGGCCGGCTTGTCGTGGACGTGGTTGTGGAAGACTCGTGATCAGAATCAGAACCATTGTTGTCACCACCATATGCTCCCCGTTTTTCTGCTAGTTTTTCAGCACTGGCAATTCGTTTCTTATCGATGAAACGTCTATAACAAGTTGGATGAAAACCAAGTTTTTTCCCCCTAAGAAGCCAGAAAGAGTCTTCTGAACAAGCCAGGGTTGACGTGGAATCGTCATTGTTATTTCTGGCGGACTCATCGTGTACACATACAGCCTCCGCCAAGGTGCGGTCGATTCCGTCAATTTCTAGCCACTTACGGGCACATACAACCAGCTTCTTCCAACGAACAACTGTCAGTGGCTGTGTCCGTTCTTTGTCCATCGATGATATGTGTGTGATGCATATATAATCCACATTTTTCTTGCGTTTTCTGTCTGATCCAACGGGAACGCTCTGCTCCATGGGGGCCGCCATGTTTGTTGTTGTACTCCTCTTTCCGCTTCTGAAGTGGAAGAGCGTACCTGAAGGACGCGCTCTGATTGGCTAATGGCTAGGCGGATTGATTCGAGCATAGATTAACGGTGTGATCAGGCTACCGATATAGTTACACTTTTAAGTAATTACTGTAAAAATACTGGCGCAAAGTGATTGGAGAACTTTTGGTAATGGGCTCAAAATGCACTTAGGATTTTATTGTAGTTGTCATTTAGTAGTCCCTAAATAGGTGGAGCGAACCTGAACGATACAGGCTTCAGCCTATGGCCTAGCTTGAGTGAACTAGGTAATGTGCATGTTTTTGCATTTCATCTGAAATAAAAATTCTAATTCATCTGCTGATGTCTTTAAGACTTATAATTAGACGCTTAGACAAACTTTATTGTCATCTTCTTTACACAGAGTGCATACAAAATAAAATTATGATGCATACAGCTTTTCAACAGTGAATGAGCAGCTTACAACAGTAAATTGAACGTTTCCATTTTTAAAAGTGCAGCAGTGAACGGAATGTAAACAGTGTAGGAGAAAAGGAAAACCAGTTTAAAGTCATGGTGCAAAATTGGTATGGAAAGGTTCAGTGCCGTGCAAATGAATAAATATGGTGCAAAAAGCAGTTGAACATTGAATTGTGTTCCAAGAGTTCTGAGCTCAATGCTAATTCTGTAAGGCTCAGAACAATAGGTTTAAAAAAATGTTCATTTAAGACAGAGAACAGCATTCCGTCTAAGGTAGGAACCTCTGCAGGGAAAGAACACAGGTTAGTGACCTTGTCTATCTAGCGGAGGATGATAATATGTGAGTCATTAACCTGGTCTTAAAGTTCAGTCCGTCCTCAGAGGACCAGGTTGGATCCAGCCGGTCGGCTGCCAACAAGACGCAGCGGAAGCTGCCCAGAGAGTCCCAGACGCTGAAGTCCAACAGGTCAGAGAACAGGCAGGAAATCAGAATCGAGCAGAAAAAGGAAGGTTAAATAGAGGCTGAAGCAGGTGGATCAGATTAATGGTAATGGGAACTGGGTGGAGCTAGGCAGTTGAATGAAATGAATAAATCGGGCGAGCTATCAGTGCCAAGATCGTGACAAATGCTCACTGAAGAGACTGCTTCAGTGGACTGGCTATCATCGTCAACTCCCATCTACCTCACGTCCAGTCACAATTTAGTGCCTATGTTGTAAGCTCTAATTTTTTCTTTGTTTCAACTGGACTCAGCCTACCGGACCTCCTGGGGCCAGCTTCATTACATTTTAATACATTCCTGAGTCATTGTTCACTTTTCACTGGGAAACCAAATGAAACTTCACTGTTATGACTGCGTTTACTTTCCAATCAATCAATCAATCAATCAATCAATCAATCAATCAATCAATCAATCAATCAATCAATCAATCAATCAATCAATCAATCAATCAATCAATCAATCAATCAATCAATCAATCAATCAATCAATCAATCAATCAATCAATCAGTTAATTTTTTGATGTTGGGGTGGTTGTGGTGGTGGGGTCTGGCAGGGGGAAAAAAGGATCCATATTGGGGAGGGAGAGTGAAAAAAAAAAGCATATTTCACACTTTATCATTGACAGAATACAGTTTGAGATATCAATAAACCTCAGCACAAGAAAAGCAAATATGAACTCGAGACAAATATTTCAGCAGACGGGGAGCCGGCTGTTTTGGGCCCTTCTGCAATAACATGCAGGGGAGGTTTGATAACACTTATTGTTTTGAGAGCAGGCTGCTCAGGAATATTCCGTCAGCCTTCAAGGCTTTTCCAACTGGCTCCTATTGGTGATTCCAATATTCCAAATTTGTTGGGCTTTTCCACCTTGAAGCGCCTTGAGCATGCACATGCAAGATATTATCCCATCTCACCTTTGAGTTCAACTACCACAGCCTACCTGCGTTCCATCACACCCAGCATATGCCTCAGTTCATGGTCCTGTTCATTCACAGTCTTTGTGAGCAGGTCAACCGCTACCAGCAGCCTGTTCAATGCCCAAATTAACACAATCTTGTCATGATCGGTTCTCTAATGGAGACCCAAAGATGCAGAACACCACTGACGGACACAGGATGAAAAGTTTAACAAGTTTATTTGCACGATATACAGAATATGCAGATGGTTGGTTCGGGCCTGGATTCAGGTTTCACCGGAGTCTGCGTGAGAGACAGCAATGTTAAGGACTGTAGACAGAGTTTGGTTTCCAATGGTGCACAGATAGTACCTTGAGGGTTCTTGAGGTTCTCTTTGGGAGAGTCACTGTTGGTTCTGGAGAAGGATTTAGTAGCAGAGTCCGTTAGCTGCTTCAGCGTCTCACGTCTAGCTTGAGCAGACCTTGGCCTTGGTTTCCCAGCTCTAGCCCAGAGCTGCTTGGAGTTTGACTGAGAATCTTCAGGGTTTGGCTCTGAGGGTCGGCTCGGCAGGTTAGCTCTTCCAGAGCTTTCACGGAGGAAGCACGAGTTTCCTAGAGGCACAGAGACAGAGGTTAGAATCCAACTAGAGATTAAGGTCATGGAAAAATCACTGAGAACTAGGCTTTAGCGCTGACCAACTGGAACAACACTGCGGCGTTGAGGCAAGGTCTGAAGACAGCTTATGTAGTGGATCCTCTGATGATCTTGATTAGCAGCACCTGTGCAGGAGGCTCCCTCAGAGGATCCACGGCGGACTCTGCTGGAGAAAGATGGGATTTTCTCCAGCTCCCAACAGTACCCCCCCCTCAACGACCGCCCCTTGGCGGTCCGGAGGAAGTGGAAGGACAGGAATGCTCGTACTCCTCAATGAGAGCAGGGTCGAGGATGTACGAGCCTGGGACCCACTGACGATCCTCCGGTCCGTAGCCCTCCCAGTCGACGAGGTACTGCCATCCGCGACCTCGTCGACGGGAGTCTACTATGCGGCGGACCGTGAAGGCCGGATGGCCATCGACTTCCAGGGCGGGTGGTGGGGAGTCGGATGGCGGGCACAGAGGGCTCGAGGAAACAGGCTTGATCTGGGAGACGTGGAAGGTCGGATGGATTCGGAGAGAAGGAGGAAGTTGGAGACGGACAGCAGAAGGGTTGATAACACGTGAGATCTTGAATGGGCCTATGAATCTTGGGGAAAGTTTTCGAGACATCCCCTTGAGGGGGATGTCTCGAGTGGAAAGCCACACTTCCTGGCCCACAGAATACTCAGGGGCGGGGCGTCTCTTGGCGTCAGCGAAACGCTTGACTGACTCAGATGACTGGTTGAGTGTGGCGATAGTCTCCCTCCAAATCCTCCGACAGCGAAGGATGTGTTGATTCACGGACAGCACCGATATCTCTCTCTCATCTGCGGGGAAAAGAGGTGGTTGATATCCGAGACTGACCTGGAATGGAGACTGTCCAGTGGATGCGGAACGGAGAGAGTTGTGGGCATATTCAATCCACGGAAGGTATTGGCTCCAATCCACAGGGTTATTCGACGTTAGACAGCGGAGGGTGGATTCCAGATGCTGGTTCATACGCTCGGTCTGGCCATTCGTTTGAGGATGGTAACCTGAGGTGAGAGATGGTTTACAGCCGAGAGCAGAACAAAAAGCCTTCCATACCTGGGATATGAATTGGGGACCTCTGTCCGAAAGAATCTCCTGGGGAATGCCATGAAGCCGGAAAACATGTTTTATAAGAAGCTGGGCTGTCTGGAAGGCTGTGGGGAGTTTTCTCAGGGGAACTAGATGGCAAGACTTAGAAAAACGGTCGACAATGGTTAGTATGGTGGACATACCTCGGGAGACAGGGAGACCGGTGACGAAATCAATGGCTATGTGGGACCATGGACGTGAGGGAACAGGTAGTGGTTGAAGGAGACCAGAAGGAGGTTGATGCGAGGCCTTGTTACGAGCACATGTGGGACAGGCCAACACATACTCTTTAACGTCTCGATGGAGCGTAGGCCACCAGAAGCGCCTAGAGATTAGAGCGACAGTCCTACTCACTCCTGGATGAGCGGAGAATTTTGCGGCATGCATCCACTGGATCAGACGGGACCTGACAGAAGAAGGGACATATGTGCGGTTAGACGGACCGGTACCTGGATCTGGTTCGGTGACAAGGGCTGCGTTGATTAGGTCCGTTATTTCCCAGTTGACCACTCCTACGGTGCAAGAGGCAGGGAGAACAGGTTCAGGTGTCTCAGGATGATCGACGGAGTAGAGACGAGAGAGAGAATCGGGCTTCACGTTCTTGGATCCGGGTCTGTAGGTGATAATGAGATTAAATCGGGAGAAAAAGATGGACCACCTGGATTGGCGAGGGTTAGCCTGTTTGGTTGACTGGATGTGAGCTAGATTTTTGTGGTCAGTCCACACAAGGACCGGATGCTCTGCTCCCTCCAGCCAATGCCTCCATTCTTCCAACGCCAGTTTGATTGCCAGGAGCTCACGATCACCCACATCATAGTTATGTTCGGCTGGGGAGAGCTTACGGGAAAAGAAGGCACAAGGGTGTATTCTTTGATCTGACTCGAGTTTTTGAGAAAGAACAGCTCCAACACCGGAATCAGAAGCGTCTACCTCAAGGATGAATTGTTTTGAAGGGTCTGGTTGAATTAGTACGGGTGCTCTGGAAAACATGGATTTTAATTTCTGGAATGCAGCTTGGGCTTCGGGGGTCCACTGAAAAGTTCGTTTAGAGGATGTTAGTGAGGTTAATGGAAGGGCGGTTTGGCTATAGTTCCTTATGAACCGACGATAGAAATTTGCAAAACCAAGAAACCTCTGTAATTGCTTTCGATTCTCAGGAACTGGCCAATCTAGGACCGCCTTGATCTTGTCCTCAGAAGGTCTTACCTGGCTGCCCTCGAGCACAAACCCCAGAAAGGTGACTGAAGACTGATGAAATTCGCATTTCTCGGCTTTCACGAACAGCTTATTCTCCAGTAGTCTCTGTAGAACGAGACGGACATGTCTCTTGTGTTCATGGAGATCCTTGGAATAAATGAGAATGTCATCAATGTAAACAAACACAAACACGTTGAGGAAATCTCTGAGAACATCATTAACAAGGGCTTGGAAGCAGGCTGGAGCGTTAGTCAGACCAAAAGGCATCACCAGGTATTCAAATTGGCCCAAGGGTGTCTTAAAGGCAGTCTTCCATTCATCTCCCTCTCGTATTCTAAGGAGGTGATAAGCGTTTCTTAAATCCAGCTTGGTAAAGACAGTTGCACCCTGCACTGGTTCAAAGGCTGAGGCGAGAAGAGGCAATGGGTATTTGTTTTTTATTGTAATCTGGTTCAAACCTCGATAGTCAATGCATGGCCTCAGGGAACCATCCTTCTTGCCCACGAAGAAGAAACCGGCACCCAGGGGAGAGGAGGAAGGACGGATTATTCCAGCTGCTAATGATTCATTGATGTATTTCTCCATAGTCTCTCTTTCAGGTTTGGAAATGTTATATAGTCTGCTGCTTGGAAGAGGAGCACCGGGTAAAAGCTCTATGGCACAATCATATGGTCTATGTGGAGGTAGGGACGTCGCACTGACCTTACTGAAGACGGGGGCTAAGTCGTGGTATTCAGAGGGAACTGAAGAAAGGTCAGGAGAGTCCATCTCCCCCCCACCGCTAGGAGACCCCACCATAGGGGCAGCAGAGCGAAGGCATGTTTCGTGGCACGAGGTAGACCATGATTCCAGGAGACGTTTGGTCCAATTAATGTGAGGGTTATGCTTCTCCAACCACTCGAATCCGAGGACCAGGGGAGAACATGCAGAGGGAAACACAAAGAAGGTGATAGTTTCTCTGTGGTTACCTGACAATAGTAGCTCGAGAGGCTGGGTTTGGTGGGTAACTCGATGGAGTTTCTTGCCGTCTATGGCGGACACACTGAGGGGCTGAGTCAGGGGAACGGTTTTAATCTGGAGCTGCTGGACGAGGTCTGAGTCGATAAGATTACGCTCACAGCCTTAGTCGACTAAGGCGGAGAAAGAGAGACTCTGGTTATTACAGAAAAGGGTGGCTGGCAGCAACAGTCGAGGAGATTTAATTGAATTTATATGGCCCGCCAGACTCCTCATATCCTCTGGCGGGCCCCGGCTTTTGATTTCGCCGGGCAGGAGGCGATAAAGTGACCACTCTCACCACAGTAGATACACAGTTTTCCTAGAAAACGCCTCTGTCTCTCCTCAGGAGAGAGCCTAGTGTGTCCCACCTGCATAGGCTCATAATCCCTTTCGCCTGAATGAGAGGCCTGAACGGGCAATGATAGAGACTGGGGCTTAGATCTCAGTGTGGGCATCTGCTCTGTAGAGGGAGAGAGAACAGCCATGTTATGAGAGGCAGAGGAAAAGTTACCTTGCTTCTTAGAGCTGTTTCTGGCTCGAATTCTGTTATCTATTCTGATGGAGAGACGAATTAAATCTTCGAGGGAGGCTGGTTCATCGAGGGTAGCAAGTTCATCTTTGATTTGTTCATTTAAAGCCATGAAAAATGCTCCTTTCAGAGCGCTCTGGTTCCATCCGGAAGCTGCCGCTTTAACCCGGAAGTTAATTGAAAATTCTGCCACTGAAGAATTACCTTGTTTCAGGTTGAAGAGAGCCCTGGATTCAATTGTTTGGTCTGTCTCCTGGTTAAAGACCTGGGAAAATTCAGCAATAAAGTCAGAAAAACGGCAATTTAAACTGTCGTCGATGGCAAATCTAGCCTGAGCCCATTCCAAGGCTCTTCCTGTTAACTGAGAGAGAATGAACATTATCTTCTTGTGATCTGTGGAAAAACAACCAGGAGAGTTCTGAAAAATCAGCCGGCACTGGAAAAGGAATCCCTTACAGTCTTTCATGTCTCCAGAGAATTTTTCTGGGAGACTAGGACAGAACTCTGATGACGTCACAGGTTGTGACCTCGGGAGAGGAACTGGACCCGGAAATGGTTGCTGAGCGGATGTAGCATTAGCTCCATTCAGAAAATTAGAGCAACTCTGTAGCATTTGATTATGTGATCCAACAAGATGGTATAACTCACGAAGCGTTTGGGTTTGTCCTTGGAGAAGAGCTTCCTGCTCATCCAAACGACGGGTGAGGTGATCTGCTGGGCCTTGAGTTTGGCCGCAGTGTTCCGTCATGATCGGTTCTCTAATGGAGACCCAAAGATGCAGAACACCACTGACGGACACAGGATGAAAAGTTTAACAAGTTTATTTGCACGATATACAGAATATGCAGATGGTTGGTTCGAGCCTGGATTCAGGTTTCACCGGAGTCTGCGTGAGAGACAGCAATGTTAAGGACTGTAGACAGAGTTTGGTTTCCAATGGTGCACAGATAGTACCTTGAGGGTTCTTGAGGTTCTCTTTGGGAGAGTCACTGTTGGTTCTGGAGAAGGATTTAGTAGCAGAGTCCGTTAGCTGCTTCAGCGTCTCACGTCTAGCTTGAGCAGACCTTGGCCTTGGTTTCCCAGCTCTAGCCCAGAGCTGCTTGGAGTTTGACTGAGAATCTTCAGGGTTTGGCTCTGAGGGTCGGCTCGGCAGGTTAGCTCTTCCAGAGCTTTCACGGAGGAAGCACGAGTTTCCTAGAGGCACAGAGACAGAGGTTAGAATCCAACTAGAGATTAAGGTCATGGAAAAATCACTGAGAACTAGGCTTTAGCGCTGACCAACTGGAACAACACTGCGGCGTTGAGGCAAGGTCTGAAGACAGCTTATGTAGTGGATCCTCTGATGATCTTGATTAGCAGCACCTATGCAGGAGGCTCCCTCAGAGGATCCACGGCGGACTCTGCTGGAGAAAGATGGGATTTTCTCCAGCTCCCAACAAATCTATGTAATCGTAGATCCTCCAAATGCAAACAGGAGAAATCTGAGTATCATATATCAGAAATTCCATACATCCTCCAGAGACAAGATTGTAAAATACACCATCCTCCAAGCCTTCCAGGAGTCCAAGGTGTATCCCACGAAGTATGTCCCTGCAGGACAGAACAGGTCGCCTTTGCCCTGTCTTCCAGTTAAGGAAAGTTTGATCAATTGCATTGAGAGACCAGCTGACTAGATGAATTCAGGTGATATAAAAGAGTGGGCTCAGAAATCACAGGACACAGCAAAGCAGCAACAGAGCAGGGAGAAAGAAAAGAGCAGCAAGAAAATGCAACTGCCTCCTTCAAGAGTCAGAACAAAGGAGTCATGGTTTATTTACATTTATCTGCTGCCATTTTAAAGGACACATTAAATATGCCTTTAACTTGCACATTCTTCAGAGACTCTTGAACCAACTTTTAAACCCCTCTTCGCTTTTTATTTTTGCATTATTAACATACTTTCAGTCATTTTTAGTGTTTGAGTAGTCATTAGATAAAATAATATCCTGATAGGGATTATCAGCTCATAAAGGTACCATTGTATTCCAACCCGTGTTCTTTTGTGGGTATTTTATACAGTGAACATTTCATCACTCAGACCAGATTCACTCTTCTTTCAGTATCATCTGAATAAACAGCGGCAGATTTATTTGGTATCTGATTAATAACTCGGCTGATAGCTATAGTCTAAATTAAATTGGTGAAGGCAACTGGATTTTAAACAACTGGTCCAGGAGTCCAGCCTTTTATGTAAAAGAAAAAGAACCTTGGTGTGTAAGCAAAGTACAGTTCTAATCATTCAACTAATAATCATGAATTGGTTTTACCCTTGCTTTGAAAAGACCTATTAATTAACTATAAATTCCCATTCTAGTTATTTAATATATTCATAAACCTCTGGTAAACTTGCACAACACTGCTCAAAGCAACAAGGATTTAGAATAGCATCGGGTGGCTTTAGGCTATATTGAGATAAATAACATAAATACAAAGAATATCAACTGTGAAGAAAAATGGCCAAAGGGGCCCACAGGATTTCTCAGTTGTTACAGATATGTCTATATTCTCCAAGAAGCTTGGTGCAGATGTAAAAGGGTTGCATTAGTTTGTTTAACATTTTCTATAGAGCATAGCATCTCAGCGAATAAAGATCTTTCACATGATATTTTTTTTCTCTCTTCCCAGGAGAGATTTACCGTAAAAAAGGTCAAGCATTAGTTTATAGCTCAAATCAGATCAGTTGAAATCAAATCTGTTCAATCAAAAGATGCTTAAATCTGGGGGGAAAAAGTCTCCATTAATCAATATGGGTTCATGGGGCTTTGAATCTTACCCTTGTCATTGACTTTCAAACATCATTTCAAATCTGATAAACATTACATATCTTATGCACATCTGAAGGATTTCACAATTCCTTATCTGCCCTGACAGAAAAAAAAAATCTAAATATAAAAGGGTAATTATTGCATTAATTCTAATTGAAACTTAAGTGATTAATTTCTTTTATACATGCTTTCCTTTATCTGTTAGTGAAGACATGCTGCAACCAATCATTTTTTTTTCTTCAGCAGATGTTGGTTTTACCCAGCTTTAAGCTCTTTTTGAGAGCAGAGTGAAGACCTCTGATGTCTTCTTTGCTGAAGCATTTTCTTTCTTCTCAAAGAAACCTCCTTGATCTGAAGAGTTACAGCTTAACTCAGCAGTACCTTAACATAGTCATCATGGTTTAACAATGACAATCGAAACCTGTTGCTACCTAAAAAATAGGACCATCAGCCTAATGTCCAATTATCTACTTTTAATAATTCAAAATGTAACATGGAAGTTAAAGAATATATAAATAATATTGAACAATTTGTGTAACAGCAGCAGCTTCAATGAGAGAGGATGAATAATTCTGTCTTGAGATGTGTTGACTCATGTGATGTAAACACAACTTTTTCCACAAATGTTACTCACCTATATCACTTTATATCTAAGATTAATAATGAAACAGAGAAGAGTTAAAACCTTAAAGTGTGCCCAAAGCCATGGGGAGATTTTTTTGGATGCATTGAAGAATGCCAGCCACCAGGGACTTAATATAGCTTAGAAATATTTAGATGGGGTGAGTTTGACGTTTCTTTTCAAAGTATTTATATCCTCTTTAACTATGTCAGCTGTAATATAACAATTGCAAATCCAATTGGTCCCATTAAATCTGAAAAATGTAACATAGATAAGGAGCTATGTCCCATGAACCACCTGTGATGTCCCTTGTTTAGCTCCGGCCAGTCAACATGGGGCCCATTCCCTCTCCGAAGCTATTCATCTTTCAAGATCCCCTTTATTTAGCCCCTGGCCTAGATTCTCTCTTCTGCAGGCAAGTGAACTTTCAGTTGTCATCTCCAGCCCACAGCTTTTCATCGTTAATTAGTCAGAATCCTCTGATCCTTGCTTTTCAAGGTCCCATCAGATTTTCTACACCATTCCACTGTTAAAGCTATGTCATGGCGCAGTAATCGTCAGATAGAGCATTGCTTTTGACCGATGAATCAATGTTGAATTCATATCATTCCTACGTTTGTTTCAGTCTGCTTTGATTTCACTTAAAATGTATGCTTTGTCACATCCATTCTAATTTTAAGATAATTGATTCCTGCATTGTAAAACAATGTGATTTAACTCAAGATTAACCATTCGAGTTCTGCCTTAAAATGTAGACTTCTCTTTGGTAAGATTTAGACCAAGAGAGACTTAGACAGATTTTATTTTGTCATTTTGTACACACACATTTTAACAAAAAGAAATGTCCTTAAGTACAGCTCTTTAGACTTATTAGTTCATTTAATGTTTTAAAGTACAGCCTTTTTTATGACACATTTTACATAACATTCAGCAGTCTAATGGCAGTAGGGTTTTACAATAGCATATATACAGAAGGGTTTTACTATAAAATGAATAAATAATGTTTGGACAGAAGCTATGTAAATTAAAGTGCAGTGGAAGGCAATTGCATATTACGGTTAAAGTACGTTATTGCAGATGTAAATGTAAACAATTGGTGCTGTAAATAAACAGTCAGCAGTGCAAATATAAGCAGTCGGCAGTGCAAATCACATTACAGCCATCACCAATTGAGCAGAAGAGTAAAGCAACATGACAAATTTATTCTGAGGTTTTTCCTTCTAAAAAAAGACATTAAATCAAGTCCACAATGAGAAAATATCTGTTCTCCCAAATATTTAAGTACTCAACATAATATTCAAAACAAGTTCAGGATCAAATAAGTGATTCAATTTTTTTCAACCTGGGGAATTGTATCTCATTTTTTTTATGAGTTCACAGTCCTTGCAACTGTGATCATTTAAGAATCAGTGTGTGCAGTTAAAGGTTTTTATTTTTAAATAGCTTAAACATTTTATGATTAAAACTATTTGGGCATTTCAAATTTCTTGTCTTTTTATGTTACAAATTAATGTTGAATATGATTTTTTTTTTTACAGAAATAAACCCCTAAACTTAAAAATGCAAGAAAAGTACTCTAGAATAGAATTTCAAACCTTCCTTCTCACATTTACTGCAAAGACTTAAATGGCCAAGCTCTGTCATATCAGGGATCTGATCATTTCTTATGTTCCCAACAGAGCACTCAATCTTCAGGTTTACAACTGGTTCCTAGAACTTCTAAAAGAAGAATAGGAGGCAGATGTTTTAGTTATCAGCCTCCTCTCCTTTGTATCCTACTACCAGTTTTAGTCCGTGAGGCAAAAACTCTGACTACTTTTTAGGAACTTTATGTCCTCTTCTATCTCCTTCAAACCCAGTTGGCCTCGACAGATGGCCCCTCACGCTGAGCCTGGTTCTGCTGGAGGTTTCTCCTGTTGCTGTCGAGTCAACAAGTCGATGCAATCAGCTGATTTTCCTTAGATAGAAAACATTTAACCATCTGACTATATAATTGAATGGTTTAATTGTCTCTGTAAAGTGCCTTGAGATGACATGTGCTGTGAATTAATGCTTTATAAATAAACTGAATTGAATTGAGTGTTCTCCTATGATGACTAGGTTAATTACATAAAATGAACTGAGCATTTTAACTAAAATGTTAAAATATAACTTTTTCATAAATTAATAATACTTTGTATGTAGAGATAAACATATATTATCAGTTGACGAAGCTTTGAAACATTTTTCGCTTGGAGATTTTATTTAAAGTATATAGAGATTCAGTCTCGTTTTGTTTATTCCAATGAAACTTTTCACTGTGTTTTCTGTTTAATCAGTGAAAGACTCTGTTTGAGTTGATTTTTTTTAAAAGACAGAAGTTTGACATCTGCATCAAATAAGGAGAAAATTCTGTTTTATCATTTTTTTTTTTTTTTGAGAAAGCTGAGGTATTTTAGAGAGATTATACTTTTATGATTAATGTGATTGAGAATACTATGTGATACATATACTGGTAGCATAAAGAGTTTCACTACTTTCAAAGTGCATCTTAGTTTCACTTCTGGGGAGCGAAACTACTCTGAGTTTTGTTTTACAAATCAGGTTTTGCATGCTGACACCATCTATCATTAAATTTAAGATCTGAAAGGCAAATGAAAAGAAAAATGTGATTTATCATCCTTACAAATTACAACCATTTTAGTCAAGTTTGGGCCCAAAGTATAATATATATGTGTTTAACACTTTACAAAAAGTTACATAATCCATTAACTACTAGAGCATGCCAATAGAACTAATAAGGAGTGGTTAACCGGTACATACCGGGGAACACCCAGCCCAGTTTTATTATGGGACTACTACTGTTACCTGGGAAACAGAGCACCTAAGCAGGAACTGATGTGTAGTTTCACTTAACTAAAGGGTACACAAATCAATAGTTAACAATCAGGTACTGATTAGGTAACTATTAGTTCCTTAGTAATTACCTGATATGATGCTTGACTCAAAACAGTCCATAAGATAATAGATAGTGAATAATTTGGTACTCAGTTAGGTATTTTTTGTAAACTGTGGCCTCAAAGGTTTAGGGCTTATTCAGAACCAAAACACTGAGATCTTCAACTCTAATTTTGCAGTAACCAACCAGTGGTCCCCTGTTAAGCACTGGTTAACTACCCTTTAGTTCTATTTTAGTTCCTCTTTGGTTCACTTGGGAACAATAGTTCCTGATTAGATACTCTTTGTTGCCTTGGTAACTGCATCAGTTCTTGATTAGCTACTATTTGTTTCCTTGGTAACATCACATTAGTTCCTGATTAGTTACTCTTTAGCTGTGTTCAAACATTCACCTTAACCCCTAAATGCCTCAATAACTATATAGAGAGGTGACTATATAATGGAGTTTTTAGTGAACTCAGTTAACTGACCGTTCAAACAGATGATCACTACTTTTACCTCACTGTTGGTCATGTAACTCCACCTCTCCGCACGGTGCCTGCGCCATCTTTGTCATTTGTCATTGCTGTGGCAGTGTGGCACTGTCACAACAAATCCCATGATTCTTTGCGAGGAGAGCTCTTGCAAAGCATTCTGGGATATATCTGCTTGTGTTGTGATGGATGACCACTACTTTTCAAGGTGTTTTGGCGGGAATTTTGAGTCCACTAATTTTGGCGTATGGCGTAACCACTATATAGTGCCTTATAAAGTGATTGGGACGGACGTTCAGACACAGCCTTTGTCTCCTTAGTTATTTCAAATTAGATTCAAATTAGTTCATCTTTGTTTCCTTTGTAACTTTGAAGTAACATTGTAACTTTGTTAATCTCTTTCAAACATAACTAAGCAGTATTCCCATTAGAAGGCTGGGCTGATTGTGCCCTGGTAAGTATGGGTTAACTACCCATAAGTTCTTTATTAGATCTTTAGGCATTCCCTATCAGGTCATCAAATTTTGGGTACCTTGTAAAGTGTTACCGATATGAGAGCAACTATAGAATATCTAGGAGTGACAATTCATGTTTCAAGTTGTCCTGGAAATAACTTTTATGTTGTTCTGATTGTAAATCTGATATTGTGATTTCATATTTATATAAAGTTACATAAAATGCAAAGACAATGTATCACAACTGATTATGCCATGAAATCATAGTCCATGGAGCATTAACATTTTTTTTCCTGAAAGCTGGTTCAGGTTCTTCTTTTTTCTATATACTTTTGATTTGAAATGCACTTAAAGGTAAAACACTACTCAACACAGTTCATCCAAACATCCATGTGGAAAGTGAGAAACAGCTGATGTGCCAGAATGAAGTCCTCCTGAAGATGGTTAAAGAATGCTTAAATGACTTTATAAAAAAAAAGCATTAAATTTACAATAGCCATACTTCCATCAATGTTTCCAATGCCGATTTTAAAGTATAGCATTTGTAGAGTTTGATGGTAACAACAAAATTATTAAATTCCGCAAAAAAGCTTTTCATCCTTGAGGTGCTTTTTAAACTTTTGTTAAAAAGAGTAAATGCACTTGAGAAGAGATGATAGTTGTCATGATAAAGTAAGTACAGCTTGCATTATTTCAACACTTTCAGTAAAACATTTTTCCATTTGTAGTCTGTTCTACTTTTTTGGATTTGTTTTTATTTATTGTTTTGCATAGTTAATCTGCTTCAATGGATAGAATAATGTATAATAAATTGTATCTACATTTTAAAAGTTAACATAAAAAGTTGCATGATAATTGGATGGAAACATAAATATTGCATTTCACCGTGGTTATTTGAAAATGACAAAGGCTCTTAAGAGAAAAAGTGTCTACCAAGTATATGAGAGGAAAAGAAAGGCCTCAGAAAAGGCTGATATATCCCAGAATGCTTTGCGCGGAGAGCTGGACTGTATTCAGTCTGCTATTATTTGCAGTAACATGGGTTATGCTAGTAAACTTGGTAAGCTTGTTCCTTAGCTGTGATCTATCCTGTTATTTTTTTCTTTGTTCTGTAGAAAAAAAATAGATAAGAATGTAAATGGTAGAAGCAATACTACACATTATCCATTCTAATCAGCTGTGTACATCTCCATCATCAACATTATGTCAGTTTTACATTTTGCATTAGCCTCTGCTAGGAATACACACCTCAGATTTAAGGTACTATATATTTACTTTGCATTTATAGTTTTCTCTCTTGTAAGCTTTTTATTCCTGTTTCATAAAACACAAAGAAATGCTTTGAATGAGAATAGAAAGAAACATGTTAATGGAGAACTGAATAAACTAGGGTGTAAACTGCATGTTTTTGGTTCCAGATTCAGAGGGATAATTGTCAGCACTGACACCATAGACCAGCTTCAAAATGTCATGCCAGCATCAACAGCTTATGGTGGAGAGAATCCCCAGTGAAGGCAGTTTTGATTAACTCCATGAAATAAGGAAAAGACAAAGTAAGTTTTAGGTTGAATTGATGCATAGAGATGTTTAAACTATATGAAAGAGTTTTTCTCCGCAGTCTCATAACATCTGAGTTAATTGTGCAATTGTACGGGGTCTAAATAAAATGTGGCTTCACACCTGTGTTCTGAAAAATCTAGCTCCTATAAAATCCCTTCTCCTGCTAATTAAAAGTGCTGATTTGTGTTTATGTACTTTTTTTAAGTACAGAGTACCTGCTATACAAGGCTGAATGTGGGTCTGACTGATGCCTCAAAAACTGCTTTCCAGTTTTAGATGTTTTGGTAAGAGGCTAAACTCCTTTAGACTCAGGTTATTTCAACAAATGCTTCAGTTTGTTAGAAAGTGTCTACTTTGTCTGTTAGAATCTCAACATTTGCATGACTCCATCTGTTCTCCCTTACAAGGATTAATAAATGCTGGCTTGAATGGAGAAACAATGGTTCTTCAATTTTCATTAAATAAGACTGAGACCTTTTTTTCCATCAACACACCACATGGAAGATGTTGTATCTCTTGTTTGTTTATAGAGACGGTATCAGTTTACAAAAACTGAAACTAGTTTAAGCTCAGGTGTGCATTTTACCGTTGAATATTTGTGGTTACGCTGATGTATCATCACAGGGATAACAAAGAGATATAAACACTAGGTGTGACGAAGTAGAGTCACCTAGGGGAGAATCATAAAAGCAGGTAGTAAAACACATAAACAGTTACACACCAAAATTCAATGAATTATACCTCAGTTACCATTTTAACTTCAACCGTCAGAGGCAGTGCCCCCACCCATCCTCAGCCCCTTCTATAGAAGCACCATAGAGAGCGTTCTGACCAGCTCTTTCACTGTGTGGTGTGGAGGCTGCAGCACCTTAGACTGGAAGAAGGTGAGAAGAGTAGTGTGAACCGCAGAGAAGATCATCAGG